>NC_092737.1:25209959-25911626 GCF_047496885.1 Scyliorhinus torazame | reverse complement strand
GACGACAGTGGCATTTAAGGGGCATCTTGACAAATACATGAATAGGATGGGAATAGAGGGATACGGACCCAGGAAGTGTAGAAGTTTGTAGTTTAGTCGGGCAGCATGGTCGGCACGAGCTTGGAGGGCCGAAGGGCCTGTTCCTGTGCTGTACATTTCTTTGTTCTTTGTTCTAGCACACACATATACCCATGAACGCACACATATACCCATTAGTACACACATATACCCATGAACACACACATATACCCATGAACACACACATATAACCATGAACACACACATATACCCATGGACACACGCATATACCCATGAACACACACATATACCCATGAACACACACATATAAAGATGAACACACACTTGCATAGTGATGAACACACACATATACCCATGAACACACAAGCACATATGGGCGACATGGCGGCACAGTGGTTAGCACTGCTGCCTCACAGCGCCAGGGACCCGGGATCAATTCCGGCCTCAGGTGACTGTGTGGAGTTTTTACGTTCTCCCCATGTCTGCGCGGGTTTCCTCCAGGTGCTCCCATTTCCTCCCACAGTCTAAAGATGTGCACATTAGATGGATTGGCCGTGCTAAATTGCCCCTTAATGTCCAAAGGATTTGGCGTTTTTGCGGGGGATGGGGCAGTGAACGGGTCTGAGTAGGCTGCTCTTTCAGAGGGTCGGTGCAGTCTAGATGGACCGAATGGCCTCCTTCTGCACTGTAGGGATTCTATGAACACCCACACATACACCCATGCACACATTCAAATAGACGTTCTCTGACACGCACTTCCCCTCTCATTGGATACAATTCCCACCAGTGGCCACCAGAGTGTGCTCAGAAACGGGATCCTTGGTTGATTCCCACAGCTCAGTGACTCTGAACCCATTGTTGCGCTCGCACCATTACTCTTAGCAAGAGTTGAACTGGAACAGTTTACTGATCCCCTCATGGGACAGTGTGTCTTGCGCGGTTGTGTCTGGGAACTGTTAGAAATTGGCATCCCCTCGCTCAAGAGCTCAGCGGCTCGCGAACACAATGCTGCAGCAATTAAAAGCAGGTATAAAATCACTGAAATCATCCAAATGGTGTCCAGTTAATGCAGCTTCAGTCAATGTTTTAGGTGAATTCGACATTCTGGATTCTCCCTCAGTGTACTCGAACAGGCGGCGGAATGTGGCGACTAGGGGCTTTTCACAGTAACTTCGTTGTCGTGTTAATGTAAGGGGCTGGTTTAGCAAGGGGCTGGTTTAGCGAAGGGCTGGGTTAATACAGTGGGCTAAACAGCTGGCCCGCAATGCAGAACAATGCCAGCAGCACGGGTTCAATTCTGGTACCTGGCTCCCCGAACAGGTGCCGGAATGTGGCGACTAGGGGCTTTTCATAGCAACGTCATTGAAACCTACTTGTGACAATAAGCAGTTAATGTTATTATCAGTCTACTTGTGACAATAAAGATTATTATTATTAAAGATTATTTTTTTAAACAGTGTGTGATGCCATGTGAGAGTACCTTTAAGAAATAGGTGTTTAAGAAATGTACCTTTAAGAAATGGGTGTTTATCAGTGATGTCAGAGTGTGGGTGGAGCTGGGCTGTCTGTCAGCTTTTTACTTTCGTTTTAGGCTGTTTGCTGCAGGGTATGTTTTAGTTTCGTTTTCAGTGTTGGAGCTGAAGCCAGCCAGAGCAAGTGTACTGTCGATCTCTCTGCCATCAAAAGACTATCTCTTGATCATTTGGTGAATTCAGAATTATAAATGTTCACAGTAGTGAATGTAAACCTGATGTGCTTCTGTTAAAAGGTGTTTCTTCTGTCTTCTGGATATTGTTTGGGAAGTTATTAAGGATTACTTAGTGTTGTATTCTTTGGGGGTTGTATTTGAATTGATGGTTGCTAAGATGTTCACTGTATGTTTTAAAAAGGTTAACTTGAGTTCATAGAATAAACATTGTTTTGCTTTAAAAAATACTTTTCAATTTCTGCTGTACCACCCCTGTAGAGTGGGCCGTGTGCTCCCCATAACCACAATCTAGTAAAAATTGTGGGTCAGGTGAACTCCATGATACACTTTGGGGTTCTCTAAACCCTGGCCCATAACAGTGACTCTTTATGTCCTCTGCCTGCACATGTAGAATTACCCAACAAACACTGGGTGGAAATATAGGTTTCAAGGGAACTTCGAAGACACTGGAAAGAGTTAAAGCTTTTGTTGGACATCCCTGCTTCCAAAAACAAACTGGTTTTGGGCAAGTTGCTGCAAATTCGCTGTAGCTTGTGGCTAAACATCTCTGACAGGCTGAACAAGGGAGTCAGAGATCCAAACAGTGTGAATCTACCCAGACACGACTCAACAAACAGCTGCTCCCTAAACATTCCCATCTCGGCTGACTGTCTGTGTGGAGTTTGCACGTTCTCCCAGTGTCTGGGTGGGTTTCCTCCGGGTGCCCCCTGTCAAAGATGTGCGGGTCAGATGGATTGGCCCTGCTAAATTTCCCCTTTGTGTCCAAAAGGCTTATGGGGAGAGGGCGGGAGTGGGTCCAGTTGGGGTGCTCTTTGGGGCGGGTTGGGTCAGTGCAGACTGGATGGGCAGAATGGCCTCCTTCATCACTGTAGTGATTTTCTGATTCTATAAGTCGAGCGGAAGGAGGGATCTGATTGGGCGTGTTTGGGCTCCCACTGAACAAGGAAACGAATGAACATTAACTCTGGGAAGAGGTGCGTGCAGGGAGCAGCAGACGGGGAAGTGAAGGTGAAATCGTCGGGAGAATCCTCAACCTGTCCCCAGTAAGGACAAGAGGGTAACAGAATTCTGAATTGTACTTTGTAAAATGCTGGCAGTCGATGTAAAAATTATTTTTTGCGGCGAATAAAGTGCTAACTAATTACCTACATGGTGTCAGACTCGAGAACTGCACACATTCCAAATTAATGACTGTATGGGCCAATATTCGGAAACAATTTGTGCGCCTGGGGTACCATCAGGTCGTAGCTGAACCTCAGGCCCGTGTTCCCCCTTCTGGAGACTAAGTCCCCACGCCAGCGGGAAAAGCAGCGCCAACGACTCTGGCATCAACGCCCCCCCCCCCCCCACCCCCCCATGATTAGGAGTTGTCACCTTTCGAGGGGGCCTGACGGCGGAGGGGTTGGTGCTGCTCCAGCCAGCGAGTTTGCGCATGCGCGGAATGGCCGGCGTGGGACGCGGAGCGGCCTGCGTATTTCTGCGCATGCCTACCGGCTCCCGGGCCATATGGCGGAGCCCTACAGGGGCCCGGCGCGGAAGGAAGGGCTGAGCCCATGGAACAAGCCCACCCACAGATCGGTGGGACCTGATCGCGGGCCAGGCCACCATGTGGCTCCCCTGGGGTTGGCTCCCCCCGTGCCCCCCCCCCCCCCCCCCCCCAGGACCCAATTGTTGGCGGCGGGACTTGGCAGGTGAGTATGGGGGGTGGGGGGGCATACTCACCTGCCAAGTCCCGCCACCAAAAATTCATGGCCGCACTGCTGCCTCACAGCACCAGGGAACGGTATTGATTCCTGTCCCGGGTGACTGTCTGCGTGGGTTTACTCCGGGTGCTCCGGTGTCCTCCCACATTCCAAAGATGCGTAGGTTAGATGGGGTGACCATGCTAAAAGTAGTGTCCAAAGATGGCCAGGTAGGGTTTCGCGGATAGAGTGGGGGAGTGAACCACGCTAGGGTTCTCGTTCAGAGGGTTGGTGCACACTCCATCGGCTGAATGGTCTCCTTCTGCACTGTAGGAATCCCATGGATTTGAAATTTACGCAATTCCTTTGAATATTGATCTTTTCGAGTGAATCCTGTTGCACTCGGGCGGATGTGTAACGTTCAGTGATCCTTCTATGATTCTGGAGAACCGTGAGGGACCCAGGTCCGAATCGGTTCATGAGCTGGAGTAGGGAGGCTTCGTGAATTAATCCCCTGATCGGAGTACTGATTCTCTGCCCCTGTTTATGAGCGGTCTCGAAATGCCATCTCCCTTCTCTCTAAACAGATGCTGTCAGACCTGCTGAGATTGTCCAGCGTTTGTTGTTTAGGTCTGTGTCTCAGTGCTATCTGAACCCCTGAATGAGTCGGCAAGGCCGGTATAGGAATCAACGTGTCAATGTAAGCCTACGTGTGACAGTAATAAAGATTATTATAAATTTTTAGGGCAGCACGGTAGCATGGTGGTTAACACAATTGATTCACAGCTTCAGGGTCCCAGGTTCGATTCCCGGCTTGGACCACTGTCTGTGCGGAGTCTGTACGTTCTCCCTGTGCCTGCGTGGGTTTCCTCCGGGTGCTCCGGTTTCCTCCCACAGTCCAAAGACGTACGGGTAAGGTGGATTGGCCGTGATAAATTGCCCTTAGTGTCCAAAATTGCCCTTAGTGTTGGGTGGAGTTACAGGGTTATGGGGATAGGGTAGAGGTGCGGCCTTGGGTAGGTGCTCTTTCCAAGCGCTGGCGCAGACTCGGAGGGCCGAAAGCCCTCCTTCTGCACTGTAAATTCTATGATCTAATTGGAGTTGTGTAGATGCTTTAAGGACCAGGGAAGTAGCAGACTGCACCCCCAACAGTGGCAAATTTGGTGTCTGAAGGACCTGACAGGGTTTTTGTGGGGGACTTTTGTGTGGAAGATGTGTGGTTTAGTCTTTGAGTTGTACAAGTATGTGGAGAAAATCCCGAGGTTTTTGGAGGGGTTGTTTGAGTCACACTTGAGCAGAAATTTAAAAAAGAGGAAGAAATACACAGCAAGCAAACGCCAGGCAGGATTTGTGCAGACAGAGAGGGAAATCAGGGTTAATTATATATGTGATGATCATGTATCAAATGTGAAATGCTTACTGTCCACAGATGTTGGCTGATCTGATGAGAATTCTCTATAGTTCGCTGTTTAGATATTTCAGAAACCCAGCATTCTGCAGTGTTTTGGGTCCT
Source organism: Scyliorhinus torazame (assembly GCF_047496885.1). Classification (NCBI taxonomy): domain Eukaryota; kingdom Metazoa; phylum Chordata; class Chondrichthyes; order Carcharhiniformes; family Scyliorhinidae; genus Scyliorhinus; species Scyliorhinus torazame. The sequence continues at coordinate 25,906,684 of NC_092737.1, read as the reverse complement.
GTGACCGAGTAGTAGCTGTCTGGATAGTAGCTGTCTAGGGAGTAGCTGTCTGGAGAGTAGCTGTTTGGATAGTAGCTGTCTGGATAGTAGCTGTCTGGGTAGTAGCTGTCTGGAGAGTAGCTGTCTGGACAGTAGCTGTCTGGATAGTAGCTGTCTGGACAGTAGCTGTCTGGGTAGTAGCTGTCTGGAGAGTAGCTGTCTGGACAGTAGCTGTCTGGATAGTAGCTGTCTGGACAGTAGCTGTCTGGAGAGTAGCTGTCTGGACAGTAGCTGTCTAGGGAGTAGCTGTCTGGAGAGTAGTTCTCTGGACTGTAGCTGTCTGGATAGTAGCTGTCTGGACAGTAGCTGTCTAGGGAATAGCTGTCTGGAGAGTAGTTCTCTGGACTGTAGCTGTCTGGATAGTAGCTGTCTGGGTAGTAGCTGTCTGGAGGGTAGCTGTCTGGACAGTAGCTGTCTGGATAGTAGCTGTCTGAATAGTAGCTGTCTGGAGAGTAGCTGTCTGGATAGTAGCTGTCTGGATAGTAGCTGTCTGGATAGTAGCTGTCTGGATAGTAGCTGTCTGGATTGTAGCTGTCTGGATCGTAGATGTCTGGACAGAAGCTGTCTGGATAGAAGCTGTCTGGATAGTAGCTGTCTGGGTAGTAACTGTCTGGATAGTAGCTGTCTGGATAGTAGCTGTCTGGATAGTAGCTGTCTGGATTGTAGCTGTCTGGATCGTAGATGTCTGGACAGAAGCTGTCTGGTTAGAAGCTGTCTGGATAGTAGCTGTCTGAATAGTAGCTGTCTGGATAGTAGCTGTCTGGATAGTAGCCGTCGGGATAGTAGCCGTCGGCATAGTAGCTGTCTGAATAGTAGCTGTCTGGATTGTAGCTGTCTGGGTAGTCGCTCTCTGGATAGTAGCTGTCTGGGGAGTAGCTGTCTGGATAGTAGCTGTCTGGATAGTAGCTGTCTGGATAGTAGCTGTCTGGATTGTAGCTCTCTGGATCGTAGATGTCTGGACAGAAGCTGTCTGGATAGTAGCTGTCTGGATTGTAGCTGTCTGGTTAGTGGCAGTCTGTATAGTCATTATCTGGATAGAAGCTGTCTGTGTAGGAGCTGTCTCGAGAGCAGCTGTCTGGATAGTAGCTGTCTGGGTAGTAGCTGTCTGGATAGTAGCTGTCTGGATAGTAGCCGTCTGGACAGTAGCTGTCTGGAAAGTAGCTGTCTGGATAGTCATTGTCTGGATAGCAGCTGTCTGGATAGTAGCTGTCTGGATAGTAGCTGTCTGGATAGTAGCTGTCTGGATAGTAGCTGTCTGGATAGTCATTGTCTGGATAGCAGCTGTCTGGATAGTAGCTGTCTGGATAGTAGCTGTCTGGGTAGTAGCTGTCTGGGTAGTGGCTGTCTGGATAGTAGCTTTCTGGGTAGTAGATGCCTGGGTAGTAGCTGTCTGGATAGTAGCTCTCTTGATAGTAGCTGCCTGCATAGTAGCTCTCTGGATAGAAGCTGTCTGCATAGTAGCTGTCTGGATAGTAGCTGTCTGGATAGTCATTGTCTGGACAGTAGATGTCTGGATAGTAGCTGGCTGGATAGAAGCTGACTGGATAGAAGCTGTCTGGATAGTCATTGTCTGGATAGTAGCTGTCTGGGTGGGAGCTGTCCGGATTGTATCTGTCTGGCAGTAGCTGTCTGGAGAGCAGGTGTCTGCATTTTAGCTGTCTGGATAGTAGTTGTCTGGATGTTAGCTGTCTGGATAGCCATTATCTGGACAGTAGCTGTCTGGGGAGTAGCTGTCTGTATCTAAGATGTCTGGTTAGTAACTGTCTGGATAGTAGCTGTCTGGATAGTAGCTGTCTGCATAGTAGCTGTCTGGGTAGTATCTGTCTGGATAGTAGCTGTCTCGATAGTCGCTGTCTGGATAGTAGCTGTCTGGATAGTAGCTGTCTGGGTAGTATCTGTCTGGATAGTAGCTGTCTGAATAGTAGCTGTCTGGATAGTAGCTGTCTGGATAGTAGCTGTCTGGAAAGTAGCTGTCTGGATAGCAGGTGTCTGGGTTGGAGCTGTTGGATAGTAGCTGTCTGGATAGTAGCTGTCTGGACAGTAGCTGTCTGGATAGTACCTATCTGGTTAGTAGCTGTCTGGATAGAACCTGTCTGGATAGTAGCTGTCTGAATAGTGGCTGTCTGGATAGTAGCTGTCTGGATAGTAGCTGTCGGCATAGCGGCTGTCTGGACAGTAGCTGTCTGGATAGTCATTGTCTAGACAGTAGCTGTCTGGATAGAACCTGTCTGGATAGTAGCTGTCTGAATAGTAGCTGTCTGGATAGTAGCTGTCTGGATAGTCATTGTCAGGACAGTAGATGTCTGGATAGTAGCTGTCAGGATAGAAGCTGTCTGGATAGTACCTCTCTAGATAGTCATTGTCTGGATAGTAGCTGTCTGGGTAGGAGCTGTCCGGACTGTGTCTGTCTGGGTAGTAGCTGTCTGGAGAGCAGGTGTTTGCATATTAGCTGTCTGGATAGTACTTGTGTGAATAGTAGCTGTCTGGATAGCAGCTGTCTGGATAGTAGCTGTCTGGATACCAGCTGTCTGGATAGTAGCTGTCTGGAAAGCAGATTTCTGAAGAGTAGCTGTCTGGATAGTAGCCGACTGGATAGTAACTGTCTGCGTAGTAGCTGTCTGGATAGTAGCTGTCTGGATAGTAGCTGTCTGGATAGCAGCTGTCGCGATAGTAGCTGTCTGGATAGTAGCTGTCTGGATTGCAGCTGTCCGGATAATAGCTGTCTGGATACTAGCTGTCTGGAAAGTAGCTGTCTCGGTAGCAGCTTTCTGTATAGTAGCTGTCTGGATCGCAATTTTCTGGATAGTAGCTGTCTCGATGGTAGCTTTCAGGATAGTGGTTGCCTGCATAGTAGCTGTGTGGATAGTAGCTGTCTGCATAGTAGCTGACTGGATTGTAGCTTTCTGCATAGTTGCTGCCTGGATAGGAGCTGTCTGGATAGAAGCTGTCCGGATAGTGCCTCTCTGGATAGTCATTGTCCGGACAGTAGCTGTCTGGTATTAGCTGTCTGGATAGAAGCTGTCTGGATAGTAGCTGTCTGGATAGTAGCTGTCTGGATAGTCATTGTCTGGACAGTAGCTGTCTGGGTGGTAGCTGTCTGGGTGGTAGCTGTCTGGGTAGTCGCACTCTGGATAGTAGCTGTCTGGGTAGTAGCTGTCTCGATAGTAGCTGTGTCGATAGTAGCTGTCTGCATCGTAGCTGTCTGGACAGTACCTGACTGGATAGTACCTATCTGGATCGTAGCTGTCTGGATAGACATTGTCTGGACAGTAGCTGTCTGGATAGTAGCTGTCTGGATAGTAGCTGCCTGGACAGTAACTGTCTGGATAGAAGCTGTCTGGATCGTAGCTGTCTGGATAGTAGCTGTCTGGATAGTAGCTGTCTGGATAGAAGCTGTCTGGGTAGTAGCTGACTGGATAGTAACTGTCTGGATAGTAGCTGTCTGGATAGTAGCTGTCTGGATAGTAGCTGTCTGGATAGTAGATGCCTGGACAGTAGCTGTCTGGATCGTAGCTGTCTTGATAGTAGCTGACTGGATATTAGCGTCTGCATAGTAGGTGTCTGGATAGTAGCTGTCTGGATAGCCATTGTCTGGACAGTAGCTGTCTGGGTAGTAGCTGTCTGGATAGAAGCTGTCTGGATAGTAGCTCTCTCGATAGTAGCTGTCTCAATAGTAGCTGTCTGGGTAGTAGCTGTCTGGATAGTAGCTGTCTCGATAGTAGCTGTCTCAATAGTAGCTGTCTGGGTAGCAGCTGTCTGGGTAGTCGCTCTCTGGATAGTAGCTGTCTGGGTAGTAGCTGTCTGGATAGTAGCTGTCTGGGTAGTAGCTGTCTGGATAGTCATTGTCTGGACTGTAGCTGTCTGGATAGTAGCTGTCTGGATAGAACCTGTCTGTATAGTAGCTATCTGAATAGTAGCTGTCAGGATAGTTGCTGTCTCGATAGTCATTGTCTGGACAGTAGCTGTCTGGGATGTAGCTGTCTGGATAGAAGCTGTCTGGATAGTAGCTATCTGGATTGTCATTGTCTGGACATTAGCTGTCGCGATAGTAGCTGTCTGGATAGTAGCTGTCTGGGTAGTAGCTGTCTGGGTAGTATCTGTCTGGATAGTAGCTGCCTCGATAGTAGCTGTCTGGATAGGAGCTGTCTGTCTGGGTAGTCGCTCTCTGGATAGAAGCTGTCTGGATAGTAGCTGTCTGGACAGTAGCTGTCTGGATAGTACCTATCTGGATAGTAGCTGTCTAGATAGAACCTGTCTGGATAGTAGCTGTCTGAATAGTAGCTGTCTGGATAGTAGCTGTCTGGATAGTAGCTGTCGGCATAGTAGCTGTCTGGACAGTAGCTGTCTGGATAGTCATTGTCTAGACAGTTGCTGTCTGGATAGAACCTGTCTGGAGAGTAGCTGTCTGAATAGTAGCTGTCTGGATAGTAGCTGTCTGGATAGTCATTGTCAGGACAGTAGATGTCTGGATAGTAGCTGTCTGGATAGAAGCTGTCTGGATAGTACCTCTCTAGATAGTCATTGTCTGGATAGTAGCTGTCTGGGTAGGAGCTGTCCGGATTGTGTCTGTCTGGGTAGTAGCTGTCTGGAGAGCAGGTGTCTGCATATTAGCTGTCTGGATAGTAGCTGTCTGCATAGTAGCTGTCTGGGTAGTATCTGTCTCGATAGTAGCTGTCTCGATAGTCGCTGTCTGGATAGTAGCTGTCTGGATAGTAGCTGTCTGGGTAGTATCTGTCTGGATAGTAGCTGTCTGAATAGTAGCTGTCTGGATAGTAGCTGTCTGGATAGTAGCTGTCTGGAAAGTAGCTGTCTGGATAGCAGGTGTCTGGGTTGGAGCTGTTGGATAGTAGCTGTCTGGATAGTAGCTGTCTGGACAGTAGCTGTCTGGATAGTACCTATCTGGTTAGTAGCTGTCTGGATAGAACCTGTCTGGATAGTAGCTGTCTGAATAGTGGCTGTCTGGATAGTAGCTGTCTGGATAGTAGCTGTCGGCATAGCGGCTGTCTGGACAGTAGCTGTCTGGATAGTCATTGTCTAGACAGTAGCTGTCTGGATAGAACCTGTCTGGATAGTAGCTGTCTGAATAGTAGCTGTCTGGATAGTAGCTGTCTGGATAGTCATTGTCAGGACAGTAGATGTCTGGATAGTAGCTGTCAGGATAGAAGCTGTCTGGATAGTACCTCTCTAGATAGTCATTGTCTGGATAGTAGCTGTCTGGGTAGGAGCTGTCCGGAATGTGTCTGTCTGGGTAGTAGCTGTCTGGAGAGCAGGTGTCTGCATATTAGCTGTCTGGATAGTACTTGTGTGAATAGTAGCTGTCTGGATAGCAGCTGTCTGGATAGTAGCTGTCTGGATACCAGCTGTCTGGATAGTAGCTGTCTGGAAAGCAGATTTCTGAAGAGTAGCTGTCTGGATAGTAGCCGACTGGATAGTAACTGTCTGCGTAGTAGCTGTCTGGATAGTAGCTGTCTGGATAGTAGCTGTCTGGATAGCAGCTGTCGCGATAGTAGCTGTCTGGATAGTAGCTGTCTGGATTGCAGCTGTCCGGATAGTAGCTGTCTGGATACTAGCTGTCTGGAAAGTAGCTGTCTCGGTAGCAGCTTTCTGTATAGTAGCTGTCTGGATCGCAATTTTCTGGATAGTAGCTGTCTCGATGGTAGCTTTCAGGATAGTGGTTGCCTGCATAGTAGCTGTGTGGATAGTAGCTGTCTGCATAGTAGCTGACTGGATTGTAGCTTTCTGCATAGTTGCTGCCTGGATAGGAGCTGTCTGGATAGAAGCTGTCCGGATAGTGCCTCTCTGGATAGTCATTGTCCGGACAGTAGCTGTCTGGTATTAGCTGTCTGGATAGAAGCTGTCTGGATAGTAGCTGTCTGGATAGTAGCTGTCTGGATAGTCATTGTCTGGACAGTAGCTGTCTGGGTGGTAGCTGTCTGGGTGGTAGCTGTCTGGGTAGTCGCACTCTGGATAGTAGCTGTCTGGGTAGTAGCTGTCTCGATAGTAGCTGTGTCGATAGTAGCTGTCTGCATCGTAGCTGTCTGGACAGTACCTGACTGGATAGTACCTATCTGGATCGTAGCTGTCTGGATAGACATTGTCTGGACAGTAGCTGTCTGGATAGTAGCTGTCTGGATAGTAGCTGCCTGGACAGTAACTGTCTGGATAGAAGCTGTCTGGATCGTAGCTGTCTGGATAGTAGCTGTCTGGATAGTAGCTGTCTGGATAGAAGCTGTCTGGGTAGTAGCTGACTGGATAGTAACTGTCTGGATAGTAGCTGTCTGGATAGTAGCTGTCTGGATAGTAGCTGTCTGGATAGTAGATGCCTGGACAGTAGCTGTCTGGATCGTAGCTGTCTTGATAGTAGCTGACTGGATATTAGCGTCTGCATAGTAGGTGTCTGGATAGTAGCTGTCTGGATAGTAGCTGCCTGGATAGCCATTGTCTGGACAGTAGCTGTCTGGGTAGTAGCTGTCTGGATAGAAGCTGTCTGGATAGTAGCTCTCTCGATAGTAGCTGTCTCAATAGTAGCTGTCTGGGTAGTAGCTGTCTGGATAGTAGCTGTCTCGATAGTAGCTGTCTCAATAGTAGCTGTCTGGGTAGCAGCTGTCTGGGTAGTCGCTCTCTGGATAGTAGCTGTCTGGGTAGTAGCTGTCTGGATAGTAGCTGTCTGGGTAGTAGCTGTCTGGATAGTCATTGTCTGGACTGTAGCTGTCTGGATAGTAGCTGTCTGGATAGAACCTGTCTGTATAGTAGCTATGTGAATAGTAGCTGTCAGGATAGTTGCTGTCTCGATAGTCATTGTCTGGACAGTAGCTGTCTGGGATGTAGCTGTCTGGATAGAAGCTGTCTGGATAGTAGCTGTCTGGATTGTCATTGTCTGGACATTAGCTGTCGCGATAGTAGCTGTCTGGATAGTAGCTGTCTGGGTAGTAGCTGTCTGGGTAGTATCTGTCTGGATAGTAGCTGCCTCGATAGTAGCTGTCTGGATAGGAGCTGTCTGTCTGGGTAGTCGCTCTCTGGATAGAAGCTGTCTGGATAGTAGCTGTCTGGACAGTAGCTGTCTGGATAGTACCTATCTGGATAGTAGCTGTCTAGATAGAACCTGTCTGGATAGTAGCTGTCTGAATAGTAGCTGTCTGGATAGTAGCTGTCTGGATAGTAGCTGTCGGCATAGTAGCTGTCTGGACAGTAGCTGTCTGGATAGTCATTGTCTAGACAGTTGCTGTCTGGATAGAACCTGTCTGGATAGTAGCTGTCTGAATAGTAGCTGTCTGGATAGTAGCTGTCTGGATAGTCATTGTCAGGACAGTAGATGTCTGGATAGTAGCTGTCTGGATAGAAGCTGTCTGGATAGTACCTCTCTAGATAGTCATTTTCTGGATAGTAGCTGTCTGGGTAGGAGCTGTCCGGATTGTGTCTGTCTGGGTAGTAGCTGTCTGGAGAGCAGGTGTCTGCATATTAGCTGTCTGGATAGTACTTGTGTGAATAGTAGCTGTCTGGATAGCAGCTGTCTGGATAGTAGCTGGCTGGAAAGCAGATTTCTGAAGAGTAGCTGTCTGGATAGTAGCCGACTGGATAGTAACTGTCTGCGTAGTAGCTGTCTGGATAGTAGCTGTCTGGATAGTAGCTGTCTGGATAGCAGCTGTCGCGATAGTAGCTGTCTGGATAGTAGCTGTCTGGATTGCAGCTGTCCGGATAGTAGCTGTCTGGATACTAGCTGTCTGGAAAGTAGCTGTCTGGGTAGCAGCTTTCTGGAAAGTAGCTGTCTGGGTAGCAGCTTTCTGCATAGTAACTGTCTGGATCGCAATTTTCTGGATAGTAGCTGTCTAGATGGTAGCTTTCAGGATAGTGGTTGCCTGCATAGTAGCTGTGTGGATAGTAGCTGTGTGGATAGTAGCTGTCTGCATAGTAGCTGACTGGATTGTAGCTTTCTGCATAGTTGCTGCCTGGATAGGAGCTGTCTGGATAGAAGCTGTCTGGATAGTACCTCTCTGGATAGTCATTGTCTGGACAGTAGCTGTCTGGGTAGTAGCTGTCTGGATAGTCATTGTCTGGACAGTAGCTGTCTGGTATTAGCTATCTGGATAGAAGCTGTCTGGATAGTAGCTGTCTGGATAGTAGCTATCTGGATAGTCATTGTCTGGACAGTAGCTGTCTGGGTGGTAGCTGTCTGGGTGGTAGCTGTCTGGGTAGTCGCACTCTGAATAGTAGCTGTCTGGGTAGTAGCTGTCTCGATAGTAGCTGTGTCGATAGTAGCTGTCTGCATCGTAGCTGTCTGGACAGTAGCTGACTGGATAGTACCTATCTGGATAGTAGCTGTCTGGATAGACATTGTCTGGACAGTAGCTGTCTGGATAGTAGCTGTCTGGATAGTAGCTGCCTGGATAGTAGCTGTTTGGATAGAAGCTGTCTGGATCGTAGCTGTCTGGATAGTAGCTGTCTGGATAGTAGCTGTCTGGATATTAGCTGTGTGGATAGTCATTGTCTTGACAGTAGCTGTCTGGATAGTAGCTGTCTGGATAGTAGCTGTCTGGATAGTAGCTGTCTGGGTAGTAGCTGTCTGGGTAGTAGCTGTCTCGATAGTAGCTGTCGGCATTGTAGCTGTCTGGACAGTAGCTGTCTGGATAGTAGCTGTCTGGAAAGTAGCTGTCTGGATAGTAGCTGTCTGGATAGAAGCTGTCTGGGTAGTAGCTGTCTCGATTGTAGCTGTCGGCATTGTAGCTGTCTGGACAGTAGCTGTCTGGATAGTAGCTGTCTGGATAGTAGCTGTCTGGATAGTAGCTGTCTGGATAGAAGCTGTCTGGATAGTAGCTGTCTGGATAGTAGCTGTCTGGATAGTCGCTGTCTGGATAGAAGCTGTCTGGATAGTAGCTGTCTGGATAGTAGCTGTCTGGATAGAAGCTGTCTGGGTAGTAGCTGTCTCGATAGTAGCTGTCGGCATAGTAGCTGTCTGGACAGTAGCTGTCTGGATTGCAGCTGTCTGGATAGTAGCTGTCTGGATAGTAGCTGTCTGGAAAGCAGATTTCTGAATAGTAGCTGTCTGGATAGTAGCTGTCTGGATAGTAGCTGTCTGGATAGTAGCTGTCGCGATAGTAGCTGTCTGGATTGAAGCTGTCTGGATAGTAGCTGACTGCATAGCCATTGTATGGACAGTAGTTGTCTGGGTAGCAGCCATCTGGATAGAAGCTGTCTGGTTAGTCATTATCTGGATAGTAGCTGTCTGGGGAGTAGCTGTCTGAGTAATAGCTGTCTGGCCAGTAGCTGTCTCGATAGTAGCTGTCTGTATAGTAGCTGTCTGGGTAGTAGCTGTCTGAGTAGTAGCTGTCTGGATAGTAGCTTTCTCGATAGTAACTGTCTGTATAGCAGCTGTCTGGGTGGTAGCTGTCTGGATAGTAGCTGTCTGGATAGAAGCTGTCTGGATCGTAGCTGTCTGGATAGTAGCTGTCTGGATAATAGCTGTCTGGATATTAGCTGTGTGGATAGTACCTCTCTGGATAGTCATTGTCTTGACAGTAGCTGTCTGGGTACTAGCTGTCTGGATCGATGCTGTCTGGATAGCAATTGTCTGGATAGTAGCTGTGTGGATAGTAGCTGTCTGGATAGTAGCTTTCTGCATAGTGGCTGACTGGATTGTAGCTTTCTGCATAGTTGCTGTCTGGATAGTAGCTGTCTGGATAGAAGCTGTCTGGATTGTACCTCTCTGGATAGTCATTGTCTGGACAGTAGATGTCTGGGTAGTAGCTGTCTGGATAGAAGCTGTCTGGATAGCAACTGCCAGGATAGAGGTTGCCTGGATAGTTGCTGTTTGGATAGTAGCTGTCTGGATAGTAGCTGTCTGGACAGTAGCTGTCTGGATTGCAGCTGCCTGGATAGTAGCTGCCTGTATAGTAGCTGTCCGGGTAGTAGCTGTCTGGATAGTCATTGTCTGGACAGTAGCTTTCTGGGTAGTAGCAGTCTGGATAGAAGCTGTCTGGGTAGTGGCTGTCTGGATAGTAGCTGTCTGGATAGTAGCTGTCTGGATAGTCATTGTCTGGACAGTAGCTGTCTGGATAGTAGCTGTCTGGATAGTAGCTGTCAGGATAGTAGCTGCCTGGATATTAGCTGTCTGGGTAGTAGCTGTCTGGATAGAAGCTGTCTGGATAGTAGCTTTCTGGATAGTCGATATCTGGATGGATAGAAGCTGTCTGCATAGAGTCTGTCTGGATAGTAGCTGTCTGGGTAGTAAATGGCTGGATAGTAGCTGTCTGGATAGTAGCTGTCTGGAAAGCAGATTTCTGAATAGTAGCTGTCTGGATAGTAGCCGACTGTATAGTAACTGTCTGCGTAGTAGCTGTCTGGATAGTAGCTGTCTGGATAGTACCTGTCTGGATAGCAGCTGTCGCAATAGTAGCTGTCTGGATAGTACCTGTCTGGATAGTAGCTGTCTGGATCATAGCTGTCTGGATAGTAGCTGTCTGGATAGTAGCTGTCTGGATATTAGCTGTGTATATAGTCATTGTCTTGACAGTAGCTGTCTGGGTAGTAGCTGTCTGGATAGAAGCTGTCTGGATAGTAGCTGACTGGATAGTAACTGTCTGGATAGTAGCTATCTGGATTGTAGCTGTCTGGATAGTAGTTGTCTGGATAGTAGCTGTCTGGATAGTAGATGTCTGGATAGTAGCTGTCTGGATAGTAGCTGTCTGGATAGTAGCTGCCTGGATAGTAGCTGTCTGGATAGTAGCTGTCTGGATAGTAGCTGCCTGGATACTAGCTGTCTGGATAGTAGCTGTCTGGATAGTAGCTATCTGGATAGTAGCTGTCTGGATAGTAGCTGTCTGGATAGTAGCTGTCTGGATAGTAGCTGCCTGGATAGTAGCTGTCTTGATTGTAGCTGACTGGATATTAGCTGTCTGCATAGTAGGTGTCTGGATAGTAGCTGTCTGGATAGTAGCTGTCTGGATAGACATTGTCTGGACAGTAGCTGTCTGGGTAGTAGCTGTCTGGATAGTAGCTGTCTGGATAGTAGCTGTCGGCATAGTAGCTGTCGGCATAGTAGCTGTCTGGACAGTAGCTGTCTGGATAGTACCTATCTGGATAGTAGCTGCCTGGGTAGTCATTGTCTGGACAGTAGCTGTCTGGATAGTAGCTGTTTGGATAGAACCTGTCTGAAGAGTGGCTATCTGAATAGTAGCTGTCCGGATAGTAGCTGTCTCGATAGTCAATGTCTGGACAGTAGCTGTCTGGGTAGTAGCTGTCTGGATAGTAGCTGTCTCGATAGTAGCTGTCTCAATAGGAGCTGTCTGGATAGTTGCTGTCTGGGTTGGAGCTGTTGGATAGTAGCTGTCTGGATAGTAGCTGTCTGGATAGTAGCTGTCTGGATAGTAGCTGTCTGGATAGTAGCTGTCTGGATACTTGCTCTCTGGGTTGGGGCTGTTGGATAGTAGCTGTCTGGATAGTAGCTGTCTGGATAGCAGCTGTCTGGATCGTTGCTGTCTTGATAGTAGCTGACTGGATATTAGCTGTCTGGATAGTAGCTGTCTGGACAGTAGCTGTCTGTATAGTAGCTGTCTGGATAGTCGCTGTCTGGGTTGGAGCTGTTGGATAGTAGCTGTCTGGGTAAGAGCTGTCTGGATAGTGCCTATCTTGGTAGTAGCTGTCTGGATAGTAGCTGTCTGGATAGGACCTATCTGGGTAGGAGCTGTCTGGGTAGTAGGTGTCTGGATAGTAGCTGTCTGGATAGTAGCTGTCTGGATAGTAGCTGTCTGGGTTGGAGCTGTTGGATAGCAGCTGTCTGGGTAGTAGCTGTGTGGGTACTAGCTGTCTGGATAGTAGCTGTCTGGATAGTAGCTGTCTGGATAGTAGATGTCTGGATAGTAGCTGTCTGGGTAGTAGGTGTCTGGATAGTAGCTGTCTGGATAGTAGCTGTCTGGATAGTAGCTGTCTGGGTTGGAGCTGTTGGATAGCAGCTGTCTGGGTAGTAGCTGTCTGGGTAGTAGCTGTCTGGATAGTAGCTGTCTGGGTAGTAGATGTCTGGATCGTAGAGGTGTGGATAGTAGCTGTCTGGATAGAAGCTGTCTGGATAGTACCTATCTGGGTAGGAGCTGTCTGGGTAGTAGCTGTCTGGATAGTAGCTGTCTGGATAGTAGCTGTCTGGACAGTAGCTGTCTGGATAGTCGCTGTCTGGGTTGCAACTGTTGGATAGTAGCTGTCTGGATAGTAGCTGTCTGGATAGTACCTATCTGGGTAGGAGCTGTCTGGGTAGTAGCTGTCTGGATAGTAGCTGTCTGGATAGTTGCTGTCTGGATAGTAGCTGTCTGGGTTGGAGCTGTTGGATAGTAGCTGTCTGGATAGTAGCTGTCTGGATAGTAGGTGTCTGGATAGTAGCTGTTTGGGTTTGAGCTGTTGGATAGTAGCTGTCTGGATAGTAGCTGTCTGGATAGTAGGTGTCTGGATAGTAGCTTTCTGGGTTTGAGCTGTCTGGATAGTAGCTGTCTGAATAGTAGCTGTCTGGATAGTAACTGTCTGGATAGTAGCTGTCTGGATAGTAGCTGTCTGGATAGTAGCTGTCTGGATAGTAGCTGTCTGGATAGTACCTGTCTAGATAGCAGCTGTCTGGGTAGCAGCTGTTGGATAGTAGCTGTCTGGATAGTAGCTGTCTGGGTAGTAGCTGTCAGGAGAGTAAAGGTCTGGATAGTAGCTGTCTGGATAGTAGCTGTTTGGGTAGGAGCTTTCTGGATTGTAGCTGTATGGATAGTAGCTGTCTAAATGGTAGGTGTCTGGATAGTAGCTGTCTGGATAGTAGGTGTCTGGATAGTAGCTGTCTGAATGGTAGGTGTCTGGATAGTAGCTGTCTGGATAGTAGGTGTCTGGATAGTAGCTGTCTGGATAGTAGCTGTCTGGATAGTAGCTGTCTGGATAGTAGCTGTCTGGATAGAAGCTGTCTGGGTAGTAGCTGTCTGGGTAGTAGCTGTCTGGGTAGTAGCGGCCTGGATAGTAGCTGTCTGGGTAGTAGCTGTCTGGAGAGTAGCTGTCTGGATAGAAGCTGTCTGGGTAGTAGCTGTCTGGGTAGTAGCTGTCTGGGTAGTAGCGGCCTGGATAGTAGCTGTCTGGGTAGTAGCTGTCTGGGTAGTAGCTGTCTGGATACTAGCTGTCTGGATAGCTGCTGTCTGGAAAGTTGCTGTCTGGGTAGTAGCTGTCTGGATAGCAGCTGTCTGGATAGAAGCTGTCTGGATAGTAGCTGTCTGGATTGTAACTGTCTGGATAGTAGCTGTTTGGGTAGGAGCTTTCAGGATTGTAGCTGTATGGATAGTAGCTGTCTGAATGGTAGGTGTCTGGATAGTAGCTGTCTGGATAGTAGGTGTCTGGATAGTAGCTGTCTGGATAGTAGGTGTCTGGATAGTAGCTGTCTGGACAGTAGCTGTCTGGATAGTAGCTGTCTGGATAGTAGCTGTCTGGGTAGTAGCTGTCTGGATAGTAGCTGTCTGGATTGCAGCTGTCTGGATAGTAGCTGTCTGGATAGTAGCTGTCTGGATAGTAGCTGTCTGGACAGTAGCTGTCTGGGTAGTAGCTGTCTGGAGAGTAGCTGTCTGGATAGAAGCTGTCTGGGTAGTAACTGTCTGGGTAGTAGCTGTCTGGGTAGTAGCTGTCTGGGTAGTAGCTGTCTGGGTAGTAGCTGTCTGGATAGTAGCTGTCTGGATAGTAGCTGTCGGCATAGTAGCTGTCGGCATAGTAGCTGTCTGGACAGTAGCTGTCTGGATAGTACCTATCTGGATAGTAGCTGCCTGGGTAGTCATTGTCTGGACAGTAGCTGTCTGGATAGTAGCTGTTTGGATAGAACCTGTCTGAAGAGTGGCTATCTGAATAGTAGCTGTCCGGATAGTAGCTGTCTCGATAGTCAATGTCTGGACAGTAGCTGTCTGGGTAGTAGCTGTCTGGATAGTAGCTGTCTCGATAGTAGCTGTCTCAATAGGAGCTGTCTGGATAGTTGCTGTCTGGGTTGGAGCTGTTGGATAGTAGCTGTCTGGATAGTAGCTGTCTGGATAGTAGCTGTCTGGATAGTAGCTGTCTGGATAGTAGCTGTCTGGATACTTGCTCTCTGGGTTGGGGCTGTTGGATAGTAGCTGTCTGGATAGTAGCTGTCTGGATAGCAGCTGTCTGGATCGTTGCTGTCTTGATAGTAGCTGACTGGATATTAGCTGTCTGGATAGTAGCTGTCTGGACAGTAGCTGTCTGTATAGTAGCTGTCTGGATAGTCGCTGTCTGGGTTGGAGCTGTTGGATAGTAGCTGTCTGGGTAAGAGCTGTCTGGATAGTGCCTATCTTGGTAGTAGCTGTCTGGATAGTAGCTGTCTGGATAGGACCTATCTGGGTAGGAGCTGTCTGGGTAGTAGGTGTCTGGATAGTAGCTGTCTGGATAGTAGCTGTCTGGATAGTAGCTGTCTGGGTTGGAGCTGTTGGATAGCAGCTGTCTGGGTAGTAGCTGTGTGGGTACTAGCTGTCTGGATAGTAGCTGTCTGGATAGTAGCTGTCTGGATAGTAGATGTCTGGATAGTAGCTGTCTGGGTAGTAGGTGTCTGGATAGTAGCTGTCTGGATAGTAGCTGTCTGGATAGTAGCTGTCTGGGTTGGAGCTGTTGGATAGCAGCTGTCTGGGTAGTAGCTGTCTGGGTAGTAGCTGTCTGGATAGTAGCTGTCTGGGTAGTAGATGTCTGGATCGTAGAGGTGTGGATAGTAGCTGTCTGGATAGAAGCTGTCTGGATAGTACCTATCTGGGTAGGAGCTGTCTGGGTAGTAGCTGTCTGGATAGTAGCTGTCTGGATAGTAGCTGTCTGGACAGTAGCTGTCTGGATAGTCGCTGTCTGGGTTGCAACTGTTGGATAGTAGCTGTCTGGATAGTAGCTGTCTGGATAGTACCTATCTGGGTAGGAGCTGTCTGGGTAGTAGCTGTCTGGATAGTAGCTGTCTGGATAGTTGCTGTCTGGATAGTAGCTGTCTGGGTTGGAGCTGTTGGATAGTAGCTGTCTGGATAGTAGCTGTCTGGATAGTAGGTGTCTGGATAGTAGCTGTTTGGGTTTGAGCTGTTGGATAGTAGCTGTCTGGATAGTAGCTGTCTGGATAGTAGGTGTCTGGATAGTAGCTTTCTGGGTTTGAGCTGTCTGGATAGTAGCTGTCTGAATAGTAGCTGTCTGGATAGTAACTGTCTGGATAGTAGCTGTCTGGATAGTAGCTGTCTGGATAGTAGCTGTCTGGATAGTAGCTGTCTGGATAGTACCTGTCTAGATAGCAGCTGTCTGGGTAGCAGCTGTTGGATAGTAGCTGTCTGGATAGTAGCTGTCTGGGTAGTAGCTGTCAGGAGAGTAAAGGTCTGGATAGTAGCTGTCTGGATAGTAGCTGTTTGGGTAGGAGCTTTCTGGATTGTAGCTGTATGGATAGTAGCTGTCTAAATGGTAGGTGTCTGGATAGTAGCTGTCTGGATAGTAGGTGTCTGGATAGTAGCTGTCTGAATGGTAGGTGTCTGGATAGTAGCTGTCTGGATAGTAGGTGTCTGGATAGTAGCTGTCTGGATAGTAGCTGTCTGGATAGTAGCTGTCTGGATAGTAGCTGTCTGGATAGAAGCTGTCTGGGTAGTAGCTGTCTGGGTAGTAGCTGTCTGGGTAGTAGCGGCCTGGATAGTAGCTGTCTGGGTAGTAGCTGTCTGGAGAGTAGCTGTCTGGATAGAAGCTGTCTGGGTAGTAGCTGTCTGGGTAGTAGCTGTCTGGGTAGTAGCGGCCTGGATAGTAGCTGTCTGGGTAGTAGCTGTCTGGGTAGTAGCTGTCTGGATACTAGCTGTCTGGATAGCTGCTGTCTGGAAAGTTGCTGTCTGGGTAGTAGCTGTCTGGATAGCAGCTGTCTGGATAGAAGCTGTCTGGATAGTAGCTGTCTGGATTGTAACTGTCTGGATAGTAGCTGTTTGGGTAGGAGCTTTCAGGATTGTAGCTGTATGGATAGTAGCTGTCTGAATGGTAGGTGTCTGGATAGTAGCTGTCTGGATAGTAGGTGTCTGGATAGTAGCTGTCTGGATAGTAGGTGTCTGGATAGTAGCTGTCTGGACAGTAGCTGTCTGGATAGTAGCTGTCTGGATAGTAGCTGTCTGGGTAGTAGCTGTCTGGATAGTAGCTGTCTGGATTGCAGCTGTCTGGATAGTAGCTGTCTGGATAGTAGCTGTCTGGATAGTAGCTGTCTGGACAGTAGCTGTCTGGGTAGTAGCTGTCTGGAGAGTAGCTGTCTGGATAGAAGCTGTCTGGGTAGTAACTGTCTGGGTAGTAGCTGTCTGGGTAGTAGCTGTCTGGGTAGTAGCTGTCTGGACAGTAGCTGTCTGGGTAGTAGCTGTCTGGGTAGTAGCTGCCTGGACAGTAACTGTCTGGGTAGTAGCTGGCTGGGTAGTAGCTGTCTGGTTAGTAACTGTCTGGACAGTAGCTGCCTGGATAGTAGCTGTCTGGGTAGTAGCTGTCTGGATAGTAGCTGTCTGGGTAGCAGCGGCCTGGATTGTAGCTGTCTGGATAGTAGCTGTCTGGATAGTATCTGTCTGGATTGTAGCTGTCTCGATAGTAGCTGCCTGGATAGTAGCTGTCTGGGTAGGAGCTGTCTGCATAGCAGCTGTCTGGATAGTAGCTGTCTGGGTAGTAACTGTCTGGACAGTAGCTGTCTGGATAGTAGCTGTCTGGATAGTAGCTGTCTGGATTGCAGCTGGCTGGATAGCAGCTGTCTGGATAGTAGCTGTCTGGATAGTAGCTGTCTGGATGGTAGGTGTCTGGATAGTAGCTGTCTGGATGGTAGGTGTCTGGATAGTAGCTGTCTGGATAGTAGCTGTCTGGATGGTAGGTGTCTGGATAATAGCTGTGTGGATGGTAGGTGTCTGGATAGTAGCTGCCTGGATAGTAGCTGTCTGGATAGTAGCTGTCTGGATAGTAGCTGTCTGGATAGTAGCTGTCTGGATAGTAGCTGTCTGGATAGTAGATGTCTGTATAGTAGTTGTCTGTATTGCAGCAGTCTGGATAGTAGCTGTCTGGATTGCAGCTGTCTGGATAGTAGCTGTCTGGATAGTAGCTGTCTGGATAGTAGCTGTCTGGATGGTAGGTGTCTGGATAGTAGCTGTCTGGATAGAAGCTGTCTGGATAGTTGCTGGCTGGATGGTAGGTGTCTGGATAGTGGCTGTCTGGATAGTAGCTGTCTGGAGAGTAGCTGTCTGGATAGCAGCTCTCTGGATAGTAGCTGTCTGGGTAGGAGCTGCCTGGTTGGTAGCTGTCCAGGTAGTAGCTGTTTGGTTAGTAGCTGTCTGGATACTAGCTGTCTGGATAGTAACTGTCTGGATAAAAGCTGTCTGGTTATTATCTGTCTGGATAGTAGCTGTCTGGACAGTAGCTGACTGGATAGTAGCTGTCTGGATAGTAGCTATCTGGGAAGCAGCTGTCTGGATAGTACCTGTCTGGGTAGGAGCTGTCTGGATAGTATCTGTCTGGATAGTAGGTGTCAGAGTACTGGCTGTCTGAATAGTACCTATCTGGATATTAGCTGTCTGGATAGTAGCTGTCTCGATAGTAGCTGTCTGGATAGTAGTTGTGTTTATTGTAGCTGTCTGGATAGTAGCTGTCTGGGTAGTAGCTGTCTGGATAGTAGCTGTCTGGATAGTAGCTGTCTGGATAGTAGCTGTATGGATAGTAGCTGTCTGGATAGTAGCTGTCTGGATAGCAGCTGTCTGCGAAGTCGCTCTCTGGATAGTAGCTGTCTGGATAGCAGCTGTCTGCGAAGTCGCTCTCTGGATAGTAGCTGTCTGGATAGCAGTTGTCTGGATAGTAGCTGTCTGGGAATTCGCTCTCTGGACAGTGGCTGTCTGGATTGCAGCTACCTGGGCAGTAGCTGTCTGGACAGTAGGTGTCTGGATAGTAGCTGTCTAGTTAGTAGCTGTCTGGATAGTAGCTGTCTGCGTGTACCTGTGTGGTTAGTCTCAGTTTGAATAGTAGCTGTCTGGATAGTAGCTGACTGGATAGCAGCTGTCTGGGTGTAGCTGTCTGAATATTAGCTGTCTGGGTAGTATCTATCTAGGTAGTAGATGTCTGGATATTGGCTGTCTAGGGAGTAGCTGTCTGGGTAGTAGCTGTCTGGATAGTAGCTGTCTGGGCAGTATCTGTCTGGGTAGCATCTGTCTGGATAGTAGCTCTCTGGGTGGGAGCTCTCTGGATAGTAGCTGTCTGGGTAGTAGCTGTCTGGATAGCAGCTGTCTGCATAGCAGCTGTCTGGCTAGGAGCTGTCTGGATACTAGCTGTCTGGATAGTTGCTGTCTTGTTAGTAGCTGTCTGGAAAGCTGCTGTCTGGATAGCAGCTGTCTGGGTAGTAGCTGCCTGGGTAGTAGCTGTCTGGATAGCAGCTGTCTGGATAGTAGCTGTCTGGGTAGTAGCTGTCTGGGTAGTAGCTGTCTGGATAGCAACTATCTAGATAGCAGCTGTCTGGGTAGTAGCTGTCTGGATAGTAGCTGTCTGGGTAGGAGCTTTCTGGATAGTAGCTGTCTGGGTAGTAGCTGTCTGGGTAGCAGCTGGCTGGGTAGGAGCTTTCTGGATAGTAGCTGTCTGGGTAGTAGCTGTCTGGTTACTAGCTGTCTGGATATTAGCTGTCTGGGTAGTAGCTTTCAGTATAGTAGCTGTCTGTAGAGCAACTGGCTGGGTAGTAGCTGTCTGGATAGTAGCTGTCTAGATTGCAGCTGTCTGGATAGTAGCTGTCTGGATAGTAGATGTCTGTATAGTAGCTGTCTGTATTGCAGCAGTCTGGATAGTAGCTGTCTGGATTGCAGCTGTCTGGATGTCTGGATAGTAGCTGTCTGGATAGTAGCTGTCTGGATAGTAGCTGTCTGGATGGTAGGTGTCTGGATAGTAGCTGTCTGGATAGAAGCTGTCTGGATAGTTGCTGTCTGGATGGTAGGTGTCTGGATAGTGGCTGTCTGGATAGTAGCTGTCTGGAGAGTAGCTGTCTGGATAGCAGCTCTCTGGATAGTAGCTGTCTGGGTAGGAGCTGCCTGGTTGGTAGCTGTCCAGGTAGTAGCTGTTTGGTTAGTAGCTGTCTGGATACTAGCTGTCTGGATAGTAACTGTCTGGATAAAAGCTGTCTGGTTATTATCTGTCTGGATAGTAGCTGTCTGGACAGTAGCTGACTGGATAGTAGCTGTCTGGATAGTAGCTATCTGGGAAGCAGCTGTCTGGATAGTACCTGTCTGGGTAGGAGCTGTCTGGATAGTATCTGTCTGGATAGTAGGTGTCAGAGTACTGGCTGTCTGAATAGTACCTATCTGGATATTAGCTGTCTGGATAGTAGCTGTCTCGATAGTAGCTGTCTGGATAGTAGCTGTCTTTATTGTAGCTGTCTGGATAGTAGCTGTCTGGGTAGTAGCTGTCTGGATAGTAGCTGTCTGGATAGTAGCTGTCTGGATAGTAGCTGTATGGATAGTAGCTGTCTGGATAGTAGCTGTCTGGATAGCAGCTGTCTGCGAAGTCGCTCTCTGGATAGTAGCTGTCTGGATAGCAGCTGTCTGCGAAGTCGCTCTCTGGATAGTAGCTGTCTGGATAGCAGTTGTCTGGATAGTAGCTGTCTGGGAATTCGCTCTCTGGACAGTGGCTGTCTGGATTGCAGCTACCTGGGCAGTAGCTGTCTGGACAGTAGGTGTCTGGATAGTAGCTGTCTAGTTAGTAGCTGTCTGGATAGTAGCTGTCTGCGTGTAGCTGTGTGGTTAGTCTCAGTTTGAATAGTAGCTGTCTGGATAGTAGCTGACTGGATAGCAGCTGTCTGGGTGTAGCTGTCTGAATATTAGCTGTCTGGGTAGTATCTATCTAGGTAGTAGATGTCTGGATATTGGCTGTCTAGGGAGTAGCTGTCTGGGTAGTAGCTGTCTGGATAGTAGCTGTCTGGGCAGTAGCTGTCTGGGTAGCATCTGTCTGGATAGTAGCTCTCTGGGTGGGAGCTCTCTGGATAGTAGCTGTCTGGGTAGTAGCTGTCTGGATAGCAGCTGTCTGCATAGCAGCTGTCTGGCTAGGAGCTGTCTGGATACTAGCTGTCTGGATAGTTGCTGTCTTGTTAGTAGCTGTCTGGAAAGCTGCTGTCTGGATAGCAGCTGTCTGGGTAGTAGCTGCCTGGGTAGTAGCTGTCTGGATAGCAGCTGTCTGGATAGTAGCTGTCTGGGTAGTAGCTGTCTGGGTAGTAGCTGTCTGGATAGCAACTATCTAGATAGCAGCTGTCTGGGTAGTAGCTGTCTGGATAGTAGCTGTCTGGGTAGGAGCTTTCTGGATAGTAGCTGTCTGGGTAGTAGCTGTCTGGGTAGTAGCTGGCTGGGTAGGAGCTTTCTGGATAGTAGCTGTCTGGGTAGTAGCTGTCTGGTTACTAGCTGTCTGGATATTAGCTGTCTGGGTAGTAGCTTTCAGTATAGTAGCTGTCTGTAGAGCAACTGGCTGGGTAGTAGCTGTCTGGATAGTAGCTGTCTAGATTGCAGCTGTCTGGATAGTAGCTGTCTGGATAGTAGCTGTCTGCATAGTAGCTGTCTGGATAGTAGCTGTCTAGATTGCAGCTGTCTGGATAGTAGCTGTCTGGATAGTAGCTGTCTGCATAGTAGCTGCCTGGATAGTAGCTGTCTGGATATTAGCTGCCTGGATAGTAGTTGTCAGCATAGTAGGTGTCTGGATTGGAGCTGTCTGGATAGCAGCTGTCTGGATAGTAGCTGTCTTGATTGTAGCTGTCTGGATTTCAGATGTCTGGATATTAGCTGTCTGGACAGTAGCTGTCTGGATTGCAGCAACCTGGGTAGTAGCTGTCTGGATAGTAGCTGTCTGGATTGTAACTGTCTGGGTAGGAGCTGTCTGGATAGTAGATGTCTGGATAGTAGCTGTCTGCATAGTAGCTGTCGGGGTTGTAGCTGTCTGCATTGTCGCTGTCTGGATAGTAGCTGTCTGGATTGCAGCTGTCTGGATAATTGCTGTCTGGATTGAAGCTGTCTGGATAGTATCTGTCTTGATTGCAGCTGTCTGGATTGCAGCTGTCTGGATAGTAGCTGTCTGGATTGCAGCTGTCTGAATTGCAGCTGTCGGGATAGTATCTGTCTGCATAGTAGCTGTCTGGATTGTAGCTGTCTGCATAGTAGCTCTCTGGATAGTACCTGTCTGCATATTAGCTGTCTGGATACTAGCTGTCTGGATAGTAGCTGTCTGGACAGTAGCTTCCTGGATTGCAGCTATCTGGGTAGTAGCTGTCTGGAGTGCAGCTGTCTGGATTGCAGCTGTCTGGATAGTAGCTGTCTGGAGTGCAGCTGTCTGAATTGCAGCAGTCGGGATAGTATCTGTCTGCATAGTAGCTGTCTGGATTGTAGCTGTCTGCATAGTAGCTCTCTGGATAGTAGCTGTCTGCATAGTAGCTGTATGGATAGTAGCTGTCTGGATAGTAGCTGTCTGGATTGCAGCTGTCTGGATAGTAGCTGTCTGGACAGTAGCTTTCTGGGTTGCAGCTATCTGGGTAGTAGCTGTCTGGAGTGCAGCTGTCTGGATAGTAGCTGTCTTGGTAGTAGCTGTCTGGATATTAGCTGTCTGGGTAGTAGCTGTCTGGACAGTAGCTGTCTGGACATTAGCTGTCTGGACATTATCTGTCTGCATAATAGCTGTCTGGCTAGTAGTGTCTGGATTGTAACTGTCTGGGTAGGAGTTGTCTGGATAGTACATGTCTGGATAGTAGCTGTCTGCATAGTAGCTGTCTGGATAGTAGCTGTCTCGATTGTAGCTGTCTGGACAGTAGCTGTCTGGACAGTAGCTTTCTGGACATTAGCTGTCTGCATAATAGCTGTCTGGCTAGTAGTGTCTGGATTGTAACTGTCTGGGTAGGAGCTGTCTGGATAGTACATGTCTGGATAGCAGCTGTCTGGCTTGTAGCTGTCTGGACAGTAGCTGTCTGCATAGTCGCTGTCTGGATAGTAGCTGTCTGGATTGTAGCTGTCTGGATAATTGCTGTCTGGATAGTAGCTGTCTGGATAGTAGCTGTCTGGATAGTAACTGTCTGGGTAGCAGCTGTCTGGGTAGTAGCTGTCTGGATACTAGCTGTCTGGATAGCTGCTGTCTGGATAGCTGCTGTCTGGAAAGTTGCTGTCTGGGTAGTAGCTGTCTGGAGAGTAGCTGTCTGGATAGAAGCTGTCTGGGTAGTAGCTGTCTGGATAGTAGCTGTCTGGGTAGTAGCTGTCTGGATAGTAGCTATCTGGAGAGTAGCTGTCTGGGTAGTAGCTGTCTGGATAGAAGCTGTCTGGGTAGTAGCTGTCTGGAGAGTAGCTGTCTGGATAGAAGCTGTCTGGGTAGTAGCTGTCTGGGTAGTAGCTGTCTGGACAGTAGCTGTCTGGATAGCAGCTGTCTGGATAGAAGCTGTCTGGGTAGTAGCTGTCTGGATAGTAGCTGTCTGGGTAGTAGCTGTCTGGATAGTAGCTGTCTGGGTAGTAGCGGCCTGGACAGTAGCTGTCTGGGTAGTAGCTGTCTGGATAGCTGCTGTCTGGATAGCTGCTGTCTGGACAGTAGCTGTCTGGATAGCAGCTGTCTGGATAGAAGCTGTCTGGGTAGTAGCTGTCTGGATAGTAGCTGTCTGGATAGTAGCTGTCTGGATAGTAGCTGTCTGGGTAGTAGCTGTCTGGATAGTAGCTGTCTGGATAGCAGCTGCCTGGATAGAAGCTGTCTGGGTAGTAGCTGTCTGGATAGTAGCTGTCTGGATAGCTGCTGTCTGGACAGTAGCTGTCTGGATAGCAGCTGTCTGGGTAGTAGCTGTCTGGATAGTAGCTGTCTGGGTAGTAGCTGTCTGGATAGTAGCTGTCTGGATAGTAGCTGTCTGGGTAGTAGCTGTCTGGGTAGTAGCTGTCTGGACAGTAGCTGTCTGGGTAGTAGCTGTCTGGGTAGTAACTGTCTGGGTAGTAGCTGTCTGGGTAGTAACTGTCTGGACAGTAGCTGTCTGGGTAGTAACTGTCTGGATAGTAGCTGTCTGGGTAGTAACTGTCTGGACAGTAGCTGTCTGGATAGTAGCTGTCTGGGTAGTAACTGTCTGGATAGTAGCTGTCTGGGTAGTAGCTGTCTGGATAGTAGCTGTCTGGATAGTAGCTGTCTGGATAGCTGCTGTCTGGACAGTAGCTGTCTGGATAGTAGCTGTCTGGATAGTAGCTGTCTGTGTAGTAGCTGTCTGGATAGTAGCTGTCTGGATAGTAGCTGTCTGGATAGTAGCTGTCTGGATAGTAGCTGTCTGGACAGTAGCTGTCTGGATAGTAGCTGTCTGGGCAGTAGCTGTCTGGGTAGTAGCTGTCTGGATAGTAGCTGTCTGGATAGTAGCTGTCTGGATAGTAGCTGTCTGGATAGCAGCTGTCTGGGTAGTAGCTGTCTGGGTAGTAGCTGTCTGGAGAGTAGCTGTCTGGATAGTAGCTGTCTGGATAGTAGCTGTCTGGTTAGTAGCTGTCTGGATAGCAGCTGTCTGGGTAGTAGCTGTCTGGATAGCAGCTGTCTGGGTAGTAGCTGTCTGGGTAGTAGCTGTCTGGAGAGTAGCTGTCTGGATAGTAGCTGTCTGGATAGTAGCTGTCTGGGTAGTAGCTGTCTGGGTAGTAGCTGTCTGGACAGTAGCTGTCTGGGTAGTAGCTGTCTGGGTAGTAACTGTCTGGGTAGTAGCTGTCTGGGTAGTAACTGTCTGGACAGTAGCTGTCTGGGTAGTAACTGTCTGGGTAGTAGCTGTCTGGGTAGTAACTGTCTGGACAGTAGCTGTCTGGGTAGTAACTGTCTGGATAGTAGCTGTCTGGGTAGTAACTGTCTGGACAGTAGCTGTCTGGATAGTAGCTGTCTGGGTAGTAACTGTCTGGGTAGTAACTGTCTGGACAGTAGCTGTCTGGATAGTAGCTGTCTGGATAGTAGCTGTCTGGGTAGTAACTGTCTGGATAGTAGCTGTCTGGATAGTAACTGTCTGGATAGTAGCTGTCTGGGTAGTAACTGTCTGGATAGTAGCTGTCTGGGTAGTAACTGTCTGGATATTAACTGTCTGGATAGTAGCTGTCTGGGTAGTAGCTGTCTGGGTAGTAACTGTCTGGATAGTAGCTGTCTGGGTAGTAACTGTCTGGATAGTAGCTGTCTGGATAGTAGCTGTCTGGATAGTAACTGTCTGGATAGTAGCTGTCTGGGTAGTAGCTGTCTGGATAGTAACTGTCTGGGTAGTAGCTGTCTGGGTAGTAACTGTCTGGATAGTAGCTGTCTGGGTAGTAACTGTCTGGATAGTAGCTGTCTGGATAGTAGCTGTCTGGATAGTAACTGTCTGGATAGTAGCTGTCTGGGTAGTAACTGTCTGGGTAGTAGCTGTCTGGGTAGTAACTGTCTGGGTAGTAACTGTCTGGACAGTAGCTGTCTGGATAGTAGCTGTCTGGGTAGTAACTGTCTGGATAGTAGCTGTCTGGGTAGTAGCTGTCTGGGTAGTAACTGTCTGGACAGTAGCTGTCTGGATAGTAGCTGTCTGGGCAGTAACTGTCTGGATAGTATCTGTCGGGGTAGTAGCTGTCTGGATAGCAACTGTCTGGATAGCAACTGTCTGGATAGTAGCTGTCTGGGTAGTAGCTGTCTGGATAGTAGCTGTCTGGGTAGTAGCTGTCTGGGTAGTAGCTGTCTGGATAGTAGCTGTCTGGGTAGTAGCTGTCTGGATAGTAGCTGCCTGGATGGTAGCTGTCTGGATAGTAGCTGTCTGGGTAGTAGCTGTCTGGATAGTAGCTGTCTGGGTAGTAGCTGTCTGGATAGTAGCTGTCTGGGTAGTAGCTGTCTGGGTAGAAGCTGTCTGGATAGTAGCTGCCTGGATGGTAGCTGTCTGGATAGTAGCTGTCTGGGTAGTAGCTGTCTGGATAGTAGCTGCCTGGATAGTAGCTGTCTGGATAGTAACTGTCTGGATAGTAGCTGTCTGGATAGTAGCTGTCTGGATAGTAGCTGTCTGGATAGTAGCTGCCTGGATAGTAGCTGTCTGGATAGTAACTGTCTGGATAGTAGCTGTCTGGATAGAAGCTGTCTGGGTAGTAGCTGTCTGGATAGTAGCTGTCTGGATAGTAGCTGTCTGGATGGTAGGTGTCTGGATAGTAGCTGTCTGGATGGTAGGTGTCTGGATAGTAGCTGCCTGGATAGTAGCTGTCTGGATAGTAGCTGTCTGGATAGTAGCTGTCTGGATAGTAGCTGTCTGGATAGTAGCTGTCTGGATAGTAGATGTCTGGATAGTAGCTGTCTGTATTGCAGCAGTCTGGATAGTAGCTGTCTGGATTGCAGCTGTCTGGATAGTAGCTGTCTGGATAGTAGCTGTCTGGATAGTAGCTGTCTGGGTGGTAGGTGTCTGGATAGTAGCTGTCTGGATAGAAGCTGTCTGGATAGTAGCTGTCTGGATGGTAGGTGTCTGGATAGTGGCTGTCTGGATAGTAGCTGTCTGGAGAGTAGCTGTCTGGATAGCAGCTCTCTGGATAATAGCTGTCTGGGTAGGAGCTGCCTGGTTGGTAGCTGTCCAGGTAGTAGCTGTTTGGTTAGTAGCTGTCTGGATACTAGCTGTCTGGATAGTAACTGTCTGGATAAAAGCTGTCTGGTTATTATCTGTCTGGATAGTAGCTGTCTGGACAGTAGCTGACTGGATAGTAGCTGTCTGGATAGTAGCTATCTGGGAAGCCGCTGTCTGGATAGTACCTGTCTGGGTAGGAGCTGTCTGGATAGTATCTGTCTGGATAGTAGGTGTCAGAGTACTGGCTGTCTGAATAGTACCTATCTGGATATTAGCTGTCTGGATAGTAGCTGTCTCGATAGTAGCTGTCTGGATAGTAGCTGTCTTTATTGTAGCTGTCTGGATAGTAGCTGTCTGGGTAGTAGCTGTCTGGATAGTAGCTGTCTGGATAGTAGCTGTCTGGATAGTAGCTGTATGGATAGTAGCTGTCTGGATAGTAGCTGTCTGGATAGCAGCTGTCTGCGAAGTCGCTCTCTGGATAGTAGCTGTCTGGATAGCAGCTGTCTGCGAAGTCGCTCTCTGGATAGTAGCTGTCTGGATAGCAGTTGTCTGGATAGTAGCTGTCTGGGAATTCGCTCTCTGGACAGTGGCTGTCTGGATTGCAGCTACCTGGGCAGTAGCTGTCTGGACAGTAGGTGTCTGGATAGTAGCTGTCTAGTTAGTAGCTGTCTGGATAGTAGCTGTCTGCGTGTAGCTGTGTGGTTAGTCTCAGTTTGAATAGTAGCTGTCTGGATAGTAGCTGACTGGATAGCAGCTGTCTGGGTGTAGCTGTCTGAATATTAGCTGTCTGGGTAGTATCTATCTAGGTAGTAGATGTCTGGATATTGGCTGTCTGGGGAGTAGCTGTCTGGGTAGTAGCTGTCTGGATAGTAGCTGTCTGGGCAGTAGCTGTCTGGGTAGCATCTGTCTGGATAGTAGCTCTCTGGGTGGGAGCTCTCTGGATAGTAGCTGTCTGGGTAGTAGCTGTCTGGATAGCAGCTGTCTGCATAGCAGCTGTCTGGCTAGTAGCTGTCTGGATACTAGCTGTCTGGATAGTTGCTGTCTTGTTAGTAGCTGTCTGGAAAGCTGCTGTCTGGATAGCAGCTGTCTGGGTAGTAGCTGCCTGGGTAGTAGCTGTCTGGATAGCAGCTGTCTGGATAGTAGCTGTCTGGGTAGTAGCTGTCTGGGTAGTAGCTGTCTGGATAGCAACTATCTGGATAGTAGCTGTCTGGGTAGTAGCTGTCTGGATAGTAGCTGTCTGGGTAGGAGCTTTCTGGATAGTAGCTGTCTGGGTAGTAGCTGTCTGGGTAGTAGCTGGCTTGGTAGGAGCTTTCTGGATAGTAGCTGTTTGGTAGTAGCTGTCTGGTTACTAGCTGTCTGGATATTAGCTGTCTGGGTAGTAGCTTTCAGTATAGTAGCTGTCTGGAGAGCAACTGTGTGGGTAGTATCTGTCTGGATTGCTGCTGTCTGGATTGCAGCTGCCTGGATAGTAGCTGTCTGGGTAGCAGCTGTCTGGGTAGTAGCTGTCTGGATACTAGCTGTCTGGATAGCTGCTGTCTGGATAGCTGCTGTCTGGAAAGTTGCTGTCTGGGTAGTAGCTGTCTGGAGAGTAGCTGTCTGGATAGAAGCTGTCTGGGTAGTAGCTGTCTGGATAGTAGCTGTCTGGGTAGTAGCTGTCTGGATAGTAGCTATCTGGAGAGTAGCTGTCTGGGTAGTAGCTGTCTGGATAGAAGCTGTCTGGGTAGTAGCTGTCTGGAGAGTAGCTGTCTGGATAGAAGCTGTCTGGGTAGTAGCTGTCTGGGTAGTAGCTGTCTGGACAGTAGCTGACTGGATAGCAGCTGTCTGGATAGAAGCTGTCTGGGTAGTAGCTGTCTGGATAGTAGCTGTCTGGGTAGTAGCTGTCTGGATAGTAGCTGTCTGGGTAGTAGCGGCCTGGACAGTAGCTGTCTGGGTAGTAGCTGTCTGGATAGCTGCTGTCTGGATAGCTGCTGTCTGGACAGTAGCTGTCTGGATAGCAGCTGTCTGGATAGAAGCTGTCTGGGTAGTAGCTGTCTGGATAGTAGCTGTCTGGATAGTAGCTGTCTGGATAGCAGCTGTCTGGGTAGTAGCTGTCTGGATAGTAGCTGTCTGGATAGCAGCTGTCTGGATAGAAGCTGTCTGGGTAGTAGCTGTCTGGATAGTAGCTGTCTGGATAGCTGCTGTCTGGATAGCTGCTGTCTGGACAGTAGCTGTCTGGATAGCAGCTGTCTGGGTAGTAACTTTCTGGACAGTAGCTGTCTGGATAGTAGCTGTCTGGATAGCAACTGTCTGGATAGTAGCTGTCTGGGAAGTAGCTGTCTGGATAGTAGCTGTCTGGATAGTAGCTGCCTGGATAGTAGCTGTCTGGATAGTAGCTGTCTGGATAGAAGCTGTCTGGGTAGTAGCTGTCTGGATAGTAGCTGTCTGGATAGTAGCTGCCTGGATGGTAGCTGTCTGGATAGTAGCTGTCTGGATGGTAGCTGTCTGGATAGTAGCTGTCTGGATTGTAGCTGTCTGGGTAGTAGCTGTCTGGATAGTAGCTGTCTGGGTAGTAGCTGTCTGGATAGTAGCTGTCTGGATAGCTGCTGTCTGGATAGTAGCTGTCTGGATAGTAGCTGTCTGGATAGTAGCTGTCTGGATAGTAGCTGTCTGGGTAGCAGCTGTCTGGATAGTAGCTGTCTGGATAGTAGCTGTCTGGATGGTAGCTGTCTGGATAGTAGCTGTCTGGATAGTAGCTGTCTGGATAGTAGCTGTCTGGGTAGTAACTGTCTGGACAGTAGCTGTCTGGATAGAAGCTGTCTGGGTAGTAACTGTCTGGATAGTAGCTGTCTGGGTAGTAGCTGTCTGGATAGTAGTTGTCTGGATAGCAGCTGTCTGGGTAGTAGCTGTCTGGATAGTAGCTGTCGGGGTAGTAGCTGTCTGGATAGCAACTGTCTGGATAGTAGCTGTCTGGGTAGTAGCTGTCTGGGTAGTAACTGTGTGGACAGTAGCTGTCTGGGTAGTAGCTGTCTGGATAGTAGCTGTCTGGGTAGTAACTGTCTGGACAGTAGCTGTCTGGATAGTAGCTGTCTGGATAGTAGCTGTCTGGATAGTACCTGTCTGGATAGTAGCTGTCTGGGTAGTAGCTGTCTGGATAGTAGCTGTCTGGATAGAAGCTGTCTGGGTAGTAACTGTCTGGATAGTAGCTGTCGGGGTAGTAGCTGTCTGGATAGCAACTGTCTGGATAGTAGCTGTCTGGGTAGTAGCTGTCTGGAAAGTAGCTGTCTGGATAGAAGCTGTCTGGGTAGTAGCTGTCTGGATAGTAGCTGTCTGGATAGTAGCTGTCTGGATAGTAGCTGTCTGGATAGAAGCTGTCTGGGTAGTAGCTGTCTGGATAGTACTGTCTGGATAGTAGCTGCCTGGATGGTAGCTGTCTGGATAGTAGCTGTCTGGGTAGTAGCTGTCTGGATAGTAGCTGTCTGGATAGAAGCTGTCTGGGTAGTAGCTGTCTGGATAGTAGCTGTCTGGATAGAAGCTGTCTGGGTAGTAGCTGTCTGGGTAGTAACTGTCTGGATAGTAGCTGTCTGGGTAGTAGCTGTCTGGATAGTAGCTGTCTGGGTAGTAACTGTCTGGACAGTAGCTGTCTGGATAGTAGCTGTCTGGATAGCAACTGTCTGGATAGTAGCTGTCTGGGAAGTAGCTGTCTGGATAGTAGCTGTCTGGATAGTAGCTGTCTGGATAGTAGCTGCCTGGATGGTAGCTGTCTGGATAGTAGCTGTCTGGATGGTAGCTGTCTGGATAGTAGCTGTCTGGATAGTAGCTGTCTGGATAGTAACTGTCTGGATAGTAGCTGTCTGGGTAGTAGCTGTCTGGGTAGTAGCTGTCTGGATAGTAGCTGTCTGTATAGTAGCTGTCTGGATAGTAACTGTCTGGATAGTAGCTGTCTGGATAGTAGCTGTCTGGATAGTAGCTGCCTGGATAGTAGCTGTCTGGATAGTAGCTGTCTGGATGGTAGCTGTCTGGATAGTAGCTGTCTGGATAGTAGCTGTCTGGATAGTAACTGTCTGGATAGTAGCTGTCTGGGTAGTAGCTGTCTGGGTAGTAGCTGTCTGGATAGTAGCAGTCTGGATAGTAGCTGTCTGGATAGTAGCTGTCTGGATAATAGCTGTCTGGATAGTAGCTGTCTGGATAGTAGCTGTCTGGATAGTAGCTGTCTGGATAGTAGCTGTCTGGATAGTAACTGTCTGGATTGCAGCTGTCTGGATGGTAGCTGTCTGGATAGTAGCTGTCTGGATAGTAACTGTCTGGATTGTAGCTGTCTGGATAGTAGCTGTCTGGATAGTAGCTGTCTGGATAGTAGCTGTCTGGATAGTAGCTGTCTGGATAGTAGCTGTCTGGATAGTAGCTGTCTGGATAGTAGCTGTCTGGATAGTAGCTGTCTGGATAGTAGCTGTCTGGATAGTAACTGTCTGGATAGTAGCTGTCTGGATAGTAGCTGTCTGGATAGTAGCTGTCTGGGTAGTAGCTGTCTGGATAGTAGCTGTCTGGATGGTAGCTGTCTGGATGGTAGCTGTCTGGATAGTAGCTGTCTGGATAGTAACTGTCTGGATAGTAGCTGTCTGGATGGTAGCTGTCTGGATAGTAGCTGTCTGGATAGTAACTGTCTGGATTGTAGCTGTCTGGATAGTAGCTGTCTGGATAGTAGCTGTCTGGATAGTAGCTGTCTGGATAGTAGCTGTCTGGATAGTAGCTGTCTGGATAGTAACTGTCTGGATAGTAGCTGTCTGGATGGTAGCTGTCTGGATAGTAGCTGTCTGGATAGTAGCTGTCTGGATAGTAGCTGTCTGGATAGTAGCTGTCTGGATAGTAGCTGTCTGGATAGTAGCTGTCTGGATAGTAGCTGTCTGGATGGTAGCTGTCTGGATAGTAGCTGTCTGGATAGTAGCTGTCTGGATTGTAGCTGTCTGGATAGTAGCTGTCTGGATAGTAGCTGTCTGGGTAGTAGCTGTCTGGATAGTAGCTGTCTGGGTAGAAGCTGTCTGGATAGTAGCTGTCTGGATAGTAGCTGTCTGGATAGTAGCTGTCTGGATAGTAGCTGTCTGGATAGTAACTGTCTGGATAGTAGCTGTCTGGATGGTAGCTGTCTGGATAGTAGCTGTCTGGATAGTAACTGTCTGGATAGTAGCTGTCTGGATAGCAGCTGTCTGGATAGTAGCTGTCTGGATAGTAGCTGTCTGGATAGTAGCTGTCTGGATAGTAACTGTCTGGATAGTAGCTGTCTGGATGGTAGCTGTCTGGATAGTAGCTGTCTGGATAGTAGCTGTCTGGATAGTAGCTGTCTGGATAGTAGCTGTCTGGATAGTAGCTGTCTGGATAGTAGCTGTCTGGATAGTAGCTGTCTGGGTAGTAGCTGTCTGGATAGTAGCTGTCTGGATAGTAGCTGTCTGGATAGTAGCTGCCTGGATAGTAGCTGTCTGGATAGTAGCTGTCTGGATAGTAGCTGTCTGGACAGTAGCTGTCTGGATAGTAGCTGTCTGGACAGTAGCTGTCTGGGTAGTAGCTGTCTGGATAGTAGCTGTCTGGATAGTAGCTGTCTGGATAGTAGCTGCCTGGATAGTAGCTGTCTGGATAGTAGCTGCCTGGATAGTAGCTGTCTGGATAGTAGCTGTCTGGGTAGTAGCTGTCTGGATAGTAGCTGTCTGGGTAGTAGCTGTCTGGATAGTAGCTGTCTGGATAGTAGCTGTCTGGATAGTAGCTGTCTGGATAGTAGCTGTCTGGATAGTAGCTGTCTGGGTAGTAGCTGTCTGGATAGTAGCTGTCTGGATAGTAGCTGTCTGGATAGTAGCTGTCTGGATAGTAGCTGCCTGGATAGTAGCTGTCTGGATAGTAGCTGTCTGGATAGTAGCTGTCTGGATAGTAGCTGTCTGGATAGTAGCTGTCTGGACAGTAGCTGTCTGGATAGTAGCTGTCTGGACAGTAGCTCTCTGGGTAGTAGCTGTCTGGATAGTAGCTGTCTGGATAGTAGCTGTCTGGATAGTAGCTGCCTGGATAGTAGCTGTCTGGGTAGCAGCTGTCTGGACAGTAGCTGTCTGGATAGTAGCTGTCTGGACAGTAGCTGTCTGGATAGTAGCTGTCTGGATAGTAGCTGTCTGGGTAGTAGCTGTCTGGATAGTAGCTGCCTGGATAGTAGCTGTCTGGGTAGCAGCTGTCTGGACAGTAGCTGTCTGGATAGTAGCTGTCTGGATAGTAACTGTCTGGATACTAGCTGTCTGGGTAGTAGCTGTCTGGATAGTAACTGTCTGGATAGTAGCTGTCTGGGTAGTAGCTGTCTGGATAGTAGCTGCCTGGATAGTAGCTGTCTGGGTAGTAGCTGTCTGGATAGTAACTGTCTGGATAGTAGCTGTCTGGGTAGTAGCTGTCTGGATAGTAGCTGCCTGGATAGTAGCTGTCTGGATAGTAGCTGCCTGGATAGTAGCTGTCTGGGTAGTAGCTGTCTGGGTAGTAACTGTCTGGGTAGTAGCTGCCTGGATAGTAGCTGCCTGGATAGTAGCTGTCTGGGTAGCAGCTGTCTGGACAGTAGCTGTCTGGATAGTAGCTGTCTGGATAGTAACTGTCTGGATACTAGCTGTCTGGGTAGTAGCTGTCTGGATAGTAACTGTCTGGATAGTAGCTGTCTGGGTAGTAGCTGTCTGGATAGTAGCTGTCTGGATAGTAGCTGTCTGGATAGTAACTGTCTGGATACTAGCTGTCTGGGTAGTAGCTGTCTGGATAGTAACTGTCTGGATAGTAGCTGTCTGGGTAGTAGCTGTCTGGATAGTAACTGTCTGGATACTAGCTGTCTGGGTAGTAGCTGTCTGGATAGTAACTGTCTGGATAGTAGCTGTCTGGGTAGTAGCTGTCTGGATAGTAACTGTCTGGATACTAGCTGTCTGGGTAGTAGCTGTCTGGATAGTAACTGTCTGGATAGTAGCTGTCTGGATAGTAACTGTCTGGATAGTAGCTGTCTGGATAGTAGCTGTCTGGATAGTAACTGTCTGGATAGTAGCTGTCTGGATAGTAGCTGTCTGGATAGTAACTGTCTGGATACTAGCTGTCTGGGTAGTAGCTGTCTGGATAGTAACTGTCTGGATAGTAGCTGTCTGGGTAGTAGCTGTCTGGATAGTAACTGTCTGGATACTAGCTGTCTGGGTAGTAGCTGTCTGGATAGTAACTGTCTGGATAGTAGCTGTCTGGGTAGTAGCTGTCTGGATAGTAGCTGTCTGGATAGTAGCTGTCTGGATAGTAGCTGTCTGGGTAGTAGCTGTCTGGATAGTAGCTGTCTGGATAGTAGCTGTCTGGGTAGTAACTGTCTGGATAGTAGCTGTCTGGGTAGTAACTGTCTGGACAGTAGCTGTCTGGATAGTAGCTATCTGGGAAGTAACTGTCTGGATAGTAGCTGTCTGGGTAGTAACTGTCTGGACAGTAGCTGTCTGGATAGTAGCTGTCTGGATAGTAGCTGTCTGGGTAGTAGCTGTCTGGGTAGTAACTGTCTGGACAGTAGCTGTCTGGGTAGTAGCTGTCTGGACAGTAGCTGTCTGGATAGTAGCTGTCTGGATAGTAGCTGTCTGGATAGTAGCTGTCTGGGTGGTAGCTGTCTGGACAGTAGCTGTCTGGGTAGTAGCTGTCTGGACAGTAGCTGTCTGGATAGTAGCTGTCTGGATAGTAGCTGTCTGGATAGTAGCTGTCTGGGTGGTAGCTGTCTGGATAGTAGCTGTCTGGATAGTAGCTGTCTGGGTGGTAGCTGTCTGGATAGTAGCTGTCTGGATAGTAGCTGTCTGGATAGTAGCTGTCTGGGTAGTAGCTGTCTGGATAGTAGCTGTCTGGATAGTAACTGTCTGGGTAGTAGCTGTCTGGGTAGTAACTGTCTGGACAGTAGCTGTCTGGATAGTAGCTGTCTGGGTAGTAGCTGTCTGGGTAGTAGCTGTCTGGGTAGTAGCTGTCTGGACAGTAGCTGTCTGGGTAGTAGCTGTCTGGATAGTAGCTGTCTGGGTAGTAGCTGTCTGGACAGTAGCTGTCTGGATAGTAGCTGTCTGGACAGTAGCTGTCTGGATAGTAGCTGTCTGGGTAGTAGCTGTCTGAATAGTAGCTGTCTGGACAGTAACTGTCTGGGTAGTAGCTGTCTGGGTAGTACCTGTCTGGACAGTAACTGTCTGCGTAGTAGCTGTCTGGGTAGTACCTGTCTGGACAGTAACTGTCTGCGTAGTAGCTGTCTGGACAGTAGCTGTCTGGATAGTAGCTGTCTGGACAGTAGCTGTCTGGATAGTAGCTGTCTGGGTAGTAGCTGTCTGAATAGTAGCTGTCTGGACAGTAACTGTCTGGGTAGTAGCTGTCTGGGTAGTACCTGTCTGGACAGTAACTGTCTGCGTAGTAGCTGTCTGGACAGTAGCTGTCTGGGTAGTAGCTGTCTGGGTAGTAGCTGTCTGGACAGTAACTGTCTGGGTAGTAGCTGTCTGGGTAGTAACTGTCTGGATAGAAGCTGTCTGGATAGCAGCTGTCTGGATAGTAGCTGTCTGGATAGTAGCTGTCTGGGTAGTAGCTGTCTGGATAGTAGCTGTCTGGATAGTAGCTGTCTGGATAGAAGCTGTCTGGGTAGTAGCTGTCTGGATAGTAGCTGTCTGGGTAGTAGCTGTCTGGGTAGTAGCTGTCTGGATAGAAGCTGTCTGGATAGTAGCTGTCTGGGTAGTAGCTGTCTGGGTAGTAGCTGTCTGGGCAGTAGCTGTCTGGGTAGTAGCTGTCTGGACAGTAGCTGTCTGGATAGTAGCTGTCTGGGTAGTAGCTGTCTGGACAGTAGCTGTCTGGATAGTAGCTGTCTGGATAGTAGTTGTCAGCATAGTAGCTGTCTGGATAGTAGCTGTCTGGATAGTAGCTGTTTGGGTAGTAGCTGTCTGGGTAGTAGCTGTCTGGACAGTAACTGTCTGGATAGTAGCTGTCTGGATAGTAGCTGTTTGGGTAGTAGCTGTCTGGGTAGTAGCTGTCTGGACAGTAACTGTCTGGGTAGTAGCTGTCTGGATAGAAGCTGTCTGGGTAGTAGCTGTCTGGGTAGTAGCTGTCTGGACAGTAGCTGTCTGGGTAGCAGCTGTCTGGACAGTACCTGTCTGGATAGTAGCTGTCTGGGTAGTAGCTGTCTGGGTAGTAGCTGTCTGGATAGTAGCTGTCTGGATAGTAGCTGTCTGGATAGTAGCTGTCTGGGTAGTAGCTGTCTGGATAGTAGCTGTCTGGAAGTACCTGTCTGGATAGTAGCTGTCTGGGTAGTAGCTGTCTGGGTAGTAGCTGTCTGGATAGTAGCTGTCTGGATAGTAGCTGTCTGGATAGTAGCTGTCTGGACAGTACCTGTCTGGATAGTAGCTGTCTGGGTAGTAGCTGTCTGGGTAGCAGCTGTCTGGATAGTAGCTGTCTGGATAGTAGCTGTCTGGGTAGTAGCTGTCTGGGTAGTAGCTGTCTGGGTAGTAGCTGTCTGGATAGTAGCTGTCTGGATAGTAGCTGTCTGGATAGTAGCTGTCTGGATAGTAGCTGTCTGGGTAGCAGCTGTCTGGATAGTAGCTGTCTGGATAGTAGCTGTCTGGGTAGTAGCTGTCTGGATAGAAGCTGTCTGGACAGTAGCTGTCTGGGTAGTAGCAGTCTGGATAGTAGCTGTCTGGATAGTAGCTGCCTGGATAGTAGCTGTCTGGATAGTAGCTGTCTGGACAGTAGCTGTCTGGGTAGTAGCTGTCTGGATAGCAGCTGTCTGGATAGTAGCTGTCTGGATAGTAGCTGTCTGGATAGTAGCTGTCTGGATAGTAGCTGTCTGGATAGTAGCTGCCTGGATAGTAGCTGTCTGGATAGAAGCTGTCTGGACAGTAGCTGTCTGGGTAGTAGCTGTCTGGATAGTAGCTGTCTGGATAGTAGCTGCCTGGATAGTAGCTGTCTGGGTAGTAGCTGTCTGGACAGTAGCTGTCTGGATAGTAGCTGTCTGGATAGCAGCTGTCTGGATAGTAGCTGTCTGGGTAGTAGCTGTCTGGATAGTAGCTGTCTGGATAGTAGCTGTCTGGATAGTAGCTGTCTGGACAGTAGCTGTCTGGGTAGTACCTGTCTGGATAGTAGCTGTCTGGGTAGTAGCTGTCTGGGTAGTAGCTGTCTGGATAGTATCTGTCTGGGTAGTAGCTGTCTGGATAGAAGCTGTCTGGACAGTAGCTGTCTGGGTAGTAGCTGTCTGGATAGTAGCTGTCTGGACAGTACCTGTCTGGATAGTAGCTGTCTGGGTAGTAGCTGTCTGGGTAGTAGCTGTCTGGATAGTAGCTGTCTGGGTAGTAGCTGTCTGGGTAGTAGCTGTCTGGATAGTAGCTGTCTGGGTAGTAGCTGTCTGGGTAGTAGCTGTCTGGATAGTAGCTGTCTGGATAGTAGCTGTCTGGATAGTAGCTGTCTGGATAGTAGCTGTCTGGGTAGTAGCTGTCTGGATAGTAGCTGTCTGGATAGTAGCTGTCTGGATAGTAGCTGTCTGGGTAGAAGCTGTCTGGATAGCAGCTGTCTGGACAGTAGCTGTCTGGATAGTAGCTGTCTGGATAGTAGCTGTCTGGGTAGTAGCTGTCTGGATAGTAGCTGTCTGGATAGCAGCTGTCTGGATAGTAGCTGTCTGGATAGTAGCTGTCTGGATAGTAGCTGTCTGGATAGTAGCTGTCTGGGTAGTAGCTGTCTGGGTAGTAGCTGTCTGGGTAGTAGCTGTCTGGGTAGAAGCTGTCTGGATAGCAGCTGTCTGGTTAGTAGCTGTCTGGATAGTAGCTGTCTGGATAGTAGCTGTCTGGGTAGTAGCTGTCTGGATAGTAGCTGTCTGGATAGTAGCTGTCTGGATAGTAGCTGTCTGGATAGTAGCTGTCTGGGTAGTAGCTGTCTGGATAGTAGCTGTCTGGGTAGTAGCTGTCTGGGTAGTAGCTGTCTGGATAGTAGCTGTCTGGATAGTAGCTGTCTGGGTAGTAGCTGTCTGGGTAGTAGCTGTCTGGATAGCAGCTGTCTGGATAGTAGCTGTCTGGGTAGTAGCTGTCTGGGTAGAAGCTGTCTGGACAGTAGCTGTCTGGATAGCAGCTGTCTGGGTAGTAGCTGTCTGGATAGTAGCTGTCTGGATAGTAGCTGTCTGGGTAGTAGCTGTCTGGGTAGAAGCTGTCTGGATAGCAGCTGTCTGGACAGTAGCTGTCTGGATAGCAGCTGTCTGGATAGTAGCTGTCTGGGTAGTAGCTGTCTGGATATTAGCTGTCTGGGTAGAAGCTGTCTGGATAGCAGCTGTCTGGACAGTAGCTGTCTGGGCAGTAGCTGTCTGGATAGTAGCTGTCTGGGTAGTAGCTGTCTGGATAGCAGCTGTCTGGGTAGAAGCTGTCTGGATAGTAGCTGTCTGGGTAGTAGCTGTCTGGGTAGTAGCTGTCTGGGTAGTAGCTGTCTGGATAGTAGCTGTCTGGATAGTAGCTGTCTGGATAGTAGCTGTCCGGGTAGTAGTTGTCTGGATAGTAGCTGTCTGGATAGTAGCTGTCTGGATAGTAGCTGTCTGGATAGTAGCTGTCTGGGTAGTAGCTGTCTGGGTAGTAACTGTCTGGGTAGTAGCTGTCTGGGTAGTAGCTGTCTGGGTAGTAACTGTCTGGGTAGTAGCTGTCTGGATAGTAGCTGTCTGGGTAGTAGTTGTCTGGATAGTAGCTGTCTGGATAGTAGCTGTCTGGGTAGTAGCTGTCTGGGTAGTAGCTGTCTGGGTAGTAGCTGTCTGGATAGTAGCTGTCTGGATAGTAGCTGTCTGGATAGTAGCTGTCTGGATAGTAGCTGTCTGGGTAGTAGCTGTCTGGATAGCAGCTGTCTGGATAGTAGCTGTCTGGGTAGTAGCTGTCTGGGTAGTAGCTGTCTGGATAGTAGCTGTCTGGATAGTAGCTGTCTGGGTAGTAGCTGTCTGGATAGTAGCTGTCTGGATAGTAGCTGTCTGGATAGTAGCTGTCTGGATAGTAGCTGTCTGGGTAGTAGCTGTCTGGATAGTAGCTGTCTGGATAGTAGCTGTCTGGATAGTAGCTGTCTGGGTAGTAGCTGTCTGGATAGTAGCTGTCTGGATAGTAGCTGTCTGGGTAGTAGCTGTCTGGGTAGTAGCTGTCTGGATAGTAGCTGTCTGGATAGTAGCTGTCTGGATAGTAGCTGTCTGGATAGTAGCTGTCTGGGTAGTAGCTGTCTGGATAGTAACTGTCTGGATAGTAGCTGTCTGGATAGCAGCTGTCTGGATAGTAGCTGTCTGGGTAGTAGCTGTCAGGGTCGAAGCTGTCTGGATAGCAGCTGTCTGGACAGTAGCTGTCTGGGTAGTAGCTGTCTGGGTCGAAGCTGTCTGGATAGTAGCTGTCTGGATAGTAGCTGTCTGGATAGTAGCTGTCTGGGTAGTAGCTGTCTGGACAGTATCTGTCCGGATAGAAGCTGTCTGGATAGCAGCTGTCTGGATAGTAGCTGTCTGGATAGTAGCTGTCTGGATAGTAGCTGTCTGGGTAGAAGCTGTCTGGATAGCAGCTGTCTGGACAGTAGCTGTCTGGGTAGTAGCTGTCTGGATAGTAGCTGTCTGGGTAGAAGCTGTCTGGATAGCAGCTGTCTGGACAGTAGCTGTCTGGATAGTAGATGTCTGGATAGTAGCTGTCTGGATAGTAGCTGTCTGGATAGAAGCTGTCTGGGTAGTAGCTGTCTGGATAGTAGCTGTCTGGATAGTAGCTGTCTGGATAGTAGCTGTCTGGATAGTAGCTGTCTGGGTAGAAGCTGTCTGGATAGCAGCTGTCTGGACAGTAGCTGTCTGGACAGTAGCTGTCTGGACAGTAGCTGTCTGGATAGTAGCTGTCTGGTTAGTAGCTGTCTGGATAGTAGCTGTCTGGATAGTAGCTGTCTGGATAGAAGCTGTCTGGGGAGTAGCTGTCTGGGTAGTAGCTGTCTGGATAGAAGCTGTCTGGACAGTAGCTGTCTGGATAGTAACTGTCTGGATAGTAGCTGTCTGGACAGTAGCTGTCTGGATAGTAGCTGTCTGGACAGTAGCTGTCTGGGTAGTAGCTGTCTGGGTAGTAGCTGTCTGGGTAGTAACTGTCTGGATAGTAGCTGTCTGGGTAGAAGCTGTCTGGATAGCAGCTGTCTGGACAGTAGCTGTCTGGGTA
The DNA here is from genome assembly GCF_047496885.1 of Scyliorhinus torazame. Taxonomy (NCBI): domain Eukaryota; kingdom Metazoa; phylum Chordata; class Chondrichthyes; order Carcharhiniformes; family Scyliorhinidae; genus Scyliorhinus; species Scyliorhinus torazame. The sequence goes on along the minus strand of NC_092737.1, from coordinate 25,868,005 downwards.
GTAGCTGTCTGGGTAGTAGCTGTCTGGACAGTAGCTGTCTGGATAGTAGCTGTCTGGACAGTAGCTGTCTGGGTAGAAGCTGTCTGGATAGCAGCTGTCTGGACAGTAGCTGTCTGGGTAGTAACTGTCTGGATAGTAGCTGTCTGGGTAGAAGCTGTCTGGATAGTAGCTGTCTGGGTAGTAGCTGTCTGGGTAGTAGCTGTCTGGGAAGTAGCTGTCTGGGTAGAAGCTGTCTGGATAGCAGCTGTCTGGACAGTAGCTGTCTGGGTAGTAGCTGTCTGGGTAGTAGCTGTCTGGGTAGTAGCTGTCTGGACAGTACCTGTCTGGATAGTAGGTGTCTGGATAGTAGCTGTCTGGGGAGTAGCTGTCTGGGTAGTAGCTGTCTGGATAGTAGCTGTCTGGGTAGTAACTGTCTGGGTAGAAGCTGTCTGGGTAGTAGCTGTCTGGGTAGTAGCTGTCTGGACAGTACCTGTCTGGATAGTAGGTGTCTGGATAGTAGCTGTCTGGGGAGTAGCTGTCTGGGTAGTAGCTGTCTGGATAGTAGCTGTCTGGGTAGTAGCTGTCTGGGTAGTAGCTGTCTGGGTAGTAGCTGTCTGGGTAGTAGCTGTCTGGACAGTACCTGTCTGGATAGTAGGTGTCTGGATAGTAGCTGTCTGGGGAGTAGCTGTCTGGGTAGTAGCTGTCTGGATAGTAGCTGTCTGGGTAGTAGCTGTCTGGATAGTAGCTGTCTGGATAGTAGGTGTCTGGATAGTAGCTGTCTGGATAGTAGCTGTCTGGATAGTAGCTGTCTGGATAGTAGCTGTCTGGGTAGTAGCTGTCTGGGTAGTAGCTGTCTGGGTAGTAGCTGTCTGGGTAGTAGCTGTCTGGACAGTACCTGTCTGGATAGTAGGTGTCTGGATAGTAGCTGTCTGGGGAGTAGCTGTCTGGGTAGTAGCTGTCTGGATAGTAGCTGTCTGGGTAGTAGCTGTCTGGATAGTAGCTGTCTGGATAGTAGGTGTCTGGATAGTAGCTGTCTGGATAGTAGCTGTCTGGGTAGTAGCTGTCTGGGTAGTAGCTGTCTGGATAGTAGCTGTCTGGGTAGTAGCTGTCTGGGTAGTAGCTGTCTGGATAGTAGCTGTCTGGATAGTAGCTGTCTGGATAGTAGCTGTCTGGATAGTAGCTGTCTGGATAGTAGCTGTCTGGATAGTAGCTGTCTGGATAGAAGCTGTCTGGATAGTAGCTGTCTGGGTAGTAGCTGTCTGGGTAGTAGCTGTCTGGACAGTAGCTGTCTGGATAGTAGCTGTCTGGATAGTAGCTGTCTGGATAGTAGCTGTCTGGGTAGTAGCTGTCTGGGTAGTAGCTGTCTGGGTAGTAGCTGTCTGGGTAGTAGCTGTCTGGATAGTAGCTGTCTGGGTAGTAGCTGTCTGGACAGTAGCTGTCTGGATAGTAGCTGTCTGGATAGTAGCTGTCTGGATAGTAGCTGTCTGGCTAGTAGCTGTCTGGGTAGTAGCTGTCTGGGTAGTAGCTGTCTGGGTAGTAGCTGTCTGGACAGTACCTGTCTGGGTAGTAGCTGTCTGGATAGTAGCTGTCTGGGTAGTAGCTGTCTGGGTAGTAGCTGTCTGGATAGTAGCTGTCTGGATACTAGCTGTCTGGATAGTAGCTGTCTGGGTAGTAACTGTCTGGGTAGAAGCTGTCTGCATAGTAGCTGTCTGGATAGCAGCTGTCTGGACAGTAGCTGTCTGGGTAGTAGCTGTCTGGATAGCAGCTGTCTGGGTAGTAGCTGTCTGGGTAGTAGCTGTCTGGGTAGGAGCTGTCTGGATAGTAGCTGTCTGGATAGAAGCTGTCTGGATAGTAGCTGTCTGGGTAGTAACTGTCTGGGGAGAAGCTGTCTGGATAGCAGCTGTCTGGACAGTAGCTGTCTGGGTAGTAGCTGTCTGGATAGCAGCTGTCTGGATAGTAGCTGTCTGGGTAGTAACTGTCTGGGGAGAAGCTGTCTGGATAGCAGCTGTCTGGACAGTAGCTGTCTGGACAGTAGCTGTCTGGATAGCAGCTGTCTGGATAGTAGCTGTCTGGATTGTAGCTGTCTGGGTAGTAGCTGTCTGGATAGTAGATGTCTGGATTGCAGCTGTCTGGGTAGTAGCTGTCTGGATAGTAGCTGTCTGGATAGTAGCTGTCTGGGGAGTAGCTGTCTGGGTAGTAGCTGTCTGGATAGTAGCTGTCTGGGGAGTAGCTGTCTGGGGAGTAGCTGTCTGGGTAGTAGCTGTCTGGATTGTAGCTGTCTGGGTAGTAGCTGTCTGGATAGTAGCTGTCTGGATTGCAGCTGTCTGGGTAGTAGCTGTCTGGACAGTAGCTGTCTGGATAGAAGCTGTCTGGGGAGTAGCTGTCTGGGTAGTAGCTGTCTGGATCGTAGCTGTCTGGATAGTAGCTGTCTGGACAGTAGCTGTCTGGACAGTAGCTGTCTGGATAGCAGCTGTCTGGATAGTAGCTGTCTGGATAGTAGCTGTCTGGGGAGTAGCTGTCTGGGTAGTAGCTGTCTGGATAGCAGCTGTCTGGACAGTAGCTGTCTAGACAGTAGCTGTCTGGATAGCAGCTGTCTGGATAGCAGCTGTCTGGATAGTAGCTGTCTGGATAGTAGCTGTCTGGATAGCAGCTGTCTGGATAGTAGCTGTCTGGATAGAAGCTGTCTGGATAGAAGCTGTCTGGATAGTAGCTGGCTGGATAGTAGCTGTCTGGATAGTAGCTGTCTGGATAGTAGCTGGCTGGGTAGGAGCTGTCTGGTTAGTAGCTGTCTGGATAGTAGCTGTCTGGATAGTAGCTGTCTGGACAGTAGCTGTCTGGGTAGTAGCTGTCTGGATAGTAGCTGTCTGGATAGTAGCTGTCTGGATAGTAGCTGTCTGGATAGTAGCTGGCTTGGTAGGAGCTGTCTGGTTAGTAGCTGTCTGGATAGTAGCTGTCTGGAAAGTAGCTGTTTGGATAGTTGCTGTCTGGATAGTAGCTGTCTGGTTAGTAGCTGGCTTGGTAGGAGCTGTCTGGTTAGTAGCTGTCTGGATAGTAGCTGTCTGGATAGTAGCTGTCTGGATAGTAGCTGTCTGGATAGTAGCTGGCTTGGTAGGAGCTGTCTGGTTAGTAGCTGTCTGGATAGTAGCTGTCTGGAAAGTAGCTGTTTGGATAGTTGCTGTCTGGATAGTAGCTGTCTGGTTAGTAGCTGTCTGGATAGTAGCTGTCTGGATAGTAGCTGTCTGGGTAGTAACTGTCTGGGTAGTAACTGTCTGGGTAGGAGCTTTCTGAATTGTAGCTTTCAGTATAGTAGCTGTCTGGGGAGCAACTGTCTGGATAGTAGCTGTCTGGATAGTAGCTCTCTAGATACTAGCTGTCTGGATAGCAGTTGTCAGGATAGTAGGTGTCTGGATTGCAGCTTCCTGGGGAGGAGCGGTCTGGATAGTAGCTGTCTGGATTGTAGCTGTCTGGACAGTAGCTGTCTCGATAGCAACTGCCTGGACAGTAGCTGCCTGGATAATAGCTGTCTGGGTAGGAGCTGTCTGGATAGCAGCTGTATGGATAGTAGCTGTCTGGATAGTAGCTGTCTGGATAGTAGCTGTCTGATGAGTAGATGTCTGGGTAATAGCTGTCTGGATAGTGGCTGCCTGGATATTAGCTGTCTGGATAGTAGCTGCCTGGATAGTAGCTGTCTGATGAGTAGCTGTCTGGGTAGTAGCTGTCTGGATAGTGGCTGCCTGGATAGTAGCTGTCTGGATAGTAGCTGTCTGGGTAGTAGCTGTCTGGATAGTAGCTGTCTGGGTAGTAGCTGTCTGGATAGTAGCTGTCTGGACAGTAGCTGTCTGGATAGTAGCTGTCTGGGTAGTAGCTGTCTGGATAGTGGCTGCCTGGATAGTAGCTGTCTGGATAGTAGCTGTCTGGATAGTAGCTGTCTGGGTAGTAGCTGTCTGGATAGTGGCTGCCTGGATAGTAGCTGTCTGGATAGTAGCTGTCTGGATAGTAGCTGTCTGGATAGTAGCTGTCTGGGTAGTAGCTGTCTGGATAGTGGCTGCCTGGATAGTAGCTGTCTGGATAGTAGCTGTCTGGATAGTGGCTGCCTGGATAGTAGCTGTCTGGATAGTAGCTGCCTGGATAGTAGCTGTCTGGATAGTAGCTGTCTGGATAGTAGCTGTCTGCGTAGTAGCTGTCTGGATAGTAGCTGTCTGGATTGCAGCTGTCTGGATAGTAGCTGCCTGGATAGTAGCTGTCTGGATAGTAGCTGTCTGGATAGTAGCTGTCTGGATTGCAGCTGTCTGGATAGTAGCTGTCTGGTTAGTAGCTGTCTGGATAGCAGCTGTCTGGATAGAAGCTGTCTGGGTAGTAGCTGTCTGGATAGCAGCTGTCTGTGTAGTTACTATCTGGGTAGTTACTGTCTGGATAGAAGCTGTCTGGATAGTAGCTGTCTGGATAGTAGCTGTCTGGTTACTAGCTGTCTGGATAGTAGCTGTCTGGGCAGTAGCTTTCAGTATAGTAGCTGTCTGGGGAGCAACTGTCTGGGCAGTAGCTGTCTGGATAGTAGCTGTCTGGATAGTAGCTGTCTGGATAGTAGCTGTCTGGATAGTGGCTGTCTGGATAGCAGATGTCTGGATAGTAGCTGTCTGCATAGTAGCTGTCGGGGTTGTAGCTGTCTGCATTGTCGCTGTCTGGATTGTAGCTGTCTGGATAATTGCTGTCAGGTAAGTAGTTGTCTGGATATATCGGTCTGGATTGCAGCTGTCTGGTTTGCAGCTGTCTGGATAGTCGCTGTCTGGATTGCAGCTGTATGAATTGCAGCTGTCGGGATAGTATTTGTCTGCATAGTAGCTGTCTGGATTGTAGCTGTCTGCATAGTAGCTCTCTGGATAGTAGCTGTCTGCATAGTAGCTGTCTGCATATTAGCTGTCTGGATAGTAGCTGTCTGGATAGTAGCTGTCTGGATTGCAGTTGTCTTGATAGTAGCTGTAGAGGTAGTAGCTGTCTGGACAGTAGCTGTCTGGACAGTAGCTGTCTGCATAGTAGCTGTCTGGCTAGTAGTGTCTGGATTGTAACTGTCTGGGTAGGATCTGACTGGATAGTACATGTCTGGATAGTAGTTGTCTGCATGGTAGCTGTCTGGATGGTAGCTGTCTGGGTTGTAGCTGTCTGGACAGTAGCTGTCTGGATAATAGCTGTCTGGATAGTAGCTGTCTGGGTTGTTGCTGTCTTGACAGTAGCTGTCTGGATAGTACATGTCTGGATAGTAGTTGTCTGCATAGTAGCTGTCTGGATGGTAGCTGTCTGGGTTGTAGCTGTCTGGACAGTAGCTGTCTGGATAGTAGCTGTCTGGATAGTAGCTGTCTGGGTTGTAGCTGTCTGGACAGTAGCTGTCTGGATAGTAGCTGTCTGCATAGTCGCTGTCTGGGTAGCTGCTGTCTGGATTGTAGCTGTCTGGATAGTAGTTGTCTGGGTAGTAGTTGTCTGGGTAGTAGCTGTCTGGATAATTGTTGTCTGGATAGCAGCTGTCTGGATAGTAGCTGTCTGGGTAGGAGCTGTCTGGGTAGTAGCTGTCTGGTGAGTAGCTGTCTGGGTAGTAGCTGTCTGGATAGTAGCTGTCTGGGTAGTAGCTGTCTGGATTGCAGCTATCTGGATAGTAGCTGTCTGGGTAGTAGCTGTCTGGTGAGTAGCTGTCTGGGTAGTAGCTGTCTGGATAGTAGCTGTCTGGGTAGTAGCTGTCTGGATAGTAGCTGTCTGGATAGTAGCTGTCTGGGTTGCAGCTGTCTGGACAGTAGCTGTCTGGATAGTAGCTGTCTGGATAGTAGCTGTCTGGGTAGTAGCTGTCTGGGTAGTAGCTGTCTGGATAGTAGCTGTCTGGGTAGTAGCTGTCTGGATAGTAGCTGTCTGGGTAGTAGCTGTCTGGATAGTAGCTGTCTGGGTAGTAGCTGTCTGGATAGTAGCTGTCTGGACAGTAGCTGTCTGGATAGTAGCTGTCTGGATAGAAGCTGTCTGGATAGTAGCTGTCTGGACAGTAGCTGTCTGGATAGTAGCTGTCTGGGTAGTAGCTATCTGGGTAGTAGCTGTCTGGATAGTAGCTGTCTGGGTAGTAGCTGTCTGGATAGTAGCTGTCTGGGTAGTAGCTGTCTGGATAGTAGCTGTCTGGGTAGTAGCTGTCTGGGTAGTAGCTGTCTGGAGAGTAGCTGTCTGGGTAGTAGCTGTCTGGATAGTAGCTGTCTGGATAGTAGCTGTCTGGGTAGTAACTGTCTGGATAGTAGCTGTCTGGATAGTAGCTGTCTGGGTAGTAGCGGCCTGGATAGTAGCTGTCTGGATAGTAGCTGTCTGGATAGAAGCTGTCTGGATAGTAGCTGTCTGGGTAGTAGCTGTCTGGATAGTAGCTGTCTGGATAGTAGCTGTCTGGGTAGTAACTGTCTGGATAGTAGCTGTCTGGAGAGTAGCTGTCTGGGTAGTAGCTGTCTGGATAGTAGCTGTCTGGATAGTAGCTGTCTGGATAGTAGCTGTCTGGATAGAAGCTGTCTGGATAGTAGCTGTCTGGGTAGTAGCTGTCTGGATAGTAGCTGTCTGGATAGTAACTGTCTGGATAGTAGCTGTCTGGATAGTAGCTGTCTGGATAGTAGCTGTCTGGGTAGTAGCTGTCTGGATAGTAGCTGTCTGGATAGTAGCTGTCTGGGTAGTAACTGTCTGGATAGTAGCTGTCTGGATAGTAGCTGTCTGGACAGTAACTGTCTGGATAGTAGCTGTCTGGGTAGTAGCTGTCTGGATAGTAGCTGTCTGGATAGAAGCTGTCTGGATAGTAGCTGTCTGGATAGTAACTGTCTGGGTAGTAGCTGTCTGGATAGTAGCTGTCTGGACAGTAGCTGTCTGGATAGTAGCTGTCTGGGTAGTAACTGTCTGGATAGTAGCTGTCTGGATAGTAGCTGTCTGGACAGTAACTGTCTGGATAGTAGCTGTCTGGGTAGTAGCTGTCTGGATAGTAGCTGTCTGGATAGAAGCTGTCTGGATAGTAGCTGTCTGGATAGTAGCTGTCTGGGTAGTAACTGTCTGGGTAGTAGCTGTCTGGATAGTAGCTGTCTGGATAGAAGCTGTCTGAATAGTAGCTGTCTGGGTAGTAACTGTCTGGGTTGTAGCTGTCTGGATAGTAGCTGTCTGGATAGAAGCTGTCTGGATAGTAGCTGTCTGGATAGTAGCTGTCTGGATAGTAGCTGTCTGGATAGTAGCTGTCTGGATAGTAGCTGTCTGGATAGTAGCTGTCTGGGTTGTAGCTGTCTGGATAGTAGCTGTCTGGATAGAAGCTGTCTGGATAGTAGCTGTCTGGATAGTAGCTGTCTGGATAGTAGCTGTCTGGATAGTAGCTGTCTGGAGAGTAGCTGTCTGGATAGTAGCTGTCTGGATAGTAGCTGTCTGGATAGTAGCTGTCTGGATAGTAGCTGTCTGGAGAGTAGCTGTCTGGATAGTAGCTGTCTGGATAGTAGCTGTCTGGATAGTAGCTGTCTGGATAGTAGCTGTCTGGATAGTATCTGTCTGGATAGTAGCTGTCTGGATAGTAGCTGTCTGGATAGTAGCTGTCTGGATAGTAGCTGTCTGGACAGTAGCTGTCTGGAGAGTAGCTGTCTGGATAGTAGCTGTCTGGATAGTAGCTGTCTGGATAGTAGCTGTCTGGATAGTAGCTGTCTGGATAGTAGCTGTCTGGGTAGTAGCTGTCTGGATAGTAGCTGTCTGGATAGTAGCTGTCTGGATAGTAGCTGTCTGGATAGTAGCTGTCTGGATAGAAGCTGTCTGGATAGTAGCTGTCTGGATAGTAGCTGTCTGGGTAGTAACTGTCTGGATAGTAGCTGTCTGGGTAGTAACTGTCTGGGTTGTAGCTGTCTGGATAGTAGCTGTCTGGATAGAAGCTGTCTGGATAGTAGCTGTCTGGATAGTAGCTGTCTGGATAGTAGCTGTCTGGATAGAAGCTGTCTGGGTATTAGCTGTCTGGGTAGTAGCTGTCTGGATAGTAGCTGTCTGGATAGTAGCTGTCTGGGTAGTAACTGTCTGGATAGTAGCTGTCTGGATAGTAGCTGTCTGGACAGTAACTGTCTGGATAGTAGCTGTCTGGGTAGTAACTGTCTGGATGGTAGCTGTCTGGATAGTAGCTGTCTGGATAGTAGCTGTCTGGATAGTAACTGTCTGGATTGTAGCTGTCTGGATAGCGGCTGTCTGGATAGCAGCTGTCTGGGTAGTAACTGTCTGGATGGTAGCTGTCTGGATAGTAGCTGTCTGGATGGTAGCTGTCTGGATAGTAGCTGTCTGGGTAGTAACTGTCTGGATAGTAGCTGTCTGGATAGTAGCTGTCTGGGTAGTAACTGTCTGGATAGTAGCTGTCTGGATAGTAGCTGTCTGGACAGTAGCTGTCTGGATAGTAGCTGTCTGGATAGTAGCTGTCTGGGTAGTAACTGTCTGGATAGTAGCTGTCTGGATAGAAGCTGTCTGGATCGTAGCTGCCTGGATAGTAGCTGTCTGGATAGTAGCTGTCTGGATAGTAGCTGTCTGGATGGTAGCTGTCTGGATGGTAGCTGTCTGGATAGTAGCTGTCTGGATAGTAGCTGTCTGGATAGTAGCTGTCTGGATAGTAGCTGTCTGGATAGTAGCTGTCTGGGTAGTAACTGTCTGGATTGTAGCTGTCTGGATAGTAGCTGTCTGGATAGAAGCAGTCTGGATAGTAGCTGTCTGGGTAGTAGCTGTCTGGATAGTAACTGTCTGGATAGACATTGTCTGGATTGTAGCTGTCTGGATAGTAGCTGTCTGGATAGAAGCAGTCTGGATAGTAGCTGTCAGGATAGTAGCTGTCTGGATGGTAGCTGTCTGGATAGTAGCTGTCTGGGTAGTAGCTGTCTGGATAGAAGCAGTCTGGATAGTAGCTGTCTGGATGGTAGCTGTCTGGATAGTAGCTGTCTGGGTAGTAGCTGTCTGGATAGTAACTGTCTGGATTGTAGCTGTCTGGATAGTAGCTGTCTGGATAGAAGCAGTCTGGATAGTAGCTGTCTGGATGGTAGCTGTCTGGATAGTAGCTGTCTGGGTAGTAGCTGTCTGGATAGTAGCTGTCTGGGTAGTAACTGTCTGGATAGTAGCTGTCTGGATAGTAGCTGTCTGGATAGTAGCTGTCTGGGTAGTAGCTGTCTGGATAGTAACTGTCTGGATAGTAGCTGTCTGGATAGTAACTGTCTGGATAGTAGCTGTCTGGATAGTAGCTGTCTGGATAGTAACTGTCTGGATAGTAGCTGTCTGGATAGCAGCTGTCTGGATAGTAGCTGTCTGGGTAGTAACTGTCTGGATAGTAGCTGTCTGGATAGTAGCTGTCTGGATAGTAGCTGTCTGGGTAGTAACTGTCTGGATAGTAGCTGTCTGGATAGTAGCTGTCTGGATAGTAGCTGTCTGGGTAGTAACTGTCTGGATAGTAGCTGTCTGGATAGTAGCTGTCTGGATAGTAACTGTCTGGGTAGAAGCTGTCTGGATAGTAGCTGTCTGGATAGTAGCTGTCTGGATAGTAACTGTCTGGATAGTAGCTGTCTGGATAGTAACTGTCTGGATAGTAGCTGTCTGGATAGTAGCTGTCTGGATAGTAACTGTCTGGGTAGAAGCTGTCTGGATAGTAGCTGTCTGGATAGTAGCTGTCTGGATAGAAGCTGTCTGGATAGTAGCTGTCTGGGTAGTAGCTGTCTGGATAGAAGCTGTCTGGATAGTAGCTGTCTGGATAGTAGCTGTCTGGGTAGTAACTGTCTGGATAGTAGCTGTCTGGGTAGCAGCTGTCTGGATATAAGCTGTCTGGATAGTAGCTGTCTGGGTAGTAACTGTCTGGATAGTAGCTGTCTGGATAGTAGCTGTCTGGATAGTAGCTGTCTGGATAGTAGCTGTCTGGATAGAAGCTGTCTGGATAGTAGCTGTCTGGGTAGTAACTGTCTGGATAGTCGCTGTCTGGATAGTAGCTGTCTGGACAGTAACTGTCTGGATAGTAGCTGTCTGGGTAGTAGCTGTCTGGATAGTAGCTGTCTGGATAGAAGCTGTCTGGATAGTAGCTGTCTGGATAGTAGCTGTCTGGGTAGTAGCTGTCTGGACAGTAGCTGTCTGGATAGTAGCTGTCTGGACAGTAACTGTCTGGATAGTAGCTGTCTGGGTAGTAACTGTCTGGATAGTAGCTGTCTGGGTAGAAGCTGTCTGGATAGTAGCTGTCTGGATAGTAGCTGTCTGGATAGAAGCTGTCTGGATAGTAGCTGTCTGGGTAGTAACTGTCTGGATAGTAGCTGTCTGGATAGTAGCTGTCTGGACAGTAACTGTCTGGATAGTAGCTGTCTGGGTAGTAGCTGTCTGGATAGTAGCTGTCTGGATAGTAGCTGTCTGGGTAGTAACTGTCTGGATAGTAGCTGTCTGGATAGTAGCTGTCTGGATAGTAGCTGTCTGGACAGTAGCTGTCTGGGTAGTAACTGTCTGGGTAGTAGCTGTCTGGATAGTAGCTGTCTGGGTAGTAGCTGTCTGGATAGTAGCTGTCTGGATAGTAGCTGTCTGGATAGTAGCTGTCTGGACAGTAGCTGTCTGGGTAGTAGCTGTCTGGATAGTAGCTGTCTGGACAGTAGCTGTCTGGGTAGTAACTGTCTGGGTAGTAGCTGTCTGGGTAGTAGCTGTCTGGACAGTAGCTGTCTGGGTAGTAACTGTCTGGGTAGTAGCTGTCTGGATAGTAGCTGTCTGCATAGTCGCTGTCTGGGTAGTAGCTGTCTGGATAGTAGCTGTCTGGACAGTAGCTGTCTGGGTAGTAACTGTCTGGGTAGTAGCTGTCTGGGTAGTAGCTGTCTGGGTAGTAGCTGTCTGGATAGTAGCTGTCTGGATAGTAGCTGTCTGGATAGTAGCTGTCTGGATAGAAGCTGTCTGGATAGTAGCTGTCTGGATAGTAGCTGTCTGGGTAGTAACTGTCTGGATAGAAGCTGTCTGGATAGTAGCTGTCTGGATAGTAGCTGTCTGGATAGAAGCTGTCTGGATAGTAGCTGTCTGGATAGTAGCTGTCTGGATAGTAGCTGTCTGGATAGAAGCTTTCTGGGTATTAGCTGTCTGGGTAGTAGCTGTCTGGACAGTAGCTGTCTGGGTATTAGCTGTCTGGATAGAAGCTGTCTGGGTAGTAGCTGTCTGGGTAGTAGCTGTCTGGACAGTAGCTGTCTGGATTGTAGCTGTCTGGACAGTAGCTGTCTGGATTGTAGCTGTCTGGATAGTAGCTGTCTGGATAGCAGCTGTCTGGATAGTAGATGTCTGGGTAGTAGCTGTCTGGATAGTAGCTGTCTGGATAGAAGATATCTGGATAGTAGCTGTCTGGATTGCAGCTGTCTGGATAGAAGCTGTCTGGGTAGTAGCTGTCTGGATAGTAGCTGTCTGGGTAGTAGCTGTCTGGATAGTAACTGTCTGGATAGTAGCTGTCTGGATAGTAGCTGTCTGGGTAGTAGCTGTCTGGATAGTAGCTGTCTGGATAGTAGCTGTCTGGGTAGTAGCTGTCTGGATAGAAGCTGTCTGGATAGAAGCTGTCTGGGTAGTAGCTGTCTGGATATTAGCTGTCTGGATAGTAGCTGTCTGGGTAGTAGCTGTCTGGATAGAAGCTGTCTGGGTAGTAGCTGTCTGGATAGTAGCTGTCTGGGTAGTAGCTGTCTGGATAGAAGCTGTCTGTATAGTAGCTGTCTGGATAGAAGCTGTCTGGGTAGCAGCTGTCTGGATATTAGCTGTCTGGATAGTAGCTGTCTGGGTAGTAGCTGTCTGGATAGTAGCTGTCTGGGTAGTAGCTGTCTGGATAGTAGCTGTCTGGATAGTAGCTGTCTGGGTAGTAGCTGTCTGGATATTAGCTGTCTGGATAGTAGCTGTCTGGGTAGTAGCTGTCTGGATAGAAGCTGTCTGGGTAGTAGCTGTCTGGATAGAAGCTGTCTGGATAGTAGCTGTCTGGATAGTAGCTGTCTGGATAGTAGCTGTCTGGAGAGTAGCTGTCTGGATAGTAGCTGTCTGGATAGTAGCTGTCTGGATAGTAGCTGTCTGGGTAGTAGCTGTCTGGATAGAAGCTGTCTGGGTAGTAGCTGTCTGGATAGAAGCAGTCTGGACAGTAGCTGTCTGGATAGTAGCTGTCTGGATAGAAGCTGTCTGGATTGCAACTGTCTGGATAGAAGCTGTCTGGGTAGTAGCTGTCTGGATAGTAGCTGTCTGGATAGTAGCTGTCTGGATAGAAGCTGTCTGGATTGCAGCTGTCTGGATAGAAGCTGTCTGGGTAGTAGCTGTCTGGATAGTAGCTGTCTGGATAGTAGCTGTCTGGATAGTAGCTGTCTGGATAGAAGCTGTCTGGATTGCAGCTGTCTGGATAGAAGCTGTCTGGGTAGTAGCTGTCTGGATAGTAGCTGTCTGGATAGTAGCTGTCTGGATAGCAGCTGTCTGGGTAGTAGCTGTCTGGATAGTACCTGTCTGGGTAGTAGCAGTCTGGATAGTAGCTGTCTGGGTAGTAGCTGTCTGGATAGTAGCTGTCTGGATTGTAGCTGTCTGGATAGAAGCTGTCTGGAGAGTAGCTGTCTGGATAGTAGCTGTCTGGATAGTAGCTGTCTGGGTAGTAGCTGTCTGGATAGTAGCTGTCTGGGTAGTAGCTGCCTGGATAGAAGCTGTCTGGATAGTAGCTGTCTGGATAGTAGCTGTCTGGATAGAAGCTGTCTGGATAGAAGCTGTCTGGGCATTAGCTGTCTGGATAGTAGCTGTCTGGATAGTAGCTGTCTGGGTAGTAGCTGCCTGGATAGAAGCTGTCTGGATAGAAGCTGTCTGGATAGAAGCTGTCTGGGTAGTAGCTGTCTGGATAGTAGCTGTCTGCGTAGTAGCTGTCTGGATAGAAGCTGTCTGGAGAGTAGCTGTCTGGGTAGTAGCTGTCTGGATAGAAGCTGTCTGGATAGAAGTTGTCTGGGTAGTAGCTGTCTGGATAGTAGCTGTCTGCGTAGTAGCTGTCTGGATAGAAGCTGTCTGGAGAGTAGCTGTCTGGGTAGTAGCTGTCTGGATAGAAGCTGTCTGGATAGAAGCTGTCTGGATAGAAGCTGTCTGGGTAGTAGCTGTCTGGATAGTAGCTGTCTGGATAGTAGCTGTCTGGATAGTAGCTGTCTGGATAGTAGCTGTCTGGATAGTAGCTGTCTGGATAGCAGCTGTCTGGATAGTGGCTGTCTGGGTAGTAGCTGTCTGGATAGCAGCTGTCTGGATAGAAGCTGTCTGGGTAGTAGCTGTCTGGATAGTAGCTGTCTGGATAGTAGCTGTCTGGGTAGTAGCTGTCTGGATTGTAGCTGTCTGGATAGTAGCTGTCTGGACAGTAGCTGTCTGGATAGTAGCTGTCTGGATAGTAGCTGTCTGGATAGAAGCTGTCTGGATAGAAGCTGTCTGGGTAGAAGCTGTCTGGAGAGTAGCTGTCTGGATAGAAGCTGTCTGGATAGTAGCTGTCTGGATAGTAGCTGTCTGGATAGTAGCTGTCTGGATAGAAGCTGTCTGGACAGTAGCTGCCTGGAGAGTAGCTGTCTGGATAGAAGCTGTCTGGATTGTAGCTGTCTGGATAGAAGCTGTCTGGATAGAAGCTGTCTGGAGAGTAGCTGTCTGGATAGTCGCTGTCTGGATAGTAGCTGTCTGGGTAGTAGCTGTCTGGATAGTAGCTGTCTGGATAGCAGCTGTCTGGGTAGTAGCTGTCTGGATAGTAGCTGTCTGGATTGCAGCTGTCTGGATAGAAGCTGTCTGGGTAGTAGCTGTCTGGATAGTAGCTGTCTGGATAGTAGCTGTCTGGGTAGTAACTGTCTGGGTAGTAGCTGTCTGGATAGTAGCTGTCTGGATAGTAGCTGTCTGGATAGCAGCCGTCTGGATAGTAGCTGTCTGGATAGAAGCTGTCTGGATAGAAGCTGTCTGGATAGAAGCTGTCTGGATAGAAGCTGTCTGGATAGAAGCTGTCTGGATAGAAGCTGTCTGGATAGTAGCTGTCTGGGTAGTAGCTGTCTGGATAGACATTGTCTGGGTAGTAACTGTCTGGATAGTAGCTGTCTGGAGAGTAGCTGTCTGGGTAGTAGCTGTCTGGGTTGTAGCTGTCTGGATAGTAGCTGTCTGGATAGAAGCAGTCTGGACAGTAGCTGTCTGGATTGTAGCTGTCTGGATAGTAGCTGTCTGGATAGTAGCTGTCTGGGTAGTAGCTGTCTGGATAGTAGCTGTCTGGATAGTAGCTGTCGTGGGCAGCACGGTAGCATAGCGGTTAGCGCAATTGCTTCACAGCTCCAGGGTCCTAGGTTCGATTCCCGGCTGGGTCACTGTCTGTGCGGAGTCTGTACGTTCTCCCCGTGTGTGCGTGGGTTTCCTCCGGGTGCTCCGGTTTCCTCCCACAGTCCAAAGATGTGCGGGTTAGGTGGATTGGCCATGCTAAATTGCCCTTAGTGTCCAAAATTGCCCTTAGTGGTGGTTAAATGGAGTTACTGGGTTATGGAGATAGGGTTATGGGGATAGGGTTATGGGGATAGCGTGGTGTAGGCTTGGGTAGGGTGCTCTTTCCAAGAGCCGGTGCAGACTCGATGGGCCGAATGGCCTCCTTCTGCACTGTAAATTCTATGAAATCTATGAAATGGATAGTAGCTGTCTGGGTAGTAGCTGTCTGGATAGTAGCTGTCTGGGTAGTAGCTGTCTGGATAGTAGCTGTCTGGGTAGTAGCTGTCTGGATAGTAGCTGTCTGGATAGTAGCTGTCTGGATAGAAACAGTCTGGGTAGTAGCTGTCTGGATAGTAGCTGTCTGGAGAGTAGCTGTCTGGGTAGTAGCTGTCTGGGTAGTAGCTGTCTGGGTTGTAGCTGTCTGGATAGTAGCTGTCTGGGTAGTAGCTGTCTGGATAGAAGCAGTCTGGACAGTAGCTGTCTGGATTGTAGCTGTCTGGATAGTAGCTGTCTGGACAGTAGCTGTCTGGATAGTAGCTGTCTGGATAGTAGCTGTCTGGATAGAAGCTGTCTGGATAGAAGCTGTCTGGGTAGAAGCTGTCTGGAGAGTAGCTGTCTGGATAGAAGCTGTCTGGGTAGTAGCTGTCTGGATAGAAGCTGTCTGGATAGAAGCTGTCTGGACAGTAGCTGCCTGGAGAGTAGCTGTCTGGATAGAAGCTGTCTGGATTGTAGCTGTCTGGATAGAAGCTGTCTGGAGAGTAGCTGTCTGGAGAGTAGCTGTCTGGATAGTCGCTGTCTGGATAGTAGCTGTCTGGGTAGTAGCTGTCTGGATAGTAGCTGTCTGGATAGCAGCTGTCTGGGTAGTAGCTGTCTGGATAGTAGCTGTCTGGATTGCAGCTGTCTGGATAGAAGCTGTCTGGGTAGTAGCTGTCTGGATAGTAGCTGTCTGGATAGTAGCTGTCTGGGTAGTAACTGTCTGGATAGCAGCTGTCTGGATAGTAGCTGTCTGGATAGTAACTGTCTGGATAGTAGCTGTCTGGGTAGTAGCTGTCTGGATAGTAGCTGTCTGGATAGTAACTGTCTGGATAGACATTGTCTGGGTAATAGCTGTCTGGATAGTAGCTGTCTGGATAGAAGCTGTCTGGGTAGTAGCTGTCTGGATAGTAGCTGTCTGGATAGTAACTGTCTGGATAGACATTGTCTGGGTAATAGCTGTCTGGATAGTAGCTGTCTGGATAGAAGCTGTCTGGGTAGTAGCTGTCTGGATAGTAGCTGTCTGGATAGCAGCTGTCTGGGTAGTAGCTGTCTGGATAGTAGCTGTCTGGATTGCAGCTGTCTGGATAGAAGCTGTCTGGGTAGTAGCTGTCTGGATAGCAGCTGTCTGGGTAGTAACTGTCTGGATAGACATTGTCTGGGTAGTAGCTGTCTGGATAGTAGCTGTCTGGATAGTAGCTGTCTGGGTAGTAACTGTCTGGATAGACATTGTCTGGATAGTAGCTGTCTGGATAGTAGCTGTCTGGGTAGTAGCTGTCTGGATAGTAGCTGTCTGGGTAGTAGCTGTCTGGATAGTAGCTGTCTGGATAGTAACTGTCTGGATAGACATTGTCTGGGTAATAGCTGTCTGGATAGTAGCTGTCTGGATAGTAGCTGTCTGGATAGTAGCTGTCTGGATAGAAGCTGTCTGGGTAGTAGCTGTCTGGATAGTAACTGTCTGGATAGTAGCTGTCTGGATAGCAGCTGTCTGGGTAGTAGCTGTCTGGATAGTAGCTGTCTGGATTGCAGCTGTCTGGATAGAAGCTGTCTGGGTAGTAGCTGTCTGGATAGCAGCTGTCTGGGTAGTAACTGTCTGGATAGACATTGTCTGGGTAGTAGCTGTCTGGATAGTAGCTGTCTGGATAGTAGCTGTCTGGGTAGTAACTGTCTGGATAGACATTGTCTGGATAGTAGCTGTCTGGATAGTAGCTGTCTGGGGAGTAACTGTCTGGATAGTAACTGTCTGGATAGTAGCTGTCTGGATAGTAGCTGTCTGGATAGAAGCTGTCTGGATAGAAGCTGTCTGGATAGAAGCTGTCTGGATAGTAGCTGTCTGGGTAGTAGCTGTCTGGATAGACATTGTCTGGGTAGTAGCTGTCTGGATAGTAGCTGTCTGGAGAGTAGCTGTCTGGGTAGTAGCTGTCTGGGTTGTAGCTGTCTGGATAGTAGCTGTCTGGATAGTAGCTGTCTGGGTAGTAGCTGTCTGGGTAGTAGCTGTCTGGATAGTAGCTGTCTGGGTAGTAGCTGTCTGGATAGAAGCAGTCTGGACAGTAGCTGTCTGGATTGTAGCTGTCTGGATAGTAGCTGTCTGGATAGTAGCTGTCTGGATAGTAGCTGTCTGGATAGTAGCTGTCTGGGTAGTAGCTGTCTGGATAGTAGCTGTCTGGATAGTAGCTGTCTGGATTGTAGCTGTCTGGATAGTAGCTGTCTGGGTAGTAGCTGTCTGGATAGTAGCTGTCTGGATAGTAGCTGTCTGGATTGTAGCTGTCTGGATAGTAGCTGTCTGGATAGTAGCTGTCTGGGTAGTAGCTGTCTGGATAGTAGCTGTCTGGATAGTAGCTGTCTGGGTAGTAGCTGTCTGGATAGTAGCTGTCTGGATAGTAGCTGTCTGGATTGTAGCTGTCTGGATAGTAGCTGTCTGGGTAGTAGCTGTCTGGATTGTAGCTGTCTGGATAGTAGCTGTCTGGGTAGTAGCTGTCTGGATAGTAGCTGTCTGGATAGTAGCTGTCTGGATTGTAGCTGTCTGGATAGTAGCTGTCTGGGTAGTAGCTGTCTGGATAGTAGCTGTCTGGATAGTAGCTGTCTGGGTAGTAGCTGTCTGGGTAGTAACTGTCTGGATAGTAGCTGTCTGGACAGAAGCTGTCTGGATAGTAGCTGTCTGGGTAGTAGCTGTCTGGATAGTAGCTGTCTGGATAGTAGCTGTCTGGATTGTAGCTGTCTGGATAGTAGCTGTCTGGGTAGTAGCTGTCTGGATAGTAGCTGTCTGGATAGTAGCTGTCTGGGTAGTAGCTGTCTGGATAGTAGCTGTCTGGGTAGTAGCTGTCTGGATAGTAGCTGTCTGGATAGTAGCTGTCTGGATAGAAACAGTCTGGGTAGTAGCTGTCTGGATAGTAGCTGTCTGGGTAGTAGCTGTCTGGGTAGTAGCTGTCTGGATAGAAACTGTCTGGGTAGTAGCTGTCTGGGTTGTAGCTGTCTGGATAGTAGCTGTCTGGGTAGTAGCTGTCTGGATAGAAGCAGTCTGGACAGTAGCTGTCTGGATTGTAGCTGTCTGGATAGTAGCTGTCTGGACAGTAGCTGTCTGGATAGAAGCTGTCTGGATAGAAGCTGTCTGGGTAGTAGCTGTCTGGATAGAAGCTGTCTGGAGAGTAGCTGTCTGGATAGAAGCTGTCTGGGTAGTAGCTGTCTGGATAGAAGCTGTCTGGATAGAAGCTGTCTGGACAGTAGCTGTCTGGAGAGTAGCTGTCTGGATAGAAGCTGTCTGGATTGTAGCTGTCTGGATAGAAGCTGTCTGGATAGAAGCTGTCTGGAGAGTAGCTGTCTGGATAGAAGCTGTCTGGATTGTAGCTGTCTGGATAGAAGCTGTCTGGATAGAAGCTGTCTGGATAGAAGCTGTCTGGATAGAAGCTGTCTGGGTAGTAGCTGTCTGGATAGTAGCTGTCTGGATAGTAGCTGTCTGGGTAGTAGCTGTCTGGATAGTAGCTGTCTGGGTAGTAACTGTCTGGATAGTAGCTGTCTGGGTAGTAGCTGTCTGGGTAGTAGCTGTCTGGGTAGTAGCTGTCTGGATAGTAGCTGTCTGGATAGAAGCTGTCTGGATTGTAGCTGTCTGGATAGAAGCTGTCTGGAGAGTAGCTGTCTGGATAGAAGCTGTCTGGGTAGTAGCTGTCTGGATAGAAGCTGTCTGGATAGAAGCTGTCTGGACAGTAGCTGTCCGGAGAGTAGCTGTCTGGATAGAAGCTGTCTGGATTGTAGCTGTCTGGATAGAAGTTGTCTGGATAGAAGCTGTCTGGAGAGTAGCTGTCTGGATAGAAGCTGTCTGGATTGTAGCTGTCTGGATAGAAGCTGTCTGGATAGAAGCTGTCTGGATAGAAGCTGTCTGGATAGAAGCTGTCTGGGTAGTAGCTGTCTGGATAGTAGCTGTCTGGATAGTAGCTGTCTGGATAGAAGCTGTCTGGATTGTAGCTGTCTGGATAGAAGCTGTCTGGATAGAAGCTGTCTGGGTAGTAGCTGTCTGGATAGTAGCTGTCTGGATAGTAGCTGTCTGGGTAGAAGCTGTCTGGATAGTAGCTGTCTGGATAGAAGCTGTCTGGATAGTAGCTGTCTGGATAGTAGCTGTCTGGATAGTAGCTGTCTGGATAGAAGCTGTCTGGATTGTAGCTGTCTGGATAGTAGCTGTCTGGATAGTAGCTGTCTGGGTAGAAGCTGTCTGGATTGTAGCTGTCTGGATAGAAGCTGTCTGGATAGTGGCTGTCTGGGTAGAAGCTGTCTGGACAGTAGCTGTCTGGATAGTAGCTGTCTGGGTAGAAGCTGTCTGGATAGTAGCTGTCTGGATAGTAGCTGTCTGGATAGTAGCTGTCTGGATAGTAGCTGTCTGGATAGTAGCTGTCTGCATAGTAGCTGTCTGCATAGTAGCTGTCTGGGTAGTAGCTGTCTGGATAGTAGCTGTCTGGATTGTAGCTGTCTGGATAGTAGCTGTCTGGATAGTGGCTGTCTGGATAGTGGCTGTCTGGGTAGAAGCTGTCTGGATAGTAGCTGTCTGGGTAGTAACTGTCTGGGTAGTAGCTGTCTGGATAGTAGCTGTCTGGATTGTAGCTGTCTGGATAGTAGCTGTCTGGATAGTGGCTGTCTGGGTAGAAGCTGTCTGGACAGTAGCTGTCTGGATAGTAGCTGTCTGGATAGTAGCTGTCTGGATAGTAGCTGTCTGGGTAGAAGCTGTCTGGACAGTAGCTGTCTGGATAGTAGCTGTCTGGGTAGAAGCTGTCTGGATAGTAGCTGTCTGGATAGTAGCTGTCTGGATAGTAGCTGTCTGGATAGTAGCTGTCTGGATAGTAGCTGTCTGCATAGTAGCTGTCTGCATAGTAGCTGTCTGGGTAGTAGCTGTCTGGATAGTAGCTGTCTGCATAGTAGCTGTCTGCATAGTAGCTGTCTGGATAGTAGCTGTCTGCATAGTAGCTGTCTGCATAGTAGCTGTCTGGGTAGTAGCTGTCTGGGTAGTAGCTGTCTGGGTAGTAGCTGTCTGGGTAGTAGCTGTCTGGATAGTAGCTGTCTGGGTAGTAGCTGTCTGGATAGAAGCTGTCTGGATAGTAGCTGTCTGGATAGTAGCTGTCTGGATAGTAACTGTCTGGACAGTAGCTGCCTGGATAGTAGCTGTCTGGATAGTAGCTGTCTGGTTAGTAGCTGTCTGGGTAGTAGCTGTCTGGATAGCAGCTGTCTGGATAGTAACTGTCTGGATAGAAGCTGTCTGAATAGTAGCTGTCTGGATAGTAGCTGTCTGGATAGAAGCTGTCTGGGTAGTAACTGTCTGGACAGTAGCTGCCTGGATAGTAGCTGTCTGGATAGTAGCTGTCTGGATAGAAGCTGTCTGGATAGAAGCTGTCTGGTTAGTAGCTGTCTGGATAGTAGCTGTCTGGATAGTAGCTGTCTGGATAGTAGCTGTCTGGATAGTAGCTGTCTGGATAGTAGCTGTCTGGGTAGTAGCTGTCTGGATAGTAGCTTTCTGGATAGAAGCTGTCTGGATAGAAGCTGTCTGGATAGTAGCTGTCTGGATAGTAGCTGTCTGGATAGTAGCTGTCTGGATAGAAGCTGTCTGGATAGTAGCTGTCTGGATAGTAGCTGTCTGGGTAGTAGCTGTCTGGATAGTAGCTTTCTGGATAGAAGCTGTCTGGATAGAAGCTGTCTGGATAGTAGCTGTCTGGATAGTAGCTGTCTGGATAGAAGCTGTCTGGATAGTAGCTGTCTGGATAGAAGCTGTCTGGGTAGTAGCTGTCTGGATACTAGCTGTCTGGATAGTATCTGTCTGGGTAGTAGCTGTCTGGATAGTAGCTGTCTGGATAGTAGCTGTCTGGATAGTAGCTGTCTGGGTAGTAGCTGCCTGGATAGTAGCTGTCTGGATAGTAGCTGTCTGGATAGTAGCTGTCTGGATAGTAGCTGTCTGGATAGTAGCTGTCTGGGTAGTAGCTGTATGGGTAGTAGCTGTCTGGATAGTAGCTGTCTGGATAGTAGCTGTCTGGATAGAAGCTGTCTGGGTAGTAGCTGTCTGGATAGTAGCTGTCTGGATAGTAGCTGTCTGGGTAGTAGCTGTCTGGGTAGTAGCTGTCTGGATTGCAGCTGTCTGGATAGTAGCTGTCTGGATAGTAGCTGTCTGGATAGTAGCTGTTTGGATAGAAGCTGTCTGGGTAGTAGCTGTCTGGGTAGTAGCTGTTTGGATAGAAGCTGTCTGGGTAGTAGCTGTCTGGGTAGTAGCTGTCTGGATAGTAGCTGTCTGGCAGTAGCCGTCTGGATAGTAGCTGTCTGGATAGAAGCTGTCTGGATTGCAGCTGTCTGGATAGTAGCTGTCTGGATAGTAGCTGTCTGGATAGTAGCTGTCTGGATAGTAGCTGTCTGGATAGAAGCTGTCTGGATTGCAGCTGTCTGGATAGTAGCTGTCTGGATAGTAGCTGTCTGGGTAGTAGCTGTCTGGATAGTAGCTGTCTGGATAGTAGCTGTCTGGATAGTAGCTGTCTGGATAGAAGCTGTCTGGGTAGTAGCTGTCTGGATAGTAGCTGTCTGGATAGTAGCTGTCTGGGTAGTAGCTGTCTGGGTAGTAGCTGTCTGGATTGCAGCTGTCTGGATAGTAGCTGTCTGGATAGTAGCTGTCTGGATAGTAGCTGTCTGGATAGTAGCTGTCTGGATAGAAGCTGTCTGGATAGTAGCTGTCTGGGTAGTAGCTGTCTGGATAGTAGCTGTCTGGCAGTAGCCGTCTGGATAGAAGCTGTCTGGATAGTAGCTGTCTGGACAGAAGCTGTCTGGATAGAAGCTGTCTGGATAGTAGCTGTCTGGGTAGCAGCTGTCTGGATAGTAGCTGTCTGGATAGTAGCTGTCTGGATAGTAGCTGTCTGCATAGTAGCTGTCTGGACAGTAGCTGTCTGGGTAGTAGCTGTCTGGATAGTAGCTGTCTGCATAGTAGCTGTCTGGATAGAAGCTGTCTGCATAGTAGCTGTCTGGACAGTAGCTGTCTGGATAGTAGCTGTCTGGATAGTAGCTGTCTGGATAGTAGCTGTCTGGGTAGTAGCTGTCTGGATAGTAGCTGTCTGCATAGTAGCTGTCTGGATAGTAGCTGTCTGGATAGTAGCTGTCTGGGTAGTAGCTGTCTGGATAGTAGCTGTCTGGGCAGTAGCTGTCTGGATAGTAGCTGTCTGGGTAGTAGCTGTCTGGATAGTAGCTGTCTGCATAGTAGCTGTCTGGACAGTAGCTGTCTGGGTAGTAGCTGTCTGGATAGTAGCTGTCTGCATAGTAGCTGTCTGGATAGAAGCTGTCTGCATAGTAGCTGTCTGGACAGTAGCTGTCTGGATAGTAGCTGTCTGGATAGTAGCTGTCTGGATAGTAGCTGTCTGGGTAGTAGCTGTCTGGATAGTAGCTGTCTGCATAGTAGCTGTCTGGATAGTAGCTGTCTGGATAGTAGCTGTCTGGGTAGTAGCTGTCTGGATAGTAGCTGTCTGGGTAGTAGCTGTCTGGATAGCAGCTGTCTGGGTAGTAGCTGTCTGGATTGCAGCTGTCTGGGTAGTAGCTGTCTGGATTGCAGCTGTCTGGATAGTAGCTGTCTGGATAGTAGTTGTCAGCATAGTAGCTGTCTGGATAGTAGCTGTCTGGGTAGTAGCAGTCTGGATAGTAGCTGTCTGGGTAGTAACTGTCTGGATAGTAGCTGTCTGGGTAGTAGCTGTCTGGATAGCAGCTGTCTGGGTAGTAGCTGTCTGGGTAGTAGCTGTCTGGATAGTAGCTGTCTGGATAGTAGCTGTCTGGATAGTAGCTGTCTGGATAGTAGCTGTCTGGATAGTAGCTGTCTGGATAGTAGCTGTCTGGATAGAAGCTGTCTGGGTAGTAGCTGTCTGGATAGCAGCTGTCTGGGTAGTAGCTGTCTGGGTAGTAGCTGTCTGGATAGTAGCTGTCTGGATAGTAGCTGTCTGGATAGTAGCTGTCTGGGTAGTAGCTGTCTGGATAGCAGCTGTCTGGGTAGTAGCTGTCTGGGTAGTAGCTGTCTGGATAGTAGCTGTCTGGATAGTAGCTGTCTGGATAGTAGCTGTCTGGATAGTAGCTGTCTGGATAGTAGCTGTCTGGATAGAAGCTGTCTGGATAGAAGCTGTCTGGATAGTAGCTGTCTGGATAGCAGCTGCCGGATAGTAGCTGTCTGGATTGTAGCTGTCTGCATAGTAGCTGTCTGGATAGTAGCTGTCTGGATAGTAGCTGTCTGGATAGTAGCTGTCTGGATAGTAGCTGTCTGGATAGTAGCTGTCTGGATAGTAGCTGTCTGGATAGTAGCTGTCTGGGTAGTAGCTGTCTGGATAGTAGCTGTCTGGATAGCTGCTGTCTGGATAGTAGCTGTCTGGATAGTAGCTGTCTGGATAGCTGCTGTCTGGATAGTAGCTGTCTGGATAGTAGCTGTCTGGATAGCTGCTGTCTGGATAGTAGCTGTCTGGATAGTAGCTGTCTGGATAGCTGCTGTCTGGATAGTAGCTGTCTGGATAGTAGCTGTCTGGATAGTAGCTGTCTGCATAGTAGCTGTCTGGATAGAAGCTGTCTGGATAGAAGCTGTCTGGATAGTAGCTGTCTGGATAGTAGCTGTCTGGATAGTAGCTGTCTGGGTAGTAGCTGTCTGGGTAGTAACTGTCTGGATAGTAGCTGTCTGGGTAGTAGCTGTCTGGATAGCAGCTGTCTGGGTAGTAGCTGTCTGGATTGCAGCTGTCTGGATAGTAGCTGTCTGGGTAGTAGCTGTCTGGATAGTAACTGTCTGGACAGTAGCTGTCTGGGTAGTAGCTGTCTGGATAGTAGCTGTCTTGATTGCAGCTGTCTGGGTAGTAGCTGTCTGGATAGTAGCTGTCTGAATAGTAACTGTCTGGATAGTAACTGTCTGGATAGTAGCTGTCTGGGTAGTAGCTGTCTGGATAGTAGCTGTCTGGATTGCAGCTGTCTGGATAGTAGCTGTCTGGATTGCAGCTGTCTGGATAGAAGCTGTCTGGGTAGTAGCTGTCTGGATAGTAGCTGTCTGGATAGTACCTGTCTGGGTAGTAACTGTCTGGATAGTAACTGTCTGGATAGTAGCTGTCTGGGTAGTAGCTGTCTGGATAGTAGCTGTCTGGATTGCAGCTGTCTGGATAGTACCTATCTGGATAGCAGCTGTCTGGGTAGTAACTGTCTGGATAGTAACTGTCTGGATAGCAGCTGTCTGGGTAGCAGCTGTCTGGATAGTAGCTGTCTGGATAGTAGCTGTCTGGATAGTAGCTGTCTGGATAGTAACTGTCTGGATAGTAGCTGTCTGGATAGTAGCTGTCTGGATAGTAGCTGTCTGGATAGTAGCTGTCTGGATAGTAGCTGTCTGGATGGTAGGTGTCTGGATAGTAGCTGTCTGGATGGTAGATGTCTGGGTAGTAGCTGTCTGGATAGTAGCTGTCTGGGAAGTAGCTGTCTGGATAGTAGCTGTCTCGATAGTAACTGTCTGGTTAGTAGCTGTCTGGATTGCAGCTGTCTGGATAGAAGCTGTCTGGGTAGTAGCTGTCTGGATAGTAGCTGTCTGGATAGTAGCTGGCTGGATAGTAGCTGTCTGGATTGTCATTGTCTGGAGAGGAGCTGTCTGGGTAGTAGCTGTCTGGATAGCAGCTGTCTGGGTAGTAACTGTCTGGACAGTAGCTCTCTGGATACTGGCTGTCTGGATAGTAGCTGTCAGGATAGTAGCTGTCTGGATTGTAGCTGACTGCATCGTAGCTCTCTGGATAGTAGCTGTCTGGATAGTAGCTGTCTGGATAGTAGCTGTCTGGGTAGTAGCTGTCTGGATAGTAGCTGTCTGGCTAGTAGTGTCTGGATTGCAACTCTCTGGGTAGGAGCTGACTGGATAGTACATGTCTGGATAGTAGTTGTCTGGATAGTAGCTGTCTGCATAGTCGCTGTCTGGGTAGCTGCTGTCTGGATTGTAGCTGTCTGGATAATTGCTGTCTGGATAGTAGCTGTCTGGTTAGTAGCTGTCTGGATAATTGCTGTCTGGATAGGAGCTGTCTGGTTAGTAGCTGTCTGGATAATTGCTGTCTGGATAGTAGCTGCCTGGGTAGCAGCTGTCTGGGTAGTAGCTGTCTGGATAGTAGCTGTCTGGGTAGTAGCTGTCTGGGTAGCAGCTGTCTGGGTAGTAGCTGTCTGGGTAGCAGCTGTCTGGGTAGTAGCTGTCTGATGAGTAGCTGTCTGGGTAGTAGCTGTCTGGATAGCAGCTGTCTGGATAGTGGCTGCCTGGATAGTAGCTGTCTGGATTGCAGCTGTCTGGATAGTAGCTGTCTGGATAGCAGCTGTCTGGGTAGTCGCTGCCTGGATAGTAGCTGTCTGGATTGCAGCTGTCTGGATAGAAGCTGTCTGGGTAGTAGCTGTCTGGATAGTAGCTGTCTGGGTAGCAGCTGTCTGGGTAGTGACTGTCTGGGTAGTAGCTGTCTGGATAGCGGCTGTCTGGATAGAAGCTGTCTGGATAGTAGCTGTCTGGATAGTAGCTGTCAGGACAGTAGCTGTCTGGATAGTAGCTGTCTGGATAGTAGCTGTCTGGATAGTAGCTGTCTGGATAGTAGCTGTCTGGTTACTAGCTGTCTGGATAGTAGCTGTCTGGGGAGTAACTGTCTGGATAGTAGCTGTCTGGATAGTAGCTGTCTGGACAGTATCTGTCTGGTTACTAGCTGTCTGGATAGTAGCTGTCTGGGGAGTAACTGTCTGGATAGTAGCTGTCTGGTTACTAGCTGTCTGGATAGTAGCTGTCTGGGGAGTAACTGTCTGGATAGTAGCCGTCTGGATAGTAGCTGTCTGGACAGTATCTGTCTGGTTACTAGCTGTCTGGATAGTAGCTGTCTGGGGAGTAACTGTCTGGATAGTAGCTGTCTGGATAGTAGCTGTCTGGATAGAAGCTGTCTGGATAGTAGCTGTCTGGGGAGTAACTGTCTGGATAGTAGCTGTCTGGATAGTAGCTGTCTGGATAGAAGCTGTCTGGATAGTAGCTGTCTGGATAGTAGCTGTCTGGGTAGTAGCTGTCAGGATAGTAGCTGTCTGGATAGTAGCTGTCTGGGGAGTAACTGTCTGGATAGTAGCTGTCTGGACAGTATCTGTCTGGATAGTAGCTGTCTGGTTACTAGCTGTCTGGATAGTAGCTGTCTGGGGAGTAACTGTCTGGATAGTAACTGTCTGGATAGTAGCTGTCTGGGGAGTAACTGTCTGGATAGTAGCTGTCTGGACAGTATCTGTCTGGATAGTAGCTGTCTGGTTACTAGCTGTCTGGATAGTAGCTGTCTGGGGAGTAACTGTCTGGATAGTAGCTGTCTGGATAGTAGCTGTCTGGGTAGTAGCTGTCTGGATAGCAGCCGTCTGGATAGTAGCTGTCTGGTTACTAGCTGTCTGGGGAGTAACTGTCTGGATAGTAGCTGTCTGGATAGCAGCTGTCTGGATAGTAGCTGTCTGGATAGTAGCTGTCTGGATAGCAGCCGTCTGGATAGAAGCTGTCTGGACAGTAGCTGTCTGGATAGTAGCTGTCTGGGTAGTAGCTGTCTGGATAGTAGCTGTCTGGATAGTAGCTGTCTGGATAGTAGCTGTCTGGATAGTAGCTGTCTGGATAGTAGCTGTCTGGATAGTAGCTGTCTGGATAGTAGCTGTCTGGATAGTAGCTGTCTGGATAGTAGCTGTCTGGATAGTAGCTGTCTGGGGAGTAACTGTCTGGATAGAAGCTGTCTGGGTAGTAGCTGTCTGGGTAGGAGCTGTCTGGATTGCAGCTGTCTGGATAGTAGCTCTCTGGATAGTAGCTGTCTGGATAGTAGCTGTCTGGGGAGTAACTGTCTGGATAGTAGCTGTCTGGGTAGTAACTGTCTGGATAGCAGCTGTCTGGGTAGTAGCTGTCTGGATAGTAGCTGTCTGGGTAGTAGCTGTCTGGATAGTAGCTGTCTGGGTAGTAGCTGTCTGGATAGTAGCTGTCTGGATAGTAGCTGTCTGGATAGTAACTGTCTGGATAGTAGCTGTCTGGATAGTAGCTGTCTGGATAGCAGCTGTCTGGATAGTAGCTGTCTGGATAGTAGCTGTCTGGGTAGTAGCTGTCTGGATAGTAGCTGTCTGGGTAGTAGCTGTCTGGATAGTAGCTGTCTGGATAGTAGCTGTCTGGATAGTAGCTGTCTGGATAGCAGCTGTCTGGATTGCAGCTGTCTGGGTAGTAGCTGTCTGGATAGTAACTGTCTGGGTAGTAGCTGTCTGGGTAGTAACTGTCTGGATAGTAGCTGTCTGGGTAGTAGCTGTCTGGGTAGTAGCTGTCTGGGTAGTAGCTGTCTGGATAGTAGCTGTCTGGATAGTAGCTGTCTGGATAGTAGCTGTCTGGATTGCAGCTGTCTGGGTAGTAGCTGTCTGGATTGTAACTGTCTGGATAGCAGCTGTCTGGATAGTAGCTGTCTGGATTGCAGCTGTCTGGATAGAAGCTGTCTGGATAGAAGCTGTCTGGGTAGTAGCTGTCTGGATAGTAGCTGTCTGGATAGTAGCTGTCTGGATAGTAGCTGTCTGGATAGTAGCTGTCTGGATAGTAGCTGTCTGGATAGTAGCTGTCTGGGTAGTAGCTGTCTGGGTAGTAGCTGTCTGGATAGTAGCTGTCTGGATAGTAGCTGTCTGGATTGCAGCTGTCTGGATAGATGCTGTCTGGGTAGTAGCTGTCTGGGTAGTAGCTGTCTGGATAGTAGCTGTCTGGATTGCAGCTGTCTGGATAGAAGCTGTCTGGGTAGTAGCTGTCTGGATAGTAGCTGTCTGGATAGTAGCTGTCTGGATAGTAGCTGTCTGGGTAGGAGCTGTCTGGATAGAAGCTGTCTGGATAGAAGCTGTCTGGATAGTAGCTGTCTGGGTAGTAACTGTCTGGATAGTAGCTGTCTGGATAGTAGCTGTCTGGATAGAAGCTGTCTGGATAGAAGCTGTCTGGATAGTAGCTGTCTGGATAGTAGCTGTCTGGATAGTAGCTGTCTGGGTAGTAGCTGTCTGGGTAGGAGCTGTCTGGATAGTAGCTGTCTGGATAGTAGCTGTCTGGATAGTAGCTGTCTGGGTAGTAACTGTCTGGATAGTAGCTGTCTGGATAGTAGCTGTCTGGATAGTAGCTGTCTGGATAGTAGCTGTCTGGATAGTAGCTGTCTGGACAGTATCTGTCTGGTTACTAGCTGTCTGGATAGTAGCTGTCTGGGGAGTAACTGTCTGGATAGTAGCTGTCTGGATAGTAGCTGTCTGGATAGAAGCTGTCTGGATAGTAGCTGTCTGGGGAGTAACTGTCTGGATAGTAGCTGTCTGGATAGTAGCTGTCTGGATAGAAGCTGTCTGGATAGTAGCTGTCTGGATAGTAGCTGTCTGGGTAGTAGCTGTCAGGATAGTAGCTGTCTGGATAGTAGCTGTCTGGGGAGTAACTGTCTGGATAGTAGCTGTCTGGACAGTATCTGTCTGGATAGTAGCTGTCTGGTTACTAGCTGTCTGGATAGTAGCTGTCTGGGGAGTAACTGTCTGGATAGTAACTGTCTGGATAGTAGCTGTCTGGGGAGTAACTGTCTGGATAGTAGCTGTCTGGACAGTATCTGTCTGGATAGTAGCTGTCTGGTTACTAGCTGTCTGGATAGTAGCTGTCTGGGGAGTAACTGTCTGGATAGTAGCTGTCTGGATAGTAGCTGTCTGGGTAGTAGCTGTCTGGATAGCAGCCGTCTGGATAGTAGCTGTCTGGTTACTAGCTGTCTGGGGAGTAACTGTCTGGATAGTAGCTGTCTGGATAGCAGCTGTCTGGATAGTAGCTGTCTGGATAGTAGCTGTCTGGATAGCAGCCGTCTGGATAGAAGCTGTCTGGACAGTAGCTGTCTGGATAGTAGCTGTCTGGGTAGTAGCTGTCTGGATAGTAGCTGTCTGGATAGTAGCTGTCTGGATAGTAGCTGTCTGGATAGTAGCTGTCTGGATAGTAGCTGTCTGGATAGTAGCTGTCTGGATAGTAGCTGTCTGGATAGTAGCTGTCTGGATAGTAGCTGTCTGGATAGTAGCTGTCTGGGGAGTAACTGTCTGGATAGAAGCTGTCTGGGTAGTAGCTGTCTGGGTAGGAGCTGTCTGGATTGCAGCTGTCTGGATAGTAGCTCTCTGGATAGTAGCTGTCTGGATAGTAGCTGTCTGGGGAGTAACTGTCTGGATAGTAGCTGTCTGGGTAGTAACTGTCTGGATAGCAGCTGTCTGGGTAGTAGCTGTCTGGATAGTAGCTGTCTGGGTAGTAGCTGTCTGGATAGTAGCTGTCTGGGTAGTAGCTGTCTGGATAGTAGCTGTCTGGATAGTAGCTGTCTGGATAGTAACTGTCTGGATAGTAGCTGTCTGGATAGTAGCTGTCTGGATAGCAGCTGTCTGGATAGTAGCTGTCTGGATAGTAGCTGTCTGGGTAGTAGCTGTCTGGATAGTAGCTGTCTGGATAGTAGCTGTCTGGATAGTAGCTGTCTGGATAGCAGCTGTCTGGATAGTAGCTGTCTGGATAGTAGCTGTCTGGGTAGTAGCTGTCTGGATAGTAGCTGTCTGGGTAGTAGCTGTCTGGATAGTAGCTGTCTGGATAGTAGCTGTCTGGATAGTAGCTGTCTGGATAGCAGCTGTCTGGATTGCAGCTGTCTGGGTAGTAGCTGTCTGGATAGTAACTGTCTGGGTAGTAGCTGTCTGGGTAGTAACTGTCTGGATAGTAGCTGTCTGGGTAGTAGCTGTCTGGGTAGTAGCTGTCTGGGTAGTAGCTGTCTGGATAGTAGCTGTCTGGATAGTAGCTGTCTGGATAGTAGCTGTCTGGATTGCAGCTGTCTGGGTAGTAGCTGTCTGGATTGTAACTGTCTGGATAGCAGCTGTCTGGGTAGTAGCTGTCTGGATAGTAGCTGTCTGGATTGCAGCTGTCTGGATAGAAGCTGTCTGGATAGAAGCTGTCTGGGTAGTAGCTGTCTGGATAGTAGCTGTCTGGATAGTAGCTGTCTGGATAGTAGCTGTCTGGATAGTAGCTGTCTGGATAGTAGCTGTCTGGATAGTAGCTGTCTGGGTAGTAGCTGTCTGGGTAGTAGCTGTCTGGATAGTAGCTGTCTGGATAGTAGCTGTCTGGATTGCAGCTGTCTGGATAGATGCTGTCTGGGTAGTAGCTGTCTGGGTAGTAGCTGTCTGGATAGTAGCTGTCTGGATTGCAGCTGTCTGGATAGAAGCTGTCTGGGTAGTAGCTGTCTGGATAGTAGCTGTCTGGATAGTAGCTGTCTGGATAGTAGCTGTCTGGGTAGGAGCTGTCTGGATAGAAGCTGTCTGGATAGAAGCTGTCTGGATAGTAGCTGTCTGGGTAGTAACTGTCTGGATAGTAGCTGTCTGGATAGTAGCTGTCTGGATAGAAGCTGTCTGGATAGAAGCTGTCTGGATAGTAGCTGTCTGGATAGTAGCTGTCTGGATAGTAGCTGTCTGGGTAGTAGCTGTCTGGGTAGGAGCTGTCTGGATAGTAGCTGTCTGGATAGTAGCTGTCTGGATAGTAGCTGTCTGGGTAGTAACTGTCTGGATAGTAGCTGTCTGGATAGTAGCTGTCTGGATAGAAGCTGTCTGGATAGAAGCTGTCTGGATAGTAGCTGTCTGGATAGTAGCTGTCTGGATAGAAGCTGTCTGGATAGAAGCTGTCTGGATAGAAGCTGTCTGGGTAGTAGCTGTCTGGATAGACATTGTCTGGGGAGTAGCTGTCTGGATAGTAGCTGTCTGGAGAGTAGCTGTCTGGGTAGTAGCTGTCTGGGTTGTAGCTGTCTGGATAGTAGCTGTCTGGGTAGTAGCTGTCTGGATAGAAGCAGTCTGGACAGTAGCTGTCTGGATAGTAGCTGTCTGGATAGTAGCTGTCTGGATAGAAGCAGTCTGGACAGTAGCTGTCTGGATTGTAGCTGTCTGGATAGTAGCTGTCTGGATAGTAGCTGTCTGGATAGAAGCAGTCTGGACAGTAGCTGTCTGGATTGTAGCTGTCTGGATAGAAGATGTCTGGATAGTAGCTGTCTGGATAGTAGCTGTCTGGATTGTAGCTGTCTGGATAGTAGCTGTCTGGGTAGTAGCTGTCTGGATAGTAGCTGTCTGGATAGTAACTGTCTGGGTAGTAGCTGTCTGGATAGTAGCTGTCTGGGTAGTAACTGTCTGGATAGTAGCTGTCTGGATAGTAGCTGTCTGGATAGTAGCTGTCTGGATAGTTGCTGTCTGGGTAGTAGCTGTCTGGATAGAAACAGTCTGGGTAGTAGCTGTCTGGATAGTAGCTGTCTGCAGAGTAGCTGTCTGGGTAGTAACTGTCTGGATAGTAGCTGTCTGGATAGTAGCTGTCTGGATAGTAGCTGTCTGGGTAGTAGCTGTCTGGATAGTAGCTGTCTGGATAGTAGCTGTCTGGATTGTAGCTGTCTGGATAGTAGCTGTCTGGGTAGAAGCTGTCTGGGTAGTAGCTGTCTGGGTAGAAGCTGTCTGGGTAGTAGCTGTCTGGACAGTAGCTGTCTGGGTAGTAGCTGTCTGGATAGTAGCTGTCTGGGTAGTAGCTGTCTGGATAGTAGCTGTCTGGATAGTAGCTGTCTGGATAGTAACTGTCTGGATAGTAGCTGTCTGGATAGTAGCTGTCTGGATAGCAGCTGTCTGGATAGTAGCTGTCTGGATAGTAGCTGTCTGGGTAGTAGCTGTCTGGATAGTAGCTGTCTGGGTAGTAGCTGTCTGGATAGTAGCTGTCTGGATAGTAGCTGTCTGGATAGTAGCTGTCTGGATAGCAGCTGTCTGGATTGCAGCTGTCTGGGTAGTAGCTGTCTGGATAGTAACTGTCTGGGTAGTAGCTGTCTGGGTAGTAACTGTCTGGATAGTAGCTGTCTGGGTAGTAGCTGTCTGGGTAGTAGCTGTCTGGGTAGTAGCTGTCTGGATAGTAGCTGTCTGGATAGTAGCTGTCTGGATAGTAGCTGTCTGGATTGCAGCTGTCTGGGTAGTAGCTGTCTGGATTGTAACTGTCTGGATAGCAGCTGTCTGGGTAGTAGCTGTCTGGATAGTAGCTGTCTGGATTGCAGCTGTCTGGATAGAAGCTGTCTGGATAGAAGCTGTCTGGGTAGTAGCTGTCTGGATAGTAGCTGTCTGGATAGTAGCTGTCTGGATAGTAGCTGTCTGGATAGTAGCTGTCTGGATAGTAGCTGTCTGGATAGTAGCTGTCTGGGTAGTAGCTGTCTGGGTAGTAGCTGTCTGGATAGTAGCTGTCTGGATAGTAGCTGTCTGGATTGCAGCTGTCTGGATAGAAGCTGTCTGGGTAGTAGCTGTCTGGGTAGTAGCTGTCTGGATAGTAGCTGTCTGGATTGCAGCTGTCTGGATAGAAGCTGTCTGGGTAGTAGCTGTCTGGATAGTAGCTGTCTGGATAGTAGCTGTCTGGATAGTAGCTGTCTGGGTAGGAGCTGTCTGGATAGAAGCTGTCTGGATAGAAGCTGTCTGGATAGTAGCTGTCTGGGTAGTAACTGTCTGGATAGTAGCTGTCTGGATAGTAGCTGTCTGGATAGAAGCTGTCTGGATAGAAGCTGTCTGGATAGTAGCTGTCTGGATAGTAGCTGTCTGGATAGTAGCTGTCTGGGTAGTAGCTGTCTGGGTAGGAGCTGTCTGGATAGTAGCTGTCTGGATAGTAGCTGTCTGGATAGTAGCTGTCTGGGTAGTAACTGTCTGGATAGTAGCTGTCTGGATAGTAGCTGTCTGGATAGAAGCTGTCTGGATAGAAGCTGTCTGGATAGTAGCTGTCTGGATAGTAGCTGTCTGGATAGAAGCTGTCTGGATAGAAGCTGTCTGGATAGAAGCTGTCTGGGTAGTAGCTGTCTGGATAGACATTGTCTGGGGAGTAGCTGTCTGGATAGTAGCTGTCTGGAGAGTAGCTGTCTGGGTAGTAGCTGTCTGGGTTGTAGCTGTCTGGATAGTAGCTGTCTGGGTAGTAGCTGTCTGGATAGAAGCAGTCTGGACAGTAGCTGTCTGGATAGTAGCTGTCTGGATAGTAGCTGTCTGGATAGAAGCAGTCTGGACAGTAGCTGTCTGGATTGTAGCTGTCTGGATAGTAGCTGTCTGGATAGTAGCTGTCTGGATAGAAGCAGTCTGGACAGTAGCTGTCTGGATTGTAGCTGTCTGGATAGAAGATGTCTGGATAGTAGCTGTCTGGATAGTAGCTGTCTGGATTGTAGCTGTCTGGATAGTAGCTGTCTGGGTAGTAGCTGTCTGGATAGAAGCTGTCTGGATAGTAACTGTCTGGGTAGTAGCTGTCTGGATAGTAGCTGTCTGGGTAGTAACTGTCTGGATAGTAGCTGTCTGGATAGTAGCTGTCTGGATAGTAGCTGTCTGGATAGTTGCTGTCTGGGTAGTAGCTGTCTGGATAGAAACAGTCTGGGTAGTAGCTGTCTGGATAGTAGCTGTCTGCAGAGTAGCTGTCTGGGTAGTAACTGTCTGGGTAGTAGCTGTCTGGATAGTAGCTGTCTGGGTAGTAACTGTCTGGATAGTAGCTGTCTGGATAGTAGCTGTCTGGATAGTAGCTGTCTGGATAGTTGCTGTCTGGGTAGTAGCTGTC
This sequence comes from Scyliorhinus torazame, assembly GCF_047496885.1. Lineage (NCBI taxonomy): Eukaryota > Metazoa > Chordata > Chondrichthyes > Carcharhiniformes > Scyliorhinidae > Scyliorhinus > Scyliorhinus torazame. Next base: position 25,834,794 of record NC_092737.1, on the reverse strand, counting down.
TGGATAGAAACAGTCTGGGTAGTAGCTGTCTGGATAGTAGCTGTCTGCAGAGTAGCTGTCTGGGTAGTAACTGTCTGGATAGTAGCTGTCTGGATAGTAGCTGTCTGGATAGTAGCTGTCTGGGTAGTAGCTGTCTGGATAGTAGCTGTCTGGATAGTAGCTGTCTGGATTGTAGCTGTCTGGATAGTAGCTGTCTGGGTAGAAGCTGTCTGGGTAGTAGCTGTCTGGACAGTAGCTGTCTGGATAGTAGCTGTCTGGATAGTAGCTGTCTGGGTAGAAGCTGTCTGGATAGTAGCTGTCTGGACAGTAGCTGTCTGGATAGTAGCTGTCTGGATAGTAGCTGTCTGGATAGTAGCTGTCTGGATAGTAGCTGTCTGGGTAGTAGCTGTCTGGATAGTAGCTGTCTGGATAGCAGCTGTCTGGATAGTAGCTGTCTGGATAGTAGCTGTCTGGATAGTAACTGTCTGGGTAGTAGCTGTCTGGATAGTAGCTGTCTGGGTAGTAGCTGTCTGGATAGTAGCTGTCTGGATAGCAGCTGTCTGGATAGTAGCTGTCTGGGTAGTAACTGTCTGGATAGTAGCTGTCTGGATAGTAGCTGTCTGGGTAGTAGCTGTCTGGATAGAAGCAGTCTGGATAGTAGCTGTCTGGATAGTAGCTGTCTGGGTAGTAGCTGTCTGGACAGTAGCTGTCTGGACAGTAGCTGTCTGGATAGTAGCTGTCTGGACAGTAGCTGTCTGGATAGAAACAGTCTGGGTAGTAGCTGTCTGGATAGTAGCTGTCTGGGTAGTAGCTGTCTGGATAGTAACTGTCTGGATAGTAGCTGTCTGGATAGTAGCTGTCTGGATAGTAGCTGTCTGGGTAGTAGCTGTCTGGATAGAAGCAGTCTGGACAGTAGCTGTCTGGATTGTAGCTGTCTGGAAAGTAGCTGTCTGGACAGTAGCTGTCTGGATAGAAGCTGTCTGGATAGAAGCTGTCTGGGTAGTAGCTGTCTGGGTAGTAGCTGTCTGGATAGTAGCTGTCTGGGTAGTAACTGTCTGGATAGAAGCTGTCTGGATAGAAGCTGTCTGGACAGTAGCTGTCTGGAGAGTAGCTGTCTGGATAGAAGCTGTCTGGGTAGTAGCTGTCTGGATAGAAGCTGTCTGGATAGAAGCTGTCTGGACAGTAGCTGTCTGGAGAGTAGCTGTCTGGATAGAAGCTGTCTGGATTGTAGCTGTCTGGATAGAAGCTGTCTGGGTAGTAGCTGTCTGGATAGAAGCTGTCTGGATAGAAGCTGTCTGGGTAGTAGCTGTCTGGAGAGTAGCTGTCTGGATAGAAGATGTCTGGGTAGTAGCTGTCTGGATAGAAGCTGTCTGGACAGTAGCTGTCTGGAGAGTAGCTGTCTGGATAGAAGCTGTCTGGATAGAAGCTGTCTGGATATTAGCTGTCTGGGTAGTAACTGTCTGGATAGAAGCTGTCTGGATAGAAGCTGTCTGGACAGTAGCTGTCTGGAGAGTAGCTGTCTGGATAGAAGCTGTCTGGGTAGTAGCTGTCTGGATAGAAGCTGTCTGGATAGAAGCTGTCTGGACAGTAGCTGTCTGGAGAGTAGCTGTCTGGATAGAAGCTGTCTGGATTGTAGCTGTCTGGATAGAAGCTGTCTGGGTAGTAGCTGTCTGGATAGTAGCTGTCTGGATAGTAGCTGTCTGGATAGTAGCTGTCTGGGTAGTAGCTGTCTGGAGAGTAGCTGTCTGGATAGAAGCTGTCTGGAGAGTAGCTGTCTGGATAGAAGCTGTCTGGATAGAAGCTGTCTGGAGAGTAGCTGTCTGGAGAGTAGCTGTCTGGATAGAAGATGTCTGGGTAGTAGCTGTCTGGATAGAAGCTGTCTGGACAGTAGCTGTCTGGAGAGTAGCTGTCTGGATAGAAGCTGTCTGGATTGTAGCTGTCTGGATAGAAGCTGTCTGGATAGAAGCTGTCTGGAGAGTAGCTGTCTGGATAGAAGCTGTCTGGGTAGTAGCTGTCTGGATAGAAGCTGTCTGGATAGAAGCTGTCTGGACAGTAGCTGTCTGGAGAGTAGCTGTCTGGATAGAAGCTGTCTGGATTGTAGCTGTCTGGATAGAAGCTGTCTGGATAGAAGCTGTCTGGATAGAAGCTGTCTGGATAGAAGCTGTCTGGGTAGTAGCTGTCTGGATAGTAGCTGTCTGGATAGAAGCTGTCTGGATAGAAGCTGTCTGGGTAGTAGCTGTCTGGATAGTAGCTGTCTGGATAGTAGCTGTCTGGGTAGAAGCTGTCTGGATAGTAGCTGTCTGGATAGTAGCTGTCTGGATAGTAGCTGTCTGGGTAGAAGCTGTCTGGATTGTAGCTGTCTGGATAGTAGCTGTCTGGATAGTAGCTGTCTGGGTAGAAGCTGTCTGGATAGTAGCTGTCTGGATAGTAGCTGTCTGGATAGTAGCTGTCTGGGTAGTAGCTGTCTGGATAGTAGCTGTCTGGACAGTAGCTGTCTGGATAGTAACTGTCTGGATTGTAGCTGTCTGGATAGTAGCTGTCTGCATAGTAGCTGTCTGGGTAGAAGCTATCTGGATTGTAGCTGTCTGGATAGTAGCTGTCTGGACAGTAGCTGTCTGGATAGTAGCTGTCTGGATAGAAGCTGTCTGGATAGTAGCTGTCTGGATAGTAGCTGTCTGGATAGTAACTGTCTGGATAGAAGCTGTCTGGATAGTAGCTGTCTGGATAGAAGCTGTCTGGATAGTAGCTGTCTGGATAGTAGCTGTCTGGATTGCAGCTGTCTGGATAGAAGCTGTCTGGGTAGTAGCTGTCTGGATAGTAGCTGTCTGGATAGCAGCTGTCTGGGTAGTAGCTGTCTGGATAGTAGCTGTCTGGATTGCAGCTGTCTGGATAGAAGCTGTCTGGGTAGTAGCTGTCTGGATAGTAGCTGTCTGGATAGTAGCTGTCTGGGTAGTAACTGTCTGGATAGTAGCTGTCTGGATAGTAGCTGTCTGGATAGAAGCTGTCTGGATAGAAGCTGTCTGGATAGAAGCTGTCTGGATAGTAGCTGTCTGGGTAGTCATTGTCTGGGTAGTAGCTGTCTGGATAGTAGCTGTCTGGAGAGTAGCTGTCTGGATAGTAGCTGTCTGGATAGTAGCTGTCTGGATAGTAGCTGTCTGGGTAGTAGCTGTCTGGGTTGTAGCTGTCTGGATAGTAGCTGTCTGGGTAGTAGCTGTCTGGATAGAAGCAGTCTGGACAGTAGCTGTCTGGATTGAAACTGTCTGGATAGTAGCTGTCTGGATAGTAGCTGTCTGGATAGTAGCTGTCTGGATAGTAGCTGTCTGGATAGTAGCTGTCTGGATAGTAGCTGTCTGGATAGTAGCTGTCTGGATAGTAGCTGTCTGGATAGTAGCTGTCTGAATAGTAGCTGTCTGGATTGTAGCTGTCTGGATAGTAACTGTCTGGATAGTAGCTGTCTGGATTGTAGCTGTCTGGATAGTAGCTGTCTGGATAGTAACTGTCTGGGTAGTAGCTGTCTGGATAGTAGCTGTCTGGATAGTAGCTGTCTGGATAGTAGCTGTCTGAATAGTAGCTGTCTGGATTGTAGCTGTCTGGATAGTAGCTGTCTGGATAGTAACTGTCTGGGTAGTAGCTGTCTGGATAGTAGCTGTCTGGATAGTAGCTGTCTGGATAGTAGCTGTCTGGGTAGTAGCTGTCTGGATAGTAGCTGTCTGGATAGTAGCTGTCTGGGTAGTAGCTGTCTGGATAGTAACTGTCTGAATAGTAGCTGTCTGGATAGTAGCTGTCTGGACAGTAGCTGTCTGGATTGTAGCTGTCTGGGTAGTAGCTGTCTGGATAGTAACTGTCTGGATAGTAGCTGTCTGAATAGTAGCTGTCTGGATTGTAGCTGTCTGGATAGTAGCTGTCTGGATAGTAGCTGTCTGGATAGTAGCTGTCTGGATAGTAGCTGTCTGGATAGTAGCTGTCTGGATAGTAGCTGTCTGGATAGTAGCTGTCTGGATAGTAGATGTCTGGATAGTAGCTGTCTGAATAGTAGCTGTCTGGATTGTAGCTGTCTGGATAGTAGCTGTCTGGATAGTAACTGTCTGGGTAGTAGCTGTCTGGATAGTAGCTGTCTGGATAGTAGCTGTCTGGATAGTAGCTGTCTGGATAGTAGCTGTCTGGATAGTAGCTGTCTGGGTAGTAGCTGTCTGGATAGTAGCTGTCTGGATAGTAGCTGTCTGGACGGTAGCTGTCTGGATAGAAACAGTCTGGACAGTAGCTGTCTGGATTGTAGCTGTCTGGATAGTAGCTGTCTGGATAGTAGCTGTCTGGATAGTAGCTGTCTGGAGAGTAGCTGTCTGGGTAGTAGCTGTCTGGATAGTAGCTGTCTGGAGAGTAGCTGTCTGGGTAGTAGCTGTCTGGGTTGTAGCTGTCTGGATAGTAGCTGTCTGGGTAGTAGCTGTCTGGATAGAAGCAGTCTGGACAGTAGCTGTCTGGATTGTAGCTGTCTGGATAGTAGCTGTCTGGATAGTAGCTGTCTGGATAGAAGCTGTCTGGAGAGTAGCTGTCTGGATAGAAGCTGTCTGGGTAGTAGCTGTCTGGATAGAAGCTGTCTGGATAGAAGCTGTCTGGATTGTAGCTGTCTGGATAGAAGCTGTCTGGGTAGTAGCTGTCTGGATAGAAGCTGTCTGGATAGAAGCTGTCTGGATTGTAGCTGTCTGGATAGAAGCTGTCTGGAGAGTAGCTGTCTGGATAGAAGCTGTCTGGGTAGTAGCTGTCTGGATAGAAGCTGTCTGGATAGAAGCTGTCTGGACAGTAGCTGTCTGGAGAGTAGCTGTCTGGATAGAAGCTGTCTGGATTGTAGCTGTCTGGATAGAAGCTGTCTGGATAGAAGCTGTCTGGAGAGTAGCTGTCTGGATAGAAGCTGTCTGGATTGTAGCTGTCTGGATAGAAGCTGTCTGGATAGAAGCTGTCTGGGTAGTAGCTGTCTGGATAGTAGCTGTCTGGATAGAAGCTGTCTGGATAGAAGCTGTCTGGGTAGTAGCTGTCTGGATAGTAGCTGTCTGGATAGAAGCTGTCTGGATAGAAGCTGTCTGGGTAGTAGCTGTCTGGAGAGTAGCTGTCTGGATAGTAGCTGTCTGGACAGTAGCTGTCTGGGTAGAAGCTGTCTGGATAGTAGCTGTATGGATAGTAGCTGTCTGGATAGTAGCTGTCTGGATAGCAGCTGTCTGGATAGTAGCTGTCTGGATAGTAGCTGTCTGGATAGTAGCTGTCTGGGTAGAAGCTGTCTGGATTGTAGCTGTCTGGATAGTAGCTGTCTGGACAGTAGCTGTCTGGATAGTAGCTGTCTGGATAGTAGCTGTCTGGATAGAAGCTGTCTGGATAGTAGCTGTCTGGATAGTAGCTGTCTGGATAGTAACAGTCTGGATAGAAGCTGTCTGGATAGTAGCTGTCTGGATAGTAGCTGTCTGGATAGTAGCTGTCTGGGTAGTAGCTGTCTGGATAGTAGCTGTCTGGATAGTAGCTGTCTGGATAGAAGCTGTCTGGGTAGTAACTGTCTGGACAGTAGCTGCCTGGATAGTAGCTGTCTGGATAGTAGCTGTCTGGATAGAAGCTGTCTGGTTAGTAGCTGTCTGGATAGTAGCTGTCTGGATAGTAGCTGTCTGGATAGTAGCTGTCTGGATAGTAGCTGTCTGGGTAGTAGCTGTCTGGATAGTAGCTGTCTGGATAGTAACTGTCTGGATAGAAGCTGTCTGGGTAGTAGCTGTCTGGATAGTAGCTTTCTGGATAGAAGCTGTCTGGATAGAAGCTGTCTGGATAGAAGCTGTCTGGGTAGTAGCTGTCTGGATAGTAGCTGTCTGGATAAAAGCTGTCTGGATAGAAGCTGTCTGGGTAGTAGCTGTCTGGATAGTAGCTGTCTGGATAGTATCTGTCTGGGTAGTAGCTGTCTGGATAGTAGCTGTCTGGATAGTAGCTGTCTGGATAGTAGCTGTCTGGATAGAAGCTGTCTGGGTAGTAGCTGTCTGGATAGTAGCTGTCTGGATAGTAGCTGTCTGGGTAGTAGCTGTCTGGGTAGTAGCTGTCTGGATTGCAGCTGTCTGGATAGCAGCTGTCTGGATAGTAGCTGTCTGGATAGAAGCTGTATGGATAGTAGCTGTCTGGATAGTAGCTGTCTGGATAGAAGCTGTCTGGGTAGTAGCTGTCTGGGTAGTAGCTGTCTGGATAGAAGCTGTCTGGACAGTAGCTGTCTGGGTAGTAGCTGTCTGGATAGTAGCTGTCTGGCAGTAGCTGTCTGGATAGAAGCTGTCTGGATAGTAGCTGTCTGGACAGAAGCTGTCTGGATAGAAGCTGTCTGGATAGTAGCTGTCTGGGTAGTAGCTGTCTGGGTAGTAGCTGTCTGGATAGTAGCTGTCTGCATAGTAGCTGTCTGGACAGTAGCTGTCTGGGTAGTAGCTGTCTGGATAGTAGCTGTCTGCATAGTAGCTGTCTGGATAGAAGCTGTCTGCATAGTAGCTGTCTGGACAGTAGCTGTCTGGATAGTAGCTGTCTGGATAGTAGCTGTCTGGATAGTAGCTGTCTGGGTAGTAGCTGTCTGGGTAGTAGCTGTCTGGATAGTAGCTGTCTGGATAGTAGCTGTCTGCATAGTAGCTGTCTGGATAGTAGCTGTCTGGATAGTAGCTGTCTGGGTAGTAGCTGTCTGGATAGTAGCTGTCTGGATAGTAGCTGTCTGGATAGTAGCTGTCTGGATAGTAACTGTCTGGATAGTAGCTGTCTGGATAGTAGCTGTCTGGATAGTAGCTGTCTGCATAGTAGCTGTCTGGATAGTAGCTGTCTGGATAGTAGCTGTCTGGGTAGTAGCTGTCTGGATAGTAGCTGTCTGGGTAGTAGCTGTCTGGATAGCAGCTGTCTGGGTAGTAGCTGTCTGGATTGCAGCTGTCTGGGTAGTAGCTGTCTGGATTGCAGCTGTCAGGATAGTAGCTGTCTGGAGAGTAGCTGTCTGGGTAGTAGCTGTCTGGATAGTAGTTGTCAGCATAGTAGCTGTCTGGATAGTAGCTGTCTGGGTAGTAGCAGTCTGGATAGTAGCTGTCTGGGTAGTAGCTGTCTGGATAGTAGCTGTCTGGATAGTAGCTGTCTGGATAGTAGCTGTCTGGATAGTAGCTGTCTGGATAGTAGCTGTCTGGATAGTAGCTGTCTGGGTAGTAGCTGTCTGGATAGTAGCTGTCTGGATAGTAGCTGTCTGGATAGTAGCTGTCTGGATAGTAGCTGTCTGGATAGTAGCTGTCTGGATAGTAGCTGTCTGGGTAGTAGCTGTCTGGATAGTAGCTGTCTGGATAGCAGCTGTCTGGATAGTAGCTGTCTGGATAGTAGCTGTCTGGGTAGTAGCTGTCTGGATAGTAGCTGTCTGGATAGTAGCTGTCTGGATTGCAGCTGTCTGGATAGTAGCTGTCTGGATAGCAGCTGTCTGGGTAGTAGCTGTCTGGATTGCAGCTGTCTGGATAGTAGCTGTCTGGATAGTAGTTGTCAGCATATTAGCTGTCTGGATAGTAGCTGTCTGGGTAGAAGCTGTCTGGATAGAAGCTGTCTGCATAGTAGCTGTCTGGACAGTAGCTGTCTGGATAGTAGCTGTCTGCATAGTAGCTGTCTGAATAGTAGCTGTCTGGATAGCTGCTGTCTGGATAGTAGCTGTCTGCATAGTAGCTGTCTGGATAGCTGCTGTCTGGACAGTAGCTGTCTGGATAGTAGCTGTCTGGATAGTAACTGTCTGGATAGTAGCTGTCTGGATAGTAGCTGTCTGGATAGTAGCTGTCTGGATAGTAGCTGTCTGGATAGTAGCTGTCTGGGTAGTAGCTGTCTGGGTAGTAACTGTCTGGATAGTAGCTGTCTGGATAGTAGCTGTCTGGGTAGTAGCTGTCTGGGTAGTAACTGTCTGGATAGTAGCTGTCTGGATAGTAGCTGTCTGGATAGTAGCTGTCTGGATTGTAGCTGTCTGCATAGTAGCTGTCTGGATAGTAGCTGTCTGGATAGTAGCTGTCTGGATAGTAGCTGTCTGGATAGTAGCTGTCTGGATAGTAGCTGTCTGGATAGTAGCTGTCTGGATAGTAGCTGTCTGGATAGTAGCTGTCTGGGTAGTAGCTGTCTGGATAGTAGCTGTCTGGATAGCTGCTGTCTGGATAGTAGCTGTCTGGATAGTAGCTGTCTGGATAGCTGCTGTCTGGATACTAGCTGTCTGCATAGTAGCTGTCTGGATAGCTGCTGTCTGGACAGTAGCTGTCTGGATAGTAGCTGTCTGGATAGTAGCTGTCTGGATAGTAGCTGTCTGGATAGTAGCTGTCTGGGTAGTAGCTGTCTGGGTAGTAACTGTCTGGATAGTAGCTGTCTGGGTAGTAGCTGTCTGGGTAGTAACTGTCTGGACAGTAGCTGTCTGGATTGCAGCTGTCTGGATAGTAGCTGTCTGGGTAGTAGCTGTCTGGATAGTAACTGTCTGGACAGTAGCTGTCTGGGTAGTAGCTGTCTGGATAGTAGCTGTCTTGATTGCAGCTGTCTGGGTAGTAGCTGTCTGGATAGTAGCTGTCTGAATAGTAACTGTCTGGATAGTAGCTGTCTGGATAGCAGCTGTCTGGGTAGTAACTGTCTGGACAGTAGCTGTCTGGATTGCAGCAGTCTGGATAGTAGCTGTCTGGGTAGTAGCTGTCTGGATAGTAACTGTCTGCACAGTAGCTGTCTGGGTAGTAGCTGTCTGGATAGTAGCTGTCTTGATTGCAGCTGTCTGGGTAGTAGCTGTCTGGGTAGTAGCTGTCTGAATAGTAACTGTCTGGATAGTAACTGTCTGGATAGTAGCTGTCTGGGTAGTAGCTGTCTGGATAGTAGCTGTCTGGATTGCAGCTGTCTGGATAGTAGCTGTCTGGATTGCAGCTGTCTGGGTAGTAGCTGTCTGGATAGTACCTGTCTGGGTAGTAACTGTCTGGATAGTAACTGTCTGGATAGTAGCTGTCTGGGTAGTAGCTGTCTGGATAGTAGCTGTCTGGATTGCAGCTGTCTGGATAGTAACTGTCTGGATAGTAACTGTCTGGATAGTAACTGTCTGGATAGTAGCTGTCTGGATTGCAGCTGTCTGGGTAGTAGCTGTCTGGATAGAAGCTGTCTGGATAGTAGCTGCCTGGATAGTACCTATCTGGATAGCAGCTGTCTGGGTAGTAACTGTCTGGATAGTAACTGTCTGGATAGTAGCTGTCTGGATTGCAGCTGTCTGGGTAGTAGCTGTCTGGATAGAAGCTGTCTGGATAGTAGCTGCCTGGATAGTACCTATCTGGATAGCAGCTGTCTGGATAGTAGCTGTCTGGGTAGTAGCTGTCTGGATAGTAACTGTCTGGATAGTAACTGTCTGGATAGTAACTGTCTGGATAGTAGCTGTCTGGATTGCAGCTGTCTGGATAGTAGCTGTCTGGGTAGTAGCTGCCTGGATAGTACCTATCTGGATAGCAGCTGTCTGGGTAGTAACTGTCTGGGTAGTAACTGTCTGGATAGCAGCTGTCTGGGTAGCAGCTGTCTGGATAGTAGCTGTCTGGATAGTAGCTGTCTGGATAGTAGCTGTCTGGATGGTAGGTGTCTGGATAGTAGCTGTCTGGATGGTAGGTGTCTGGATAGTAGCTGTCTGGATGGTAGGTGTCTGGATAGTAGCTGTCTGGATAGTAGCTGTCTGGATGGTAGGTGTCTGGATAGTAGCTGTCTGGATGGTAGGTGTCTGGATAGTAGCTGTCTCGATAGTAACTGTCTGGTTAGTAGCTGTCTGGATTGCAGCTGTCTGGATAGTAGCTGTCTGGATAGTAGCTGTCTGGATAGTAGCTGTCTGGATAGTAGCTGTCTGGATAGTAGCTGTCTGGATAGTAGCTGGCTGGATAGTAGCTGCCTGGATAGTAGCTGTCTGGATAGTAGCTGTCTGGATAGTAGCTGTCTGGATAGTAGCTGTCTGGAGAGTAGCTGTCTGGATAGTAGCTGTCTGGATAGTAGCTGTCTGGATAGTAGCTGTCTGGATAGTAGCTGTCTGGATAGTAGCTGTCTGGACAGTAGCTGTCTGGATAGTAGCTGTCTGGATAGTAGCTGTCTGGATAGTAGCTGTCTGGATAGTAGCTGTCTGGATAGTAGCTGTCTGGATAGTAGCTGTCTGGATAGTAGCTGTCTGGAGAGTAGCTGTCTGGGTAGTAGCTGTCTGGATAGTAGCTGTCTGGATAGTAGCTGTCTGGATAGTAGCTGTCTGGATTGCAGCTGTCTGGGTAGTAGCTGTCTGGATAGAAGCTGTCTGGGTAGTAGCTGTCTGGATAGTAGCTGTCTGGATAGTAGCTGGCTGGATAGTAGCTGTCTGGATTGTCATTGTCTGGAGAGGAGCTGTCTGGGTAGTAGCTGTCTGGATAGCAGCTGTCTGGGTAGTAACTGTCTGGACAGTAGCTCTCTGGATACTGGCTGTCTGGATAGTAGCTGTCTGGATAGTAGCTGTCTGGATAGTAGCTGTCTGGATAGTAGCTGTCTGGATAGTAGCTGTCTGGAGAGGAGCTGTCTGGGTAGTAGCTGTCTGGATAGCAGCTGTCTGGGTAGTAACTGTCTGGACAGTAGCTCTCTGGATACAGGCTGTCTGGGTAGGAGCTGTCTGGATAGTAGCTGTCTGGATAGTAGCTGTCAGGATAGTAGCTGTCTGGATTGTAGCTGACTGCATCGTAGCTCTCTGGATAGTAGCTGTCTGGATAGTAGCTGTCTGGATAGTAGCTGTCTGGCTAGTAGTGTCTGGATTGCAACTCTCTGGGTAGGAGCTGACTGGATAGTACATGTCTGGATAGTAGTTGTCTGGATAGTAGCTGTCTGCATAGTCGCTGTCTGGGTAGCTGCTGTCTGGATTGTAGCTGTCTGGATAATTGCTGTCTGGATAGTAGCTGTCTGGTTAGTAGCTGTCTGGATAATTGCTGTCTGGATAGGAGCTGTCTGGTTAGTAGCTGTCTGGATAATTGCTGTCTGGATAGTAGCTGCCTGGGTAGCAGCTGTCTGGGTAGTAGCTGTCTGGATAGTAGCTGTCTGGGCAGTAGCTGTCTGGGTAGCAGCTGTCTGGGTAGTAGCTGTCTGATGAGTAGCTGTCTGGGTAGTAGCTGTCTGGATAGCAGCTGTCTGGATAGTGGCTGCCTGGATAGTAGCTGTCTGGATTGCAGCTGTCTGGATAGTAGCTGTCTGGGTAGTAGCTGTCTGGATAGTAGCTGTCTGGATAGTAGCTGTCTGGGTAGTAGCTGTCTGGATAGTCGCTGCCTGGATAGTAGCTGTCTGGATTGCAGCTGTCTGGATAGCAGCTGTCTGGGTAGTCGCTGCCTGGATAGTAGCTGTCTGGATTGCAGCTGTCTGGATAGCAGCTGTCTGGGTAGTAGCTGTCTGGATAGTAGCTGTCTGGGTAGCAGCTGTCTGGGTAGTGACTGTCTGGGTAGTAGCTGTCTGGATAGCGGCTGTCTGGATAGAAGCTGTCTGGATAGTAGCTGTCTGGATTGCAGCTGTCTGGATAGTAGCTGTCTGGGTAGTAGCTGTCTGGATAGAAGCTGTCTGGATAGTATCTGTCTGGATAGTAGCTGTCTGGATAGTAGCTGTCTGGATAGTAGCTGTCTGGATAGAAGCTGTCTGGATAGTAGCTGTCTGGATAGTAGCTGTCTGGGTAGCAGATGTCTGGGTAGTGACTGTCTGGGTAGTAGCTGTCTGGATAGCGGCTGTCTGGATAGAAGCTGTCTGGATAGTAGCTGTCTGGGTAGTAGCTGTCTGGGTAGTAGCTGTCTGGATAGCGGCTGTCTGGATAGAAGCTGTCTGGGTAGTCGCTGCCTGGGTAGTAGCTGTCTGGATTGCAGCTGTCTGGATAGCAGCTGTCTGGGTAGTAGCTGTCTGGATAGTAGCTGTCTGGGTAGTGACTGTCTGGGTAGTAGCTGTCTGGATAGCGGCTGTCTGGATAGAAGCTTTCTGGATAGTAGCTGTCTGGGTAGTGACTGTCTGGGTAGTAGCTGTCTGGATAGTAGCTGTCTGGATAGTAGCTGTCTGGATAGCAGCCGTCTGGATAGTAGCTGTCTGGATAGTAGCTGTCTGGATAGTAGCTGTCTGGATAGTAGCTGTCTGGATAGCAGCCGTCTGGATAGTAGCTGTCTGGACAGTAGCTGTCTGGATAGTAGCTGTCTGGATAGTAGCTGTCTGGATAGTAGCTGTCTGGATAGTAGCTGTCTGGGTAGTAGCTGTCTGGATAGTAGCTGTCTGGGTAGCAGCTGTCTGGGTAGTAGCTGTCTGGATAGTAGCTGTCTGGGTAGTAACTGTCTGGATAGTAGCTGTCTGGATAGTAGCTGTCTGGGTAGTAGCTGTCTGGGTAGTAGCTGTCTGGATAGTAGCTGTCTGGATAGTAGCTGTCTGGGTAGTAACTGTCTGGATAGTAGCTGTCTGGATAGTAGCTGTCTGGGTAGTAGCTGTCTGGGTAGTAGCTGTCTGGATAGTAGCTGTCTGGATAGTAGCTGTCTGGATAGTAGCTGTCTGGATAGTAGCTGTCTGGATAGTAACTGTCTGGATAGTAGCTGTCTGGATAGTAGCTGTCTGGGTAGTAGCTGTCTGGATAGTAGCTGTCTGGGTAGCAGCTGTCTGGGTAGTAGCTATCTGGATAGTAGCTGTCTGGGTAGTAACTGTCTGGATAGTAGCTGTCTGGATAGTAGCTGTCTGGGTAGTAGCTGTCTGGGTAGTAGCTGTCTGGATAGTAGCTGTCTGGATAGTAGCTGTCTGGGTAGTAACTGTCTGGATAGTAGCTGTCTGGATAGTAGCTGTCTGGGTAGTAGCTGTCTGGGTAGTAGCTGTCTGGATAGTAGCTGTCTGGATAGTAGCTGTCTGGATAGTAGCTGTCTGGATAGTAGCTGTCTGGATAGTAACTGTCTGGATAGTAGCTGTCTGGATAGTAGCTGTCTGGGTAGTAGCTGTCTGGGTAGTAGCTGTCTGGATAGTAGCTGTCTGGACAGTAGCTGTCTGGGTAGTAACTGTCTGGATAGTAGCTGTCTGGATAGTAGCTGTCTGGGTAGTAGCTGTCTGGGTAGTAGCTGTCTGGATAGTAGCTGTCTGGATAGTAGCTGTCTGGATAGTAGCTGTCTGGGTAGTAGCTGTCTGGATAGTAGCTGTCTGGGTAGTGACTGTCTGGGTAGTAGCTGTCTGGATACCGGCTGTCTGGATAGAAGCTGTCTGGATAGTAGCTGTCTGGATAGTAGCTGTCTGGATAGTAGCTGTCTGGATAGTAGCTGTCTGGGTAGTAGCTGTCTGGATAGTAGCTGTCTGGATAGTAGCTGTCTGGATAGTAGCTGTCTGGATAGTAGCTGTCTGGATAGACATTGTCTGGATAGTAGCTGTCTGGATAGTAGCTGTCTGGACAGTAGCTGTCTGGATAGTAGCTGTCTGGATAGCAGCCGTCTGGATAGTAGCTGTCTGGACAGTAGCTGTCTGGATAGTAGCTGTCTGGATAGCAGCCGTCTGGATAGTAGCTGTCTGGATAGTAGCTGTCTGGATAGTAGCTGTCTGGGGAGTAGCTGTCTGGGTAGTAGCTGTCTGGATAGCAGCCGTCTGGATAGTAGCTGTCTGGAGTGTAGCTGTCTGGGTAGTAGCTGTCTGGATAGTAGCTGTCTGGATAGTAGCTGTCTGGATAGCAGCCGTCTGGATAGTAGCTGTCTGGATAGTAGCTGTCTGGATTGCAGCTGTCTGGATAGTAGCTGTCTGGATAGCAGCCGTCTGGATAGTAGCTGTCTGGGGAGTAACTGTCTGGATAGTAGCTGTCTGGGTAGTAGCTGTCTGGATAGTAGCTGTCTGGATAGTAGCTGTCTGGATAGTAGCTGTCTGGGTAGTAGCTGTCTGGATAGAAGCTGTCTGGGTAGTAGCTGTCTGGATAGTAGCTGTCTGGATAGTAGCTGTCTGGGTAGTAGCTGTCTGGATAGTAGCTGTCTGGATAGTAGCTGTCTGGGTAGTAGCTGTCTGGGTAGTAGCTGTCTGGATAGTAGCTGTCTGGATAGTAGCTGTCTGGGTAGTAGCTGTCTGGATAGTAGCAGTCTGGATTGAAGCTGTCTGGATAGTAGCTGTCTGGATAGTAGCTGTCTGGGTAGTAGCTGTCTGGATAGTAGCTGTCTGGATAGTAGCTGTCTGGATAGTAGCTGTCTGGGTAGTAGCTGTCTGGATAGTAGCTGTCTGGATAGTAGCTGTCTGGATAGTAGCTGTCTGGATAGTCGCTGTCTGGATAGCAGCTGTCTGGGGAGTAACTGTCTGGATAGTAGCTGTCTGGATAGCAGCCGTCTGGATAGAAGCTGTCTGGATAGTAGCTGTCTGGGTAGTAGCTGTCTGGATAGTAGCTGTCTGGATAGTAGCTGTCTGGATAGTAGCTGTCTGGGTAGTAGCTGTCTGGATAGTAGCTGTCTGGATAGTAGCTGTCTGGATAGTAGCTGTCTGGATAGTCGCTGTCTGGACAGTAGCTGTCTGGGGAGTAACTGTCTGGATAGTAGCTGTCTGGATAGCAGCCGTCTGGATAGAAGCTGTCTGGATAGTAGCTGTCTGGATAGTAGCTGTCTGGATAGTAGCTGTCTGGGGAGTAGCTGTCTGGATAGTAGCTGTCTGGATAGTAGCTGTCTGGATAGTAGCTGTCTGGATAGTAGCTGTCTGGGGAGTAGCTGTCTGGATAGTAGCTGTCTGGATAGTAGCTGTCTGGGTAGTGACTGTCTGGGTAGTGACTGTCTGGGTAGTGACTGTCTGGATAGTAGCTGTCTGGATAGTAGCTGTCTGGGGAGTAGCTGTCTGGATAGTAGCTGTCTGGACAGTAACTGTCTGGGTAGTAACTGTCTGGATAGTAGCTGTCTGGATAGCAGCTGTCTGGATAGTAGCTGTCTGGGTAGTGACTGTCTGGGTAGTGACTGTCTGGGTAGTAGCTGTCTGGATAGCAGCCGTCTGGATAGAAGCTGTCTGGACAGTAGCTGTCTGGATAGTAGCTGTCTGGGGAGTAACTGTCTGGATAGTAGCTGTCTGGGTAGTAGCTGTCTGGATAGTAACTGTCTGGATAGTAGCTGTCTGGATAGTAGCTGTCTGGGTATTAGCTGTCTGGATAGTAGCTGTCTGGGTAGTAGCTGTCTGGATAGTAGCTGTCTGGATAGTAGCTGTCTGGATAGTAGCTGTCTGGATAGTAGCTGTCTGGATAGTAGCTGTCTGGATAGTAGCTGTCTGGGTAGTAGCTGTCTGGATAGTAGCTGTCTGGATAGTAGCTGTCTGGATAGTAGCTGTCTGGATAGTAGCTGTCTGGATAGTAGCTGTCTGGATAGTAGCTGTCTGGATAGGAGCTGTCTGGGTAGTAGCTGTCTGGATAGTAGCTGTCTGGAGAGTAGCTGTCTGGATAGTAGCTGTCTGGACAGTAGCTGTCTGGATAGTAGCTGTCTGGATAGTAGCTGTCTGGATAGTAGCTGTCTGGAGAGTAGCTGTCTGGATAGTAGCTGTCTGGATAGTAGCTGTCTGGATAGTAGCTGTCTGGATAGTAGCTGTCTGGATAGTAGCTGTCTGGATAGTAGCTGTCTGGATAGTAGCTGTCTGGATAGTAGCTGTCTGGATAGAAGCTGTCTGGATAGAAGCTGTCTGGAGAGTAGCTGTCTGGATAGTAGCTGTCTGGATAGTAGCTGTCTGGATAGTAGCTGTCTGGGTAGTAGCTGTCTGGATAGTAGCTGTCTGGATAGTAGCTGTCTGGATAGTAGCTGTCTGGGTAGTAGCTGTCTGGGTAGTAGCTGTCTGGATAGTAGCTGTCTGGATAGTAGCTGTCTGGATAGTAGCTGTCTGGATAGTAGCTGTCTGGATATTAGCTGTCTGGACAGTAGCTGTCTGGATAGTAGCTGTCTGGATAGTAGCTGTCTGGATAGTAGCTGTCTGGATAGTAGCTGTCTGGGTAGTAGCTGTCTGGATAGTAGCTGTCTGGATAGTAGCTGTCTGGATAGTAGCTGTCTGGGTAGTAGCTGTCTGGACAGTAGCTGTCTGGATAGAAGCTGTCTGGGTAGTAGCTGTCTGGGTAGTAGCTGTCTGGATAGTAGCTGTCTGGATAGTAGCTGTCTGGGTAGTAGCTGTCTGGATAGTAGCTGTCTGGGTAGTAGCTGTCTGGATAGTAGCTGTCTGGATAGTAGCTGTCTGGATATTAGCTGTCTGGACAGTAGCTGTCTGGATAGAAGCTGTCTGGGTAGTAGCTGTCTGGGTAGGAGCTGTCTGGATTGCAGCTGTCTGGATAGTAGCTCTCTGGATAGTAGCTGTCTGGATAGTAGCTGTCTGGATAGTAGCTGCCTGGATTGCAGCTGTCTGGATAGAAGCTGTCTGGGTAGTAACTGTCTGGATAGTAGCTGTCTGGATTGCAGCTGTCTGGATAGAAGCTGTCTGGGTAGTAACTGTCTGGATAGTAGCTGTCTGGATTGCAGCTGTCTGGATAGAACCTGTCTGGGTAGTAGCTGTCTGGATAGTAGCTGTCTGGATAGTAGCTGCCTGGATAGTAGCTGTCTGGATTGTCATTGTCTGGAGAGCAGTAGTCTGGGTAGTAGCTGTCTGGATAGCAGCTGTCTGGGTAGTAACTGTCTGGGTAGTAGCTCTCTGGATACTGGCTGTCTGGATAGCAGCTGTCAGGATAGTAGGTGTCTGGATTACAGCTACCTGGGTAGTAGCTGTCTGTATAGTAGCTGTCTGGATTGTAGCTGACTGCATCGTAGCTCTCTGGATAGTAGCTGTCTGGATAGTAGCTGTCTGGATAGCAACAGTCTGAATTGCAGTTGTCTTGATAGTAGCTGTCTGCATAGTAGCTGTCTGGCTAGTAGTGTCTGGATTGCAACTGGCTGGGTAGGAGCTGACTGGATAGTACATGTCTGGATAGTAGTTGTCTGGATAGTAGCTGCCTGGATGGTAGCTGTCTGGATAGTAGCTGTCTGCATAGTCGCTGTCTGGGTAGCTGCTGTCTGGATTGTAGCTGTCTGGATAATTGCTGTCTGGATAGTAGCTGTCTGGGTAGTAGCTGTCTGGATAGTAGCTGTCTGGTTAGTAGCTGTCTGGGTAGTAGCTGTCTGCATAGTCGCTGTCTGGGTAGCTGCTGTCTGGTTAGTAGCTGTCTGGATAAATGCTGTCTGGATAGTAGCTGCCTGGGTAGTAGCTGTCTGGATAGTAGCTGTCTGGTTAGTAGCTGTCTGGATAATTGCTGTCTTGATAGTAGCTGCCTGGGTAGTAGCTGTCTGGATAGCAGCTGTCTGGATAGTAGCTGTCTGGGTAGGAGCTGTCTGGGTAGTAGCTGTCTGATGAGTAGCTGTCTGGGTAGTAGCTGTCTGGATAGCAGATGTCTGGATAGCAGCTGTCTGGATAGTAGCTTTCTGCATAGCGGCTGTCTGGATAGCAGCTGTCTGGGTAGGAGCTGTCTGGGTAGTAGCTGTCTGATGAGTAGCTGTCTGGGTAGTAGCTGTCTGGATAGCAGCTGTCTGGATAGCAGCTGTCTGGATAGCAGCTGTCTGGGTAGTCGCTGCCTGGATAGTAGCTGTCTGGATTGCAGCTGTCTGGATAGAAGCTGTCTGGGTAGTAGCTGTCTGGATAGCAGCTGTCTGGGTAGTGACTGTCTGGGTAGTAGCTGTCTGGATAGCAGCTGTCTGGATAGAAGCTGTCTGGGTAGTAGCTGTCTGGATAGCAGCTGTCTGGGTAGTAACTGTCTGGATAGCAGCTGTCTGGGTAGTAACTGTCTGTGTAGTAGCTGTCTGGATTGTAGCTGACTGCATCGTAGCTCTCTGGATAGTAGCTGTCTGGATAGTAGCTGTCTGGATAGCAACAGTCTCAATTGCAGTTGTCTTGATAGTAGCTGTCTGCATAGTAGCTGTCTGGCTAGTAGTGTCTGGATTGTAACTGTCTGGGTAGGAGCTGACTGGATAGTACATGTCTGGATAGTAGTTGTCTGGATAGTAGCTGCCTGGATGGTAGCTGTCTGGATAGTAGCTGTCTGCACAGTCGCTGTCTGGGTAGCTGCTGTCTGGATAGTAGCTGTCTGGTTAGTAGCTGTCTGGATAAATGCTGTCTGGATAGTAGCTGCCTGGGTAGTAGCTGTCTGGATAGTAGCTGTCTGGTTAGTAGCTGTCTGGATAGTAGCTGTCTGGTTAGTAGCTGTCTGGATAATTGCTGTCTGGATAGTAGCTGCCTGGGTAGTAGCTGTCTGGGTAGGAGCTGTCTGGGTAGTAGCTGTCTGATGAGTAGCTGTCTGGGTAGTAGTTGTCTGGATAGCAGCTGTCTGGATAGCAGCTGTCTGGATAGTAGCTGTCTGGGTAGGAGCTGTCTGGATAGTAGCTGTCTGGGTAGGAGCTGTCTGGGTAGTAGCTGTCTGATGAGTAGCTGTCTGGGTAGTAGCTGTCTGGATAGCAGCTGTCTGGATAGCAGCTGTCTGGATAGTAGCTTTCTGCATAGTGGCTGTCTGGATAGCAGCTGTCAGGGTAGGAGCTGTCTGGGTAGTAGCTGTCTGATGAGTAGCTGTCTGGGTAGTAGCTGTCTGGATAGCAGCTGTCTGGATAGCAGCTGTCTGGATAGCAGCTGTCTGGGTAGTCGCTGCCTGGATAGTAGCTGTCTGGATTGCAGCTGTCTGGATAGAAGCTGTCTGGGTAGTAGCTGTCTGGATAGCAGCTGTCTGGGTAGTGACTGTCTGGGTAGTAGCTGTCTGGATAGCAGCTGTCTGGATAGAAGCTGTCTGGGTAGTAGCTGTCTGGATAGCAGCTGTCTGGGTAGTAACTGTCTGGATAGCAGCTGTCTGGGTAGTAACTGTCTGTGTAGTAGCTGTCTGGATAGTAGCTGTCTGGATAGAAGCCGTCTGGATAGTAGCTGTCTGGTTACTAGCTGTCTGGATAGTAGCTGTCTGGGCAGTAGCTTTCAGTATAGTAGCTGTCTGGGGAGTAACTGTCTGGGTAGTAGCTGTCTGGATAGTAGCTCTCTGGATAGTAGCTGTCTAAATAGCAGCTGTCAGGATAGTAGGTTTCTGGATTGCAGCTGTCTGGATAGTAGCTCTCTGGATACTAGCTGTCTGGATAGCAGTAGTCAGGATAGTAGGTGTCTGGATTGCAGCTATCTGGGTAGTAGCTGTCTGGATAGTAGCTGTCTGGATTGTAACTGTCTGGGTAGGAGCTGTCTGGATAGTAGATGTCTGGATAGTTGCTGTCTGCATAGTAGCTGTCGGGGTTGTAGCTGTCTGCATTGTCGCTGCTGGATAGTAGCTGCCTGGATTGTAGCTGTCTGGATAATTGCTGTCTGGATAGTAGCTGTCTGGACAGTAGCTGTCTGGATTGCAGCTACCTGGGTAGTAGCTGTCTGGATAATAGCTGTCTGGAATGTAACTGTCTGGGTAGGAGCTGTCTGGATAGTAGATGTCTGGATAGTAGCTGTCTGCATAGTAGCTGTCGGGGTTGTAGCTGTCTGCATTGTCACTGCCTGGAGAGTAGCTGTCTGGATTGTAGCTGTCTGGATAATTGCTGTCTGGATAGTAGCTGTCTCTATAGTATCTGTCTGAATTGCAGCTGTCTGGATTGCAGCTGTCTGGATAGTAGATGGCTGGATTGCAGCTGTATGAATTGCAGCTGTCGGGATAGTATTTGTCTGCATAGTAGCTGTCTGGATTGTAGCTGTCTGCATAGTAGCTCTCTGGATAGTAGCTGTCTGCATAGTAGCTGTCTGCATATTAGCTGTCTGGATAGTAGCTGTCTGGATAGCAACAGTCTGGATTGCAGTTGTCTTGATAGTAACTGTCTGGACAGTAGCTTTCTGGATTTCAGCTATCTGGGTAGTAGCTGTCTGGAGTGCAGCTGTCTGGATAGTAGCTGTCTGGGTAGTAGCTGTCTGGATAGTAGCTGTCTGGGTATTAGCTGTCTGGACAGTAGCTGTCTGGACAGTAGCTGTCTGCATAGTAGCTGTCTGGCTAGTAGTGTCTGGTTGTAACTGTCTGGGTAGGAGCTGTCTGGATAGTACATGTCTGGATAGTAGCTGTCTGCATAGTTGCTGTCTGGGTTGTAGCTGTCTGCATAGTCGCTGTCTGGATAATAGCTGTCTGGATTGTAGCTGTCTGGATAATTGTTGTCTGGATAGTAGCTGTCTGGAAAGTATCTGTCTGGATTGCAGCTGCCTGGATACTAGCTGTCTGGAATGCAGCTGTCGGGATAGTAGCTGTCTAGATTGTAGCTGTCTAGATAGTAGCTCTCTGGGTATTAGCTGTCTGGACAGTAGCTGTATGGACAGTAGCTGTCTGCATAGTAGCTGTCTGGCTAGTAGTGTCTGGTTGTAACTGTCTGGGTAGGAGCTGTCTGGATAGTTCATGACTGGATAGTAGCTGTCTGCATATTAGCTGTCTGGGTTGTAGCTGTCTGCATAGTCACTGTCTGGATACTAGCTGTCTGGATAGTAGCTGTCTGGATAGTAGCTGTCTGGATTGTAGCTGTCTGGATAGTAGCTGCCTGGTTAGCAGCTGTCTGGATAGTGGCTGTCTGGATAGTAGCTGTCTGAATTGCAGCTGTCTGGATAGCAGCAGTCTGGATTGTAGCTATCTGGGTAGTTGCTATCTGGATAGTAGCTGTCTGCATAGTAGCTGTCTGGATTGTAGCTGTCTGGATAGTAGCTGTCTGGATAGTAGATGTCTGGATAGTAGCTGTCTGGATAGTAGCTGTCTGGATAGTAGCTGTCTGGATAGTAGATGTCTGGATAGTAGCTGTCTCGATTGTAGCTCTCTGGATTGTAGCTGTCTGGATAGTAGCTGTCGGGATAGTAGCTGACTGGATAGTATCTAA
Source organism: Scyliorhinus torazame (assembly GCF_047496885.1). Lineage (NCBI taxonomy): Eukaryota > Metazoa > Chordata > Chondrichthyes > Carcharhiniformes > Scyliorhinidae > Scyliorhinus > Scyliorhinus torazame. The sequence continues at coordinate 25,814,014 of NC_092737.1, read as the reverse complement.
AATGACATTAAATGAAAATCGCTCATTGTCACAAGTTGGCTTCAAATGAAGTTACTGAGAAAATCCCCTAGTCGCCACATTCCTGCGCCTGTTCGGGGAGGCTGGTACAGGAATTGAACCGTGCTGCTGGCCTGCCTTGGTCTGCTTTCAAAGCCATCAATTCTGCCTTTTGTGCTAAACCAGCCCCTGACTGTCTGGATTGCAGCTGTCTGGATAGTAACTGTCTGGATTGCAGTTGTCTGGTTTGCAGCTGTCTGGACAGTAGCTGTCTGGGTAGTAGCTGTCTGGGTAGTAGCTGTCTGCATAGTAGCTGTCTGGATAGTAGCTGTCTGGATAGTAGCTGTCTGGGTAGCAGCTGTCTGGATTGTAGCTGTCTGGATAGCAGCTGTCTGGATAGTAGCTGTCTGGATATTAGCTGTCTGGATTGCAGCTGCCTGGTTTGCAGCTGTCGGAATGGTAGCTGCCTGGATAGTAGCTATCTGGATAGTAGCTGTCTGGATAGTAGCTGTCTGGATTGCAGCTGTCTGGATAGTAGCTGTCTGGATTGCAGCTGTCTGGATACTAGCTGTCTGGATTACAGCTGTCTGGATAGTAACTGTCTGGATTGCAGCTGTCTGGATAGTAGCTGTCTGTATTGCAGCTGTCTGGATAGTAGCTGTCTGGATTGCAGCTGTCTGGATACTAGCTGTCTGGATTGTAGCTGTCTGGATAGTAGCTGTCTGGATAGTAACTGTCTGGATTGCAGTTGTCTGGTTTGCAGCTGTCTGGGCAGTAACTGTCTGGATAGTAGTTGTCTGGGTAGTAGCTGTCTGCATAGTAGCTGTCTGGATAGTAGCTGTCTGGGTAGCAGCTGTCTGGATAGTAGCTGTCTGGATAGCAGCTGTCTGGATAGTAGCTGTCTGGATATTAGCTGTCTGGATAGCAGCTGCCTGGTTTGCAGCTGTCTGAATGGTAGCTCTCTGGATAGTAGCTATCTGGATTTCAGCTGTCTGGATATTAGCTGTCTAGTTTGCAGGTGTCTGGATAGTTGCTGTCTGGATTGCAGCTGTCTGGATAGTAGCTGTCTGGATTGCAGCTGTCTGGATACTAGCTGTCTGGATTGCAGTTGGCTGAATAGTAGCTGTCTGGATTGCAGCTATCTGGTTAGTAGCTCTCTGGATTCCAGCTGTCTGGATATTAGCTGTCTAGTTTGCAGGTGTCTGGATAGTAGCTGTCTGGATTGCAGCTGTCTGGTTAGTAGCTGTCTGGATTGCAGCTGTCTGGATATTAGCTGTCTAGTTTGCAGGTGTCTGGATAGTAGCTGTCTGGATTTCAGCTGTCTGGATAGTAGCTGTCTGGATTGCAGCTGTCTGGATTGCAGCTGTCTGGATAGTAGCTGTCTGGGTAGTAGCTGTCTGGATAGTTGCTGTCTGGATAGTAGCTGTCTGGATAGTATCTGTCTGGATTGGAGCTGTCTGGATAGTAGCTGTCTGGATAGCAGCTGTCTGGATTGCAGCTGTCGGGATAGTAGCAGTCTAGATAGTAGCTGTCTGGGTAGGTGCTATCTGGATAGTAGCTCTCTGCCAATAGCTGTCTGAATAGTAGCTGTCGGAAATTAACTGACTGGGTAGTATCTGTCCGGATAGTAGTTGTCTGGATAGCAACTGTCTGGATAGTAGCTGTCTGTATGGTAGCTCTCTGGATACTAGCTGTCTGGATAGTAGCTGTCTGGATAGTAGCTGTCTGGATTGTAGCTGTCTGGATAGCAGCTGCCTGGTTAGCAGCTGTCTGGATAGTGGCTGTCTGGATAGTAGCTGTCTGAATTGCAGCTGGCTGGATAGCAGCAGTCTGGATTGTAGCTATCTGGGTAGTTGCTATCTGGATAGTAGCTGTCTGCATAGTAGCTGTCTGGATTGTAGCTGTCTGCGTAGTTGCTATCTGGATAGTAGCTGTCTGTATAGCAGCTGTCTGGAATGTAGCTGTCTGCACAGTAGCTCTCTGTATAGTTGCTGTCTGGATAGTAGCTGTCTGCATAGTAGCTGTCTGGATTGTAGCTATCTGGGTAGTTGCTATCTGGATAGTAGCTGTCAGCATAGTAGCTGTCTGGATTGTAGCTGTCTGCACAGTAGCTCTCTGTATAGTTGCTGTCTGGATAGTAGCTGTCTGCATAGTAGCTGGCTGGATTGTAGCTATCTGGATTGCAGCTGTCTGTCTAGTAGCTGTCTGGATAGTAGCTGCCTGGAGAGTAGCTGTCTGGACAGTTGCTGTCTGTCTAGTAGCTTTCTGGATAGTAGCTGTCTGGAGAGTAGTTGTCTGGATTGCAGCTATCTGGGTAGCAGCTGTCTTGATAGTAGCTGTCTGGATTGCAGCTATCTGGCTAGTAGCTGTCTGGAGTGCAGCTGTCTAGATAGTAGCTGTGTGGGTAGGAGCTGTCTGGAGAGTAGATGTCTGGATAGTAGCTGTCTGGATAGTAGCTGTCTGGATAGTACCTGTCTGGAGAATAGCTGTCTGGATAGTATCTGTCTGGATTGCAGCTTTCTGAATAGTAGCTGTCTGGTTTGCAGCTGTCTGGGCAGTAACTGTCTGGATAGTAGTTGTCTGGGTAGTAGCTGTCTGCATAGTAGCTGTCTGGATAGTAGCTGTCTGGGTAGCAGCTGTCTGGATAGTAGCTGTCTGGATAGCAGCTGTCTGGATAGTAGCTGTCTGGATATTAGCTGTCTGGATAGCAGCTGCCTGGTTTGCAGCTGTCTGAATGGTAGCTGTCTGGATAGTAGCTATCTGGATTTCAGCTGTCTGGATAGTTGCTGTCTGGATTGCAGCTGTCTGGATAGTAGCTGTCTGGATTGCAGCTGTCTGGATACTAGCTGTCTGGATTGCAGTTGGCTGAATAGTAGCTGTCTGGATTGCAGCTGTCTGGTTAGTAGCTGTCTGGATTGCAGCTGTCTGGATATTAGCTGTCTAGTTTGCAGGTGTCTGGATAGTAGCTGTCTGGATTGCAGCTGTCTGGTTAGTAGCTGTCTGGATTGCAGCTGTCTGGATATTAGCTGTCTAGTTTGCAGGTGTCTGGATAGTAGCTGTCTGGATTTCAGCTGTCTGGATAGTAGCTGTCTGGATTGCAGCTGTCTGGATTGCAGCTGTCTGGATAGTAGCTGTCTGGGTAGTAGCTGTCTGGATAGTTGCTGTCTGGATAGTAGCTGTCTGGATAGTATCTGTCTGGATTGGAGCTGTCTGGATAGTAGCTGTCTGGATAGCAGCTGTCTGGATTGCAGCTGTCGGGATAGTAGCAGTCTAGATAGTAGCTGTCTGGGTAGGAGCTATCTGGATAGTAGCTCTCTGCCAATAGCTGTCTGAATAGTAGCTGTCGGAAATTAACTGACTGGGTAGTATCTGTCCGGATAGTAGTTGGCTGGATAGCAACTGTCTGGATAGTAGCTGTCTGTATGGTAGCTCTCTGGATACTCGCTGTCTGGATAGTAGCTGTCTGGATAGTAGCTGTCTGGATTGTAGCTGTCTGGATAGCAGCTGCCTGGTTAGCAGCTGTCTGGATAGTGGCTGTCTGGATAGTAGCTGTCTGAATTGCAGCTGTCTGGATAGCAGCAGTCTGGATTGTAGCTATCTGGGTAGTTGCTATCTGGATAGTAGCTGTCTGCATAGTAGCTGTCTGGATTGTAGCTGTCTGCGTAGTTGCTATCTGGATAGTAGCTGTCTGTATAGCAGCTGTCTGGATTGTAGCTGTCTGCACAGTAGCTCTCTGTATAGTTGCTGTCTGGATAGTAGCTGTCTGCATAGTAGCTGGCTGGATTGTAGCTATCTGGGTAGTTGCTATCTGGATAGTAGCTGTCTGCATAGCAGCTGTCTGGATTGTAGCTGTCTGCACAGTAGCTCTCTGTATAGTTGCTGTCTGGATAGTAGCTGTCTGCATAGTAGCTGGCTGGATTGTAGCTATCTGGATTGCAGCTGTCTGTCTAGTAGCTGTCTGGATAGTAGCTGCCTGGAGAGTAGCTGTCTGGACAGTTGCTGTCTGTCTAGTAGCTTTCTGGATAGTAGCTGTCTGGAGAGTAGTTGTCTGGATTGCAGCTATCTGGGTAGTAGCTGTCTGGAGTGCAGCTGTCTAGATAGTAGCTGTGTGGGTAGGAGCTGTCTGGAGAGTAGATGTCTGGATAGTAGGTGTCTGGATAGTAGCTGTCTGGATAGTACCTGTCTGGAGAATAGCTGTCTGGATAGTATCTGTCTGGATTGCAGCTTTCTGAATAGTAGCTGTCTGGATTGTAGCTGTCTGGATAGCAGCTGTCTGGATAGTAGATGTCTGGATAGTAGCTGTCTGGATAGTAGCTGTCTGGATAGTAGCTGTCTGGATAGTAGATGTCTGGATAGTAGCTGTCTCGATTGTAGCTCTCTGGATTGTAGCTGTCTTGATAGTAGCTGTCGGGATAGTAGCTGACTGGATAGTATCTAAAATGACATTAAATGAAAATCGCTCATTGTCACAAGTTGGCTTCAAATGAAGTTACTGAGAAAAGCCCCTAGTCGCCACATTCCTGCGCCTGTTCGGGGAGGCTGGTACAGGAATTGAACCGTGCTGCTGGCCTGCCTTGGTCTGCTTTCAAAGCCATCAATTCTGCCCTGTGTGCTAAACCAGCCCCTGTCTGTCTGGATTGCAGCTGTCTGGATAGTAACTGTCTGGATTGCAGTTGTCTGGTTTGCAGCTGTCTGGACAGTAGCTGTCTGGGTAGTAGCTGTCTGGATATTAGCTGTCTGGACAGTAGCTGTCTGGGTAGTAGCTGTCTGGGTAGTAGCTGTCTGCATAGTAGCTGTCTGGATAGTAGCTGTCTGGATAGTAGCTGTCTGGATAGCAGCTGTCTGGATTGTAGCTGTCTGGATAGCAGCTGTCTGGATAGTAGCTGTCTGGATATTAGCTGTCTGGATTGCAGCTGCCTGGTTAGCAGCTGTCGGAATGGTAGCTGCCTGGATAGTAGCTATCTGGATTGCAGCTGTCTGGATAGTAGCTGTCTGGATTGCAGCTGTCTGGATAGTAGCTGTCTGGATTGCAGCTGTCTGGATAGTAGCTGTCTGGCTTGCAGCTGTCTGGATACTAGCTGTCTGGATTGTAGCTGTCTGGATAGTAGCTGTCTGGATAGTAACTGTCTGGATTGCAGTTGTCTGGTTTGCAGCTGTCTGGGCAGTAACTGTCTGGATAGTAGTTGTCTGGGTAGTAGCTGTCTGCATAGTAGCTGTCTGGATAGTAGCTGTCTGGGTAGCAGCTGTCTGGATAGTAGCTGTCTGGCTAGCAGCTGTCTGGATAGTAGCTGTCTGGATATTAGCTGTCTGGATAGCAGCTGCCTGGTTTGCAGCTGTCTGAATGGTAGCTGTCTGGATAGTAGCTATCTGGATTTCAGCTGTCTGGATAGTTGCTGTCTGGATTGCAGCTGTCTGGATAGTAGCTGTCTGGATTGCAGCTGTCTGGATACTAGCTGTCTGGATTGCAGTTGGCTGAATAGTAGCTGTCTGGATTGCAGCTGTCTGGTTAGTAGCTGTCTGGATTGCAGCTGTCTGGATATTAGCTGTCTAGTTTGCAGGTGTCTGGATAGTAGCTGTCTGGATTGCAGCTGTCTGGTTAGTAGCTGTCTGGATTGCAGCTGTCTGGATATTAGCTGTCTGGATTGCAGCTGTCTGGATTGCAGCTGTCTGGATAGTAGCTGTCTGGGTAGTAGCTGTCTGGATAGTTGCTGTCTGGATAGTAGCTGTCTGGATAGTATCTGTCTGGATTGGAGCTGTCTGGATAGTAGCTGTCTGGATAGCAGCTGTCTGGATTGCAGCTGTCGGGATAGCAGCTGTCTGGATAGTAGCTGTCTGGGTTGGAGCTAGCTGGATAGTAGCTGTCTGCCAATTGCTGTCTGAATATTAGCTGTCGGAAAATAGCTGACCGGGTAGTATCTGTCCGGATAGAAGCTGTCTGGATAGCAACTGTCTGGATAGTAGCTGTCTGGATAGTAGCTGTCTGGATAGTAGCTTTCTGGATAGTAGCTACCTGGATAGTAGCTACCTGGATAGTAGCTGTCTGAATAGTAGCTGTCTGGATAGTAGCTGTCATTGAAAAGAGCTTCTCATCATGTCCTGCATCAGACAGTCTCATGAGGTTCATTACAGCATGCAAAACAAAGATTCACTCCCAAAGCTATATTGGGGCTAAATGTGTATGACCCAAATTTATTAAGCTCAATGTTGAGACTGGCTCTGTTTCCTAGATTGCATGGTATTTACAGTGCAGAAGGAGGCCATTCAGCCCATCAAGTCTGCACTGGGCCTTGGAAAGAGCACGCTACTTATGCCCCACAGCTCCACCCTATCCCATTTATGCCCCTGACCCAGTAACCCCACCTAATGTTTTTGGAGACTAACGGCAATTTATAATGGCCAATCCACCTACCCTGCACATCTTTGGACTGTGCGAGGAAACCGGAGCATCCGGAGGAAACCCACGCACACACGGCAAGGACGTGCAGACTCCGCAAGAGACAGTGACCCAAGCCGGGAATCGAAACTGGAACCCTGGAGCAGTGAAGCAACCGTGCTAACCACTGTGCTACCGTGCTGTTCCTTCCATCACCATCACTCTCCCAGCTCCCTTCCCTGCCCAGTAACTTTCTTCCAACCTGTCAAATCTCGATTTTCTCAATTCTGGCCAAACCGCAGGTGCAGCCAACAATCTAGAAAGCGAGTGGTGTGTTAGCCTTTATTGCAACACGATTTGCGTCAAAAAATAGTGAGGTCTTGTTTCTGTAGTTCCACTGTATACGAGCTTGGTAACACAGCACCCTGTACAGTTTTGTCCCAGGACAGTTTTGGTCCCTTTTTCTTTGAAAGGATGTGGAGATGCTGGCGTTGGACTGGCGTGCGCAGAGTAAGAAGTCGTACAACACCAGGTTAAAGTCCAACAGATTTGTTTGGATTCACTAGCTTTCGGAGCGTAGCTCCTTCATCAGGTGAGTCCCAACAGGCGTGGGAGTGTGCTGACTCGGGGATTTTCACAGTAACTTCACTGCAGTGTTGATGTAAGCTGTGTCTGGAATAGAATAGAATAGAATAGTATCGCTACAACGCAGACGGATGCCATTTGGCCCATCGAGTCTGCACTGCCCGTCTGAAAGAGCACACTACCCATGTCCATCCCCCTGTCCACCCTGCATTATCCCCGTAACCTAACTTGCACATCCTTGGACACTAAGGGGCTTTTTTGCACAGCCAATCCACCGAACTGGCACAACTTTGGACTGTGGGAGGAAACCGGAGCACCCGGAGGAAACCCACCAGACACGGGGAGAAAGTGCAAGCTCCACACAGACCGTCAGCCGAGACCAGAATCGAACCCGGGTCCCTGGCACTGTGAGGCAGCAATGCCAACCATTGTGCCAACGTGCCGCCCATACACCTGCTCCTAATTCCTGTTTTCTCCTACAGGTACCACGTACCCAAGATACCGGTCCCAATGACTGATTAATGCAAAGCCCTCCTGTCGACATCACCTCTCCTGCCACGCGTTCCTTTGCACTGCCCTCCTATTTCTGTATTCCGTGTCCTGTGACAACGGGAATGATCCTCGCTCCCTGTCAATATGTCTCGGAGTCTTCTATGTTTCCAACAAATTGCTTCTTACCCTTACAAAAGCCAGCAGATGCAATCCTAGCCTGGTCAATATTTCCACATAAGACAAGCCACCCATTCTGGGTATTAGTCGAGTGAATCTTCTCAAAAATGCTTCCAACGTATGTGCCCCTTTCCCTCAACAAGGAGGCTAAAACAGTACTTCAGATGTGGTCTCGGTAATGCTCCAGCCACCACTATTGGCTGTTTACCCTTCCCCTTAAGAGTGTCCTTGAGCTGCTTCATGCAATGCTGGGCCCCAGCAATCAGAGAGGCAACATAATTATGGTCTTTTGGTCTTATGGTCTTATAATAACCTTGTGTCGCATCTGAAGCTGCCTTCCCCTAATTATTGAGGATCAATGGCTCCCATTAGCATCCATAGCCCAGTTGTGGTGTTAGAGCAAGATAACAACGGGGGTCTTTTGGGCTGGTCCCCTCTTGTCCTTTCCTTCTTTGTCTGCACACGTTTAAACTCTAATGTTGTGGAGATGCCGGCGTTGGACTGGGGTGAGCACAGTACGACTCTAGGCTGACTATTGATGCAAACTTGCTCTGCGGGTCTTTCACAACTTCAGTGGTGGCAGCTGTGGTTCAACACATCTTGCACGCGATTTGTCTACGTCATGGGAAACATTGTGGCATTCCCACGTGGCACAGGATGTACTCCCGGTGGGACAGTGCTGCCCTTCAATGCCCCCTACGTACTCGGTGACTCGTTAGACTTGCCAAAAATAAACTTAAGGCTGGTTCCTAATCTGGGCCAAAAAAAAAAATCCCGAATCATTCATCTTGGATTCCTTTACCTCAGGGCACCCAGATTGAAGGCTGCTATTGTTGAAGAGCCAAATGCGACTCGCCCTTTTTAATCCAACATCAGAGTTGCTCCTCTGTCCTCGTTCTGGCGGCACAGAGCATTGGACAAATCCTCCTGAGCTTGTGCCCTTCCTTGAGCACACTGCTGCCTGGCCTTTGCTCAGTGGGGCACAACAGCACAGTGGTTAACACAGCTGCTTCACAGCTCCAGGGTCCCAGGTTTGATTTCCGGCTTGGGTCACTGTCTCTGCGGAGTTTGCACTTTCTCCCCGTGTCTGCGTGGGTTTCCTCCGGGTGCTCCGGATTCCTCCCACAGGACAAAGATGTGCCGGGTAGGTGGATTGGCCATGCGAAATAGCCCTTAGTGTCCAAAAGAAAGAGGTTGGGTGGGGTTACTGGGTTACGGGGATAGGGTGGAGATGTGGGCTTAGGTAGGGTGCTCTTTCCAAGGGCCAGTGCAGACTCGATGGGCTGAATGGCCTCCTTCTGCACTGTAAATTCTATGAGTTCTGTAAGTTCGATGAGAAGGATCCGAGCTGAGTAATGAGGGCATAGTTTCAAAGTTGAACCATAAAGAATCAAATCAAATGGGCAGAGAGATGGCTGTTGCAGTTAAGAAGTGCGAAGTGATGTATTAAAGTGGAAATGCGGGGAAGGGACAGTATGAACTCAATGGCACCGTTGATTGGCAGTGTGGGAACAGAGAGAGAATCGCAGTATTGTACCGACCCAGAAGAAGGCCATTCAGCCCACCGTCTCCATAGCGGCTCTCCAAGTGAGCATTATGACTTAGTGGCCTTTTCCCTTTGTCCCTGCACATTATTTCAATTCCAACAACCGCTTCATGAATGATTTTTGAATGCCTCGATTGAACCCACCTCCAGCAGACTTCCCGGCCGTGCATTCGAGACCCCACCCACTCACTCTGTGTAAAAGGTTTTTCTCACATCACATTTGCTCATTTTGCGGATCAGGTTAAGTCTGTGCCCTCACCTTCTTCCTCCTCTGATGGAGCCGGAACAATTTCTCCCTGACTACTCTGTTCAGTGTACACTCCTTGCCCTCGTTCTCTGTGCCCCTGCCCGGCTCGCTCAGTTCGTAGCGCATGGGGCTCTCATTGACTGTAACCCTCTGCTTCTTAATTTTCAGCCAATTATATATCAACATTGTTACTGTCCCTTTTATTCCATGAGCTACAACGTTTTTTACAAGTCTGCTGTGTGGCACTGCATCGAAACCTTTTGAAAATCCATGTACACCACATCAACCGCATTGCCCTCGTCGACCCTCTCTGTCACGTCATCAAAAGAACTCCAGCAGGTTAGTTAAGCACAATTAGAAATCTCTGCTGGCTCTTCTTAATCAACCCACATTTTTCCAATCTGACTACTAATTATATCCATAGATACATAGATACATGGAAGATAGGAGCAGGAGGAGGCCATTCGGCCCTTCGAGCCTGCTCCGTCATTCATCACGGCCATGGCTGATCATCCAACTCAATAGCCTAATCCTGCTTTCTCCCCATAGCCTTTGATCCCATTCTCCGCAAGTGCTATATCCAGCCGCCTCTGGAATATATTCAAAGTTTTAGCATCAAGTACTTCCTGTGGGAATGAATTCCACAGGCTCACCTCTCTTTGGGTGAAGAAGTGTCTCCTTACCCAGAATATTTGTTTTTAGAAGCTTTTCTGCCACTGGAGCTACGCTGTCTGGTCTGTATTTTCTGTCCTTTGCCTTGGAACCTTGTTTGAATAAGGACGTAATGTTTGCAATGCTCCCGGTCCTTTGGCACCTCACCTAGGTCGAGGGATGACTTCAATTTTCACTCTCACTTCCTTTAATACACTTGGCTGCATCACATCCAGTCATGGGGCATTGTCAACTTTGAATACCAACAGTATTCCTTGTATCAATACTTCCTTCTGAGCAGTTTTGAACACTTCCCGTGAGAGTTCCCTCATCTGCCACCATGGCTTGGGTAGTATCTACCTCCTTGGTGACGAAATTATAGTTAGCTATCCCATTTCTATTAGAAATCTAGTGCTAGGAAACAGATAGTTGACAGTAACTTTGTAATTTAAAAAAAAAGTACTTAAAAAAAAAAAAGACAAATTTTAATTTTAATTAATTGACGCAATGTCAGTTAGAGGGGTGCTGTGCTCTGACTGTGAGATGTGGCAGGTCCGGGAGGCTTCCAGCGTCCCGGATGGCTTCATCTGCAGAAAGTGCACCCAACCGCAGCTCCTCACAGACCGCATGGTTCGGTTGGAGCAGCAATTGGATGCACTTAGGAGCATGCAGGTGGCGGAAAGCGTCATAGATCGCAGTTATGTAAGTGTGGTCACACCCAAGGTGCAGGCAGAGAAATGGGTGACCACCAGAAAGGGCAGGCAGTCAGTGCAGGAATCCCCTGTGGTTGTCCCCCTCTCGAACAGATATACCCCTTTGGATACTGTCGGGGGGGATAGCCTATCAGGGGAAAACAGCAGCAGCCAGAGCAGTGGCACCACGGCTGGCTCTGATGTTCAGAAGGGAGGGTCAAAGCGCAGAAGAGTAATAGTTACAGGGGACTCTATAGTCAGGAGCACAGATAGGCGCTTCTGTGGACGTGAAAGAGACTCCAGGATGGTATGTTGCCTCCCTGGTGCCAGTGTCCAGGATGTCTCCGAATGGGTAGAGGGAATCCTGAAGGGGGAGGGCAAACAGGCAGAGGTCGTTGTACATATTGGTACTAACGACATAGGCAGGAAGGGGCATGAGGTCCTGCAGCAGGAGTTCAGGGAGCTAGGCAGAAAGTTAAAAGACAGGACCTCGAGGGTTGTAATCTCGGGATTACTCCCTGTGCCACGTGCCAGTGAGGCTAGAAATAGGAAGATAGAGCAGACAAACACGTGGCTAAACAGCTGGTGTAGGAGGGAGGGTTTCTGTTATCTGGACCACTGGGAGCTCTTCCGGGGCAGGTGTGACCTGTATAAGATGGACGGGTTGCATCTAAACCGGAGAGGCATAAATATCCTGGCCGCGAGATTTGCTAGTGTCACACGGGAGGGTTTAAACTAGTATGGCAGGGGGTGGGCACGGGAGCAATAGGTCAGAAGGTGAGAGCATTGAGGGAGAACTAGGGAATAGGGACAGTGTGGCTCTGAGGCAGAGCAGGCGGGGAGAAGTTGCTGAACACAGCGGGTCTGGTGGCCTGAAGTGCATATGTTTTAATGCAAGGAGCATTACGGGTAAGGCAGATGAACTTAGAGCTTGGATTACTACTTGGAACTATGATGTTGTTGCCATTACAGAGACCTGGTTGAGGGAAGGGCAGGATTGGCAGCTAAACGTTCCAGGATTTAGATGTTTCAGGCGGGATAGAGGGGGATGTAAAAGGGGAGGCGGAGTTGCGCTACTTGTTCAGGAGAGTATCACAGCTATACAGCGAGAGGACACCTCAGAGGGCAGTGAGGCTATATGGGTAGAGATCAGGAGGAATAAGAAGGGTGCAGTCACAATGTTGGGGGTATACTACAGGCCTCCCAACAGCCAGCGGGAGATAGAGGAGCAGATAGGTAGACAGATTTTGGAAAAGAGTAAAAACAACAGGGTTGTGGTGATGGGAGACTTCAACTTCCCCAATATTGACTGGGACTCACTTAGTGCCAGGGGCTTAGACGGGGCAGAGTTTGTAAGGAGCATCCAGGAGGGCTTCTTAAAACAATATGTCAACAGTCCAACTAGGGAAGGGGCGGTACTGGACCTGGTATTGGGGAATGAGCCCGGCCAGGTGGTAGATGTTTCAGTAGGGGAGCATTTCGGTAACAGTGACCACAATTCAGTAAGTTTTAAAGTACTGGTGGACAAGGATAAGAGTGGTCCGAGGATGAATGTGCTAAATTGGGGGAAGGCTAATTATAACAATATTAGGCGGGAACTGAAGAACATAGATTGGGGGCAGATGTTTGAGGGCAAATCAACATCTGACATGTGGGAGGCTTTCAAGTGTCAGTTGAAAGGAATACAGGACAGGCATGTTCCTGTGAGGAAGAAAGATAAATACGGCAATTTTCGGGAACCTTGGATGACGAGTGATATTGTAGGCCTCATCAAAAAGAAAAAGGAGGCATTTGTCAGGGCTAAAAGGCTGGGAACAGACGAAGCCTGTGTGGCATATAAGGAAAGTAGGAAGGAACTTAAGCAAGGAGTCAGGAGGGCTAGAAGGGGTCATGAAAAGTCATTGGCAAATAGGGTTAAGGAAAATCCCAAGGCTTTTTACACTTACATAAAAAGCAAGAGGGTAGCCAGGGAAAGGGTTGGTCCACTGAAGGATAGGCAAGGGAATCTATGTGTGGAGCCAGAGGAAATGGGCGAGGTACTAAATGAATACTTTGCATCAGTATTCACCAAAGAGAAGGAATTGGTAGATGTTGAGTCTGGAGAAGGGGGTGTAGATAGCCTGGGTCACATTGTGATCCAAAAAGACGAGGTGTTGGGTGTCTTAAAAAATATTAAGGTAGATAAGTCCCCAGGGCCGGATGGGATCTACCCCAGAATACTGAAGGAGGCTGGAGAGGAAATTGCTGAGGCCTTGACAGAAATCTTTGGATCCTCGCTGTCTTCAGGGGATGTCCCGGAGGACTGGAGAATAGCCAATGTTGTTCCTCTGTTTAAGAAGGGTGGCAGGGATAATCCCGGGAACTACAGGCCGGTGAGCCTTACTTCAGTGGTAGGGAAATTACTGGAGAGAATTCTTCGAGACAGGATCTACTCCCATTTGGAAGCAAATGGACGTATTAGTGAGAGGCAGCATGGTTTTGTGAAGGGGAGGTCGTGTCTTACTAACTTGATAGAGTTTTTCGAGGAGGTCACTAAGATGATTGATGCAGGTAGGGCAGTAGATGTTGTCTATATGGACTTCAGTAAGGCCTTTGACAAGGTCCCTCATGGTAGACTAGTACAAAAGGTGAAGTCACACGGGATCAGGGGTGAACTGGCAAGGTGGATACAGAACTGGCTAGGCCATAGAAGGCAGAGGGTAGCAATGGAGGGATGCTTTTCTAATTGGAGGGCTGTGACCAGTGGTGTTCCACAGGGATCAGTGCTGGGACCTTTGCTCTTTGTAGTATATATAAATGATTTGGAGGAAAATGTAACTGGTCTGATTAGTAAGTTTGCAGACGACACAAAGGTTGGTGGAATTGCGGATAGCGATGAGGACTGTCTGAGGATACAGAAGGATTTAGATTGTCTGGAGACTTGGGCGGAGAGATGGCAGATGGAGTTTAACCTGGACAAATGTGAGGTAATGCATTTTGGAAGGGCTAATGCAGGTAGGGAATATACAGTGAATGGTAGAACCCTCAAGAGTATTGAAAGTCAAAGAGATCTAGGAGTACAGGTCCACAGATCACTAAAAGGGGCTACACAGGTGGAGAAGGTAGTCAAGAAGGCATACGGCATGCTTGCCTTCATTGGCCGGGGCATTGAGTATAAGAATTGGCAAGTCATGTTGCAGCTGTATAGAACCTTAGTTAGGCCACACTTGGAGTATAGTGTTCAATTCTGGTCGCCACACTACCAGAAGGATGTGGAGGCTTTAGAGAGGGTGCAGAAGAGATTTACCAGAATGTTGCCTGGTATGGAGGGCATAAGCTATGAGGAGCGATTGAATAAACTCGGTTTGTTCTCACTGGAACGAAGGAGGTTGAGGGGCGACCTGATAGAGGTCTACAAAATTATGAGGGGCATAGACAGAGTGGATAGTCAGAGGCTTTTCCCCAGGGTAGAGGGGTCAATTACTAGGGGGCATAGGTTTAAGGTGAGAGGGGCAATGTTTAGAGTAGATGTACGAGGCAAGTTTTTTACGCAGAGGGTAGTGGGTGCCTGGAACTCACTACCGGAGGAGGTAGTGGAGGCAGGGACGATAGGGACATTTAAGGGGCATCTTGACAAATATATGAATAGGATGGGAATAGAAGGATACGGACCCAGGAAGTGTAGAAGATTGTAGTTTAGTCGGGCAGTATGGTCGGCACGGGCTTGGAGGGCCGAAGGGCCTGTTCCTGTGCTGTACATTTCTTTGTTCTTTGTTCTTTGAAAGATGAAAATATTCATTTCATAACTCATTCATGCCCCCATCCTCCTCTATAGAGTCCCTTTTAGAACATAGAACATACAGTGCAGTGCAGAAGGAGGCCGTTCGGCTCATCGAGTCTGCACCGACCCACCTCCAGCCTATCGCCGTGACCCAATAGCCCCTCCTAACTTTTTGGTCACTAAGGGCAATTTATCACGGCCAATCCACCTAACCTGCACGTCTTTGGACTGTGGGAGGAAACCGGAGCACCCGGAGGAAACCCACGCAGACACGGGGAGAACGTGCAAACTCCGCACAGACAGTGACCCAGCGGGGAATCGAACCCGAGACCCTGGAGCTGTGAAGCCACAGTGCTAGCCACGGTGCTACCATGCTGCCCACATTACTGATCGGTCATACTCTTCCTTGTGTCGCCCTTCTAGAATGTATATGCCTATCAAAGATTTCAATTTGGATTTGGATTTGGATTTATTGTCATGTGCACCGAGGTACAGTGAAAAGTATTGTTCTGTCTACAGTCCAGACAGATCGTTCCATACATGAAAAAACATAGGACATACGATAGATACACAATGTAAATCCATAGACACAGACATCAGGTAAAGCATGCGGAATGTAGTACCAGTCAGTAGAGAAGATGCGTGGAGAGAAACATAAAAGAGAAAGGTTAGAGATAGTATTAGTGTTAGAATTAAGTTTTTAAGGGTTGATACGTTTATAAGAGGATCTGTGGAAGAGAGCTCACAGAGTTGCCACGCTCCGTGCCATCTTGAGAGTTTGGAACTCACCATTATGTTGACAAAGAACAAAGAAAAATTCAGCACAGAAACAGGCCCTTCAACCCTCCAATCCTGTACGGGTCATGATACCAACATTGGCCATAGCTCTCAGCATTTCCAAGTGCTCTATCCCTCCATACCCATCCGATCCATGTCAAGATGCCTTTTGAACGCCGTTAATGTATCTATGTATGTTGGCTGCCTGTTCCCATAATCCTTCTTCACTTCTCTCTTGTACTTTTTCACCTTCCATCTGATCCTTCTGTAATCGTCTTGGTTCTAATTGTATTTTCTTTTTTTCAAATAAATTGAGAGTAACCAATTCATTTTTTCCAATTAAGGAACAATTTAGCGTGGCCGGTCCACCTCCCCTGCACATCTTTGGGTTGTGGGGGCGAAACCCACGCAGACACGGGGAGAATGTGCAAACTCCACACGGACAGTGACCCAGAGCCGGGATCGAACCTGGGACCTCAGAGCCGTGAGGCAGCAGGGCTAAGCACCGTGCTGCCCATTAATTGCATTTTCTACCTGACATTGTCATAAGCACATTTTTATTCTTCCTTATCTACATTTCTGTCCCCTTTATTTATTCAGGGAGTGCTGGAATTGTCTGCACTCCCTTGCAGATATGAGGCTGTACACTTTGAATGTGCCAAAACCATTTGTTTTTTCTCAGCACCTAAGCTTGTTTGGACACAATCCATTGACAGTTATGGTCGCAGAGGGAGCACGTTATCAGACCAACAATCTAGGGCACTCGATTAATGATCCAGATTCTGAGTTCAAATCCCAGCATAACAGCTGGGGGACTGAAATTCACACTGAGCGAAAACTCCATTGACAGTAATAGTAGCCAAGCACCCAGCAGATTATTATCAAAAATACATCCGGTTCAAGTTAAGTGGCAATTTATAGAATCATGGAATCCCTACGTTGCAGAAAGAGTCCATTCGGTCCGACGAGTCTGCCCTGGCCCTTTGAAAGATCTCCCTTCCCAGGCACAATCCCCCACCCTATTCCTGCAGCCCCACCCTAAGGGGCAATTTATCACGACCAATCCACCTAACTTGCACATCTTTGGACTGTGGGAGGAAACCGGAGCCCCCGGAGGAAACCCACGCACACACGGGGAGAACGTGCAAACTCCACACAGAGTCAGCCGAGACTGGAAGCTAGCCTGACCCTCAGTTGGCAAGCATGGCTATGCACATCCCATTGCTGTCTACTTTTATAAACCACATTGCCACACACTGGCATTTCTGTCCTCATCCTGCTGTTGTTTTCCAATGAAGCTGTTTTGCAACAGCTCCTGGTCTCTCAATTCCTCACTTTTGCAGCCACCTGGACAACAATTGCAGGCCATGAACGCTGTCCCCAACTCTACTTCCATTTATTTCGCTTTTAACCATGTGTGAGTTGATGGTGTGGTGGTGTCATCACTGCACTAGTGATCCAGAGGACCCTGTGGTCCCAGGTTCAAATCCCCACACTGCAGTTGGTGAAATTTGATCTGCCACCCTTACCTGGCCTATATATGGTTCCAGACCCACAGCAATGTGGTTGACTCTGACCTACCCTTTATTGGGGATGGGAAATAAATGTTGGCACGTCCCATGAACCGTCATAAAAGTCTCTGAAACTTGTTTTTCCTGTCAGACATTGTTCATTCCTCAACCATTCACACGCACCCTGGACAAACACATTGTTCATTTACTGTGACAAGATCCCTTTGTTCCTTGACATCTTGGTAATTTATTTGTTCCCAACTTTCAACCGATCCAAAATTGTCTCCTACCACTCCTCTCTCTCTCTCTTCCCCCCCCCCCCCCCCCACCACCACCAAGTCCTTTCCAACGCAGAAAGACAATCACCATGCAAAAAACAGTAAGAGATTTTACAACGCCAGGTTAAAGCCCAACAGGTTTGTTTCGAATCACTAGCTTTCGGAGCACTGCTCCTTCCTCAGGTGAGGAATAGCGCCTGTCTATTCTAATCCCATTTTCCTTCCTTCACCTGAGGAAGGAGCAGCGCTCCGAAAGCTAGTGATTTGAAACAAACCTGTTGGACTTTAACCTGGTGTTGTAAGACTTCTTACTGTGCTCACCCCAGTCCAACGCCGGCATCTCCACCTCATGGCATACAAAAAGTAGTGATGTGGTAAATAGCGAGGAGGGAAGCCTTTGATTACAAGGCGATATAGACGGGCTGGTCAGTTGGGCAGAACAATGGCAAATGGAATTTAACCCTGAGAAGTGTGAGGTGATGCGTTACAGGAGGACTAACAAGGCAAGAGAATATACAATGAAGAAAGGTTTCGAGGAATACAGTGGACCAGAGGGACCTCAAGTTGCATGTCCATAGATCCCTGAAGGCAGGAAGACAGGTAGATAAGTGTTATGGGTCAGGGTTTAGAGAACCCAAAAGTGTATCATGGAGTTCACCTGACCCACAACTTTTACTAGATTGTGGTATGGGGAGCAAGCGGCCCACTCTACAGGTGTGGTACAGCAGAAAATGGACAAATATTTTTTACAACAAAACAATGTTTATTCCATCAACGCAAGTTAACCTTTTTAAAACAAACAGTGAACATCTAAGCAACCATTAATTCAAATACAACCCCAAAAACTACAACACTAAGTAACCCTGTAAGCTGTCCTTTTAACATCCAAAAGACTTAATAAACCTTCAAACAGGAGCACATTAGGTTTACATTCAATACTAAGACCTTTTACAATTCTGGGTTCACCAAATGATCCATAGATAGTCTTTGGATGGCAGAGATCAACCGTACAGCTCTTTGTTTAAACTTCAGATGCAGCTCACTGAAAAACACAGACACACCCAAGCTTTTCCCAAAGTGAAACTAAAAAGGAGAAGTAGAGCTCAGCTCCACCCACACTCTGACATCACTCCAGTAACATGAGCAGCAACATTTCTTAAAGGTACATTTCTTAAACAACCATTTATTAAAGGTACTCTCACATGACATAAGGTGGTCACAAAGGCATCTGGATACATGTCTTTGTTAGCCGAGGCATAGAATATAAGAACAGGGAGGTTATGATGGAGCTGTATAAAATGCTGGTTAGACCACAGCTAGAGTACTGTGTGCAGTTCTCGTCGCCACAATATAGGAAGGATGTGATTGCACTGGAGAGGGTGCAGAGGCGATTCACCAGGTTTTTGCTTGGCCTGGAGCATTTCACCTTTAAAACTCGATGACTCCGCAACACCTTTCCACCAGTATTCAGTTTCTGAATCCACTGGAAAAATGATTGCATTTAATGTAAGATGGTCAATTACCAGCGTTGGAACATGACCTCCTCGTGGGCCACTAACACCACACTTAAACAAATAACTATTGGAATTTTAACCTCCCCAAATCATCGAGTCGTAGACTTTTCCAAGCACAGAATGAGGCCCTTCTGCCCATCGTTTCTTTGCCTGCCGTCAAGCACTTGTAATCCCATTCTCCAGCACTTGGTCCGTAGCCTTAGAACATAGAACATAGAACGATACAGCGCAGTACAGGCCCTTCGGCCCACGATGTTGCACCGAAACAAAAGCCATCTAACCTACACTATGCCATTATCATCCATATGTTTATCCAATAAACTTTTAAATGCCCTCAATGTTGGCGAGTTCACTACTGTTGCAGGTAGGGCATTCCACGGCCTCACCACTCTTTGCGTAAAGAAGCTACCTCTGACCTCTGTCCTATATCTATTACCCCTCAGTTTAAAGCTATGTCCCCTCGTGCTAGCCATTTCCATCCGCGGTTGAAGGCTCTCACTGTCCACCCTATCTAACCCCCTGATCATTTTGTATGCCTCTATTAAGTCTCCTCTTAACCTTCTTCTCTCTAATGAAAACAACCTCAAGTCCATCAGCCTTTCCTCATAAGATTTTCCCTCCATACCAGGCAACATCCTGGTAAATCTCCTCTGCACCCGCTCCAAAGCTTCCACGTCCTTCCTATAATGCGGTGACCAGAACTGTACGCAATACTCCAAATGCGGCCGTACCAGAGTTTTGTACAGCTGCAACATGACCTCATGACTCCGGAACTCAATCCCTCTACCAATAAAGGCCAACACACCATAGGCCTTCTTCACAACCCTATCAACCTGGGTGGCAACTTTCAGGGATCTATGTACATGGACACCTAGATCCCTCTGCTCATCCACACTTCCAAGAACTTTACCATTAGCCAAATATGCCGCATTCCTGTTATTCCTTCTTTGCTGTGGCCGTAGAAGTGCTCATCTGAATGTTTCTTAAATGTTGTGAGGGTTCCCGCCTCTTCCACCCTTTCAGGCAGCGAGTTCCAGACCCCCAGCATCCTCTGGGTGAAAAGGCTTTTCCTCACATCCCCTCTAAATCTCCTGCCCTTTATCTTGTGTCTATGCTGCGTGGTTATTCATAGCATCATGGAATTTGCAGTGCAGAAGGAGGCCGTTTGGCCCATCGACTCTGCACTGGATCTTGGAAAGAGCACCCTACTTAAGCCCACGCCTCCACCCTATCCCCGTAACCCAGTAACCCCACCTGACCTTTTTCTGTTTCTGGACACTAAGGGCAATTTATCATGGCCAATCCACCTAACCTGCACATCTTTGGACTGTGGGTGGAAACCGGAGCACCCGGAGGAAACCCACGCAGACACGGGGAGAGCGTGCAGACTCCACGCAGACAGCGACCCAAGCCGAGAATCGAACCTGGGACCTTGGAGCTGTGAAGCAACTGTGCTAACCACTGTGCTACCATGCTGCACCTTTCCCATCCACCCTATCTATGCCCCTCATAATTTTGTCCGCCTTCTCTGCTCTAAGGAGACCAACTCCAGACTAACAAACCTCGCTTCAAGCTGAAATGCTCCAGGCCATGCAACACTCTGGTGAATCTCCTCTGCACCCTATCGAGTGCAATCCCATCCTTTCTATCCTCCCTGTTACAGGTAATACAGTCTGGAATTCAAACTATTCCTTGGAAGCTGACAACTTCTGAAACATTCGTTTCTCCTGGGGCCTGAATGCATCTCGGGACATGGATAATCTTCTGAACACCTCCAGGACAATACTCAACTCTGTAATCCCAATCTCATGTGGGATATGAAACAGTTTATCAGCGTGGGTCCGGCCTGTAACTGTTCCCGGGACACAAACACCTCTTTGAAAGAGAGTTGACATTTCAGAATGATTCTTCAGGTTCGAACAAAGGATCAAAGACCTCAATCTTTAACTCTGTATCTCTCTCCTCTTCCTGAGTATTTCCAGCATTTTCTGTTTATTTCAGCTTTGTCTCCAAAATTATGCGGGGCATGGACAGAGGTGACAGACAGAAGCTTTTTTCCAGCCAGGCAACAACTGGTGGACTCCATTCAGGAAGTCGACAGAAAATACTCTGAGGCCCCGACCGTAGAGCTGCTGGTGGAGAGGCGAAAGCTGCAAATGAACTTTAACCTGCGATCCACCAGGAAAGCAGCGCACCATCTCCGCCAGACACGGGGACCTTCTCCGAACACGGAGACAAGGCTGGCCACCTGTTGGCTCACCAGCTGAGAAAGCAGGCAGCCATGAGGGAAATAGTGCAGGTAAAGGATAGCAGAGGCAGACTGGTAACAGAACCAAAAAGAGGCCAATCGGGCATTTGAGACCACCTACTGTGGACTCTACGTCTCCGAGCCCCCCAACAGGGACGCGGGTATGAAGCTGTTCCCAGACGGACTGCAACTACCGGTTACCGGTTGTGGGGGACGACAGACGGGGAGAGCTGGAAGCTCCAATAGACCTGGGAGAAATCATGGAGAGCATCAGCTCCATGCAGGCGGGGAAGGCACCGGGACCCGGCGGGTTCCCGCGGACTTCTACAACAAATTTGCACCAGCCCCGGCTGCATACCTGAGGGACATGTTAGCGGACTCATTGGCAAGGGGCACTCTGCCCCCCCATGCTAGCGCAGGCCACAATTTCACTGATACCCAAAAAAAGATAAAGACCCAACGGAATATGGATCATACAGACCCATTTCCCTGCTGATTGTGGACGCGAAAATCCTCGCAAAGGTCCTGGCCAAAAGGCTGGAGGGCTGTGTACTGGAGGTGGTCACAGAGGACCAAATGGGCTTTGTCAAGGGTAGGCAGCTCTCAGCGAACACCAGGCGGCTGCTGAACGTAATGATGACCCCCCCCCCCTCCACCCCCGGGGAGAGTATACCAGAGGTGATCGTCTCCCTGGACACAGAAATGGCCTCCGACAGAGTCGAATGGAGCTACCTCCTCGAAGTACTGGAACAGTTTGGGCTAGGAGCAGGGTTCACCGCCTGGGTGAGGCTCCTGTACATCGCTCCTAAAGCGAGCGTCCGAACTAACACCAACAGCTCTGAATACTTCCAGCTACAGAGAGGAACAAGGCAGGGCTGCCCCCTGTCCCCACTCTTGTTGGCTTTAGCGATTGGACCCCTGGCGATAGCCCTGCGGGATGCAAAAAGCTGGAAGGGAATCCGGAGAGGAGACAGAGAGCACAGAGTCTCACTCTATGCAGATGACCTGCTCCTCCATGTCTCGAAGCGACAGGAGGGACTGAAGGCAATACTGCAAATCCTGAAAGAGTTTTGAACCTTTTCGGGCTACTAACTTAACCTGGGCAAAAGCGAGGCAATCCCAGTGAACCCAAAAGGGGGAGGGGCAGAGCTGGAGGGGCTCCCATTTAAAACAGCCCAGAAAAGATTCCGTTACCTGGGGATCCAGATAGCCAGAGACTGGACACAGATCCACAAGAGGAACCTGACCAGCCTGGAGGAGGAAGTAAAAAAGGACCTTCAAAGATGGGGCTTCCTCTCACTCTGCCTGGCGGGGAGAGTGCAAACGATCAAGATGAACGTACCGCCGAGGTTCCTCTTCCTGTTTAGATCCATCCCGATCTTCTTCCTCAAGGCCTTCTGCCAAAATGTAGACAGGCTAATCATGGCATTTCTGTGGGTGGGGGTGGGGGAGTGGGGAGGGTGGGTGGGGTGGGTAAGAACCCGAAGATTCCCAAACCGACATTGCAAAGAAGGAAAAGCAAAGGGGGCTTGGCCTTACCAAACCTACAATATCACCACTGGGCAGCAATGCCAGAAAGAGTGAGGGGATGGGTACAAGAACCCGACACAGATTGGGTACAAACGGAGGAGGCTACCTGTAAAGGAACAACCCTCCGGGCCCTGGCCACAGCAGCACTCCCATCCCCCTCAACAAGATACACAGCGAGCCCAGTGATAGCGGCCACGCTGGGAACATGGACCCAGCTGCGACAACACTTCGGGCTAACTAAATGGTCCCCATGACCCCATCTGCGGCAATCACAGATTCCCCCCAGCCATGCTAGATACCACCTTCAAAAGATGGAGGCGGGACGGGGGCACATTGACGGTCGGGGACTTTTACGTAGGGTACAGACTGGTCACACTGGACGAACTGATGAGGAAGTGGAAACTAGCAAAAGGACAGGGAATGACACACCTCCAAATTAAACACTTCCTCCTCAAAGAGGCAGTAGGGTTCCCCGCGCCCCCAGAAACCACATTATTAGAGGACCTGATAGGCACAAGCAGCGAGAAGGGGGGGGGGCTATATGGGAAAATATACGGACAGTTACCGGACAGAGCTCAAACACCACTGGATGAGACCAGACAAAATGGGAGGACGAACTGGGGACAGAGGTGGGGTGGGGACTCTGGAGCAAAGCACTGAGGAAGGCTAACTCCACCTCCTCCTCATGCAGCTCAAAGTGGTGCACAGAGCGCACCTGACCAGGGCCCGAATGAGCAGGTTCTTCCCGGAGGTGGGGGATAAATGTGAGCGGTGCCCGAGGGGCCCGGCCAACCACACCCACATGTTCTGGGCTTGTCCCAAACCTGCTGGGTTCTGGACAGCCTTCTCCGAGGCAATGTCCAAGGTTGTGGGGGTGAGGGTGAAGCCATGTCCAAACCTGGCAATGTTCGGGGTATCGGAGCAGCCAGAACTACACATGGGGAAGGGGGCTAACACCCTTGCTTTCGCTTCCATAGAGGGAGAGGGGCCATAGACGAATCCAGAGCGCCCCAAAATGTATACAGAGTCAATTAAATGAAAGACAAAATTAACCTCTCTGTACAATAAAGTAAACTAACGCGGGTAAGAAAAATGTGATGTATATACAATTGTTTATAAATATAAGAAATGCCAATAAAAATATTTTTTTTAAAAAGCTTTTTCCCAGGGTGTAAGAGTCCATTACTAGGGGGCATAGGTTTAAGGTGCGAGGGGCAAAGTTTAGGGGAAATGTGCGAGGGAAGTTTTTTTACACGAGGGTAGTGGGTGCCTGGAACTCGCTGCCGGAGGAGGTGGTGGAAGCAGGGACGATAGTGACGTTTAAGGGGCGTCTTGACAAATACATGAATAGGATGGGAATAGAGGGATACGGACCCCGGAAGAGGTGAAGGTTTTAGGTGAGACAGGCAGCATGGGTCGGCGCAGGCTTGGAGGGCCGAAGGGCCTGTTCCTGTGCTGTACTTTTATTTGTTCTTTGTTCCCAGCATCCACTTCTCTCTGTGTAATCCAAATGCCTGGGGTAAAAGCGCTGGAGGGGTGACTTCATCTCCAAGTATGTCAGCTGGAGAAATTAAAGAGTTATTTAAAGAAATGTGAGATAAACACTGGTCGGAATAATGGTGACCACTGTGGCTACTGGACTCTTCCCAAGGCATCTGGTTCTCAGTAATGTTGTTGTCAACGGTCATCCGTACCCAGCCTGGGTTTATGTGACTCCTGACACACCGCAATGGGGTTGACCTATAACCACTGTTTGAAATGGCGTAGTGAGGCAATCAGTTGTGTTCAAGAAGGCGGCTCACCACTAACTTATCAGAGGCAATCAGAAATGCGCAATAACTGGTGACCATGCTAACCACACCCACACACTTTGAATGATTAATGGTATAATTGTATTCATTAGGATAATTACATATACGTAAATGGGAATCTGTGTCTCACTGTCTGAAAGGGTGGTAGAGGCGGGAGCCCTCACAATATTTAAGATGAATTTAGATGGAGGGCAGCACGGTAGCATAGTGGTTAGCACAATTGCTTCACAGCTCCAGGGTTCCAGGTTCGATTCCGGCTTGGGTCTCAGTCTGTGCGGAGTCTGCACATCCTCCCCGTGTGTGCGTGGGTTTCCTCCGGGTGCTCCGGTTTCCTCCCACAGTCCAAAGATGTGCAGGTTAGGTGGATTGGCCATGGTAAATTGCTCTTAGTCTCCAAAATTACCCTTAGTGTTGGGTGGGGTTACTGGGTTATGGGAATAGGGTGGAGGTGTTGACCTTGGGTAGGGTGCTCTTTCCAATAGCCGGTGCAGACTCGATGGGCTGAATGGCCTCCTTCTGCACTGTAAATTCTATGATAATCTATGATGAGCGATTGGAAGACCACAGCATACAAGACTACGGACGATGCGCTGGAAAATGGGATTTGAATGGATTAGATGCATGGCTGAAGGAGCTATCAAGTTGCACTTTGCTTGAGGGTCTTATGAAGAACACTGATCTCAAGTGCAGGCCCTGCCCTGGCAGGGGCATTATGTACCCCTGGGTGACTGTCTGTGTGTAGTTTGCACCTTCTCCCCGTGACTGCATGGGTTTCCTCCGGGTGCTCTGGTTTCCTGCCACAGTCCAAAGGTGCGCAGGTTGAGTGGATTGCTACGCTAAATTGCCCCTTACTGTCCAAACGATATGCAGGTTAGGTGGGGTTGCGGGCATAGGGTGGGGGACTGGGCCGAGGTAGGGCTCCCTTTCAGGAGGTCGATGCAGATTCAATGGGCCGAACGGCCTCCTTGTGCACAGTCGGAATGCTATAATCCTGTTGTTCCCTGAAGGTCTTTTGTGAATCAGTTGGTCTTTTACCACCCTCATTACAACCTGCATGGTCACTTCTTCCTTTGCCCCAGCAATGGCTGAGTTTATTGGCTCCACAACTTCGTTGGTGTCTGGGGATCTGTCAGGGTCAATTACTAACACAATGCAGCAATAAAAACGAGAGTCCAGATTCCTGGATTCTGTCCTTCCCCCTCCACAAATAACACTGTTAACAGCGATCGAGCAGATCCGCGGCGATCCAAGATCAAACGCTAATGAGGGAGACATTGCAGAAACTTGCTCAAGGGGAAGAGGCCCCCCCAAAAGCAAAACTCATAAGCAAGATGGTCCAAGAGTCAAGAACAGACCAGGGTACATTAAGAACAGACGGGATATATTGCTCTGCTAAATGGCATCACGGTAGCACAAGTGGATAGCACTGTGACTTCAGGGTCAGGGTCCGGGGTTCGATTCCCCGCTGGGTCACTGTCTGTGACGTTCTCCCCGTGTGTGCGTGGGTTTCCTCCGGGTGCTCAGGTTTCCTCCCACAGTCCAAAGACGTGCAGGTTAGGTGGATTGGCTGTGATAAATTGCCCTTAGTGACCAAAAAGGTTAGGAGGGCTTATTGGGTTACGGGGATAGGGAGGAAGTGAGGGCTTAAGTGCAGGCTCGATGGGCCGAATGGCCTCCTTCTGCACTGTATGTTCTATGTTCTAAATTGCCCCTCAGTGCCGCTGTGGGATGATTTAGCTCAGTGGGCTAAACAGCTGGTTTGCAATGCAGAACAAGGCCAGCAGCACGGGTTTAATTCCTGTACTGGCCTCCCCGAACAGGTGCCGGAATGTGGCGACTAGGGGCTTTTCACAGGAACTTCATACTTGTGACAATAAAAGATCACTATTAATATTATAGAGTGAAGGGGGGGGGGGGTGAAATTCAGTTAGAGGAAGAGAAGATGAGACAGAGAGAGAAGCAGAAATTGAGGTGTAGCGAGAGAGAGACTGTGCTGAGGGTGATGGGAGACTCAAAGATAGAGAGCAGGCGAGAGGGAGGGAGGGAGCTGGATGACAGCTCTCCTGCTGCTGTCTGAGGAGCACCTTGGCAACAGTGGATGGGACTGACGCATTGGGGACTCCCCATGAATAAATCGACATCTCAGGTCAGCAGCACCAGGGAAAGATGTTGCCTGGTTGTGGGCCCCTTGTCAATGACAGTCGTGCTGCCCTCGGGTAGTGCCACACTGGCCAAAGATTAAAACACGCTTTCCTTGTTGGCAAAGAAAAGCATTTTCTGGAACATCTCGATAACGTCCTAGATACGCAAATCATTTCACTCTGACCTTTACGTACTTTGTTTTCCTCGTCAGGCCGCTAATTTGGCACTGAGCAGAGCCAGGGAATGAGCATTGCACAATTGACGATTTAGTAGAGTGACTTGACATTGACATCCTTGTGGTTGTACAATTATCTATTGTTGGTGTGTGCCTGCGTTAGGACATTCCAAGGTAATGATTGGCACCGTCTGTGATTCTTTCCTCAACCTCACACCTCACCGGCTGGTCTGGCAAAAACAGCTAAGCGCCAGGATGTTGGCAGCAGATAAACTGGGCAGACGCAGCAGCCATGCCACGATTTGAGGAGAGGGGCATCAGAGGGAAGGTTTCAGGGTCGGTCACCCCCCGCCTTTGGTGAGAAGAGGGAGGGCTTGGAGTTGCAACAGTCAAACCACCAGCTGGCTGGTGTGTGCCGGTCCTGCCTTCAGAAGTGTGCCAAGGTACCCCTTTGCCCCCATGGACAGCTATTGATGTATCTGGTCAGGTCCTCATGGTGGACTCTGGACGCCAGCTCAGCATGAACACCAGATGGACTGTTGACTGAATTGGAAGCAAGTTAACAGCCATCCCAGGATTCAGAGAAAGTGCCTGGAAAATGGGTGACAATAGATAGGTGCTTGGTGGTCAGTACTGGCCCCCTGGGCCGAATGGCCTCTTTCTGTGAGAGGAAACTGGATGACTCTATGACACAGCATCTGGCGTTACATCTCAATTGAGTGCAAATCCCACAGTGTTGAAAATAAGATTAAAATCAGGCGTTGGGGTGAGGGGGTGGGGCGGGAGGGGGGACGAGATTACGCATTCCAGAGAGATCCCAGGGACTTTCCCCAATTTACCAAGATTACACAAGAGGAAGTACACACATAGGTACACCTATAAAGAGGAGAGAGAGAGAGACATAAACAGAGACACCGAATGAACCAGGAAGGCCGAGAGAGGAGATCGAGAGAAGAATAGCGGGAGTCAGGGAAGGCTGGGCGGGAAACAGGGCGAAGGGAAGACACGTCCGAACACGCAACGGAAAATCTCATCGACTCGACAGCAACAAAGAGTGAGATTGAAGCTTCGGATTGGCCAGGTGGGTAAACTCCATTTCTGTACCTCACAAGTAGAACGTCATTTCAAACAGCATCAACTCGTCCCTATCACCTCTCGGCCGCTGGCTGAGATTAAGCGTCAGGAAGTCCATGGATAAAGTGCAATGCCATTTCTTGCGAGCTTGCATCTTGTATGCTCCTAATGGAGGGATCATGGACTGGGTCCAATTTGAGTTGGTTTTTAAAGCAAGCAAGGACATGGATCAAGGGCAGTATCCACTCTGCACATTGGCTTCCTAACCCAAAGTAAATAATAACATTTTACACTTTAAAAATCAAAGAGCTGGTTACTCACCAGTTGTCCTGTGTGAGATATTGTTGTGTGCCATTTAGCTCTGCATTGCGACGCTCTCAAAACTTCCTTGGACAGGACCTCCCAAACCCACCCTGACTGCCATCGAGAAGGACAAAGGCAGCAGATACATAGGGAACCCCACCAAGAAGTCCCCCCATCCAAGTCACTCACCCTGCTGAAATATGTGGCCACATTGTGGGGGGGGGGGGGGGGAGAAGGGGCTCATGCGGCTACTTCAGAGGGGCAATTCAGAGTCAACCCCATGGGGCAGCACGGTGGTGCAATGGTTAGCACTGCTGCCTCACGGCACCGAGGTCCCGGGTTCGATCCCGGCTCTGGGTCACTGTCCGTGTGGAGTTTGCACATTCTCCCCGTGTCTGCATGGGTTTGGTCCCCCACAACCCAAAAGATGGGTTGTGCAGGTTAGGTGGATTGACCACGCTAAATTGGCCCTTCATTGGAAACAAAATGAATTGGGGACTCGAACTTTATAAAAACGGCGCATGACCCAGAGTCAACCCCATGACCGTGGGTCGGGAGTCACGGGTAGGCCAGGCAAACGCGCCAATTTCGGGAATTGTGAAGCACCGATTGGCTGTTTGGGAGGGGAATTGGGAACGCTGGCCATCCTGACTTTCGGCTATGGCAGCACGGTAGCATTGTGGATAGCACAATTGCTTCACAGGATCCCAGGTTCGATTCCGGCTTGGGTCACTGTCTGTGCGGAGTCTGCACATCCTCCCCGTGTGTGCGTGGGTTTCCTCCGGGTGTTCCAGTTTCCTCCCACAGTCCAAAGACATGCAGGTTAGGTGGATTGGCTATGATAAATTGCCCTTAGTGTCCAAAATTGCCCTTAGTATTGGGTGGGGCTACTGGGTTATGGGGATAGGGTGGAGATGTTGACCTTGGGTAGGATGCTCTTTCCAAGAGCCGATGCAGACTCGATAGGCCGAATGGCCTCCTTCTGCACTGTAAATTCTATGAAATCCCCACTAATAACCACGTAATTCCCACTGAATCAACAATAGCCCCCAATCAGATCAGAGGGACATGCACAAGACGAGGGCACCTATACCTTGGAGCTCAAGAAACCCCCCACAGCTCTGGCCTTCCAAACAACAAATCTCTCAGGTACTGACTCCAACAGTTTCATAGAATCATAGAATTTAGAGTGCAGAAGGAGGCCATTCGGCCCATCGAGTCTGCGCCGGCACTTGGAAAGAGCACCCTACTTAAGCCCACGCCTCCACCTTATCCCCATAACCCCACCTAACCTTTTTGGACACTAAGCGCAATTTAGCACGGCCAATCCACCTAACCCGCACACCTTTGGACTTGTGGGAGGAAACCGGAGCACCCGGAGGAAACCCCCGCAGACACGGGGAGAACGTGCCGACTCCGCACTGACAGTGACCCAAGCCGGGAATCGAACCCGGGACCCTGGCGCTGTGAAGCAACAGTGCTAACCGCTGTGGTACTGTGCTGCCTCTACTCCTGTTTCTGTGTTCAAATGTTCATCAAGCTCGTGTGCATTCCATAT
Source organism: Scyliorhinus torazame (assembly GCF_047496885.1). Classification (NCBI taxonomy): domain Eukaryota; kingdom Metazoa; phylum Chordata; class Chondrichthyes; order Carcharhiniformes; family Scyliorhinidae; genus Scyliorhinus; species Scyliorhinus torazame. The sequence continues at coordinate 25,784,573 of NC_092737.1, read as the reverse complement.
CGAGTTGGAGACTTTGCTATTTTACATCCTTCCTTTAAAAAATAAAAATCTATTTCACTCCGAACCTTGTCGGATTAAATTAGATTGCAAAGGTGGGGAGGGGCCGGGGAAATGGAGAATTTGAACACAAGGGTGAGAATTTTGAAATCAGGGCCTTTGTTGGAATGGACTCGGTAGAGGTCAGCGAGCATTTGGAGTTTGGGTGAACAGGATTTGGTGGGCTTGGATGCAGATAACAGAGTTTTTGATGAGTTTAAGTGTACAGATGGCGTAAATTGGATGTTGGCCAGGAGTACATTGGAATAGTGAAGACAAAAGGATTGGTCAGCAGATACTCGGAAAAGGAGGATAATAATCCTTTTGGATGCTGCCCCGGTATCCAATTGGACCGTGGTTGATATATCCCCGAGACAATGCACATTAAATCTTGCGCGTGTCAGTAGAATAAGACAGAATAATCAACCAGAGCAAAAGCAGAATGCTGCGGAACAGGAAAATAGTCATGTCACGTAAATGATCATGGGACTATTAGTTCCACACATGCTTATTCAGTAGGCGTGCCAGCAGAATTTGCTGCGGGAAGCCACAAGATCAAGTGTGCTGACAACTGTAAATAAAAACAACGAGGCTTCAGGCGTCATTAAGAAACAAACTGATAATTATATACATAAGAAATAATGGCTGAGGAACCATTTCAAAATCTTAGCTCGGGGCTGGTTTAGCTCACTGGGCTAAATAGCTGGCTTTTAAAGCAGACCAAGGCAGGCCAGCAGCACGGTTCAATTCCTGTACCAGCCTCCCCGAACAGGCGCCGGAATGTGGCGACTAGGGGCTTTTCACAGTCACTTCATTTGAAGCCTACTTGTGATAATAAGCGATTTTCATTTTTTTGTTCAAAATTATCAACAGGGTAAAAACGATTTTCTTTGAGAAGGTGACTGAACAGGTAGACGAGGGTAGAGCAGTTGATGTGGTGTATATGGATTTCAGCAAAGCGTTTGATAAGGTTCCCCACGGTAGGCTATTGCAAAAAATACGGAGGCTGGGGATTGAGGGTGATTTAGAGATGTGGATCAGAAATTGGCTAGCTGAAAGAAGACAGAGGGTGGTGGTTGATGGGAAATGTTCAGAATGGAGTACAGTCACAAGTGGAGTACCACAAGGATCTGTTCTGGGGCCGTTGCTGTTTGTCATTTTTATCAATGACCTAGAGGAAGGCGCAGAAGGGTGGGTGAGTAAATTTGCAGACGATACTAAAGTCGGTGGTGTTGTCGATAGTGTGGAAGGATGTAGCAGGTTACAGAGGGATATAGATAAGCTGCAGAGCTGGGCTGAGAGGTGGCAAATGGAGTTTAATGTAGAGAAGTGTGAGGTGATTCACTTTGGAAGGAATAACAGGAATGCGGAATATTTGGCTAATGGTAAAGTTCTTGAAAGTGTGGCTGTGCAGAGGGATCTAGGTGTCCATGTACATAGATCCCTGAAAGTTGCCACCCAGGTTGATAGGGTTGTGAAGAAGGCCTATGGAGTGTTGGCCTTTATTGGTAGAGGGATTGAGTTCCGGAGTCGGGAGGTCATGTTGCAGCTGTACAGAACTCTGGTCCGGCCGCATTTGGAGTATTGCGTACAGTTCTGGTCACCGCATTATAGGAAGGACGTGGAGGCTTTGGAGCGGGTGCAGAGGAGATTTACCAGGATGTTGCCTGGTATGGAGGGAAAATCTTATGAGGAAAGGCTGACGGACTTGAGGTTGTTTTCGTTGGAGAGAAGAAGGTTAAGAGGAGACTTAATAGAGGCATACAAAATGATCAGGGGGTTGGATAGGGTGGACAGTGAGAGCCTTCTCCCGCGGATGGATATGGCTGGCACGAGGGGACATAACTTTAAACTGAGGGGTAATAGATATAGGACAGAGGTCAGAGGTAGGTTCTTTACGCAAAGAGTAGTGAGGCCGTGGAATGCCCTACCTGCTACAGTAGTGAACTCGCCAACATTGAGGGCATTTAAAAGTTTATTGGATAAACATATGGATGATAATGGCATAGTGTAGGTTAGATGGCTTTTGTTTCGGTGCAACATCGTGGGCCGAAGGGCCTGTACTGCGCTGTATTGTTCTATGTTCTATGTTCTATGATTCAATATTCAGCACCTGGGTTGAGGGCAGGGGGGCAGCAAAGTAGGGGACACACTCAAAAAGCAGCCCATAATACATCGTCTCTAAGGTGAATCACATTTGATCTCAAGGCATGGCCTCAGGGACTAGATCAATCCTTGAGTCTTCCCTGTTACTTGATAGCATGGTTTGAGAAGTGTTTGCTTTCTTCCTGGTCAGGAAATCTCTTGCGTTTTTATAGAAATATAGAAGCAGGAGGAGGCCATTCAGCCCCTCAAGCATGTTCTGCCGTTCAGGATGACACAGTGGGTTAGCATTGCTGCCTCACAGTGCCAGAGACCTGGGTTCGATTCCAGTCTTGGGTGACTGTCTTTGTGGAGTTTGTACATTCCCCTTGTGTCTGCGTGGGTTTCCTCACCCAATTCAAAGATATGCAGGTTAGGTGGATTGGCCATGATAAATTGCCCCTTATCATAGAATCTACAGTGCAGAAGGAGGCCATTCGGCCCATCGAGACCGCACCGGCTCTTGGAAAGAGCACCCCACCCAAGGTCAACACCTCCACCCCATCCCCACAACCCAGCAACCCCACCCAACACCAACGGCAATTTTGGACACTAAGGGCAATCTATCATGGCCAATCCACCTAACCTGCACATCTTTGGACTGTGGGAGGAAACCGGAGCACCCGGAGGAAACCCACACACACACACTGGGAGGATGTGCAGACTCCGCACAGACAGTGACCCAAGCCGGAATCGAACCTGGGACCCTGGAGCTGTGAAGCAATTGTGCCATCCACAATGCTACCGTGCTGCCTTCACGTCCAAAGATGTGCGGGTTAGGTGAATTTGCCATGCTAAATTGTCCCTTAGTGTCGAAAGGTGTGCAGGTTAGGTGGATTGGCCGTGCTAAATTTTCCCTTAGTGTCGAACGATGAGCAGGTTAGGTGGATTGGCCGTGCTAAATTGCCCCTTAGTGTCCAAAGATGTGCAGGTTAGGTGGATTGGCCGTGCTAAATTGCCCCTTAGTGTCGAACGATGTGCAGGTTAGGTGGATTGGCCGTGCTAAATTGCCCCTTAGTGTCAAACGATGTGCAGGTTAGGTGGATTGGCCATGCTAAATTGTCCCTTAGTGTCCAAAGATGTGCAGGTTAGGTGGATTGGCCGTGCTAAATTGCCCCTTAGTGTCAAACGATGTGCAGGTTAGGTGGATTGGCTGTGCTAAATTGCCCCTTAGTGTGCAAAGGTAAGGTGGGATTATGGGGTAGGGTGACAGAGTGGACCAAATGGCCTCTTTCTGCACTTTATGCATTCTTTCACAATTATGATTATGGCTGATCATCCAACTCCAAATCCTGCAATCCCCCCATACCCATTGATCTCCTCCGTTGTATCTGACCGCTTCTTAAAAACATATAGATTTCAACATATTGGTTTCAACGTCTATAGAAGCAAAACGTGAAATGAAAGATTTAAAGTTAGAAAATAACAACATAATTCCGCTTGGTCCTTGACCATTGTATTTCGTAACAACCAACAGGACAAATCTGACAATGTTTATCCTTATCATAGAATGACAGACTCCCGACAGTGCAGGAGGAGGCCATTGAGTCTGAACCGGTTCTCCGAAAGAGCAGTCTGCCTCGGCCCCAATCCCCGCCCTATCCCCATAGCCCGACCTAAGGGCAATTTAGCATGGCCAATCCACCGAACCGGCACTTCTTTGGACTGTGGGAGGAAACCGGAGCACCCGGAGGAAACCCACGCAGACACAGGGAGAGCGTGCAAACTTCCAAGACAGTCACCCAAGGCCAGAATCGAACCCGGGCGCTGTGAGGCAACAATGCCAACCACTATGCCACCTTATCCAGTAAAAGGCCACAAAGGAAATTCCTGAAAGCAGCCACTGACCCCAGCACTCACAACGTTTTGAAGGCAAGGATTCCTGATTGAATCTAGGCTTTTGATTAATTATTCTGCAGATGTCTGTTCATACAGGATCCACACCAGTCAATTCAGTTGACAGATCCTCTGGGATATCCTGCTTCTGATATTGTACCTTGTTGAACATGGGCAGTGTTTAAAGGAGTGAGTTTTCAACTCTAAGGGGAATAATTCCTCTGTTGCATCTTGACTAAAATACAGTGAAGTACAACACAGTCGAGGGATAGTGAAGATGTGTTGATAGAGTCAGCCCTAAGCCCATTCGGCCTAACCCCTGTTATTCTATATTGTTACAATTTCAGATTCTATTAACCATGGTCGACCCAACTACATTGACACCTGAAGTTGACTTCATCCTTACAGAGCGGGAGTGGTTCACCGGATCGAGTTCATTCACATCGATTCCAATCAGTATCAATACCTCAGGCAGCGACAACTCCACAGATGTCAGCAACACAGAAAAATGCGAATACAATGCCAACTTCCAGTACATCATGTTTCCTGTGGTTTACAGTGTCGTGTTCGCCTTTGGCACCATATCCAATTGCTGCGTCCTCTGGTATCTCGTTAGGAAGAAGGGCGCTTTCTCTCCCTCGGATGTGTTCATGGCCAACCTGGCCATGATAGACCTCATCTTTGCCGCGCTGCTCCCGTTCAAAGTGGTCTATCATGCGTTGGGGAACGACTGGATCTTCGGGGAGCTGGCCTGTAAAATCACCGGCTCCCTCTTCTTTGCCAACATGTACGGCAGCACCTTGTTCCTCACCTGCATCTGCCTGGATCGCTACGTGGCGGTGGTCCACCCCATCAGGTCACTGCAGCTCCGCAGGCCCCGCTATAGCCTCCTCGCTTGCTGCCTCATCTGGCTGCTTCTGGCCTTCAGCCTTCTCTACTTGACCATCAAAGGACCCCTGACCAGCAAGTTCCCCAATGGCAAGACGGCCTGCCTGGAGAATTACTCCATGACTACCTGGAGTGAACACATCTCTGTGATCAGCATCGCGGCCGCCATCATCGGCTTCTTCATCCCCTTGGCGATTATCATCCTCTGTTACTCCCTCATCGTCCGCAAGCTCCTGGAACACAAAGCCGGCGCAGACACGGTCCACTCGGTCAAGAGGAAGGCCCTCCGCATGGTGCTACTGGTCCTGCTGGTTTTCATCATTTGCTTCGTCCCGTATCACCTCATCCAACTCATCCACACCCTCAGGCGGATCGACGTGCTGCCTAGCTGTCAACTCATCCAGTTCACCTACTCGGCCAGGCGCGTCACCATGGCCCTGACCAGTCTCAACAGCTGCCTGGATCCCATCATCTATTCATTCGCCAGCGGCGCCTTCAAGTGGAGAAGGTTGTGCTGCGGGGAGAAGCCCACCTTTAACGCCACCTATCGAGCAAAAGACAGACTTGAGAGAAGAACTGAACCTTCGGTAGAAGGCACCATTGGTCAGTGAGATCCCCTGTTTCCGGCCGGTGGTTTTGGCCTTGTGCAATGGGGAGAACAGTTAACACTGGGAGGGTCAGTGGTGGGGAGGAAGGGGAGGTGATGACAGGAGAGTGACAACTGGCGACGCAGCACTTCCAGTGGTGGGAGAATGTAATTACATCGGCATCACACTATGCACAGACACGGATACACTCTCATACCGCTATACCCGTCTGACACAGACATACAGAGATGCAGACACCATCTCTCTCTCTCTCACACACACACGTGCATCCATACACACATACGCAAACACACAAATGCAGTCTCTCACACATGCAGGCGCACAAACATTACCTGACACACACTAAGGCACATTGATGTAGTCACAAACACATACATAATTATGAACTTTACCCACAACACCAAGACACACGCTATTGTTAAACCATGTTACTCCACACATACACACACACAAAATGAACACACAAAATGCACACACAAAACACACCCACATAAACACATCACATAAACACATACAAAATGCACACAAAAAACGGATGCACACATAAACACAGACGCACACACACATATAAACACATACACATAAACACATGCACACACATAAACACACACACAAAACACACGTACACACAAACACGCACAAAACATATATACATAAACACATACAAACACACACACAAAATGCACACACTTAAACACACACACAAAACACATGTACACACAAACACACACAAAACACATGTACACACAAACACACACAAAACACACACATAAACGCACACATAAACGCACACACAAACACAAACACATAGAACACACACACAAAACACACATACAAAAGCAGAAAGCACTTGTACAAACACACATCAGCAAACACAAACACAACACACACACAAATGCAAACACATGCATAGAACGCACGCACACAGGGGCAGGTCCCACCAGAGTGTGATCAGAAATTAGATCCTTGGCCACCCCAGTAGCACTAGACTCGAAAGGGTTAAAAGATAAATGTTCCGAGTCAAACAACTGCTTCAGAAAAGAGGTTCCTCGTTCATTAATCATCGGACAGGACAGAGCGCTCCTGCCTAAAAGTGACAGGTAAACAAAGCTGTGACACTGCGAACATAAGTAGCGGATGCCAAAAGTAGGGTTAAGCTGCCAAAACAAATTAATCACAGAATTGTTATGCAGCAGAAGAAAACCCATTTGTCCCAGCCTGTCTGCCCAGCTCTGAATGAGTGTGAGCACATTCCACGGTTGGAGGAGAGCATTCGTCCAGCATTAGGAAGGTGCCTGTTTTAGGAAGTGTTGCAGGGCCGTGTCAATAACGACATTTTTACAGAGCGCACGTTCACCTTGGTCGTCTGCAGTAGGATTCCGCAACCAGGTTTGGAGCTCTTCCTCAATCTGATTGACTCAAAGAGATGGGGGCAGGAGGATTCCGATGGTTCCTAATTGGGTGACGTTCAGGGAATGGAATTGGATCTCAAACTTAAGCAATGGGAAAAGTTTTACACAGAGGACAGCCGACAACTTGCTGAGCAAGGACATTGTAGTGGGTGCTTAGAACCCAACAGCAGCTACTAACCAAAGGACAATGGTGGGATATGATTCCCAATTATACTTTGTAAATGGCTGTTTAAATACTTTAATGTATTCATTCTTGTTTCAACTGAATAAAGTCGGAATTATTACAAACATTTGGTCAGCGTTAAATAAATGCACAGGGAGTATGTGTAGGGCAGCACGGTAGCACAGTGGTTAGCACAGTTGCCTCACAGCTCCAGGGTCCCAGGTTCGATTCCCAGCTTGGGTCACTGACTGTGCGGAGTCTGCACGTTCTCCCGTGTCTGTGCGTGGGTTTCCTCCGGGTGCTCCGGCTTCCTCCCGCAGCCCAAGGATGTGCAGGTTAGATGGATTAGCCATGATAAATTGCCCTTGGCATTCAAAAAGGTTGGGTGGGGTTACTGGGTTACGGGGATGGGGTGGAGATGTGGGCTTGGGTAGGGTGCTCTTTCCAAGGGCCGGCGCAGACTCGATGGGCCGAATGGCCTCCTTCTGCACTGTAAATTCTATGATTCTATGAGTCAAAGTGGTCTACAGTGTCCAGGTAAGATGGTGAGTGGTAAGTGGGCAACACGGTAGCACAGTGGTTAGCACTGTGGCTTCACAGCGCCAGCGTCCCAGGTTCGATTCCCGGCTTGGGTCACTGTCTGTGCGGAGTCTGCACGTTCTCCCCCGTGTCTGCATGGGTTTTCTGCGGGTGCTCTGGTTTCCTCCTACAAGTCCCAAAAGACTTGCTATTAAGTAATTTGGACATTCTGAAATCTCCCTCTGTGTACCCGAACAGGCGCCGGAATGTGGCGACGAGGTGATTTTCACAGTAACTTCATTGCAGTGTTAATGTCAGCCTACTTGTGACAATAAAGATAGTGGAGTGTTGGGAGAATATTTGTTTGTGGCGAGTGTGTGTGTGTCTGCGTGTGTGTGGGTGCGTGTCTGTGTGTGCAGAATGTGTGTCTGCGGAGTGTGACTGTGTGTGTATGTAGTGTGCGTGTGTAGAGTGTGACTGTGTGTGTGTCGAGTGTGACTGTGTATGTGTGTCGAGTGTGACTGTGTGTGTGTGTAGTGTGTGCAGGAACCCATGCCCACTCACATTCATAACTCACTTGAAGAATATGTGCAGTCGGATGGACAGACACACATTCCCGGACCCACCTCACATGTGGACACGTCAGACAGGCGCACTCACACACTCATATACCTGAACTGACCTGACCCATTTGTCTCTCTGCACACAGAGGCACGCATGCACACAAATGCACACCCATGATAAGTGCAGATGTGTGCAATGCAAATACCTGCACACACACAGATACATAAAGATATATAAAAATAAGGCAAAACATGCACATTAAAACACACACAAACTCTCTCTCATTCGCAATCTGTCTCATAAAATATCTCTTTTCCTCATACAAGCAGGCATTTTTTTCTCTCAGATGCACATTTCAACACATGCACAACTCGCGCACACACAAACACATGCACAACTCGCGCACACACAAACACATGCACAACTCGCGCACACACAAACACATGCACAACTCGCGCGCACACACAAACACATGCACAGCTCGCGCACACACAAACACATGCACAACTCGCGCACACACAAACACATGCACAACTCGCGCACACACAAACACATGCACAACTCGCGCACACACAAACACATGCACAGCTCACGCACACACAAACACATGCACAACTCGCGCACACACAAACACATGCATACAACAATGCAGGTTCACATACAGACATTCAACTTCAGACTCATAATGGACATGTGCAAAGCGCACAATTATATAACACAGAAATACACTGATACATGTTTGCGCTCACTAGACACAGGCCTATAGAATTATAGAATCCCGACAGACAGAAGTAGGCCATTCAGCCCATCGAGTCTGCACCGACCCTCTGAAAGAGCACTCTACCGAGGCCCACTGCCTCGCAACCCCGTAGCCCCACCGAACAGGCACACCTTTGGCTGAAAAGGGGCAGTTTAGCACGGCCAATCCACCCATCCTGTACATCTTTGGACACTGAGGTGCAATTTTAGCGTGGCCAAGCCACCTAACCGGCACATCGTTGGACTGTGGGAGGGAACCGGAGCACCCGGAGGAAACCCACGCAGACACGGGGAGACCGTGCAGACTCCACACCGTCACGCAAGGCTGAAATCGGACCCAGATCCCCGGTGCTGTGGGGCAGCAGTGCTAACCTCTGTGCCAGCACGCCATCACATACGTATATAGATTGTGGGTGAATCCTGAGGTGCCCAGCTAAACTTTGTAGGCATTTCGTGAAACTTACAGGGTTCAGGTGAATCAATTGGCTCATACAAATCAAGTTTTTACAGCGTGGAAAGAGGCTCTTTGGCCCATCAAGTCCATGCTGGCCATCACGCGCCTATCATGTGGGAGCTGGTTTGCTTCTTGTGAGCTTTAGGTGAAGCTTGTGTGTGTTTTTCGGTGAAACCTGGATTGAGCTGGATGTTGTGGGGATCAGGCGAGTATTGTGGGATGCAGGGTGAGCAAGGTATGGTTCCACCGAATGCTATAGGGTTCATTGGACGGACCGTACCACCAAGGAGCCCCAGTCAAACCGAAGCACAGGGAAAAACAGTCATACCTAGCCCAAAGGAAGATGTTGCGGTTCTTGGGGTCAATCGTCTCAGTCCGGGGCATTGCTGTCGGACAACCTCAGGGCAGCACGGTAGCATTGTGGATAGCACAATTGCTTCACAGCTCCAGGGTCCCAGGTTCGATTCCGGCTTGGGTCACTGTCTGTGCGGAGTCTGCACATCCCCCCCGTGTGTGCGTGGGTTTCCTCCGGGTGCTCCGGTTTCCTCCCACAGTCCAAAGATGTGCAGGTTAGGGTGGATTGGCCGTGCTAAATTGCCCTTCGTGTCCAAAATTGCCCTTAGAGTTGGGTGGGGTTACTGGGTTATGCGGATAGGGTGGAGATGTTGACCTTGGGTAGGGGGCTCTTTCCAAGAGCCGGTGCAGACTCGATGGGCTGAATGGCCACCCTCTGCACTGTAAATTCTATGATAATCTAATTTCCAGGGCCCAATCTCCAGTTGTTTCATCATTGACCATCCCTGCATCAAAAGACTTGAAGTGGGGGTGCTCGCTGATGTGTGCACAATGTCCAGTGCCAATCGTGACTTCTCGGACACTGAAACAGTGCTTTGCAGCAAGACCCGGTTAACATTCAGGCTTGAGGTGATAAATGGCAAGCACCAGGCCTGCCAGACAAATGCAGGCCAATGACCGTCTGCAACGAGAGAGAGTCTAAGCATCTCCCCACGGTGACGGGGAGTTGGTGGCGCAGTGGCATTCCGACTGGACCAGTAATCCAGAGATCCAATGCTTGAGAGGACCCTGGGGTTCAAATCCCACCATGGCAGATGGTGAAATTCCAATTCACTAAAAATCTGGAATTTAAAATCTTGAATGATGACCATTGCCGATTGACCTTGAGAGAAAGAAATCTGCCGTCCGGACCCGGTCTGGCCTACATGTGACTCCAGACCCACAGCAATGGGGTGGATTCTTTATTGCCCTCCACTGAAATGACCCTGAAATGACCCAGAAAGCCACTCAGGTTCAAGGGTCATTCGGAATGGGCAATAGATGTTGGGCCAGCCCACATCCCAACACAAATAAAAACAAATTTGCAGTGGCACGACTGTCATTGACTCCCCCACTATCAACACCCTGGCAATTGCCATTGGCCACACACTGAACTGGACTAGCCACATAAATACTGTGGCTACAAGAGCAGGTCAGAAGCTAGGAATCCTGCAGTGAGTAACCCACCTCCTGACTTAAAGGCCATCTATAAGTCAGAAGTCAGGAATGTACTGGAGTACTCTCTATTTACCTGGACGAGTGCAACTCCAACATCACTCGAGTTCAACAGCATCCAGGACAAAGCTGTCCACTCGATTGGCACCCTGTTCGCCACCTGGATCATTCACTTCCTCCACCCCCGACGCACAGTGGCAGCCGTGTGTACCATCTACAAGATGCACTGCAGCGACTCACCAAGGCTCCTTCATCAGCGCCTGCCAAACCCACCACCTCTAGCCCCCAGGAGGACAAGGGCAGCAGATACCTGGGAACCCCACCACCTGGAGGTTCCCCTCCGAGTCGCTCACCATCCTGACTTGGAAATATGTCGTCGTTCCTTCGCTGTCGCTGGGTCACAATCCTGGAACTCCCTCCCTAATAGCTCTATGGGTGCCAGAGGGGTCACCACCACATGGACATCAGCGGCTCCAAAAGGCAGTTCAGTACCGCCTTCTCCAGGGCAATTAGGAATGGGTAACAAAATGCTGACCCTGCCAGAAATGCCTACGGCCCCTGAAGAATATGAGATAAACAGTTAGCTCCGAATCAGAGGCAGAGAGCTCCCAGAAAACCCCGGGGAGCTCCGAAATCTACCCAGAGAAATCCCCTACCCAGAATACATTCTGTGTCCTTGTCACCCTGATTGATTCCTCCAAGTGAGACCATAAGAACTAGGAGCAGGAGTAGGCCATCTGGCCACTCGAGCCTGCTCCGTCATTCAATAAGATCATGGCCCATCCAGCAGTCCACATTCCTGCCTTTTCCCCGTAACCCTTGCTTCCCTTCCTGATCAAGAATATACCTGTCTCAGCCTTAAATAGACACAAGGACCCTGTCCCCACAGCTCTTTGGCAAGGAGTTTCAAAGACTTACGACCCTCTGAGAAAAGAAATTCCTGCTCATCTCAGTTTGTAATTGGTACATTTTCATTCTGAGACTCTGCCGTCTGGTCCTCGACGCTCCCATGGTGGAAAACATCCTCTCAGCATTTCCCCTGTCCAGCCCCTTAACAATCCAATATGTTTCAATGTGATCATCTCTCATTATTCTAAATTCCAATGAGTAGAATCCAAACCTGTTTAATCTTTGCTCATAAGGCAATCCCTCCAGACCGGGACCATCCCACCAAACCTTCTCCAAACCGCCTCCAATGAAAATTGGGCGCGATTCTCCGACCGCCCGCCGGGTCGGAGAATCCCCGGGGGACGGCGCGGATCCCGCCCTGCCGCTCTGACGCCGCCGGGCGTATTCTCCGGCGCCGGTTTTTTGGGGGGGCGGGGATCACGCCAAGCCGGTCGGGGGACGTTGGCAGCGCCCCACCCCCCGGGCAATTCTCCAGGCCCAGATGGGCCGAGCAGCCGTCGGTTTGTGGCCAGTCCCGCCAGCGTGGATTGGACATGGTCCCACACGGTCCCATACGTGGGGGCACTCCTTCCTCCCGCGCTGGCCGCTGTAGGGCTCCGCCACGGCCGGCCCGGAGAGGACACCCCTCTGCACATGCGCCAGGCTACGCCAGCTGGTCTGCGCATGCGCTAACTCACGCATTCCCTTCGGGGCCGGCTTAGCCCCCGAAAGTGCGGAGAATTCCGCAACTTCCGGTTGGCCCAACACCAGAGTGGTTCGCTCCGTCCTTGGCGTCGGGCCAATTCGCTGATTGTGGTGAATCCTGCCCATTATCTTTCCTTAAATAAGGGGAGCAAAACTGCTCTCAGTGCTCCAGGTGAGGACTCACCAGTACCTTGCACAATTGCAGCAAGACTTTCCGACTCTTATACTCCAACCTCCTCGAATTAGTGCCAAAATTCCATTCGCGTTCCTGTTCACCAAGCAGGGGTATTGATTCATCAGCTCCGGGAGGATAGTAGGTAGCAATCAGCAGGGACTTTCCTTGTCCATGTTTGACGTGAAACCTCGTGCGGTGCAGAGTTGATGAAGAGGAATCCCAGTGCGACTTTCTCTCGACTGTACACCACCGTGCCGCCCACTCACTAGTCTATCCTGCCGGTGAGCTAGGACATACCCAGAGATGATGATGGCGGTGTCTGGCACATTGTCCGCAAGGTACGATCCCATGAGTACGCCGACATCAGGTCGTCGCCTGATAATCTGTGGGACAGCTCCACTAATTTTGGCGCAAGGCCCCGAATGTTCTCAAGGAAGGCTTTGCAGAGTTGATAGGGCGGGATTTGCCGTTGTCGTTTCCAATTCCCAGGATTGGAACAGGCGTCCCATGCAGTTCCGTCACTTTTCCGTAACTGTTTTGATACAACGGAGTCATTTCAGGCAGCATGAGTCAGCCACCCTGGTGTGGGCCTGGAACCAGTCACATTGTGGCAGTCACCACTGTTTGTATAATACGTATATGAGAGGTAATACGGTAAGGCTCCTGTACTACAGGTACAGGGGTAGATCCCTGCCTGCTGGCTCCGCCCAGTAGGCGGAGTATAAATGTGTGTGCTCCCCGAGCTGCAGCCATTTCAGCAGCAGCTGCAGGAGGCAACACAGCTCTGCTGAATAAAGCCTCGATTGCTCTCTACTCTCGTCGTGTCGTAATTGATAGTGCATCAATTTATTAAACAGAGATTTTACAGCGATGGACCTACGCATCAAGCCGGATCATCTGCAGCTGCACCCTTGAGCAGACAACGCCACGTCGGCCTTCGACCACTGGCGAGCTTGCTTTGAAGCCTACATCGGATCAGCGACAGGACAACCCTCAGAGGCACAGAAACTCCAGATCCTGTACAGACGGTTGAGCTCCGATATTTTTCCCCTTATCCGGGATGCGCCCAACTACACTGAGGCCATGGCGCTTCTGAAAGAGAACTACACCCGGCCGATCAACAAACTCTACGCCAGGCACCTCCTGTCCACATGGCAACAGCTCCCCGGTGAGTCATTGGACGATTTCTGGCGTGTCCTGCACGCCCTGGCGAGGAACTGCGATTGCCGTTGAACATACTGAACTCCTAATCAGGGACGCTTTCGTTACGGGCATAGGGTCGGCGTACATCCGCCAGCGCCTCTTAGAAGGGGGTACGCTCGATCTCGAAGCGACCAAGGAACTCGCGAGCTCACTAACGGTCGCCTCCCGTAATGTACAAGCGTACGCCCCCGACCGCACGGCGCCCCGCTCATGGACATCGTGGGCCCCACCAGCGACCGCCCCCAACCCACCCCAAGCTTGCGCCGCGCGGCAGCCAGCAAACACCGGGGAGCCCAAGTGCTATTTCTGTGGGCAGACAAAGCCCCCCCGGCAGCGCTGCCCGGCGCGGAGCGCAATCTGCAAGACCTGCGGGAAGAAGGGGCATTTCGCTGCTGTGTGCCAGGCCCGGTCGATCGGCGATGTATCCAGTCCCATTGTTCCTGCACCCCCCACGTGCAACCCGTGGGCGCTGCCATCTTCCTCAAAGCAGAACACGTGCAGCCCGTGGGCGCCGCCATCTTCCCCCCATCAGACCTCGTGCGGCCCGTGGGCACTGCCATCTTTAAAGCCGCCCGCCACATGCGCCCCGTGGGTGCCGCCATCTTCGCCGCCATTTTGGACGGCGCCTCAGGACCCCTGCTAATCGGGCACCTCATCTGGCCGCTCATCGCCCGCACCCGCCGCCGACCAGCCTGGGGCCCACCAACAACAGCCGCAGCTCGCCTCCATCACGCTCGACCAGTCCCGGCCACACAACCTCGCAACTGCGACAACGACGGTGAAAGTCGATGGCCACAAGACATCTTGCCTTCTCAACTCCAGGAGCACGGAGAGCTTCATCCACCCCGCTACGGTAAGGCGCTGCTCCCTCGCGGTACACCCTGTTACCCAAAGAATCTCCCTGGCCTCCGGATCCCACTCTGTGGAGATCCGGGGGCACTACATCGCCACCCTCACCGTCCAGGGCGCAGAGTTCAGCAACTTCCGGCTCTACGTCCTCTCCAACCTCTGCGCTGCCTTGCTACTTGGCCTGGACTTCCAGTGCAACCTCCAAAGTCTAACCCTAAAATTCGGCAGTCCCCTACCACCCCTCATCGTATGCGGCCTCACGACCCTTAAGGTGGACCCACCCTCCCTGTTTGCAAACCTCACCCCGGATTGCAAGCCCGTCGCCACCAGGAGCAGATGGTACAGCGCCCAGGACAGGACCTTCATCAGGTCGGAGGTCCAGTGGCTACTGCAGGAAGGCATCATCGAGGCCAGCAACAGCCCCTGGAGGGCCCAAGTGGTACTTGTAAAGACGGGGGAGAAACACAGGATGGTCATTGACTACAGTCAGACCATCAATCGGTACACACAGCTCAACGCGTACCCCCTCCCACGCACATCTGATATGGTCAATCAGATTGCACAGTACCGGGCCTTCTCTACAGTGGACCTGAAATCTGCCTACCTCCAGCTCCCCATCCGAAAGGCGGGCCACCCATACACTGTGTCCGAAGCAGACGGCCGCCTTTACCACTTCCTTAGGGTTCCCTTCGGCGTCACTAACGGGGTCTTTGTCTTCCAATGGGAGATGGACCGAATGGTTGACCAGTACGGACTGCGGGCCACCTTCCCGTACCTAGATAACATCACCATCTGCGGCCACGACCAGCAGGACCACGACGCTAACCTTTCCAAATTTCTCCACACCGCCAAACTCCTGAACCTCACGTACAATAAGGAGAAGTGCGTGTTCAGCACGAACCGCTTAGCCATCCTTGGCTATGTGGTTCAGAACGGAGTTCTAGGGCCCGACCCTGATCGCCTGCGCCCCCTCAATGAACTCCCCCTCCCCCACTGCCCCAAGGCCCTCAAACGATGCCTGGGGTTTTTCTCCTATTACGCCCAGTGGGTCCCTAACTATGCGGACAAGGCCCGCCCACTCATTCAGTCCACAGCTTTGCCCCCGACGGCTGAGGCCCACCAGGCCTTCAACCGCATGAAGGCCGACATCGCCAAGGCCACGATGCACGCGGTCGACGAGACCCTCCCCTTTCAAGTTGAGAGCGATGCATCAGACGTCGCTCTGGCCGCCACCCTCAACCAGGCAGGCAGACCCGGGGCATTCTTTTCCCGCACCCTCCATGCCTCCGAAATTCGGCACTCCTCTGTCGAAAAGGAGGCCCAAGCCATCATGGAAGCTGTGCGGCATTGGAGGCATTACCTGGCCAGCAGGAGATTCACTCTCCTCACTGACCAACAGTCGGTTGCCTTCATGTTTAACAACACACAGCGGGGCAAGATCAAAAATGATAAAATCTTGAGGTGGAGGAGCGAGCTCTCCACCTACAATTACGAGATTTTGCATCGCCCCGGTAAGCTCAACGAGCCTCCCGATGCCCTATCCCGAGGTACTTGTGCCAGCGCACAAGTGGACCGTGTCCGGGCCCTACACGATGGTCTCTGTCACCCAGGGGTCACCCGGTTCTTTCACTTCATAAAGGCCCGCAACCTGCCCTACTCCATTGTGGAAGTCAGGACGGTCACCAAAGACTGCCAGGTCTGCGCGGAGTGCAAACCGCACTTCTACCGGCCAGACCGAGCGGACCTCGTGAACGCCTCCCGTCTCTTTGAACGCCTCATCATGGATTTCAAAGGGCCCCTCCCCTCCTCCGACCGAAACACGTATTTCCTGAACGTGGTCGATGAATACTCCAGATTCCCCTTCGCCATCCCATGCCCCGATATGACGTCTGCCACAGTCATCAAAGCCCTCAATAGCATCTTCACCCTGTTCGGTTTCCCCGCCTACATCCACAGCGACCGGGGATCCTCCTTTATGAGCGATGAGCTGCGTCAGTTCCTGCTCAGCAAGGGCATTGCCTCGAGCAGGATGACCAGCTACAACCCCTGGGGAAACGGGCAGGTGGAGAGGGAGAACGGGATGGTCTGGAAAGCCGTCCTGCTGGCCCTACGGTCTAAAAATCTCCCGGTCCTCCCCGATGCCCTCCACTCCATCCGATCGATACTTTGCACTGCGACTAATGAACCCCCCCCCCCCCCCAAGAACGTCTCCTTGCCTGCCCCAGGAAGTCCACCTCCGGGGTTTCGCTCCCAACGTGGCTGGCAGCCCCAGGACCCGTCCTCCTCCGCAAGCACGTGTGGCTCCTCAAGGTTGACCCATTGGTCGAAAGGGTGCAGCTACTCCATGCGAACCTGCAGTACGCCTACGTGACGTACCCCGACGGCCGCCAAGACACAGTCTCCCTCAGGGACCTGGCACCAGCTGGTCCGCCCCCCCCCCTTCCAATTGCCCCGGCGTCACCCACCCTCCCCCCAGCGCACCTCACCACAGCCACCGCTCCAGGACGATCCGTCCTCCCATTGGTTCCACCCGGGGATGAGGATGAGGACTACACGCTCGCGGAGTCACAGGCGACCAAGCCGGCGCCTGCATCACCACCGGGACTGCGGCGCTCACCGCACCCGACTGGCTGAACTTGCGAACTTTCACCAAACTGTACACTTTAAAAATGCTCACCTACCATGTAAATAGTTTTTAAAAATGCTCACATACCATGTAAATAGTTTTCCACCATCCCCGCTGGACTTTATTTTAACAGGGGGTGAATGTGGCAGTCACCGCTGTTTGTATAATATGTATATGCGAGGTAATACGGTAAGGCTCCTGTACTACAGGTACGGGGGGGGTAGATCCCTGCCTGCTGGCTCCGCCCAGTAGGCGGAGTATAAATGTGTGTGCTCACCGAGCTGCAGCCATTTCAGCAGCAGCTGCAGGAGGCAACACATCTCTGCTGAAAAAGCCTCGATTACTCTCTACTCTCGTCTCGTCGTAATTGATAGTGCATCGCACATGTAGACCCGGTCCTGATTTCCATCTTTATTAATGAACCAGGTAGGTTTTTACAATGATCGACAGTGGTCGCTATCGCTGAAACTAGCTTTTAAATTCCAGATTTATTGTGGGATTAGAAGAGATTTGAATTTGAGGCCTAGAGCCTGACTCTCTGGATTAGTAGTCTGGCGACATTACCACTAGGCAGCCATCTCCTCTGGCCAGGAGAATTTTGGGTCTATCTAGGTGTTGTCTGAGTCTGTCTAAGGTTTCTTTGGGTCTCTCTGAGAGTTCTCTCCCTCTCTCTCTGTAGGATCGGTAACCCCAAACCACAATGGTGACTACATCCGAAAAGTATTGCATTAGCTGCAAAGCAGGCCCTGAGTTCTGAACGGACCCAAGGAACGCAAATTCCTCTGTTTATTACTGCCCATGAGCTTCAGGCAGTTCTTCGATAAACATTCTGTTGAGCAAACGCCAGTTGTTCTGATGAAGGGAGCAGTTATTCTGAACGGTGTCGCTGGGCAGTCAGCAGGGGGCGTTGTTTGACAAGCCTCAGGCCAGGGGCCTTGAGCTGACAGGGATTTTGATGGATTGTTTAAGGCCGTGGTTTGGTAGTTTGACGATTCAGCACCACAAACCTCATCAATAAGAATTTCAAAGGCTGGATTCGGGTGTTTCACCAGAGTTGAAAAATGTGACAAACCCAAATCCTGAGATGGGGATGTGAGATAAACAGCATTGCCTCTGATGTACGAAAACCTCACCCTGCCTGACGTGGGACCAGGAAGAGGCCTTTCCGCCCCTCCGTCCTGTCAGGGAGGGAGAGGAGGAGGCCATTCAGCCCCCTCGGGCCTGGGACACAGCAGTGGGCCATGAAGACAATCGAGCCAGTTATGCAAGAACAGCATGAGGCAATTGTGCCCCTTGGCCTATTACACAGGAACAGGAGGAGGCCATTACGACAATCCAGCTTGTTACACAAGAACAGGAAGTTGACATTCGTCCAATCGAGCCTTTTACGTAGGAAGCGATTTAATCCGATCAGTCCCATAAGCCTGATGCAACATTCAATTCGATCATGGCTTATCTGTAGCTCAGCTCCATTCTCCAGCCTCTGCTCCAGATCCCCTGAGAACATCTCCCGACAAATGATTATCAATCTCGGATTTGACACCAATTGAACACCCAGCATGCACAGAGCTGTTAAGCAACCTGTGGCCCACATGCGGCTCACCTGGGATCTCAGTGTGGCACAGGAGACATTTGTTCATCGTCGCCCGCGCGCGGGGTCGCAACATTCCGCTGATTTCTCCACATGACGATTTGCTTCTAATAATAATAATCTTTATTATTGTCACAAGTAGGCTTACATTAACACTGCAATGAAGTTACTGTGAAAATCCCCTGGCCGGCACATTCCGGCAGCTGTTCGAGTACACTGAGGGAGAATTCAGATGGCCAATTCACCTCACAGCATGTCTTTCGAGATTCGTGGGAGGAGACCGGAGCACCCGGTGGAAACCCACGCAGACACAGGGAGAACGTGCAGACTCCGCACAGACAGTGGAGGATGTGGACAGACTGGGGGAATGTGGGCCTGGTATCCAGGGAACACCACAGTGCCTGGGGTTGGGGGACTGGTATCTAGGGAAAACCACAGTGCCTGGGTTGTGGGACTGGTATCCTGGGAGAATCACAGTGCCTGGGGGATGTGAGCCTGGTATCCAGAGAAAATCACAGTGCCTGGAGGATAAGGGCCTGGTATCCAGAGAAAATCACAGTGCCTGGGGGATGTGGGCCTAGTATCCAGAGAAAATCACAGTGCCTGGGGGATGTGGGCCTGGTATCCAGGAAAAATCACAGTGCCTGGGGGATGTGGGTCTGGTATCCAGGGAAAATCACAGTGCCTGGGGGATGTGGGCCTAGTATCCAGGGAAAATCACAGTGCCTGGGGGATGTGGGTCTGGTATCCAGGGAAAATCACAGTGCCTGGAGGATAAGGGCCTGGTATCCTGGGAGAATCACAGTGCCTGGGGAATGTGGGCCTGGTATCCAGGGAAAATCACAGTGCCTAGGGGATGTGGGCCTGGTATCCAGGGAAAATCACAGTGCCTGGGGGATGTGGGCCTAGTATCCAGGGAAAATCACAGTGCCTGGGGGATGTGGGCCTAGTATCCAGGGAAAATCACAGTGCCTAGGGGATGTGGGCCTGGTATCCAGGGAAAATCACAGTGCCTGGGGGATGTGGGCCTAGTATCCAGGGAAAATCACAGTGCCTGGGGGATGTGGGTCTGGTATCCACGGAAAATCGCTGTGCCTGGGGGATGTGGGGCTGGTATAAGAACATAAAACATACAGTGCAGAAGGAGGCCATTCAGCCCATCGAGTCTGCACCAACCCAGCTAAGCCCTCACTTCCACCCTATCCCCGTTACCCAATAACACCTCCGAACCTTTTTAGACACTAAGGGCAATTTAGCATGGCCAATCCACCTAACCTGCACATCTTTGGACTGTGGGAGGAAACCGGAGCACCCGGAGGAGGAGATGCAGACTCCGCACAGACAGTGACCCAGCAGTGAATCGAACCTGGGACCCTGGCGCTGTGAAGCAACAGTGCTATCCACTTGTGCTACCGTGCTACCTGGGGGATGTGGGCCTGGTGTCAAGGGAAAATCACAGTGCCTGGGGGATGTGGGCCTGGTGTCAAGGGAAAATCACAGTGCCTCAGGGTGTGGGCCTAGTGTCCAGAGAAAATCACAGTGCCTGGGGGATGTGGGCCTGGTGTCAAGGGAAAATCACAGTGCCTGGGGGATGTGGGCCTGGTATCCAGGGTAAATCACAGTGCCTGGGGCGTATGGGGCCTGGTATCCAGGAAAAATCACTGTGCTTGGGTGATGTGGGCTTGGTATCCAAGGAAAATCACAGTGCCTGGAGGATGTGGGCCTGGTATCCATGGAAAACCACAGTGCCTGGGGGATGTGGGCCTAGTATCCAGAGAAAATCACAGTGCCTGGGGGATGTGGGCCTGGTATCCAGGAAAATCTCAGTGCCTGGGGGATGTGGGCCTGGTATCCAGGGAAAATCACAGTGCCTGAGGGATGTGGGCCTGGTATCCAGGGAAAATCACAGTGCCTGGGCGATGTGGGACTCGTATTCAACGAAAATCACAGTGCCTGTGGGATGCGGACATGGTATCCAGGTAAAATCACAGTGCCTGGGGGATTTGGGCCTGGTATCCAGGGAAAATCACAGTGCCTGGGGGATGTGGGCCTGGTATCCAGGGAAAATCACAGTGCCTGGGGGATGTAGGCCTGGTATCCTTGGAATATCACTGTGCCTGGCGAATGTGGGCCTCTTGTTCCAGCGCCCAATCACTGTGCGTGGCCAATGTGGACCTGGTCACCTCTCAGCAGGGCCCCAGGGAGCAGCAGGGCTACAGCAGAGGCACCGAAAAGTGTGAGATTGGATGGATATGCATCAAGTGCTGTGCACTGCAGATTGTCACAGCAGCTCTATATTTAGAAGCTGACATTCTGGGTGGCTTGCTGATTCATTCTGATTCTTCAGCACTGAGCTCTATAGCAGCAATCCAATCTCACCTTTATCGAGATCAGTATCAGCTGTGGGCGGCCAACAGCGAATTATTGCTCAATTTGCAACTCTGAAGCTGCATCTGTCCTGGTAATCCCCCTCCGCTTGACAAGAGCACTGGGTACCTTTGCAGAGACACCCCGCCTGCAGACACCCTGCCCAGACGCAAACCCTATACGGAGATTCTATTTTGCAACAATATACTTTATCCATGGAATATTTGGATGGTTATAACCATCTCAGGAAGTGTAATAATTTTCTACATCGACCAAGTTCCAGTCTGAGATGCTTCAATACATGTAGTATCCAGTGTGTACATTCAATATGTGTCATACAGACCAAGGGGGTTCTCTACAATTCCACTCCTCTCAGTTGACTATGACTGAAAGGTCTTCGACAGCGATCTTCGACAGCGACCTTCCCCACTGCGCCTCTGTGACAGCTGCCCCAAGCTTTTGTGTGTCCCTCCGCACATAGTCCTGGAATGTGCCAGTCTGCACACTGGTTTGGGGGCAACACTTTGCGCTTGAAGAGCAACAGATTTTGTGTCAGACCAAAGAGCGACGTTCACCGAGTTGGAGATCCTCCAGCAGAAGCTCCCGTTTGTCTCGGTGTGCATCCCTGGAACAGCCCGTCGAGCAGCACGATCCTGGGTCACGGAACTTCCCGGGAAGAAACCCAACAATAAGCACTTCATCTCTCTCCAGACCTTCTATGTAAAGGCACATTCTACAATGAAGTGGATAAAGGTCTCTCCCCTACCACACGCCGACCCTCTTCAAAGGTACCCCACACCCCACTCTCGTCATTGTTCACCAACTGTGGCTGTCTCCATGGTTACTATTCCCACAGTGAGCGATTCATTTTGGGGTCTTTGGCTGCAGCAATAACTGTACAATCCCAACAGAATTAGCCTCTCGTGTCACTCTGCCACACCAAATTGTTGTTGGGGTTATCAACACTCACCGCCTTTATAGGGCAAACATAGCAAGCATGCGCACTACGGCCGCCATGATTCCATGCATGCGCGCCACGGTTGGCGTGATTCCGTGCATGTGTGTGGGTTCCCGTCTGTGCGCCGGCCCCCGGGGCAATATGGCGGAGCCCCAGAGGGGCCCAGCGCGGGGCAACACGGGCACCCAGAGAACCAGCCCGCCCGTCGATCGGTAGGCCCCGATCGCGGGCCAGGCCACCGTGGAGGACCCCACCGGAGTCGGATCCCCCGCCACCCCACACAGAACCTCCAGGTCCCGCCGTGTGGGACCATACGTGACCCACGCCGGCGGGACTCGGCCGAACTTGGCGGGCGACTGAGAATCTCCGGGGAGGCCACTTTCAACGGCCCCCCCCCCAACCGGCGCGTCGGCAATCCCGCGGGAGCCCGAGAATTGGCGCCGGAGAATCGGCGAGCCGGGGGCGGTGGGATTACTGGGTTACGGGGATAGGGTGGAGGCATGGGTCTAGGTAGGGCGTATCCCTCTCCTACCTCTCCCTTCTCCTCACTTCCTCGCTCCTCTCACTCCTCTCCTCTCCTCTACACATCTCCCCACTCCTCTCCTTCCCTCACCTCTCTGCTCCTCTCTCCACTCCTACCCTCACCACTTCCCTTCTTCTTCCCTCTCCTCTCCTCCCTTCTCCTCTGTTCCCCCTTTGGTTTGTGCTTTTGATTTCCACCTTGAATACTATTTGGATCCCTCTTCAAATAACATGCGGTCTCTTTTTCATTGGGGAGCTTTCTTATACTTACAAGTGACTTAAATCCATCCACAGGACATTTCTTCAAAGCCTCCTTTATTGACACTATACAGGCGGTCGACTCAACCATCAAAACAATGGATTCCTGAAAAGCATGTTGTAAGTCGAAAAGTTGGAAGAGGAACCGGTTTTCTCGTCGGAACACTATTGTAACTAAGGGATTGATTCCTGAACCGAGGCCGGACTCTCACTCAAGGGATACCCGGCGACATTAATGCTCTTCCAGCCACCTTGAATGATAATCCACTGTGATGAGATGCTCTTTTCCCCTAAAGTCAAAGAGATTTAGTTCCAATCTTCCCAAGGCCCATCTGGGAAATTGGACAGTCAGAAAAGATCTGTCATTGTTTGGTCATTTCTTACACAAGCGGGGCATTGACGTTATAAAATCTTGAATTGTTATGAAATTCCTGGCCACAAGATGCATTGATGTGCACGAGCTCTACACTTTACTGTTATCAGATAACCACCATACAATACAATCATAGAGTCCCTACAATGCAGAAGGAGGCCATTCGGTCCATTGAATCTGCACTGACTTTTCAAAAGAGCCCCCTAACCAGGCCCACACCCCACCCTACTCTTGCAACCTCGTCAGCCCACCTGACCTTTGGACACTGAGGGCCAATTTAGCATGACCAATCCACCCATCCTGCACACCTTTGGACACTGAGGGGCAATTTAGCATGACCAATCCCCCCATCCTGCACATCTTTGGACACTGAGGGGCAATTTAGCATGACCAATCCACCCATCCTGCACATCTTTGGACACTGAGGGGCAATTTAGCACGGACAATCCACCTAAACTGCACATGTCGGGATTGTGGGAGGGAACCGGAGCACCCGGAGGAAACCCACGCACACACTGGGAGAGAATGCGCAAACTCCCCACAGACACACACCCAAGGCCGGAATTGAGCCTGGGTTCCTTGTGCTGTGAGGCAGTAGTGCTAACCATTGTGCCACCCTATGTTCTCTGAGCAATCCTATTTTGTGCAGAATCTCCTCCTTCGTCGCCTTAGATTTTAGTCTATGGTTACACATGGATCATCTGCAATCATTCCATGTTCCCTCTGTTCCTCTTTCATAAGAGCCAATTGTTTGAACTATATTTTGACCAGCTTTGGCCAAATTTCCTAACTTGGGTACACTCCAAATCTTCCTTTTGTGCTTTCTTGATTTCTTGTAGTTTTGTTTGTTTTCCAAAAGGCTGTTGGAGAGTTGGTTATGACAGATGAAAATGCTTCCACCTCTCAAATATGTATGAATTCTTGGGTGACTGCTTGACCAACCAGAGCTCTAGATAATAGGGTGGATAGGGTGGACAGGGAGAGCCTTTTTCCTCGGATAGTGATGTCTAGCACGAGGGGACATAGCTTTAAATTGAGGGGTGATAGATATAAGTCAGATGTCAGAGGTAGGTTCTTTACTCAGAGAGTAGTAAGGGTGTGGAATGCCCTGCCTGCAACAGTAGTGGACTTGCCAACACTAAGGGCATTCAAATGGTCATTGGATAGACATATGGATGATAAAGGAATAGTGTAGATGGGCTTTAGAGTGGTTTCACAGGTTGGCGCAACATCGAGGGCCGAAGGGCCTGTACTGCGCTGTAATGTTCTATGTTCTATGTTCTATGTTCTAATATGCCTGGTGTGGCCTTTGTTTTCAGAGGATCCTTACAGAGCAGGACGAGACCATTCAGTCCATCGGGTCTGCACCAACCCTCCGAAAGAGCACCCTACCGTGGTCCACTCACCCGCCCAATCCCCATAGCCCCGTACCCCACCTCACCTGCACATGGTTGGGCATCAAGGGGCAATTTAGCGTGGCCAATCCACCTAACTGCACATCTGGCAGGCTGCACAGTGGCTCAGTGGTTAGCACTTACTGCCTCTCAGCGCCAAGGTCCCTGGTTTGATTCCGACCTCGGGCGATTGTATGGAGTTGTACATTCTTCCCGTGTCTGCGTGGGGTTGCTCCAGTTTCCTTCCACAGTCCAAGGATGTGTAGGCTGGGTGGATTGGCCACGCTAAATTGCCCCTGAGTGGGGTTACAGGGATATGGTGGGATATTGGGCCTAGGTAGGGTGTTCTTTCAGCAGGATGATGGGCCAAATGGCTTCCTTCTGCACTGTAGGGATTCTATGATTCTATCTTTGGAATGTGGGAGGAAATCGGAGCACCCGGAGGAAACTCACGGTGAGAGCGTGCAAACTCCACACAGACAGCCACACAAGGTCCCTGGTGCTCTGAGGCAGCGGTGCTAAATGCTGTGGCAACATTCCGCCCCTCAGTGTCCGAAGTCCAGAGTTTGAACTTCAAGAGGTCTGGGG
Organism: Scyliorhinus torazame; assembly: GCF_047496885.1. Lineage (NCBI taxonomy): Eukaryota > Metazoa > Chordata > Chondrichthyes > Carcharhiniformes > Scyliorhinidae > Scyliorhinus > Scyliorhinus torazame. The sequence goes on along the minus strand of NC_092737.1, from coordinate 25,759,186 downwards.
GAGACCGCAGAATCAATCACGATATGACCTCTCCCCTTCAGCCACAGGCCAATGGCGAGATCCACAAACCCATTCAAATGCCGACAACTAAAAACAATGATTGACCTTTAACCTTTGATGTATCAAAGAGCGACATCCGGAAATACTTTGGCAACTTCTGTGGAATTCAAAAGGGTGACCAGCGGCCGACTTCAATTTGAAATTGCAATCCCACCAAAGGTAAGGGCGTTTCTCCGATACCCAGGTTATTGACAATCCTTCATTTTCTAGAGTTGTATAATGTTGTTGCATTTCAATGAAATCCCTGGAAGCAGAGAAGATTGACTTTTTTTTCACCTCCTCCTGGATCCCAAAGGAAAAATAAGTTAAGACAGGCGGTGACCGCAACCCTCTCAAGCTAGAATAACTAACATACACTTGGTGGGGGGGGGCGCACAGTGGTAATAATAATATTCTTTATTGTCACAAGCAGGCTCACATTAACACCGCAATTAAGTTACTGTGAGAAGCCCCTAGTCGCCACATTCCGACGCCTGTTCGGGTACACAGAGGGAGAATTCAGAATGTCAAATTCACCCAACAAGTACATCTTTTGGGACTTGTGGGAGGAAACCGGAGCAGCCGGAGGAAACCCACGCAGATGCTGGGAGAACGTGCAGACTCCACACAGACAATGACCCAAGCCGGGAATCGAACCAGGGACCCTGGAGCCGTGAAGCAACTGTGCTACCGTGCTGTCCCCACAGTGGTTAGCATTATTGCTACACAGTGCCAGGGACCCGATTCAATTCCGGCCTTGGGGCACTGTGTGAAGTTTGCTCGTTCTCCCCGTGTCTGCGTGGGTTTCCTCCGGGTGCTCCGGTTTCCTCCCACAGTCCAAAGATGTTCAAATTAGGTGGACTGGCTATGCTAAATTGCCCCTGAGTGTCCAAAGGTTAAGTGAGGTTACAGAGATAGGGCTGGGGATGGGCCTAGCTAGGGTGCTCCTTCAGAGGTTCGTTGCAAACTCAATGGGCTGACTGGTCTCATTCTGCACTGTAGGGTGCTATGGAATCTATGATGTGGAGATGCCGGCGTTGGACTGGGGTGAGCACAGTACGAAGTCTTACAACACCAGGTTAAAGTCCAACAGGTTTGTTTCGATGTCACTAGCTTTCGGAGCGCTGCTCCTTCCTCAGGTGAATGAAGAGGTATGTTCCAGAAACACATATACAGACAAATTCAAAGATGCCAAACAATGCTTGGAATGCGACCATTAGCAGGTGATTAAATCTTTACAGATCCAGAGATGGGGTAACCCCAGGTTAAAGAGGTGTGAATTGTGTCAAGCCAGGACAGTTGGTAGGATTTCGCAGGCCAGATGGTGGGGGATGAATGTAATGCGACATGAATCCCAGGTCCCGGTTGAGGCCGCACTCATGTGAGCGGAACTTGGCTATAAGTTTCTGCTCGGCGATTCTGCGTTGTCGCGCGCCCTGAAGGCCGCCTTGGAGAACGCTTACCCAGAGATCAGAGGCTGAATGCCCTTGACTGCTGAAGTGTTCCCCGACTGGAAGGGAACATTCCTGCCTGGTGATTGTTGCGCGATGTCCGTTCATTCGTTGTCGCAGCGTCTGCATGGTCTCGCCAATGTACCACGCTTCGGGACATCCTTTCCTGCAGCGTATGAGGTAGACAACGTTGGCCGAATCGCACGTGTATGTACCGCGTACCTGGTGGGTGGTGTTCTCACGTGTAATCGTGGTATCCATGTCCAGGACCTCCGACTGAACCTGCCCCTGGGCCTGGCCAAACCTGCCATAAACAGGTCCAGGCAGCAGGTGACCAAGGTGGCTGTCTGATCCAACTATCTGTCCCTCTTCTGCGGCTACATTAGTGACGGGGTGTTCCTGGAGAGGGAGCGGGCAATGTTCACGGGCACCATCCATGCCTACCATGCCTAGTGTGCACCGCAGTGTCTGGGATACTTTATTGACCCATTTAATCACATTTTGATTTGATGCTTTAAGTTTCATTTGCTCTTTGATTATGTTTAAGGCAGTGTCCCTTTAAGGGGCTGTCCCTTTTAATGTGTCCTTCAGTTCATTTAAGAATACCTGTAGTGCTGAAGGAGGCCAATCTGCCCATTGTGAGTGCACCTTCCCCCCCCAAAAAGAGAACCGTAGCCAGTCCCACTCACCTGCCCCATCCCCGCGACCCTAATCCACCAATCCTGCCTTTTTGTTATATGACGTGTCCCAGAAATTTCATGGCAGCTTTTAGAAATTCACTTTATTCATTTAAAGTGAGGCCTCATGTAACACTTTCAGAATTTCACAAACTCTGTCGTGATAAGAACATAAGAACTAGGAGCAGGAGTAGGCCATCTGGCCCCTCGAGCCTGCTCCACAGTTCAATGAGATCATGGCTGATCTTTTGTGGACTCAGCTCCACTTTCCAGCCCGAACACCATAACCCTTAATCCCTTCATTCTTCAAAAAACTATCTATCTTTATCTTAAAAACATTTAATGAAGGAGCCTCTACTACTTCACTGGGCAAGGAATTCCATAGATTCACAACCCTTTGGGTGAAGAAGTTCCTCCTAAACTCAGTCCTACATCTACTTCCCCTTATTTTGAGGCTGTGCCCCCTAGTTCTGCTTTCACCTGCCAGTGGAAACAACCTGCCCGCATCTACCCTATCTATTCCCTTCATAATTTTATATGTTTCTATAAGATCCCCCCGCATCCTTCTAAATTCCAACGAGTACAGTCCCTGTCTACTCAACCTCTCCTCGTAATCCAACCCCTTCAGCTCTGGGATTTAGGGGGGACACGGTAGCACAGTGGTTAGCACAGTTGCTTCACAGCTCCAGGATCCCAGGTTCTATTCCTGGCTTGGGTCACTGTCTGTGCGGAGTCTGCACGTTCTCCCCGTGTCTGCGTGGGTTTCATCCCGGTTCTCCGGTTTCCTCCCACAAGTCCAAAAATGTGCAGGCAAGGTGAATTGGCCATGCTAAATTGCCCTTCGTGTCCAGAAAGGTTGGGTGGGGTTACTGGGTTACGGGGATAGAGTGGGGATGTGGGCTTAGGTAGGGTTCTCTTTCCAAGGGCCGGTGCAGACTCGATGGGCCAACTGGCCTCCTTCTGCACTGTAAATTCTATGATAATCTATGAAAATTCTATGATTAACCTAGTGAATCTCCTCTGCACACCCTCCAGCACCAGTACGTCCTTTCTCAGGTAAGGAGACCAAAACTGAACACAATACTCCAGGTGTGGCCTCACTAACACCTTAGACAACTGCAGCATAACCTCCCTAGTCTTAAACTCCATCCCTCTAGCAATGAAGGACAAAATTCCATTCGCCTTCTTAATCACCTGTTGCACCTGCAAACCAACTTTTTGCGACTCATGCACGAGCACACCCAGGTCTCTCTGCACAGCAGCATGTTTTAATATTTTAACATTTAAATAATAATCCCTTTTGCTGTTATTCCTACTAAAATGGATAACCTCACATTTGTCAACATTGTATTCCACCTGCCAAATCCTAGCCCATTCACTTAACCTACCCAAATCCCTCTGCAGACTTCCGGTATCCTCTGCAATTTTTGCTTTACCACTCATCTTAGTGTCATTTGCAAACTTGGACACATTGCCCTTGGTCCCCAACCCCAAATCATCTCTGTAAATTGTGAACAATTGTGGGCCCAACACTGATCCCTTAGGGACACCAATAGCTACTGATTGCCAACCAGAGAAACACCCCTCAATCCCCACTCTTTGCTTTCTATTAATTAACCAATCCTCTATCCATGCTACTACTTTCCCCTTAATCTTTATCTTATGCAGTAACCTTTTGTGTGACACCTTGTCAAAGGCTTTCTGGAAATTCAGATATATCACATCCATTGGCTCCCCGTTATCTACCGCACTGGTAATGTCCTCAAAAAATTCCACTAAATTAGTTAGGCACGACCTGCCCTTTATGAACCCATACTGCGTCTGCCCAATGGGACAATTTCCACCCTGATGCCTCACTATTTCTTCCTTGATGATAGATTCCAGCATCTTCCCTACTACCGTCGTTAATCTCACTGTCCTATAATTACCCACTTTCTGCCTTCCTCCTTATTTAAACAGTGGTGTCACGTTTGCCAATTTCCAATCCGCCGGGACCACCCAGAGTCTAGTGAATTTTGGTAAATTATCACTAGTGCATTTGCAATTTTCCTAGCCATCTCTTTTAGCACTCTGGGATGCATTCCATCAGGGCCAGGAGACTTGTCTACCTTTAGCCCCATTAGCTAGTGATGCTCATGTCTTGCGACGTCATCGATAAGCACCTCATCCATCTGAGAATTTCCTCCTTTTTTCCTTCAGGAATGTTTGACTTGGTCCACAAGAATATCTCTGGAGCTGAATGTGTCCCGAAGGGACGTAATGAAAGCAGAATTGTCCGCAAGGCACAATAAATGGCGTTAACAGCTTGGACTCCTGGTCGAGGGCAGATTGCCAGAACCTGCTGTCAGCATCAAGTTTAGTGAAGAGCAAGCTATTGGAAAGTTTTGCCAAGCTGTCATCGACTGAGGAAATAGAATGGAGTTCGCCCCGAATTGCTTCATTTAATTGTGTGTGGCCGACGTGAAAACCTGAGCTTGCCATTTTACTTGGGAACTGACAAGAGGATCGAACACCACATTTTTGGCTCCATGACTATTCCTGGCTTCGACAAGGGGGAGCTGTAACTTTTATATAGAAATTAAACCTCTGTGTAATATTTTGTCTTGTTCCTCTGTGACGTTCTCCATTCATGGGTGTGGCTCCTCCCGGGAGTGTATAGGCACATAGCCTTAGCATCCTGAAGCGATGTAATGTGATCTTCATGTCTGACCTTACCACAGAATCACTGAATTGTTACAGCACAGATAGAGGCCATTCTGCCCATCGTGTCTCAACCGCCCCCCCCCCGAATGAGCATTATGCTGAGTGTCATTCCCTTACCCTTTCCCTGTTACCTCTGCACACTGTTTCTATTCAAATAGTCATCATGCGCCCTCTCGAATGCCTCAGTTGAACGTGCCTCCACCGTACCATACTTCCAGGCAGCACATTCCCAGGCCCAAATCGCTCCTTTGTGTGGCAAGGTGGTGCAGTGGTTAGCACTGCTACCTCACAGCACCGAGGACCCGGGTTCGATCCTGGCCCCGGGTCACTGTCACGTGTGGAGTTTGCACGTTCTCCCCGTGGCTACGTGGGTCATACTCGCGTAACCCAAAAGGATGTGCAGGCCAGGTGGATTGGCCATGCTAGCACAGTGGTTAGCACTGTCGCTTCACAGCCCCAGGGCCCCAGGTTCGATTCTCGGCTTGGGTCACTGTCTGTGCGGAGTCTGAACGTTCTCCCCGTGTCTGCGTGGGTTTCCTCCGGGTGCTCCCATTTCCTCCCACAGTCCAAAGATGTGCAGGTTAGGTGAATTGGTCTGTGCTAAATTGCTCTGTGCTGTCCAAATATTTGGTGGTATGACTGGGTTACAGAGATAGGGTGGAGGTGTGGGCTTAGGTAGGATACTCTTTCAGGGGCCAGTGTAGACTCGATGGACTGAATGGCATCCTTCTGCACTGTAAATTCTATGATCTATGATTCTATGATAAATTGCCCCTAAAAGGAAAAAATGAATTGGGTGCACTAAATTTACTGAAACAAAATTTGCTCCTTTTACAAAACACCTTAAATCAATTCCCCCTTGGTCTTGATCCTTTTACGCATGGGAACAGTTTCTCTCGGTCTACTCTTCCCAGCCCCCTCATGATTCTTATCATCTCTATCAAATCTCCTCTCATCCTTCTTCTCTCCAAGGTGTACAGTGCCAACCTCCCCAATCTATCCTCCGAATCTATCATTCCTGTAATCATTCTTGTAAACTTATTCTGCCTTCTCTCCAACAGTCACATCCTTCCTGTAGTATGGCACCCAGAACTGCACACAGTACTCCAGCTAAGGTCTAACTAGTGCCCGATAAAAAATCAGCGTAACCTCCTTGCTCTTGTAGTCTATGCCTGTTTTATTAGAGCCAAGGATTGGGTATCCTTGATTAACTGCACTCTTCTACTTTAATGACTTATGCACATATACACCCAGGTCCGTCTGCTCCTGACACACCCTTTTAAAATTGTACTTCTTATTTTACATTGTCTCCCCATGTTTTCTCCCAAAGTGAATCACCACCTATCTGCCCCCTCCGCGAATTTGTCTACACTCACCTCCTCACAGTTTACAAATGCTTCCAAGTTTTGTATTCCCCGCAATCTTTGAAATTGTCCCCTGCATGCCAAGATCTAGCTCATTAATGTCAGCAAACACAAGGGTCCCAATACTGACCCCCCTGGCGATCTCCACTACAATCGTTCTCCAGCCCGAAAATGATCCATCAACCATTGCTCACTGATTCCTGTTGTTTCAGCTGACTTCATTCCCACCTGGCTCTGTCCCTTTTATTCCAGGAGCTATAACTTTTCTCAAAAGTCTATTTTGAGTTCCGCTGAGAAAGCAGCGGGATATTTGTGCAGAACCCTGTCCTGTTGTCATGTCAGAGGATGTTGTCTACTTTTCTCAGAACGCCCGGTTGCATACAAACATTTCCATTCGGTAAAAGTATGCTTTGATTGTGCAAGATATAGAAGATCTTATTTAACTGTTATGTGTCCGGGTTTACAGAACCCCAAAGTGTTTCATGAGTTCAACCAACGCACAACTTTTAATAGATTGTGCTGTGGGACGCACACGGCGTACTCTCCAGGTGTGATACAGCAATTACGGACAAATGGTTTTTAAAACAAAATAATGTTTATTCTATGAACTCAATTTAACCTTTACAAAACAAACATTGAATATCTTAACACCCATTACTTCAAAGATAACCCCAAAAGACGACAAAATAATCCTTCAAACTGTTGCTTTAAACATCCAAAAGACTTCAACCTTCAAAAACAGACATGAGGTTACATTCAATATATTTATAGTCTTTGGATTTACAGACATCAACAGACCAGCTATCTGTCTTCCTGCAGCTCTCAGCAAAACACACAGACACTCCCAGCTTTCTCCTCAAACTGAAACTAAAAGCAGAAGTGAGCTCAGCTCCCCCCCCCCCACCCTCTGACATCACTTCAGTAATTTGATCAGCTCCATTTCTTAAAGGTACATTGCTTAAACATCCATTTTTTAAAGGTACTCTCACATGACACCTCCCCCCAAGAAAAAAAAATAAACCATCAACTTCAAGATAGTTTCATTTTTCACCTTTGCACCATCAATTAAGAAATGCACCCAGTAAAAACACTTTACCAGTTCAAAACAAAAACACACGCAAACAGGTATAATAATATAGTCCACTTTTTTTCTTTTTCGTTCTTCTTCTTCCAACCAAAAACCTTCTCGATTGACAGTCTCTTTGAACAAGAAAGTCTCTGCACGATCCATCCATTTCTCTATGCCTCGGCATTGTTATTCCGGAATCGCTCCAAAAATGTCAACGGATTATGATCCGTATATATAATGGTGTCAGACGGATTGCTGGCCACATAAATGTGAAACTGTTGCAAAGCGAGCACCAAACTCAAAGTCTCCTTCTCAATCGTCGAATACCTTTTCTGGTGAGAATTCAATTTCTTTGAAAAATAAGCAACAGGCCACTCTAGCCCTTCGTCGTCATCTTGTAGAAGCACCGCACCTACGCTCACATCGCTCACATCCACAGCCACTTTGAAGCGTTTGGTATAATCTGGGATGACTAACACAGGAGCAGCGGTTAACACAGCCTTCAGGCCATCAAATGCCTGTTGACACTCCACTGTCCACTGGAATTTGTTACGCTTCTTGAGCAAGTCTGTCAGTGGAGCGACCACACTGCTAAAATTTGGTACAAATTTCCAGTAAAATCCACTCATACCAAGAAATCGCATTAATTCCCGTTGTGTCGAGGGTATCGGAAACTCCCCAATAACTTTTGCTTTCACATCCCGTTGGACCAATTGACCCTGTCCGATTGTATGGCCAAGGAAAGTGACTTGGCCTTTTCCAAATTCACTTTTGGCTAGGTTTATCACCAAACCCGCCTCCTGAAGGCGATCGAATAACTCCAGAAGATGTTTTAAATGTTCTTTCCATGTCTGGCTGAAAACTACCAGATCGTCGATGTATACCGCACAATTGGGTAATCCTGAAACGACTGTATTAGTTAACCGTTGAAATGTGGCTGGTGTGTTTTTCATGCCAAATGGCTTAACTTTGAATTGGTATATACCATGTGGAGTCACAAAAGCTGAAATCTCCTTTGCCCTTTCGGATAAAGGTACCTGCCAGTAAACTTTAAGTAAATCCAATTTAGAAATAAAAGCGGATTGTCCCACTTTCTCAATGCAATCCTCCAAATGTGGGCTAGGACAAGAGTCCGTTCTTGTAACTGCATTAACCTTTCTATAGTCCACACACAACCGTTGGGTACCGTCTGGTTTTGGTACCATCACTATGGGTGAGATCCATTGGCTGCAACCCACTTCAATTATGCCATTTTTAAGCATATTCTCAATCTCTTTGTTAACCTGTGCCAATTTTAAAGAATTAAGTCTGTATGGATGTTGTTTGATTGGAACAGCATTTCCCACATCCACATCATGCATAGCCATTTTAGTACTGCCCAATGTATCTCCACAAACTTGCCCATGTGATATCAATAACTCTTTCAGGTCAGTTCGTTTTTCCTCTGGAAGATAACTCAACAATGTATCCCAATTTTTAAGAACATCCTCATTTTCCAATTTAATTTGAGGTATGTCAAATTCACAATCATATGGATTTGGTTCATCACTTCGAGTTAGAATCATTAAAACCTCCTCCTTTTTCTCTCCTTCCCTTTCAAAGTACCTTTTAAGCATATTCACACGACACACTCGGTGAGTCTTCCTTCTATCTGGTGTTTTTAACCACATAATTCACCTCACTTAATTTCCTTTCAATCTGATACGGTCCACAAAACCTAGCTTTTAAAGGCTCACCTACCACTGGTAACAATACTAAAACTTTATCTCCACTGGCAAAATTACAAACTTTGGATTTCTTGTCCGCGACCCGTTTCATCACATTTGGTGCAACTTCCAAATGTTGTCTAGCCAATTCACCTGCTCTATTTAATCGTTCCCTGAAATTTGACACGTAATCCAATTGTGTAATTCCCAATTTATCACCCACCAATTTTTCTTTCATCAATTTAAGTGGTCCTCTTACCTCATGACCAAAAACTAGTTCAAAAGGACTAAATTTGGTTGACTCATTAGTAGGAATGGAATTCCTTTATCCCAATCCTGTGGATAATCATGACAATAAGCCCTCAACATTGTCTTTAATGTCTGATGCCACCTTTCGAACGCTCCCTGTGATTCTGGATGGTATGCAGTTGATTTAAATTGTTTTATTCCTAAGCTATCCATAACTTCTCTGAATAACTTTTAGCTAAAATTTGACCCTTGATCCGATTGAATATCTGTGGGTAGTCCATATCTAGTAAAGAATTTAAGTAGTTCCTCCACAATCTTTTTAGCTGTAATATTACGTACTGGAATGGCCTCTGGAAACCTAGTAGACACATCCATTATAGTCAAAAGATATTGAATCCGACTTTTTGTTTTAGGAAGCGATCCTACACAATCAATTAGGACACTTGCAAAAGGTCCCTCAAATGCTGGAATGGGTATTAAGGGCACTGGTTTTATCACTGCTTGTGCTTTCCCTATCACTTGACATGTGTGACATGATTGACAAAATTTAACTACATCTTTATGTAGTCCAGGCTAATAAAAATGTTTCTGGATTTTAGCTTGAGTTTTCCTCATCCCCAAATGACCTCCCACTGGTACTTCATGTGCCACTCGCATCACCCCCTTTCTATACCCTATCGGCAATACTACTTGATGAACTTCTGCCCACTTTTCATCAGTCTGTATATGTACAGGTCTCCATTTTCTCATCAAGACATCACTTTTATGGTAATAACACTCTGGTATACTCTCAGATTCCTCTTCCGTATATGCTTTCTGATATATCCGTTTTATTTCTACATCTTTCTGTTGTAACTCCTCCAATTTTCCTGAACTAAAAATATCCGCCTCATCCTCCACCTGTTCTTGTTCTTTTTCAACCATCTGATCAAAAATCGTTTCTGATAATTGCACTTCCACTTCATCTTCGTTCTTTGATTTCTCCTCTTGTCTTAACCTGTGAATTTGCGACCTTTTTCCTACACAATCCGGAAAAATCCCAGGATATTCGTCCTTCAACACTTCAGTTGTCTGATTTTCCACTGGCTTATCAACCACAGTAGGCATCACTCCCACCTGCGATCCAGCTATATCATTACCCAAGATAAACTGTATTCCTGGACAAGATAGTTTCTCTATTACTCTTGCTACCACTTCACCACTCTTCACTGGACTTTCCAACTTTACCTTATATAATGGAACGCTACTTCTCTCACCCTGAATTCCACATATTACCACCTTTTTGGCAACATTCTTCCAAACTACATGATTCCTCATCTCTTACCATTAAAGATTGACTAGCTCTCGTATCTCTGAAAATTGTGACTTCTTTACTTGCTCCTCCTGATACACATGAGTAAACCTCACCCACACAAGTAAATTCTTTAAAGACATCTGGCACCTTCTTAACAATTACTTCTTGAACAGGCTGTACAATTGTTTGCACCTCCTTCGCTTCACTTGGACTTTCCTTTACTACTTTAACAAACCCCACTGTCTTATCCTGTTTCACCACATCAGCCTTCCCAGTGCTTTTCTTCAACCACCAACACTGTGACTTTACATGGCCTAGTTTATTACAGTGAAAACATTTGAAAATTTTAATCTGTTTTCCACCCTCCTGGATTTCCTTTTTAATCTGAGGTACACTCTCTTTATTGTCTCCCATCAGATCACCTTTACCTTTACCATTTGAGTATTTCTCATGTCCCCAGTTTCTATTCCTCACCAGCTGAAACTGATGCCGGAAACCAAGCTTTGATTTATGAACTAATTCATAATCATCTGCCATTTCTGCTGCTAATCTCGCAGTTTTAACCCTCTGTTCTTTCACACGAGTTCTCACTACATCAGGAATTGCGTTTTTAAACTCCTCGAAAAGTATAATTTCTCTGAGAGCTTCATACGTTTGATCTATTTTCAAAGCCCTTATCCACCTATCAAAATTACTCTGTTTGAGCCTTTCAAACTCCATGTATGTTTGACCAAATTATTTCCTTAAATTTCTAAACCTTTGTCTGTAGGCTTCAGGCACTAGTTCATATGCACCTAAGATGGATTTTTTCACCTCCTCATACGTCCCAGATACCTCCTCCGGCAGTGATGCAAAGACTTCACTAGCTCTACCTACCAGCTTTGTTTGAATCAGTAATACCCACATGTCCTGTGGCCATTTCATTTGTTTAGCCACCTTCTCAAATGAAATGAAAAAGGCTTCTACCTCCTTCTCATCAAATCGTGGCAATGCTTGGACATATTTAAATAGATTCCCACCAAGCCTTCGACTATGATGCTCTTTCTCACTATCCTCATCACTATCATCCAACTGTACGTTTCCCTTTACATCTGCCAGTTTTAACTGACTGTCATGTTTCATGGCCATTTTCTGAAGTTCAAACTCTCTCCCTTTATCTTTTTCCCTGATCTGTATCTCCCTTTATTTTTCTTTTTGTTCTGCTAGTGCTATTCTTTCTTTTCTCCTTTCTTCGCTCTCCTTTTCTTTTTCATCTCTCTCTCACTTTCTTTTTCCTCTCTCTCTCTTTTTTTCCCGCTCTCTCTCTTTCATTTTCCTCTCTCTTTCGTATTCAAGCTGCTTTAAGTCTTTCTCATGCTCCATTTGTTTAATTTGCAACTGAATTTTTGCCTTTCCAATCAATCAAACGGTATCTCAGGCAACTCTAAATGCTTAACCACCGCCATAATTACCTCATCTTTTCACATTTTGTCAGGTAATCTTAACTGCAATGTTTTTGCCAAATCTAACAGTCTGCTTTTAGTCTCTGTCCGTAAGGTACTGTGTGTGACCGTCTCCACCCTGAAAAACTTCTGAGCCTCTGAAAGAGCCATTGTCCACAACACTCTCCCCAATTAAATTAAATTACCACACCTGAAAAGCAATCACAATATGCTCACCCCTCACTGTCTTTAAGTTCACTAAGCCAATCCAATAGATAGAATTTTATCCCGGACAAGCCCCCAATTGTTATGGGTCTGGGTTTACAGAACCCCAAAGTGTTTCATGGAGTTCAACCGACCCACAACTTTTAATAGATTGTGGTGTGGGAAGCACACGGCATACCCTCCAGGTGTGATACAGCAATTATGGACAAATGGTTTTTAAAACAAAACAATGTTTATTCTATGGACTCAATTTAACCTTTAATAAACAAACATTGAATATCTTAACACCCATTACTTCAAAGATAACCCGGAAAGACTACAACACTAAATAATGCTTCAAACTGTTGCTTTAAACATCCAAAAGACTTCAACCTTCAAAAACAGACATGAGGTTACATTCAATATATTTATAGTCTTTGGATTTGCAGACATCAACAGACCAGCTATCTGTCTTCCTGCAGCTCTCAGCAAAACACACAGACACTCCCAGCTTTCTCCTCAAACTGAAACTAAAAGCAGAAGTGAGCTCAGCTCCACCCCCCCCCCCCCCCCCCCCACACACACACACTCTGACATCATTTCAGTAATATGATCTGCTCCATTTCTTAAAGGTACATTGCTTAATCATCCATTTCTTAAAGGTACTCTCCCATGACATAACTCTCATCCCTTGTGGCTAAGGGCGGTGTCAGCTCTGTTCGTTGAAGATTCGTCCAATCCGTGCCTTGCAGTAGAATTCTTGATGGCTGGATGTCTAATACACTGCATCTTTCCAAATTGGTCAGTCAGGACTGTAATACCAGCTCCAATAGCGAGTGTGTTCGAAAGTAACGGTCCAAAATATTGGTTCATGATCCATCACTTCTCCGAGGAAATCTGTGTCCTCATTTCCTTCCTTTTGTTACTCGTTTCCTGGATTAGAACATAGAACATAGAACAGTACAGCGCAGTACAGGCCCTTCAGCCCTCGATGTTGCGCCGACCTGTGAAACCACTCTAAAGCCCATCTGCATTATTCCCTTATCGTCCATATGTCTGTCCAATGACCATTTGAATACCCTTAGTGTTGGCGAGTCCACTACTGTTGCAGGCAGGGCATTCCACACCCTTACTACTCTGAGTAAAGAACCTACCTCTGACATCTGTCTTATATCTATCACCCCTCAATTTAAAGGTATGTCCACTCGTGCTAGACATCACCATCCGAGGAAAAAGGCTCTCACTGTCCACCCTATCCAATCCTCTGATCATCTTATATGCCTCAATTAAGTCACCTCTTAACCTTCTTCTCTCTAACGAAAACAGCCTCAAGTCCCTCAGCCTTTCCTCATAAGATCTTCCCTCCATACCAGTCAACATTCTAATAAATCTCCCCTGCACCCCTTCCAATGCTTCCACATCCTTCCTATAATGCGGCGACCAGAATTACACGCAATACTCCAAATGCGACCACACCAGAGTTTTGTACAGCTGCAACATGACCCCATGGCTCCGAAACTCAATCCCTCTACCAATAAAAGCTAACACACCGTACGCCTTCTTAACAACCCTCTCAACCTGAGTGGCAACTTTCAGGGATCTATGTACATGGACACCGAGATCTCTCTGCTCATCCACACTGCCAAGAATCTTACCATTAGCCCAGTACTCTGTCTTCCTGTTATTCCTTCCAAAATGAATCCCCTCACACTTTTCTGCATTAAACTCCATTTGCCACCTCTCAGCCCAGCACTGCAGATTATCTATGTCCCTCTGTAACTTGTAACATCCTTCCGCACTGTCCACAACTCCACCAACTTTAGTGTCATCTGCAAATTTACTCACCCATCCTTCTACACCCTCCTCCAGGTCATTTAATGAAAATGAAAATCGCTTATTGTCACAAGTAGGCTTCAAATGAAGTGAAAAGCCCCTAGTCGCCACATTCCAGCGCCTGTTCGGGAAGACTGTTACGGGAATTGAACCATGCTGCTGGCCTGCCTTGGTCTGCTTTCAAAGCCAGCGATTTAGCCCTGTGCTAAACAGCCTTGCTAGGGTCATTTATAAAAATGACAAACAGCAGTGGACCCAAAAGAGATCCTTGTGGTACACCACTAATAACTGGACTCCAGTCTGAATATTTCCCATCAAACACCACCCTTTGTCCTCTTCCAGCTCGCCAATTTTTGATCCAACCTGCTAAATCTCCCTGAATCCCATGCTTCCGTATTTTCTGCAGTAGCCTACCGTGGGGAACCTCATCAAACGCTTTACTGAAATCCATATACACCACATCAACTGCTTTACCCTCATCCACCTGTTTGGTCACCTTCTCAAAGAACTCAATAAGGTTTGTGAGGCACGACCTACCCTTCACGAAACCGTGTTGACTATGTCTAATCAAATTATTCCTTTCCAGATGATTATACACCCGATCTCTTATAAACCTTTCCAAGATTTTGCCCACAACAGAAGTAAGGATTGTCTGCTGTTCAGAGATGTCCTCTTGAATTCTTCCTTTGTTTGCATTTTCGGGTTTACAGAACCGCTTAAAGTGTCCTGTCTTTCTGCACTGGAGTAATACCTTCTGCCGGGTCAGCTTATCTTCTATTTAGATTATCTGATTTTTTAGCTTCACAGTACGGGCATTTTAAAATGGCTGCTGCAGGGTTTCCGGCATCCCCCATCTCCCCCCACCCCCCCCCCCAACCCCCAGCACCCCACCCTGCACCTTCCGACCCCCTCACTCCGCCACCCCCTCCATCTCACCAACCCCCCCCCCCCGCCAAACCGTGCGCCACCCACTGGCATGGCATCACGTGACCCACCCAAAGGAATTGCCCACAGTAGCCCCGACAGGAGATGCCGGATGAGGGCCGTGGAGCGCACGTTGACATGGGCAGGACAAGTCAGCAGGGACAGGTGACAGGGCCAGAGGCTCCCACAGTGCCAGGCACCGACGGGGCCAGGGGTGCGGGGTGAGGGCAGCGTTCCACCCCGCAGGCCCCATATGCCCACTCGGCACAATGTATCAAATTCAATGTGTTCCGAGCCCACCGGGAGACCCGGGCAGCGGGGTTCACTGTCGTCGCAGAGGTGCCCCGGGAACAGGGATGATCGACAGGACGCATGTCCCCCCGATGAGCATCCGGCCCATGGCAGGGTGCTCTATACCAACCCAAAAGGGGTTCCACTCGATCAACGTGCAGCTGGTGTGTGACATGAGATGCCCATCATTCACCTCTGTGCCCGATACCCGGGCGGTGTGCACGACGCCTTCATCCTGGTGCACGCAACAATTCCTGGCGTCTTCGATGTGCTCCCCCAAGAGGTGGCTTGGCTCCTGGGTGACAGGGGTTATCCATCGTGGGCGAGGTTGATGGCACCTATCCAGGGGCCACAGGCCGACGCGGAGACCCACTGCAACGATGCCCAAGGAGAGGCCACCGGCATGATTGAACGGTGCTTTGGCATCGTGAAGATGCGATTCGATGTCTGGACAGCTCTAGAGGGTCCCTCCAGTAGAGCAGTAGAGTTTCCCACATCATGGTGGCCTGCTGCATTCTCACTAACATTGCGCAGCAGAGAGGGCACTGGAGGAGGACTATCAATGCCGGGTCTCGTCTGACGGGCAGGATGCGGGGGAGGGGGAGGATGGGTAGGACATGTGCGCCAGGCCGGTGGCCCGGGACACTCTAATCACCTCCATGTTCCTCGGCTAAAGGGCGTGGCCAGCGGCAGAGACACCCCTTCTCACCCCCCCCCCCACCCCAGACGGCCAATCACCCCTTCCCATGACCACCCTCCCTGCGCCCTCCGCGCCCAGCAACCCCCTCCATGCTTGCTACCCGCCACACTCTAGCGGGGGGGGGGGCAGCATCAGCGGGTCTGGCCGTTGGGATGGAGGATGATGATGACCCGCTCCTCGAAGAACCCTGGTGCTCCGCGTCGTTTGACAAAGTCTGACTCCTGCCTGAGTATGCAAGCTGGCCGTTCCAATCACACGCTTGGGGTGGCGGAGGTGGGGGGGGGGGGGGATGGTGGGAGGTGGTTGGGGTGTGGGGTGGAGAGGGAGGGGGTGGGGTACAGGGGTGGTGAGTGACGGCAGCACTGGGGTCACTGGCACAAGCCCCAATGTGTGTCCATCTCCCCTCCCCGCGCCCCCCCCCCCCCCCCCCAGCTCCCCCTCTGCAGCCAGCACAGCCCATCCCTCACAGCCCTCTGACACAGCACCAAGTCAGGTTGGAACGTTGTGATCAGGGGCGTCATTCTCCGACCCCCCCCCCCCGCCGGGTCGGAGAATGGCCGTTGGCCGCCGTGACTCCCGCCCCCGCCCCTGCCAAAGTCTCCGCTCCCGGAGATTGGGCGTGGGCGGGAATCCAGCCGCGCCGGTTGGCGGGACCCCCCGCTGGATTCTCCGGCCCGGATGGGCCGAAGTCCCGCCCAGGAATTGCCTGTCCCGCCGACGTAAATCAAACCTGGTATTTACCGGCGGGACCAGGCGGCGTGGGCGGGCTCCGGGGTCCTGGGGGGGGGGGGGCGCGGGGCGATCTGACCCCGGGGGGTGCCCCCACGGTGGCCTGGCCCGCGATCGGGGCCCACCGATCCGCGGGCGGGCCTGTGCTGTGGGGGCACTCTTTCCCTTCCGCCTCCGCTACGGCCTCCACCATGGCAGAGGCGGAAGAGACTCTCCCCACTGCACATGCGCGGGAAACTGACAGCGGCCGCTGACGCTCCCGCGCATGCGCCGCATTTCCGCGCTAGCTGGCGGGGCGGAAATCCCTCCGGCGTCGGCCTAGCCCCTCAATGTTGGGGCTAGGCCGCCAAAGATGCGGAGACTTCCGCACCTTTGGGCCGGCGCGATGCCCGTCTGATTGGCGCCGGCTTTGGCGCCAGTCGTGAAACGGTGACATTTTTGTCCAGTTTTGCGCCCTTGACCCTCACGCTAACCTGTCTGCTGAGATGGAGGGGGTGGCGGAGTGGGAGGGTGGTAAGGTGCAGGGTGGGGGTGCTGGGGGCGTGATGCGGGCACCCGTACGGTCGGTGCCACTTTGCGCAACCACGGGCCACAGAGGGCAGTCAGTGGGGTGCACAGCAAGGTGGATGCCCTGCAGGCCACATCGATGGTGGTCCGTGCCTGGGAGCCTGAGTCCCATGGGGTGTTATCCTGACCCCCTCGACCCATTCCCTGGTCACCCCCCGCTGCTCAGCCCCCACCCCGGCCCTGGCAGACGCCCCTCCCAGCCAGCCTTGCCAGCACCAGGACCAGCAGCCCACGGCTGTGCCTCTCCGCGTCTTACCTCCCTCATCAGCCACGGCACCTGCT
Organism: Scyliorhinus torazame; assembly: GCF_047496885.1. Classification (NCBI taxonomy): domain Eukaryota; kingdom Metazoa; phylum Chordata; class Chondrichthyes; order Carcharhiniformes; family Scyliorhinidae; genus Scyliorhinus; species Scyliorhinus torazame. The sequence continues at coordinate 25,741,683 of NC_092737.1, read as the reverse complement.
CCCGATTTTTAAAACAAGGGGAACTTGCCGGTGGGTCATTTCTCCTAATTGAGGGGTAGCATCGCGGAGGCCCCGGGGAATACCGGGTCAGGCCCACTGACGATATGCCAACGGCATTTACTACATGTGCGGAGTAGGACACATTGACGCAGCTGTCGGGTAACCGGAGCCTAGCACCCTGTCTGCCCGCTTCGCCGGCCATGATTTTCCCTCACGCGCAATTCTACGCCCAATCGCGTTTCCCGATTCCAGCATCTGCCCTCGGAGAATCCCGCCCCCTAGTGTCTGAATCGTGCTTTCCACTTTCAAACACCACACTGAATTCAATCACGTTATGATCACTATTTGAGAAATATCCACGCACGGTTACGTTGCTACTTAAACTGGGCTTATTACTCAACACGAAATGTAATATTGTCTGTCCACTTATTACACCTGGAACATATTGCTGCAGGAAACTATCCCAGACACAATCCAGAAATGTGCTACCTGTCTGAAAGGCGTTTGCCTGCCTCTCCCAATCTCCGAGTAAGTTGACAAGATCTCTTGCACATGGCTGTTGATGTCGCTGTTACATCATGATACATGTCACTATCTCGTTAGCATAATGATTATAACTATTATGGGCGGCACGGTGACCCAGTGGGTTCGCACTGCTGCCTCACAGCTCCAGGGTCCCGGGTTCAATTCCCACCTCGGGTGACCGTGTGGAGTTTGCACGTTCTCCCCGTGTCTGCGTGGGTTTCCTCCGGGTGCTCCGGTTAACTCCCACAGTCCAAAGATGTGTAGGTTAGGTGCATTGACCACTCTAAATTGCCCCTTAGTGTGCCAAGTTTAAGTGAGGTTACGGGGATGGGGAGGGGGAGTGGGCCTCGGTAGGGGGCTCTTTCGAAAGGTCGGTGCAGACTCGATGGGCCGAAATGGCCCCTTTGTGACTCCACGATTAACCCCTTCTCAACCCCTCGCCTCCCTCCTCCTCTTTTTCCTCACTGCAGTTGGGGGTGCCGAGGCCCCCCAATCTATCCCTGACAACTCCACCCTCGGTGAGCTGGGGGTGGGGCAGGAGTGGTGGAGGGGGGGAGGGTGCTGGTGTGAGGGAGTGCCCCTGGATCAGGACTCAAGGTTGAGCCCAATTCAATTTATTTTTGTGTGTCTCTATTGCGGCCAACTTGTCCGGTGCTCAATATTCTCATTGTACCTGCCGCTGACAGTTTGATGGAGCTGGCTAAGGTAAATATTGGTCCTTTGGAAGACGAGAAGGAAGATTTACTAATAGGAGACGGGGAAATGGCTGAGGAGCCGAACAGGTTTTTTGGGTCAGTCTTCACAGTGGAAGACACAAATAACATGCCAGTGACTGATGGAAATAAAGATATGATAGGTGAGGACCTTGAGATGATTGTAATCACTAAGGAGGCAGTATTGGGCAAGCTAATGGGGCTAAAGGTAGACAAGTCTCCTGGCCCTGATGGGATGCAGCCCAGAGTGTTAAAAGAGATGGCTAGGGAAATTGTAAACGCACTAGTGATAATTTATCAGAATTCACTAGACTCTGGGGTGGTCCCAGAGGATTGGAAAGTAGCAAACGTGACACCACTGTTTAAAAAAGGAGGTCGGCAGAAAGCGGGTAATTATAGGCCGGTAAGCTTAACTTCGGTTGTAGGGAAAATGCTGGAATCTATCATTAAGGAGGAAATAGCGGGGCACCTGGAGGGAAATTGTCCCATTGGGCAGACGCAGCATGGGTTCATAAAGGGTAGGCCGTGTCTGACTAATTTGGTAGAATTTTTTGAGGACGTTACCAGTGCAGTAGATAACGGGGAGCCAATGGATGTGGTATATCTGGATTTCCAGAAAGCTTTTGACAAGGTGCCACACAAAAGGTTGCTGCATAAACTAAAGATGCATGGCATTGAGGGTAAAGTGGTAGCATGGGTAGAGGATTGGTTAACTAACAGAAAGCAGAGAGTGGGGATAAATGGGTGTTTCTCTGGTTGGCAACCTGCAACTAGTGGGGTCCCTCAAGGATCAGTGTTGGGGCCGCAGTTGTTCACAATTTACATCGATGATTTGGAGTTGGGGACCAAATGCAATGTGTCAAAGTTTGCAGACGACACTAAGATGAGTGGTAAAGCAAAAAGTGCAGAGGATACCGGAAGTCTGCAGAAGGATTTGGATAGGTTAGGTGAATGGGCTAGGGTCTGGCAGATGGAATTCAATGCTGCCAAGTGTGAGGCTATCCATTTTGGGAGGAATAACAGCAGAATGAATTATTATTTAAACGGTAAGATGTTAAAACATGCTGCTGTGCAGCGGGACCTGGGTGTGCTGGTGCTCGAGTCGCAAAAAGTTGGTGTGCAGGTGCAACAGGTGATTAAGAAGGCTAATCGAGTTTTGTCTTTCATTGCTCGAGGGATGGAGTTCAAGACGAGGGAGGTTATGCTGCAATTGTATAGGGTGTTGGTGAGGCCACATCTGGAGTATTGTGTTCAGTTTTGGTCTCCTTACCTGAGAAAGGACATATTGGCACTGGAGGGAGAGCAGAGGAGATTCACTAGGTTGATCCCAGAGTTGAGGGGATTAGATTATGACGAGAGGTTGAGTAGACTGGGACTGTACTCTTTGGAGTTTAGAAGGATGCGGGGGGATCTTATTGAAACATATAAAATTATGAAGGGAATAGATAGGATAGATGCGGGCAGGTTGTTTCCACTGGTTGGGGAAAGCAGAACTAGGGGGCATAGCCTCAAAATAAGGGGAAGTAGATTTAGGACCGAGTTTAGGAGGAACCTCTTCACCCAAAGGGTTGTGAATCTCTGGAATTCCTTGCCCAGTGAAGCAGTTGAGGCTCCTTCATTAAACGTATTTAAGAAAAAGATTGATACCTTTCTAAAGAATAACGGGGTTCGGGGATCTGGTGTACGGGCCGGAGAGTGGAGCTGAGTCCACAAAGATCAGCCATGATCTCATTGAATGGCGGAGCAGGCTCGAGGGGCCAGATGGCCTACTCCTGTTCCTAGTTCTTATGTTCTTATGTTCTTCTGTCCCCAAACTTCATCAAGCACGGTTTCGTATTCCCTCCTTTGTCAGCTGTCAGCACAGTCTGATAAGCTGCTCGCTCAACTCTCAGTGACTGCTACCTTCAGAGTGCTTTGAAGGTATTTCCTGCTTTGGGTCTGTTTGCCACAACCTCCACCAGCCTGCCATGGAGCGAGTGCTCAAATCCGGCCCAATGCAAGGTGTGCAGTGAGGTAAGTGCTTAATATCAGAGCAAAAACATTCAGCGAGAGAGGCCAAGTGGGAGAGTCAGAGAGAGTGGCAGAGGGGGAGAGATCATCGCAGACAGCGACCGGGACAGGGAGAGGTGGAAAGAGAGGCAGAGAGAGAGAGAGAGAGAGAGAGAGAGGCGGAAGGAAAGAGAGAGACAGACAGGAAGCGACAGAGAGAGGGAGAGGGCGAGAGAGAGAGAGAGACGAGAGAGTCAGGGAGAGAGGCAGGGTGAGGTCAAGGCAGAGAGAAGTGGAGACAGAGAATGGTGGAAAGGGGGGCAGAGAGAGAGAGAGAGAAGCAGAGGGAGAGAGTGAAAGTGAGAGAGAGAGGTGGAGAAAGGTAGGAAGCAAGAGGGGGAGAGAGAGCGAGGGGAAATGGCAAAGTGAGAGATACAGAGAGAGGGTAGTGTACCTTCATTTAGCCTTCTCCTCGTCCGGCAGTTTTGAGATCATTCCCAAGATTGCCCATCTTGGTTCAGTTCTGTTTGAGCAGAGTTTGGGGTTCGTTGACTGAATGGATTAGAAGTTCCTTGCATTTTTGACGAATGAACAGGCACTGCACTTACTGATACGCTCCTCCTGGCTGGTGATATATCTCAATCACATATGGCTCCGCAGTCCACTGCTCTCTCATTCCCCCAGACTCCAAAACCCTTCTCCCCACGCCCTCAGGCTCTACTCCAGGAGCCAGGCCCTAGGCCCCACTCCTCTCGTGCTCCAGGCCCCAGGCCTAGGTGTGTTGGCACGCAAACGTATAAATCAGGAGCAGCTGTAGGCCCCTAAAATCTGCTCCGACATTCAATAAGATCTGATTTTAACCTCAACTCCACACTCTCTGCTCCGCCCAATACATTTTCACCCCCCCCGCCCCTTGCTTTTTAAAAATCTATCTACCTCTGCCTTAAAAATATCCCCAAACTCTGCTTTCATTCCCTTTCGAGGATGGGAATTCCAAAGGCTCATCACTCTCTGAGAGAAAAACATTCTCCTCATCTCCGACTTAAATGAGCGACCCTCCCCTTCCGAGTTCCAGATTCACCCTCAAGAGGAAACATCCTCTTCACATCCACCCTGTCAATACCCCTCAGGATCCAGGTATTAGACCAGTAAACTATTATGAGGCAGAGATAGATTTATTTACCAAGTATTTACAATGGCCTGTATGATGAAGCATCGCACTCCCAGTGCTATTCTAGCTGGGAGGACCTACCTCACTCGGCCCTGATCTGGGCTTGCTTGTAACCGTTGCTCATGACGACCTCCAGGTGATTGGTCTCCGCCCCCTACCTGAGGAGCTCGTAATCCACGAGTCCCGTGGGGAGATCAATGAAAGGTTCCCCCGTGGTCCACGTGGGGGGGAGGGGGTTTTGACATAAACCACCCTTCTTTAAATGACGAGATCAGTGCTGTGCACAGTGCTATATATATTTTGATTGCATGCTGTCCTGCCATTGATAAAGCAATGCTATCTTTCTAGGGTCAGTTGCGGTAGTTAAATCTGTAGCTTCCAAATATATCTGAAATTGTTGTTGAAACAGTTTCTAATTAGAGTTCAAATTACCAGTCGTCTTGAGGTGATGTGGAGCTGGTGCATCGTCCATCGAGGCAGTTTTCTTCGAAGGATTCGTTTGCTGCGACGCTTCCGCAGTTGAAAAGCTGCACAGATTTCTTCTGTTTCTGATCTTTCTTAATCTAACCAGCTAATTTTTTCGAAGCTAATCCTGGTACCATGTTATATTACGTAATTAGAATACATTGTTTCTTTTGCTTACTTCCAGAATAGTCTGATGGTTGTAGTTTAATGAAAGTATCAGTCTCCAAATTAAGCAAATAACATTTAATGACTAACCAATATAAATATCAGTGAGTTTGTTCACTCTTTTACAACTCTGACTGATGATTAAGTAAATTAGATAAAGTATAAATAAAGTTTGACTACATGTGCCAACTAAGCTATCTCTCTAACACTCGGCTATCGTGTCACTCCTGATACGAAGAGGCGGGAATCTCCTCTGAGTTCAGTTTATATACATGGATATGGTATTACCATCTAGTGGTTGTCTAGCACTCTGATACAGTGGTTAACCCTTTACATACCAGCAGATATCCAGGTCACTACACACAATACTCCAGATGTGGTCTCACCAATGCCCTGAATAATTGAAACATGACGTCCCTAATTTTGTATTCAATTCCCCTCGCAATGAACGCTCGATTGACTTTCCAAATTGCTTGCTGCAGCTGTGTACTAATGTTTTGCGGCTCATCGCACTGGGACGCCCAGCTCTCTCTGTGTCTCAGGACTCCGTAATCTTTCACCACCTTGGTGAACACGAAAACTGGCTTTCAAAGTCCAGTTCCACAGCAGTGAAAGCCAAGTTCAGGTGTTTGCTGAGCTGGACACATTGGCGGAAATGAGGGCCGAGCGCCAGTCTGGTTTGCAGGTCTGACACTTCCCGTGATGCCAGCATCCCCCCCCTCTCCTGCATGGAGACATGGTGTGGGCTGGGCTCGGAGATCAGGCTTTGATCAGCCCTCGCTGTCAGCTCCTCACACACCCACCCCTCTCCACCACATCCTGCCAGCTGCCGGGCCCCCTTCCCCCACTCCTTCCTCCCTGTATCTTATCTCTCCTCTCTCGTTTTGTCAAAAACATTGAATCCAAAGCAAACATGGGCCACTCCATTTCCCCACCTCTTATCTCTCTATTATCACTTCCTTCCACACACAACAGCGCTCAGACCCAAACTTTATCCCATCTCGCCACCACTTTCAGACCTCACCACCTCTCCGAATTCTACGCTGGGCCTAATCCTCTCTCTTCTGTTCGGAATGATCTTACCATGTCTCTCCCATTTCTCCGAATTTCTCTTCCTCTTCCTGTCTCTCTCCTCTTTCTCTGTCCATCTGCTTTCCTCTCCCCCTTCATTTCCCTTGCACTCATTAATTTCCCAAGCCTCCTTTTCTCTCTCTGTCTCTTTCTCCCTCTATCTCACTCTGTCTCTCTCTCTCTCAGTTTGCCTCTCAATGTCTCTCTCCTTAGCATCTCAATGTGTCTCTACCTCTGTCCTGCTTTCTCCCTCTGTCTGTCTCTGTCTCTCACTGTTTCTCTTTATGTTTCAGTGTCTCTCTACCTCTCTCCCTCTTTCTCTGTCTCTCTCTCAGTCTGTCTCTCTGGATCTCTGCCTCTCTCTTTGTGTTTCAGTGTCCCTCTACGTCTCTCTCTCTCTCTCAGTCTCTCTGCCTCTCTCTGTCTCTCTGCCTCTCTCTCTCTCTGCCTCGCTTTCTGGATCTAACTGTCTCTCTCTCTGTGTCTCAGTGTCCCTCTACCTCTCTCTCTCTCAGTCTCTCTGCCTCTCTCTGTCTCGCTTTCTGGATCTCACTGTCTCTCTCTCTGTGTCTCAGTGTCCCTCTACCTCTCTCTCTCTCACACACTCAGTCCCTCTACCTCTCTCTCTCTTTCTCAGTCTCTCTGCCTCTCTCTCTCTCTCAGTCTCTCTGTCTCTCTGCCTCTCTCTCTTTCTCCCTCAGTCCCTCTGCACCTCTCTCTCTCTCTCTCTCTCTGTCTCGCTTTCTGGATCTCACTGTCTCTCTCTGTGTCTCAGTGTCCCTCTACCTTTCTCCCTCTTTCTCAATCTGTTTTTCTCTCTCACGCTCTCTCTATCTCTCTCTCATTCTGTCTGCTTGTCTCTTTCTGCGTCTTTCCCTCTGTCTGCCTCAGTCTCTCTCTCTCCCTCTCTTTCCCTCTCTCCATCTTGGCCGCTCTCGCTGCTCCTTTCTCGCCAGGTCACTTTCTTGATGTCCCTCTCTCAGCAATGTGCCAGTGATAAATCATGGAATCTAAACAGAGGATGAGGCCACCCTGCCCTCGTGTCTGTACCAGCTCCCTCCAATCAGGTAATGGTTAATTTCTCTTTGGAAAGCCATGATTGAATCTGCCTCCTCCACACTCTCAGGTCGTGCCTTCCACATAATCTTTCACACCAAACAGCCGACATCGCTTCTTTCACCAGCTCTGGTTTTCAATCACGTCCACCAATGGGAACAGTTTCTCCCTCAGACCCCTTGTGATGTGGAATACCATTGTCAAATCTCCCTTCTCTCAGGGAAATATCACCAGATTCTCCAAGCTATTAACACAATTGTGTCCCTCATCCGGGGAATCTTTCCTCACAAGCCTGTTGTGTAGCATTTCAATAAATGCCTTTCAGAAGCCCATGTACACCACATCAACTACATTACCCACACCCATCCTCTCCTTCACTCAGCAAAAACTTCATGCACCCTTTCGAATGAAGTGAAAAATGAAAATCGCTTATTGTCACAAGTAGGCTTCAAATGAAGTTACTGTGAAAAGCCCCTAGTCGCCACATTCCAGCGCCTGTTCAGGGAGGCTGGTACGGGAATTGAACCGTGCTGCTGGCCTGCTTTAAAAGCCAGCGATTTAGCCCAGTGTGCTAAACCAGCCCCTGCCTTAGCTCATTCCTGAAGTGTGGTGCCCAGAACTGGGGGCAAATACTTCCGCTGAGCCACACCTGTTTTTACACAGGATTATCATACCTCCGTTTCTTTTGTACCCCATGCCCCTTGCGATAAAGCCCAGGATCCAATATGCTTTGTTAACCAATCTCCTTTAACCTGCCCTGTAACCTTCGATGATTTATGCACATGTTAACCTAGATCCCTCAGCCTCTGCTGAACCCCCTTCAGAATTGCAACCTTCATTTTGGATTATCTGCCCATTTTCTTGCTATCAAAATCAATCTCTCCACACTTCTCTGCATTAAGTTTTGCCTGCCACTTGTCCGCTCCTTCCACCAGCCTACTTATGTTCTTTTCAAGTCTCTCACTATCCTCCTCACAGCTCACAATACGTCCGAGTTTGCGTCATCCACACATTTTGAAATTGTGCCCTGTATACCGAAGTCTAGCGCAAAGAACAAAGAACAAAGAAAAGTACAGCACAGGAACAGGCCCTTCGGCCCTCCAAGCCCGTGCCGACCATGCTGCCCGTCTAAACTAAAATCTTCTACACGTCCTGGGTCTGTATCTCTCTATTCCCATCCTTTTCATGTATTTGTCAAGATGCCCCGTAAATGTCACTATCATCCCTGCTTCCACTACCTCCTCCGGCAGCAAGTTCCAGGCACCCACTACCCTCTGTGTAAAAAACTTGCCTCGAACATCTACTCTAAACCTTGCCCCTCGCACCTTAAACCTATGCCCCCTAGTAATTGTCCCCTCTACCCTGGGAAAAAGCCTCTGACTATCCACTCTGTCTATGCCCCTCATAATTTTGTAGACCTCTATCAGGTCGCCCCTCAACCTCCGTCGTTCCAGTGAGAACAAACTGAGTTTATTCAAACGCTCCTCATAGCTAATGCCCTCCATATCAGGCAACATCCTGGTAAATCTCTTCTGCACCTTCTCTAAAGCCTCCACATCCTTCTGGTAGTGTGGCGACCAGAATTGAACACTATACTCCAAGTGTGGCCTAACTAAGGTTCTATACAGCTGCAACATGACTTGCCAATTCTTATACTCAATGCCCCAGCCAAGGAAGGCAAGCATGCCGTATGCCTTCTTGACTACCTTCTCCCCTTTCAGTGACCTGTGGACCTGTACACCTAGATCTCTCTGACTTTCAATACTCTTGAGGGTTCTACCATTCACTGTATATTCCCTACCTGCATTAGACCTTCCAAAATGCATTACCTCACATTTGTCCGGATTAAACTCGGACACATTAAAGACATCGAGAAGGGCAGGGGTCCTCACACCAACCCCTCTGGAATTCTACTGTCAATGTCCCGTTGATCCAAAGCACAGCTTTTCACCACCACCCTTTGTTTCCTGTCGCTCGGCCAATTTCATATCCATGTGACTCCTGTCCTGTTTATTCATGCACTGCAACTTTCCTCACAAGCCTGTTGTGTAGCATTTTAACAAACGCTTTTTGGAAGTCCATATACACCACATCCACTACATTACCCTCAGCCACACTCTCCTTTACCTCATCAAAAACCACAATAACGTTAATTAAACATGATTTGGACTTAACAATTCGAGCTGCTGGTTTTTGTTAATTAAGACACATACGCCAAAGTGATAGTCAATTTTGTTCTGAAGTATGGTTGCTCAACACCGAGGTTAAGCGGGCACGTAGTTGTCGGTTAGCTCAGTTAGGTGGATGGCTGGTTTGGGGTGTGGAGCGACGCCAAGAGCACAAGTTCAATTCCCGTGCTGGCTTGGATTACCCGTGAAGGCCCTCGCCTTCTCAACCTTGACCCTCGCCTGAGGTGTGGTGACCCTCATTTTAAATTACCACCAGTCAGCTCTCTCTTATAGAATTTACAGTGCAGAAGGAGGCCATTCGGCCCATCGAGTATGCACCAGCCCTTGGAAAGAGCACCCGACCTAAGCCCATGCCTCCACTCTAACCCCACACCTCCCCCATAACCCCATTTCACCTTTATTGTACACTAAGGGGCAATTTAGCGCGGCCAATCCACCTAACCCGCACACCTTTGGACAGTAGGAGGAAACTGGAGCACCCGGAGGAAACCCACGCAGACACGGGGGAGAACGTGCAGACTCCGCGCAGACAGTGACCCAAGTGGGAATCGAACCTGGGACCCTGGCGCTGTGAAGCAACTGTGCTAACCACCGTGCTACTGTGCAGCCCCTCGCAAAAGGGACGTGCCGCGTATGGTCCTCTTTCATTTCAGTTCTTCAGCTTATCTTGACAATCTTTCTTAAATACTTGAAGTTCTCCGGTCCTCTGGCACCTCCCCTGATCTCAGGATAATTGGAAAACAATGGTCAGCTCGTCTGAAATTTCCAGTCTTCCTTCCCGAGTATCTTTGGAAGCATTCTCTCGGCCCAGTTGACGTATCAGTTTCAAGGACAGCCTGGCCGGAATTCTCCACTCGTTGCGATTCACTCTTCCTGACGGCTGTGTTTCCCAGTGGCATGGGGTGGCTTCAACAATGGAAAATCCCGGAGAACTCACACAATTCCCATGCTTGCTGACCCTCACCCCCGCCAAGGTGATGGCAGTGATAGTGCTGGAGAACGCCCATCCCATCGATAGTGTCGGCTGGGACCAGAGGGTACCTAGGGGGTGGCCTGGGGCTCGGGGGGTGCACCCATATGACCTGTGGTGCTAGGTTCACAGTGGGCAGTAAGTGGTATAGCACAAATAGCACTAGTGAATCTTGCCGTCGGTAATTCCTCTTGGCAAATGTCGAGCATCGCGGAACGCCTGGAAAATGCTGGGTCGGGCCCATTAATAATATGCCAACGGCATTTACGGTACCATTTACATGCCCACACTGGCGTGTGGCATTGAATGCATCCAGGCCACAGTCAAAGAACAAAGAACAAAGAAATGTACAGCACAGGAACAGGCCCTTCTGCCCTCCAAGCCCGTGCCGACCATGCTGCCCGACTAAACTACAATATTCTACACTTCCGGGGCCCGTATCCCTCTATTCCCATCCTATTCATGTATTTGTCAAAGATGCCCCTTAAATGTCCCTATCGTCCCTGCTTCCACCACCTCCTCCGTCAGCGAGTTCCAAGCACCCACTACCCTCTGCATAAAAAACTTGCCTCGTACATCTACTCTAAACCTTGCCCCTCTCACCTTAAACCTATGCCCCCTAGTAATTGACCCCTCTACCCCGGGGAAAAGCCTCTGACTATCCACTCTTGCCCCTCATAATTTTGTAGACCTCTATCAGGTCGCCCCTCAACCTCTTTCGTTCCAGTGAGAACAAACCGAGTTTATTCAACCTCTCCTCATAGCTAATGCCCTCCATACCAGGCAGCATTCTGGTAAATCTCTTCTGCACCCTCTCTAAAGCCTCCACATCCTTCTGGTAGTGTGGCGACCAGAGTTGAACACTGTACTCCAAGTGTGGCCTAACTAAGGTTCTATACAGCAGCAACATGACTTGCCAATTCTTATACTCAATGCCCCGGCCAATGAAGGCAAGCATGCCGTGTGCCTTCTTGACTACCTTCTCCACCTGTGTTGCCCCTTTCAGTGACCTGTGGACATGTACTCCAAGATCTCTCTGACTTTCAATACTCTTGAGGGTGCTACCATTCACCGGTCGAGGGACCAACACATGGCATTCCGTTTGGTACCCGCCGCCAACCTCGATGTTCGGCTGACGGTATTTCACAATTCAGTGTCGCTGCACCCCCCCTAATGTCTCAACTGCCTCACTGATATACGGTGGGCCTGTGATTGATATACGGTGGGCCTGTGATTGATATACGGTGGGTCTGTGACTGATATACGGTGGGCCTGTGAGTGATATACGGTGGGTCTGTGACTGATATACGGTGGGTCTGTGACTGATATATGGTGGGCCTGTGATTGATATACGGTGGGCCTGTGACTGATATACGGTGGGCCTGTGACTGATATACGGTGGGCCTGTGATTGAGATACGGTGGGTCTGTGACTGATATACGGTGGGCCTGTGATTGATATACGGTGGGCCTGTGAGTGATATACGGTGGGTCTGTGACTGATATACGGTGGGCCTGTGATTGATATACGGTGGGCCTGTGATTGATATACGGTGGGTCTGTGATTGATATACGATGGGCCTGTGACTGATATACGGTGGGCCTGTGACTGATATACGGTGGGCCAGTGCTTGATAGACGGTGGGCCTGTGATTGATATACGGTGGGCCTGTGAGTGATATACGGTGGGTCTGTGATTGATATACTGTGGGCCTGTGATTGATATACGGTGGGTCTGTGACTGATATACGGTGGGCCTGTGATTGATATACGGTGGGCCTGTGAGTGATATACGGTGGGTCTGTGACTGATATACGGTGGGCCTGTGACTGATATACGGTGGGCCTGTGACTGATATACGGTGGGCCTGTGATAGATATACGGTGGGTCTGTGACTGATATACGGTGGGCCTGTGACTGATATACGGTGGGCCTGTGATTGATATACGGTGGTCCTGTGAGTGATATACGGTGGGCCTGTGATTGATATACGGTGGGCCTGTGATTGATATACGGTGGTCCTGTGAGTGATATACGGTGGTCCTGTGAGTGATATACGGTGGGCCTGTGATTGATATACGGTGGGCCAGTGCTTGATAGACGGTGGTACTGTGAGTGATATACGGTGGGCCTGTGATTGATATACGGCGGGCCTGTGATTGATATACGGTGGACCTGTGACTGATATACGGTGGGCCTGTGATTGATATACGGTGGGTCTGTGACTGATATACGGTGGGCCTGTGATTGATATACGGTGGGCCTGTGATTGATATACGGTGGGTCAGTGAGTCATATACGGTGGGCCTGTGACTGATATACGGCGGGCCTGTGACTGATATACGGTGGGCGTGTGAGTGATATACGGTGGGTCTGTGACTGATATACGGTTGGCCTGTGACTGATATACGGTGGGTCTGTGACTGATATACGGTGGGCCTGTGATTGATATACGGTGGGCCTGTGATTGATATACGGTGGGCCAGTGACTGATATACGGTGGGCCTGTGAGTGATATACGGTGGGCCTGTGACTGATATACGGTGGGCCTGTGAGTGATATATGGTGGGCCTGTGATTGATATACGGTGGACCTGTGACTGATATATGGTGGGCCTGTGATTGATATACAGTGGACCTGTGACTAATATACGGTGGGCCTGTGATTGATAAACGGTGGGCCTGTGATTGATATACGGTGGGCCTGTGAGTGATATACGGTGGGCCTGTGATTGATGTATGGCGGGCCTGTGACTGATATACGGTGGGCCTGTGATTGATATACGGTGGGCCTGCGACTGGTATACGGTGGGCCTGTGACTGATATACGGTGGGCCTGTGATTGATATACGGTGGGCCTGTGATTGATATACGGTCGGTCTGTGAATCATATACGGTGGGCCTGTGACTGATATACGGCGGGCCTGTGACTGATATACGGTGGGCGTGTGAGTGATATACGGTGGGTCTGTGACTGATATACGGTGGGTCTGTGACTGACATACGGTGGGCCTGTGAGTGATATACGGTGGGCCTGTGACTGATATACGGTGGGCCTGTGACTGATAGACGGTGGGCCTGTGAGTGATATACGGTGGGTCTGTGACTGATATACGGTGGGTCTGTGACTGATATACGGTGGGCCTGTGATTGATATACGGTGGGCCTGTGATTGATATACGGTGGGCCTGTGACTGATATACGGTGGGCCTGTGAGTGATATACGGTGGGCCTGTGACTGATATACGGTGGGCCTGTGAGTGATATATGGTGGGCCTGTGATTGATATACGGTGGGCCTGTGACTGATATACGGTGGGCCTGTGAGTGATATACGGTGGGCCTGTGATTGATATACGGTGGGCCTGTGATTGATATACGGTGGACCTGTGACTAATATACGGTGGGCCTGTGATTGATAAACGGTGGGCCTGTGATTGATATACGGTGGGCCTGTGAGTGATATACGGTGGGCCTGTGATTGATGTATGGCGGGCCTGTGACTGATATACGGTGGGCCTGTGATTGATATACGGTGGGCCTGCGACTGGTATACGGTGGGCCTGTGACTGATATACGGTGGGCCTGTGATTGATATACGGTGGGTCTGTGACTGATATACGGTGGGCCTGTGAGTGATATACGGTGGGCCTGTGATTGATATACGGTGGGTCTGTGACTGATATACGGTGGGCCTGTGAGTGATATATGGTGGGCCTGTGACTGATATACGGTGGGCCTGTGATTGATATACGGTGGGCCTGTGACTGATATACGGTGGGCCTGTGATTGATGTACGGTGGGCCTGTGACTGATATACGGTGGGTCTGTGACTGATATACGGTGGGCCTGTGATTGATATACGGTGGGCCTGTGACTGATATACGGTGGGCCTGTGACTGATATACGGTGGGTCTGTGACTGATATACGGTGGGCCTGTGACTGATATACGGTGGGCCTGTGACTGATATACGGTGGGCCTGTGACTGATATACGGTGGGCCTGTGACTGATATACGGTGGGTCTGTGACTGATATACGGTGGGCCTGTGACTGATATATGGCGGGCCTGTGACTGATATACGGTGGGCCTGTGACTGATATACGGTGGGCCTGTGACTGATATACGGTGGGTGTGTGACTGATATACGGTGGGCCTGTGATTGATATACGGTGGGCCTGTGACTGATATACGGTGGGTCTGTGACTGATATACGGTGGGCCTGTGATTGATATACGGTGGACCTGTGACTGTTATACGGTGGGCCTGTGATTGATATACGGTGGGCCTGTGATTGATATGCGGTGGACCTGTGACTGATATACGGTGGGCCTGTGATTGATATACGGTGGGCCTGTGATTGATATACAGTGGGCCTGTGATTGATATACGGTGGGCCTGTGATTGATATACGGTGGGTCTGTGATTGATATACGGTGGGCCTGTGACTGATATACGGTGGGCCTGTGATTGATATACGGTGGGCCTGTGAGTGATATACGGTGGGCCTGTGATTGATATACGGTGGGCCTGTGACTGATATACGGTGGGCCTGTGACTGATATACGGTGGGCCTGTGACTGATATACGGTGGGCCTGTGAGTGATATACGGTGGGCCTGTGATTGATATACGGTGGGCCTGTGACTGATATACGGTGGGCCTGTGACTGATATACGGTGGGTCTGTGACTGATATACGGTGGGCCTGTGATTGATATACGGTGGGCCTGTGATTGATATACGGTGGGCCTGTGAGTGATATACGGTGGGTCTGTGACTGATATACGGTGGGTCTGTGACTGATATACGGTGGGCCTGTGAGTGATATACGGTGGGCCTGTGACTGATATACGGTGGGCCTGTGATTGATATACGGTGGGCCTGTGACTGATATACGGTGGGTCTGTGATTGATATACGGTGGGCCTGTGACTGATATACGGTGGGTCTGTGATTGATATACGGTGGGTCTGTGACTGATATACGGTGGGCCTGTGAGTGATATACGGTGGGCCTGTGATTGATATACGGTGGGTCTGTGACTGATATACGGTGGGCCTGTGAGTGATATATGGTGGGCCTGTGACTGATATACGGTGGGCCTGTGATTGATATACGGTGGGCCTGTGACTGATATACGGTGGGCCTGTGATTGATGTACGGTGGGCCTGTGACTGATATACGGTGGGTCTGTGACTGATATACGGTGGGCCTGTGATTGATATACGGTGGGCCTGTGACTGATATACGGTGGGCCTGTGACTGATATACGGTGGGTCTGTGACTGATATACGGTGGGCCTGTGACTGATATACGGTGGGCCTGTGACTGATATACGGTGGGCCTGTGACTGATATACGGTGGGCCTGTGACTGATATACGGTGGGTCTGTGACTGATATACGGTGGGCCTGTGACTGATATATGGCGGGCCTGTGACTGATATACGGTGGCCCTGTGACTGATATACGGTGGGCCTGTGACTGATATACGGTGGGTCTGTGACTGATATACGGTGGGCCTGTGATTGATATACGGTGGGCCTGTGACTGATATACGGTGGGTCTGTGACTGATATACGGTGGGCCTGTGATTGATATACGGTGGACCTGTGACTGTTATACGGTGGGCCTGTGATTGATATACGGTGGGCCTGTGATTGATATGCGGTGGACCTGTGACTGATATACGGTGGGCCTGTGATTGATATACGGTGGGCCTGTGATTGATATACAGTGGGCCTGTGATTGATATACGGTGGGCCTGTGATTGATATACGGTGGGTCTGTGATTGATATACGGTGGGCCTGTGACTGATATACGGTGGGCCTGTGATTGATATACGGTGGGCCTGTGAGTGATATACGGTGGGCCTGTGATTGATATACGGTGGGCCTGTGACTGATATACGGTGGGCCTGTGACTGATATACGGTGGGCCTGTGACTGATATACGGTGGGCCTGTGAGTGATATACGGTGGGCCTGTGATTGATATACGGTGGGCCTGTGACTGATATACGGTGGGCCTGTGACTGATATACGGTGGGTCTGTGACTGATATACGGTGGGCCTGTGATTGATATACGGTGGGCCTGTGATTGATATACGGTGGGCCTGTGAGTGATATACGGTGGGTCTGTGACTGATATACGGTGGGTCTGTGACTGATATACGGTGGGCCTGTGAGTGATATACGGTGGGCCTGTGACTGATATACGGTGGGCCTGTGATTGATATACGGTGGGCCTGTGACTGATATACGGTGGGCCTGTGACTGATATACGGTGGGCCTGTGATTGATATACAGTGGGCCTGTGAGTGATATACGGTGGGCCTGTGACTGATATACGGTGGGTCTGTGATTGATATACGGTGGGCCTGTGACTGATATACGGTGGGTCTGTGATTGATATACGGTGGGTCTGTGAGTGATATACGGTGGGCCTGTGAGTGATATACGGTGGGCCTGTGATTGATATACGACGGGCCTGTGATTGATATACGGTGGGCCTGTGAGTGATATACGGTGGGTCTGTGACTGATATACGGTGGGCCTGTGAGTGATATACGGTGGGCCTGTGATTGATATACAGTGGGCCTGTGATTGATATACAGTGGGCCTGTGATTGATATACAGTGGGCCTGTGATTGATATACGACGGGCCTGTGACTGATATACGACGGGCCTGTGATGGATATACAGTGGGCCTGCGACTGGTATACGGTGGGCCTGTGATTGATATACGGTGGGCCTGTGACTGATATACGGTGGGCCTGTGAGTGATATACGGTGGGCCTGTGATTGATATACAGTGGGCCTGTGAGTGATATACGGTGGGCCTGTGATTGATATACAGTGGGCCTGTGATTGATATACGGTGGGCCTGTGACTGATATACGGTGGGCCTGTGAGTGATATACGGTGGGCCTGTGATTGATATACAGTGGGCCTGTGATTGATATACGGTGGGCCTGTGACTGATATACGGTGGGCCTGTGAGTGATATACGGTGGGCCTGTGATTGATATACAGTGGGCCTGTGACTGATATACAGTGGGCCTGTGATTGATATACGGTGGGCCTGTGACTGATATACGGTGGGCCTGTGAGTGATATACGGTGGGCCTGTGATTGATATACGGTGGGCCTGTGACTGATATACAGTGGGCCTGTGATTGATATACGGTGGGCCTGTGATTGATATACGGTGGGCCTGTGATTGATATACGGTGGGCCTGTGACTGATAGACGGTGGGCCTGTGATTGATATACGGTGGGCCTGTGATTGATATACGGTGGGCCTGTGATTGATATACGGTGGGCCTGTGACTGATATACAGTGGGCCTGTGATTGATATACGGTGGGCCTGTGACTGATATACGGTGGGCCTGTGAGTGATATACGGTGGGCCTGTGATTGATATACGGTGGGCCTGTGACTGATATACAGTGGGCCTGTGATTGATATACAGTGGGCCTGTGACTGATATACAGTGGGCCTGTGATTGATATACGGTGGGCCTGTGACTGATATACGGTGGGCCTGTGAGTGATATACGGTGGGCCTGTGATTGATATACGGTGGGCCTGTGACTGATATACGGTGGGCCTGTGAGTGATATACGGTGGGCCTGTGATTGATATACGGTGGGCCTGTGAGTGATATACGGTGGGCCTGTGATTGATATACAGTGGGCCTGTGACTGATATACAGTGGGCCTGTGATTGATATACGGTGGGCCTGTGACTGATATACGGTGGGCCTGTGAGTGATATACGGTGGGCCTGTGATTGATATACGGTGGGCCTGTGACTGATATACAGTGGGCCTGTGATTGATATACGGTGGGCCTGTGATTGATATACGGTGGGCCTGTGATTGATATACGGTGGGCCTGTGACTGATAGACGGTGGGCCTGTGATTGATATACGGTGGGCCTGTGATTGATATACGGTGGGCCTGTGACTGATATACAGTGGGCCTGTGATTGATATACGGTGGGCCTGTGATTGATAGACGGTGGGCCTGTGACTGATATACGGTGGGCCTGTGATTGATATACGACGGGCCTGTGATTGATATACGACGGGCCTGTGATTGATATACGACGGGCCTGTGATTGATATACGGTGGGCCTGTGATTGATATACGGTGGGCCTGTGATTGATATACGACGGGCCTGTGATTGATATACGACGGGCCTGTGATTGATATACGACGGGCCTGTGATTGATATACGGTGGGTCTGTGATTGATATACAGTGGGCCTGTGACTGATATACAGTGGGCCTGTGACTGATATACGGTGGGCCTGTGATTGATATACAGTGGGCCTGTGATTGATATACGACGGGCCTGTGATTGATATACGACGGGCCTGTGATTGATATACGGTGGGCCTGTGACTGATATACGGTGGGCCTGTGATTGATATACGGTGGGCCTGTGACTGATATACAGTGGGCCTGTGACTGATATACGGTGGGCCTGTGATTGATATACAGTGGGCCTGTGACTGATATACGGTGGGCCTGTGATTGATATACGGTGGGCCTGTGATTGATATACGGTGGGCCTGTGACTGATATACAGTGGGCCTGTGATTGATATACGGTGGGCCTGTGATTGATATACGGTGGGCCTGTGACTGATATACAGTGGGCCTGTGATTGATATACAGTGGGCCTGTGAGTGATATACGGTGGGCCTGTGATTGATATACGACGGGCCTGTGATTGATATACGGTGGGCCTGTGATTGATATACGACGGGCCTGTGATGGATATACAGTGGGTCTGTGACTGATATACGACGGGCCTGTGATGGATATACAGTGGGTCTGTGATTGATATACGACGGGCCTGTGACTGATATACGGTGGGTCTGTGACTGATATACGGTGGGCCTGTGACTGATATACAGTGGGTCTGTGACTGATATACGGTGGGCCTGTGAGTGATATACGGTGGGCCTGTGAGTGATATACGGTGGGTCTGTGACTGATATACGGTGGGCCTGTGATTGATATACGGTGGGCCTGTGACTGATATACGGTGGGCCTGTGATTGATATACGGTGGGCCTGTGATTGATATACGGTGGGCCTGTGACTGATATACGGTGGGCCTGTGAGTGATATACGGTGGGCCTGTGAGTGATATACGGTGGGCCTGTGACTGATATACGGTGGGCCTGTGATTGATATACGGTGGGTCTGTGACTGATATACGGTGGGCCTGTGACTGATATACGGTGGGCCTGTGATTGATATACGGTGGGCCTGTGATTGATATACGGTGGGCCTGTGATTGATATACGGTGGGCCTGTGATTAATTTTTCAAAACATTTTTGTTGAGGCATTTGTATAAACAATGAATACAAACAAACACAAGAGCAAGATCAAACAGCAACATCACAATAAATAAATAACTAACTAACATCCCAAACTCCCGTTCATTCCCCACCTCCCCACCTTTTCCTCCGGGTGCTCCGCTTTCCTCCCACACTCCAAAGATGTGCAGGTTAGGTGGATTGTCCATGATAAATTGCCCTTAGTGTCCAAAATTGCCCTTAGTGTTGGGTGGAGGTGTTGACCTTGGGTAGGGTGCTCTTTCCAAGAGCCGGTGCAGACTCAATGGGCCGAATGGCCTCCTTCTGCACTGTAAATTCAATGATAATCTATGATTAATCTAGGACAAAGGATCGGCACAACATCGTGGGCCGAAGGGCCTGTTATGTGCTGTATTTTTTCTATGTTTTACCCTCACACACTCCTTCCCTTTATAGCACCTTATCCCGTAATCCCAAGGGTGGCAAACCGGGAAAGGAAGGCACCTGCTTCCTCACAAATTCTCTGAGCTGGAAGTATCTAAACCCATTCCCGCTGGGCAGCTCACATTCCCCCCTCAAGTCCTCTAAACTCGCAAAGCTGCCCCCGAACAGGTCCCCAGACCCCGCGACCCTTGCCTGTCACCTCCCACCCGAAGCCTCGCGTCTAATCCCCCCCGGTGCAAATCTGTGATCATCACAAATCGGTGCCCGCCCCGATGCACCGTCCAGCCCCAGCTGCTGCCACCATTGCCCCCACACCCGCCGGGCCGCCCCCACCACGGGGGCTCGTGGAGTACTTGCCCGGTGAGAACGGCAGAGGCACCGTCAACAGTGTCCCTAAACGCGTACCCCTGCACGAGGCTGACTCCATTTGCCCTCGCGCCGGCCCCTCCCCCACCACCAACTGGGCGATATTTGCTGCCCAGCAATAATTCATTATGTTTGGCAAGGACCACACCCTCTCCCCCACTTCGCCCCTGTCCCCAAAAACACCTTCTTAACCCATCGGACTTTCCCCGTCCACACAAACCTCGAGATCCAAATATTGACTTTCTTCAAGAATAATTTTGGGATAAAGATTGGGGGGTTCTGAAAGGCAATTAAGAGCGTCGGAGCACCGTCATTGTCACTGTCATCACTATACCTCCTCGGGCAGCTCGTAAGCTGCGCCCATCCCCGTGCGCCCATGCCCGCGCCACCTGGATACCCAAACATCTGAAGCTCGCCCCCACCGCCTTGAACGGCAGCTCTCCCAACCTCCTCTCCCGCCCCCTGGCCTTGATCGGGAACACCTCACTTTTCCCCATGTTTACGCTTGTATCCAGAAAACCGGCCAAACTCCTCCAGAATACTCATAGTTCCCTGGGCAGCACAGCGGTTAGCACTGCTGCCTCACGCACCGAGGTCCCAGGTTCGATTCCGGCTCTGGGCCACTGTCCGTGTGGAGTTTGCACATTCTCCCCATGTTTGCGTGGGTTTCGCCCCCACAACCCAAAGAAGTGGGTGGATTGGCCAAGGTAAATGGCCCTTAATTTGAAAAAATAAATTGGGTACTCTAAATTTAAAAATAAAGAATACTCTTAATTCCCCTGATACCAGGGGCTGTTTAGCACAGGGCTAAATCGCTGGCTTTGAAAGCAGGGCAGGCCAGCAGCACGGTTCGATTCCCGTACCAGCCTCCCCCGAACAGGCGCCGGAATGTGGCGACTAGGGGCTTTTCACAGTAACTTCATTTGAAGCCTACTTGTGACAATAAGCGATTTTCATTTCATTTCATTTCATTCATACCTCCCAGTGGGTCCGAGATTTAAAGCAGCCAATCGTCTGCGGACGGCCAGGCCCTGTCCTCAACCCCGCCCCCCCCCCCCTCCCCCCCCTCTCCCTGCGCTCAATCATTCTCCTCACTGCTTGAAGCAGCATTGCCAATGGCACGATTGTCAGGCAAAGAGCAACGGGGAGGGTGGGCACCCCACTGTGTAGCCCGAAGTACCCCGAGCTCACCCGATTCATCCACACGCTCGCGACTGGTGCCCAATACAAAAATCAGATCCAGTCCACAAACCCCTGACTGAACCCAGACCGTCCTTACACTTACCACAGACACTCCCTCTCCACCCGATCAAAAGCCTTCTCTGTGTCCATTGCCACTGCCACCTCCAGGTCCTGTCCCTCCGAGGGCATCATTATCATGTTCAGTCATCTCCGAACATTCGCCAACAGTTGCCTCCCCTTTAGAAGCCCCGTCTTGCCTTCTCCTATCACCTATCGGAGCTGGGGGCTCCGATTTATCAAAACTCCTCGAATATGCCATTCACCCCACCGGATCCAGTACCACCCTTCCCCTCCTGTCCTTCATCCTTGTAATCTCCCTCGCTGCCCCCTGCTTCCCGAGTTGGTGGGCCTGCATCCGACATGCCTTCATAATTGCCCACCGCCTTCCCCAAGAACACCTGACTGGACTCCATCTGGAACCTGTGACTCTCCTTCAACAATCCGGGGCCTCCAAATGCTTCCTGTCCACCAAGCTTGTCTCTGCTCGCCCCACCTCCTCCCGATGCGCCCGAATCAATATGACCTCCCCCCTGACCACTGCCTTGAGTGCCTCCCACAGCGTGGCGGCCAAGACCTCACCCGTACCGTTCCGTACCGCATACCCCTAAATGGCGGCCCTCACCCGCTCCGCCTCTCCGACCCCGCCCCCCCGGTCCACTTGCAAGTCCTCACGGTGCGGCGCGCAGTCTGAAACAACGATCGCCGAGTACCTGAAGTTGACAACCCCGCCAGCAGAGTTGCCGACCCCAAAAAAGTCAACCCCTGATTACACCTTGTGCACAGAGGAGAAGTACGAGAACTCCTTCGCCCTTGGCCTCCCAAAACTCCACGGGTCCTCCCCCCTCCCCCCCCCCCCCCCCCCACCCCCCCCCCACCCCCATGTCCTCTATGGGCTCCTTCACCACCGCTGTCACCCTCCCCGACCTCGGGCTCAACCGGTCCAATGCTGGATCAATGACCGTGTTAAAATCCCCCCCCCCCCCCCCCGTAATTAACTGATGTGAGTCCAGGTGCGGGACCTTCCCCAGCAACCGCCTCACTAACTCCACGTCATCCCAATCTGGCGCATAAAGGTGAGCCACAAGCACAGGTATCTCCTCCAGCTTCGCGCTTGCCATCACGTACCTCCGTCCTCAATCTGTCCCAACCTCAAACACCACCCGTTTATTGACCAACCCCGCCACTGCCCCCCCCCCCCCCCCCCCGCATCTTCACACCTAATCCCAACTGAAAGACTTGCCCTACCCGCACTTTCCTTCGCCTGGTCTGGTCCCCGGCCTTCAAGTGCGTTTCTTGCAAAAACGCCAAGTCCGCCTTCAAGCTGCTCAAAGATCAAAGAAATGTACAGCACAGGAACAGGCCCTTCGGCCCTCCAAGCCCGTGCCGACCATGCTGCCCGACTAAACTACAATCTTCGACACTTCCTGGGTCCGTATCCCTCTATTCCCATACTATTCATGTATTTGTCAAGATGCCCCGTAAATGCCACTATCGTCCCTGCTTCCACCGCAGCGAGTTCCAGGCACCCACTACCCTCTGTGTAAAAAACTTGCCTCGTACATCTACTCTAAACTTTGCCCCTCTCACCTTAAACCTATGCCCCCTAGAAATTGACCCCCCTACCCCGGGGAAAAGCCTCTGACTATCCACTCTGTCTATGCCCCTCATAATTTTGTAGACCTCTATCAGGTCGCCCCTCAACCTCCGTCGTTCCAGTGAGAACAAACCGAGTTTATTCAACCGCTCCTCATAGCTAATGCCCTCCATATCAGGCAACATTCTGGTAAATCTCTTCTGCACCCTCTCTAAAGCCTCCACATCCTTCTGGTAGTGTGGCGACCAGAATTGGACACTATACTCCAAGTGTGGCCTAACTAAGGTTCTATACAGCTGCAACATGACTTGCCAATTCTTATACTCAATGCCCCGGCCAATGAAGGCAAGCATGCCGTATGCCTTCTTGACTACCTTCTCCACCTGTGTTGCCCCTTTCAGTGACCTGTGGACCTGTACTCCTAGATCTCTTTGACTTTCAATACTCTTGAGGGTTTTATCATTCACTGTATATTCCCGACCTGCATTAGACCTTCCAAAATGCATTACAAGTGCGTGAACGGGCGGGACTGTTTGACCTTCCCATTCAGCTCTCTTGTGTTCCATGTGACCAACCCGCCCCCCTCCCCTGCCGATCAATCGTATCCCTTATATGGCCCAGCCCCCGGCCCGTGTCACGCCACCCTCCAGGCCCACCCTCGGGTGCCCGCCATCATTGATCCTCCCCCCACACCCCTGAACAAAACAACAACCCCATCCCTCTCTACTCCACTGACCACCTGGTCACCCCCCCACTGCCCCCCCTCCCCATTCACTAGCCTGCCCAGCTAGCCTAACTACCCCGCCCAAGGCACCTGAGCCTCCTCCCCCCCCCCGCCCACTGATGCCCTCCCCGCCCGCTTGCATACCTCCATAACAGACAACAACGGAACAAGGAAAAAGGTCCATTAACCCTCGACGCTCCCCAAACATCTCACCACCAAACCCAACAAAACACCTCAAAGGAAAAAAGTTCCCCAACAACCAACTAACTAAAAGAAAAGACAGAAGAAGGAAATATCTCCTCACACCTCCTCCACAGTTCAATGTTCTCCTTCTGTTGCCAGTCCATTGTCTCCTCCTCTGTTGTCCCGAAGTCATGTCCTTGGCTGTTAAACCCGCCCTGAGGCGGGCCAGGGGCCAAATCCTGAGCTTCACCCCCTTTTTGAAGAGGGCCGCCTTCGCCCGGTTAAACCCGGCCCCTCCTCTTCGCCAGGTCTGCACCCAGGCCCAGCTACACCCGAAGCTCGCTGCCCTCCCAGGTGCATCTCCTCGTCTGCCTCTCCCACCTCAACATCTTCTCCTTATCTTGGAGCCGGTGAAGAGCCGCCATCGTCGTCCCCGGCGGCTCGTTCGCCTGCAGCTCCCTCATCAGCGCCCGGTGCGCTCGGTCGACCTTCAGTGGCCGGCCAAAGGCCCCCTCAGCTTATCCAGCATCTCGGCCACATACGTGCCAATCTCCGCTCCCTCGACGCCTTCAGGCATCCCCACAATTCTTAGGTTTTGTCCAAGGGGGCGATTCCCTGGGTCCTCCACCTTCTCCTTCAGCCGCTTCTGGGATAGCACATTTGCTTCACAGCTCCAGGGTCCCAGGTTCGATTCTGGCTTGGGTCACTGTCTGCGCGGAGTCTGCACATCCTCCCCGTGTGTGCGTGGGTTTCCTCCGGGTGCTCCGGTTTCCTCCCACAGTCCAAAGATGTGCAGGTTAGCTGGATTGGCCTTGATAAATTGCCCTTAGTGTCCAAAATTGCCCTTGGTGTTGGGTGGGGTTACTGGGTTATGGGGATAGGGTGGAGGTGTTGACCTTGGGTAGGGTGCTCTTTCCAAGAGCCGGTGCAGACTCGATGGGCCGAATGGCCTCCTTCTGCACTGTAAATTCAATGATGATAATTCCCCTGTGCCATCTTGACCTGTGGTGCTCAGAGATTCTCCTGCTCCAACTGCTCCCTTCTTCTCGACCCATTTCTGGTCTGTGAATCCATCCACCAGCCCCACCAATGGAGTTTAACTTTCTTCAGCCGCCACTGCACCTTTTTTCACCGAAACATTCACCCAACCACTGGGGGGGAAAGATCTGCAAAAGCCGCCTCGAGCGGGAGCTGCCAAATTTCTTTTTATGATGTTTATTGCCACAAGTAGGCTTACATTAACACTGCGATGAAGTGACTGTGAAAATCCCCTCGTCGCCACATTCCGGCTCCTGTTCGGGTACACTGAGGGAGAATTCAGAATGTCCAAATGACCTAACAGCACGTCTTTTGGGACTTGCTGGAGGAAACCGGAGCACCCGGAGGAAACCCACGCAGACACGGCGGGAACGTGCAAACTCCACACAGACAGCGACTCAAGGCAGGAATCGAACCTGGGACCCTGGAGCTGTGAAGCAACAGTGCTGACCACTGTGCTACCGTGCTGCCCAATGTGCGACCACTCACTCTATTGCCACCACTGGAAGCCGGGCCAGTGATTGATATATAATGGGCCTTGAATGGATCGACAATGGATCTATGATGGATCTATGATGGGCCTGTGATGGATGCATGATGGGCCTGACATGGATCTATGATGGGACAGTGATGGATCTGTGATGGGCCTGTGATATATCTACAAAGGGCCTGTGATGGATCCACGATCGGCCTGAGATGGGTCTATGATGGGACGGTGATGGATCGATGATGGGCCTGTGATAAATCCTCAAAGGGCCTGAGGTGGATCCACGATCGGTCTGAGATGAATCTATGATGGGATGGTGATGGATCTGTGATGGGATGGTGATGGGTCTATGATAGGCCCGTGGAGAGCTCAGCCCAAGGCATTGAGCAATGAATGACTCTGCAGCCCAGCTCTCTGACAACAGCTAGGAACAGATCGGACGAGAAACTCTGTCACACAAGAGCAGGAAACCACAACTTATGACTTGAGTTCAGCACTATCTTATTTCTATGATTAAAAAAATTGTTGAAGAAACCAGAAGTGTTTTTTGTCCACAGAATTGCAAGCTTGTCATTAGGTTCAATATGATAGACGGGGTCAAGCAGATAATATCCTGGCTAATTTAATGAATACACAGAAATAGTCACTGTTACAGGAAAGCATCCTCTCTGCTCCACGGTGAGCGAACACCTCACTGTGTCTTCAAACATAACCCAGATCAAAAAAGGGAATTCACATCATCTTCAGGCCAGTGAGGCAACTGACTGAGGTTCCAGCTCCACCGCATCTTGGTCAATGCAGCAGTGAGCAGCGATACTGGACTGACATCATTGCAGATGGAGAAAGCACAAATTCGAAGAGTTCAGTCAGAGGATGTCAGGTGGATTAATGGTCAGGCATCTATTCCAGCCTGGAGAATTCCAATTGCATGCAAAATAGAATAGAACAGAGAGTCCATTCAGTCCAAATGTCAGATTTCTTGAAACTGCTATGAAGTACACACCAAGGAGTCGATTAATTCAATTGGCTGGAAGGCTGGTTTGCGATGTGTAGTGCAGCGGACAACGTGAGTTCAATTCCTATTCCATCTGAGGTTAACCATGAAGGCCCTGTCCTCTCAACCTTGCCCTGAGATATGGTAGCCCTCTGGTTAAATCACCACAGGTCAGCTCTCTCTAAAAGCAGGGCTCAGCCTACAGTCCTCTGGGCAACTATAATATCATTTGGAAATAGCTGTGGGGCAAAATTCTCCGTTATCGGCGCAAAGTCCGCCGATCGGCGCAAAAAACGGCGCAAATCTGACTTGCGTCACGCCGGAAAAATGGTTCTAAAGTCTCCGGCCCGAAATGGGCTAGCAGCGACGTGACGGGACCCGCGCGTGCGCACGTGGTTCATGCCGTGCAGCGTCATACACGCCGCACAGCGTGACGGCGCTGCTCCCCCCCCCCACCCGACCGGAACACCCGACCGGAACACCCGACTGGATGGCTGGCCGCCGCTCAGCCCCGAGGTTCCAGTCACGCGATGTGGAGGCGCTCCTGGACGCAGTGGAGCAGAGGAGGGACGCCCTGTATCCCGGGCACGGCCGCAGAGTTGCCCCACGCCACAGCCGGCGTCTGTGGAGGGAGGTGGCAGAGGCCGTCACCGCTGCGGCCCTGACACCACGGACAGGCACCCAGTGCCACAAGAAGGTGAACGACCTCGTCAGAGCAGGCAGGATGAGCCTCCCCATATCCCCCCCTCCCCATATCCCCCCTCCCCCATATCCTCCCTCCCCATATCCCCCCTCCCCATATCCCCCCTCCCCCATAGCCCCCCTCCCCCATATCCCATATCCCCCCTCCCCCATATCCCCCATATCCCCCCTCCCCCATATCCCCCTCCCCCATATCCCCCTCCCCCATATCCCCCCTCCCCCATATCCCCCATATCCCCCCCCATATCCCCCTCCCCCATATGCCCCCCTCCCCCATATCCCCCATATCCCTCTCCCCCATATCCCCCCTACCCCATATCCCCCAATATCCCCCCTCCCCCATATCCCCCCTCCCCAATATCCCCCCTGCCCCATATACCCCTCCCCATATCCCCCCTCCCCCATATCCCCCCTCCCCCATATCCCCCCTCCCCCATATCCCCCCCTCCCCCATATCACCTGATCACTGCCTGCGTGTCTAACCATGCATGCTTCATTGTGTATCGCAGGACCAAACGTCGAGGCACCCATCCTCGCAGATGCAGACCGCCCGCAGGATGCCCCTCGGAGGCCACGGGAGACAGAGAGACCCGGACCCTCCGGCATGCGACGCCCGCAGGATGCCCCTCGCACACCACGGGAGACGGAGAGACCCGGACCCTCCGGCATGCGACGCCCGCAGGATGCCCCTCGCACATCACGGGAGACGGAGAGACCTGGAGCAACAGGGAGACGACACCCCCGTCACGTGCGGGAGCGACGACGCAGGCGTGTGCCACCCAGCGACGAGGGGGGCAGCCACAGGCCCCCGTCACATCCGAGCCAGGACACCACTACCCAGGACACCACTACCCAGGACACCACTACCCAGGACACCACTACCCAGGTCACCACTACCCAGGACACCACTACCCAGGACACCACTACCCAGGACACCACTACCCAGGACACCACTACCCAGGTCACCACTACCCGGGACAGCACTACCCAGGACACCCCTACCCGGGACAGCACTACCCAGGACACCCCTACCCGGGACAGCACTACCCAGGACACCCCTACCCGGGACAGCACTACCCAGGAAGACGAAATACCGGACAGTGACTCAGAGTGGATGGGTGGAGACGAACCCCCACCCCAAAGTGCCATGGACTCAGAGTGGGACGAAGAGCACGACACAACGCCACTGCTGTCACCAACACCCTCCACCATCGCAGAAACACTCACCTCGGTTGGGCACTTTAGTGATGAGGCGTCTGGTACACTCACTGGTGCGCACAACACAACCGTCCCGGTACAGCAGGTGGAGGTAGGAGCAGCACAGGGGCCGGGCGGTCGGAGGGCAGCCCAGCCCAAGCGAACATCTGCCGCCCAGATGGATCCCGGGTTCCTGGGGTTTCCACACCCACACATAGATCCGATGCAACCACCGACCCGGAGACGAGCGAAGAGGGTGACGGCTGGCTTGCGGCGGCTGCAGTCGCAGGTGGAGGAGTCCACCCACGTCCAGGAGCTGGGAGTGGTGCCGGTCATGCATGCCACCCAGGCCGACACCGCACGGGTGGCGTCCGCGGTGGAGGCAATGGGTGCGACGGTGTCAGAAATGGGGAACGGTTTGCGAGGCCTGGGGCTTTCCGTGCAGGCGGCGTCTGTGGCCCAGGACATGGCTGCCCCCTCACAGGAGGCCATGAGCCAGTGCCAGCGCCAGATGGCAGAGGGGCTCAACGCCATGGCCCAGTCTCAGCAGTCCATAGCCCAGTCTCAGCAGGCCATGGCCCAGTCTCTGCAGGCCATGGCCCAGTCTCTGCAGGCCATCGCTGAGGGCATTGGCGCCAGTGGCCATGTGCGAGCCAGCGTCGCACTGTCACAGACAGGGTTTGCCAACACCCTGGGCTCCATGGCTGCAAACCTGCAGACCCCTGTCGCTACCAGCACGGGCCTCCAGGACTGGCAGCGCCAGATGCCGGGGGGGTGTCGGATGGCCAGTCCGTTCGCATCCCCCACCCATGTAGAGGCCTGGGGGCCATCGGGCACCCCGAGGGAGGAGGAGGTGGTGTGGTCCGTCCCGGCTCCCTCTGTAGGGGAGGTCCCGGTACACCGCGACACCTCGGACTCCCCCCCTTCCGTCCCAGGTGCATCGGGTGGGCAACGGGCAGGACAGGCTGGCAGCTCGCCATCCCAGTCGCCCGGGCCGCAGCCTGGCCCATCTAGGCCAGGACGCCCCAGGAAACGGCCGCCAAAGGGATCCAGTGTCAGAGGGCAGGAATCACAGGAGTCCACCTCCAGTTCTGCTGTACCACCTGGGGAACCACGTAGACGTAGTCAAAGGGCCCGTAAGGCCAAACAATTAGGCACTGAGTAAGTTGGCACGGGTGCAGGGCACAGATGAGTTTTAGGGGCTAGGGCACGTGCATGAACTCGTTTGGTTATTAAAGTCAATGTTACACCTACAGAAGCTGCCTTTGTGCTCTGTCCAAAGCGTGCGGGGGTGTCATGTACGTTGAGCGCAAGTGTGTGTGTGAGGGGTGGTCTTACCTCAGCCCCAGGTGAGTCTGCTCCCTTCCCCCTGGGCCGCCATCAACATCCCCCCGGGCAGAGGACGGGACCGTGCGCTGCAGTGTCACAGCCGCATGCAGGGATGGTCCGGGTGGATGGTGGTACTGTGGCCATGGGTCAGACATAGTCCAACGATGTGGAGCCAGGAGCTCACCGCGGGGCGGGTTGTCATCATCCTCCATGGCCTGCAATAGACACGCGTCCACCCGCAACTGTGTGAGCCCGGCCCGTTGTGCCGCAGGTGGATCGGCAATGGGGGGGGGGGGGTGTGCATGCGGGTGGGGTGGGTGGGGTTAGCGAGGGGGGTGAGGGTGCTGGGTGGGTGGATGGGTGGAGGGTGTGGGTGGTCGGCTGTTGCCATGGTGTGCGGTCTGTGGCCATACTACCCGATTCCCACGCCCATCTAGTCAGTGAAGCGGGCGGCTATCAGTCTGTCCCATGCCCGCTGGGCCAGCTGGTAACGGTGGACAGCCACCCGCCTGTGTCTACCCCGTCTGCCCTGACCATTGCCCCCATCCCCCTCATCTGGGGAGGACTGCGCCTCTTCCTGCTGCTCCTCCAGTCCGCCCTCCTCTGCCTGCGGCACATCGCCCCTCTGCTGGGCTATGTTGTGCAGGACGCAGCACACCACAATGATGCGGCCGACCCTATCTGACCGATACTGGAGGGCGCCCCCAGAGAGGTCCAGGCACCTGAAACGCATCTTCAGCACGCCAAAGCACCTCTCTATCACTCCCCTTGTTGCTACATGGGCATCATTGTAGCGGTTCTCCGCCTCATTGCGTGGCCTCCGTATAGGCGTCATCAGCCACGATCGCAATGGGTAGCCCCTGTCGCCCAGCAAGCAGCCCCTCAGCCGGGGATGGCGTCCCTCGTACATGCCGGGGATGGATGACCGCGACAACACGTATGAGTCGTGTACACTGCCTGGGTAATGGGCGCAGACGTGCAGGATCATCATGCGGTGGTCGCATACCACCTGTATGTTCATCGAATAGGTCCCCTTCCTATTGGTGAACACGGCCCTGTTATCTGCAGGTGGCCGCACGGCGACGTGCATCCCATCGATCGCGCCCTGGACCATGGGGAACCCGGCCACGGCAGAGAAGCCCACGGTCCGGGCATCTTGGCTGGCCCGGTCCACAGGGAAGCGGATGTAGTGGTGCGCCATGGCATATAGGGCATCTGTCACTGCCCGGATGCACCGATGCACCGATGTCTGCGATATGCCGGACAGGTCCCCACTCGGTGCCTGGAATGACCCCATTGCATAAAAGTTCAGGGCCACCGTAACCTTGACGGACACGGGGAGAGGGTGTCCCCCGCCAGTGCCACGCGGTGACAGCTGTGCCAGCAGGTGGCAGATGTGTGCCACGGTTTCCCGCCTCAACCGGAGTCTCCTCCTGCATTCCCGGTCCGTGAGGTCCTGGTTTGACTGCCGGGGCCGGTACACACGGGGCGCCCTCGGGTGCCTCCGTTGCCGTGGGGCCGCGACGTCCTCCTCCCCCTCCTCGTCCTGTCGGTCAGGTGTCCCTCCAGCCTGGGCGGCTGCCGCCTGCCCCTCTGCGGCAGCCTGCGCCGCCTCTCTGGCACGCTCCTCCTCCTCCTCATCCAGGGCAACATGGACATTCGCGGCTGCCACCACGGCGGCCAACATCGCTGGATGATCGGAAAACATGACGGCCTGGTGGGGGGAGGGGAACGACGACATGTCATCATTGCCCATATCCCCTCCTTTCCCCCAGCCAGGTGGCATGGACCACATGGGTCCAACTGTTGGAGGCTGGCACCTGGCCAGGTGGACCAACTCACTTGCCCCCCCCATCCCCCTCCCCGGCACGGACCCCAACCTCCTCCCCGGCACGGACCCCCCCCTTCCCCCTCCCAGGCACGGACCCCCCCCATCCCCCTCCCCGGCACGGACCCCCCATCCCCCTCCCCCGCATGGACCCCCCATCCCCCTCCCCGGCACGGACCCCCCATCCCCCTCCCCGGCACGGACCCTCCCCGTCCCCCTCCCCGGCACGGACCCCCCATCCCCCTCCCCGGCACGGACCCCCCCATCCCCCTCTCCGGCACGGATCCCCCATCCCCCTCCCCGGCACGGACCCCCCCCATCCCCCTCGCCGGCACGGACCCCCCCTCCCCCTCCCCGGCACGGACCCCCCCCAACCCCCTCCCCGGCACGGACACCCCATCCCCCTCCCCGGCACGGACCCCCCCCATCCCCCTCCCCGGCATGGACCCCCCATCCCCCTCCCCGGCACGGACCCCCCATCCCCCTCCCCGGCACGGACCCCCCCCCATCCCCCTCCCCAGCACGGACCCCATCCCCCTCCCCGGCACGGAACACCCCATCCTCCTCCCCGGCACGGACCCCAACCTCCTACCCGGCACGGGCCCCTCCCATCCCCCTCCCCCGCACGGACCCCCCATCCCCCTCCCCGGCACGGACCCCCCATCCCCCTCCCTGGCACAGACTCCCCCCCCATCCCCATCCCCGGCACGGACCCCCCATTCCCCCTCCCCGGCACGGACCCCCCCCATCCCCCTCCCCGGCACGGACCCCCCCCATCCCCATCCCCGGCACGGACCCCCCATCCCCCTCCCTGGCATGGACCCCCCCCATCCCCCTCCCCGGCACGGACCCCCCCCACAATCCCCATCCTGGCACGGACCCCCCATCTCCCTCCCCGGCACGGACCCCCCATCCCCCTCCCTGGCACGGACCCCCCCCCAGTCCCCCTCCCCGGCACGGACCCCCCCCCCAAAATCCCCATCCCGGCACGGACCCCCCATCTCCCTCCCCGGCACGGACCCCCCATCCCCCTCCCCGGCACGGACCCCCCCCCCATCCCCTCCCCGGCACGGACCTCCCATCCCCTCCCCGGCACGGACCCCAACCTCCTCCCCGGCACGGACCCCCCCATCCTCCTCACCGGCATGGACCCCCCTCCCCGGCACGGACCCCAACCTCCTCCCCGGCACGGACCCCCCCCCATCCCCCTCCCCAGCATGGACCCCCCCATCCCCCTCCCCAGCACGGACCCCCCCATCCTCCTCCCCGGCACGGACCCCAACCTCCTCCCCGACATGGACCCCCCCCATCCCCCTCCCCGGCATGGACCCCCCATCCCCCTCCCCGGCACGGACCCCCCCATCGTCCTCCCCGGCACGGACCCCAACCTCCTCCCCGGCACGGACCCCCCCCCATCCCCCTCCCCCCGCACGGACCCCCGATCCCCCTCCCCGGCACGGACCCCCCATCCCCCTCCGCGGCACGGAACCCCCCATCCCCATCCCCGGCATGGACCCCCCATCCCCCTCCCCGGCACGGACCCCCCCCCATCCCCCTCCCCGGCACGGACCCCCCCATCCCCATCCCCGGCACGGACCCCCCATCCCCCTCCCCGGCATGGACCCCCCCCATCCCCCACCCCGGCACGGACCCCCCCCCACAATCCCCCTCCCCGGCACGGACCCCCCATCCCCCTCCCCGGCACGGACCCCCCCTCCATCCCCCTCCCCGGCACGGACCCCCCATCCCCCTCCCCGGCACGGACCCCCCCCATCCCCCTCCCCGGTACGGACCCCAACCTCCTCCCCGGCACGGACCCCCCTCCCGGCACTCCCCCGGAGCGCAGCCCACTCTAACCACCCCCCCCACCGCACACACACAACCCGAGACACACCTCTCCCCACACATTCAGACTGCGGCCACGCCATCGCCTGCCCAGCGGCCAACCCCCCAGGCCGTCACCCACCTCGACGCTGGTCAGCGTGAACCTGGAGCATGGACCCCCCCCATGAAAAGGAGGTTTGATTTACGTCGACGTGAACGGTCATCACGTCGACGGGACTTCGGCCCATCCGGAAGGGAGAATATCGGCAGGCCCAAAATCGGCTGCCTTGCGCAGACCCGTGTCATTCTCCACGGCAGCGACGCCATTAACGCCCCGCCGACTTCTCCCTTCGGAGACTTCGGCAACCGGCGGGGGCGGGATTCACGGCGGCCAACGGCCATTCTCCGACCCGCTGGGGGGTCGGAGAATGACGCCCGTGGACTGTCACTCTCTCATTTGCATGTAGGCTCTGTGGACTGTCACTCTCTCAGTTATATAGAATCTGTGGACTGTCACTCTCTCAGTTATATAGAATCTGTGGACTGTCACTCTCTCAGTTAAATAGAATCTGTGGACTGTCACTCTCTCAGTTATATAGAATCTGTGGACTGTCACTCTCTCATTTGCATGTAGGCTCTGTGGACTGTCACTCTCTCAGTTATATAGAATCTGTGGACTGTCACTCTCTCAGTTATATAGAATCTGTGGACTGTCACTCTCTCAGTTATATAGAATCTGTGGACTGTCACTCTCTCAGTTAAATAGAATCTGTGGACTGTCACTCTCTCAGTTATATAGAATCTGTGGACTGTCACTCTCTCAATGTATATAGAATCTGTGGACTGTCACTCTCTCAGTTATATAGAACCTGTGGACTGTCACTCTCTCAGTTATATAGAATCTGTGGACTGTCACTCTCTCAGTTAAATAGAATCTGTGGACTGTCACTCTCTCAGTTATATAGAATCTGTGGACTGTCACTCTCTCAATGTATATAGAATCTGTGGACTGTCACTCTCTCAGTTATATAGAATCTGTGGACTGTCACTCTCTCAATGTATATAGAATCCGTGGACTGTCACTCTCTCAGTTATATAGAATCCGTGGACTGTCACTCTCTCAGTTATATAGAACCTGTGGACTGTCACTCTCTCAGTTATAGAGAATCTGTGGACTGTCACTCTCTCAGTTATATAGAATCTGTGGACTGTCACTCTCTCAGTTATATAGACTCTGTGGACTGTCACTCTCTCATTGTATGTAGACTCTGTGGACTGTCACTCTCTCAGTTATATAGAACCTGTGGACTGTCACTCTCTCAGTTATAGAGAATCTGTGGACTGTCACTCTCTCAGTTATATAGAATCTGTGGACTGTCACTCTCTCAGTTATAGAGAATCTGTGGACTGTCACTCTCTCAGTTATATAGAATCTGTGGACTGTCACTCTCTCAGTTATATAGAATCTGTGGACTGTCACTCTCTCAGTTATATAGAATCAGTGGACTGTCACTCTCTCAGTTAAATAGAATCTGTGGACTGTCACTCTCTCAGTTAAATAGAATCTGTGGACTGTCACTCTCTCAGTTATATAGAATCTGTGGACTGTCACTCTCTCAGTTATATAGAATCTGTGGACTGTCACTCTCTCAGTTATATAGAATCTGTGGACTGTCACTCTCTCAGTTAAATAGAATCTGTGGACTGTCACTCTCTCAGTTAAATAGAATCTGTGGACTGTCACTCTCTCAGTTATATAGAATCTGTGGACTGTCACTCTCTCAGTTATATAGAATCTGTGGACTGTCACTCTCTCAGTTATATAGAATCCGTGGACTGTCACTCTCTCAGTTAAATAGAATCTGTGGACTGTCACTCTCTCAGTTATATAGAATCTGTGGACTGTCACTCTCTCAGTTATATAGAATCTGTGGACTGTCACTCTCTCAGTTATATAGAATCTGTGGACTGTCACTCTCTCAGTTAAATAGAATCTGTGGACTGTCACTCTCTCAGTTATATAGAATCTGTGGACTGTCACTCTCTCAGTTAAATAGAATCTGTGGACTGTCACTCTCTCAGTTATATAGAATCTGTGGACTGTCACTCTCTCAGTTATATAGAATCTGTGGACTGTCACTCTCTCAGTTATATAGAATCCGTGGACTGTCACTCTCTCAGTTATATAGAATCTGTGGACTGTCACTCTCTCATTGTATGTACACTCTGTGGACTGTCACTCTCTCAGTTATATAGAATCTGTGGACTGTCACTCTCTCAGTTATATAGAATCTGTGGACTGTCACTCTCTCAGTTATATAGAATCTGTGGACTGTCACTCTCTCAGTTATATAGAATCTGTGGACTGTCACTCTCTCAGTTATATAGAATCTGTGGACTGTCACTCTCTCAGTTATATAGAATCTGTGGACTGTCACTCTCTCAGTTATATAGAATCTGTGGACTGTCACTCTCTCAGTCTCTAGAATCTGTGGACTGTCACTCTCTCAGTTATATAGAATCTGTGGACTGTCACTCTCTCAGTTATATAGAATCTGTGGACTGTCACTCTCTCAGTTATATAGACTCTGTGGACTGTCACTCTCTCAGTTATATAGAATCTGTGGACTGTCACTCTCTCAGTTATATAGAATCTGTGGACTGTCACTCTCTCATTGTATGTAGACTCTGTGGACTGTCACTCTCTCAGTTATATAGAATATGTGGACTGTCACTCTCTCAGTTATATAGAATCTGTGGACTGTCACTCTCTCAGTTATATAGAATCTGTGGACTGTCAATCTCTCAGTCTCTAGAATCTGTGGACTGTCACTCTCTCAGTTATATAGAATCTGTGGACTGTCACTCTCTCAGTCTCTAGAATCTGTGGACTGTCACTCTCTCAGTTATATAGAATCTGTGGACTGTCACTCTCTCAGTTATATAGAATCTGTGGACTGTCACTCTCTCAGTTATATAGAATCTGTGGACTGTCACTCTCTCAGTTATATAGAATCTGTGGACTGTCACTCTCTCAGTTATATAGAATCTGTGGACTGTCACTCTCTCAGTTATATAGAATCTGTGGACTGTCACTCTCTCAGTTATATAGAATCTGTGGACTGTCACTCTCTCAGTTATATAGAATCTGTGGACTGTCACTCTCTCAGTCTCTAGAATCTGTGGACTGTCACTCTCTCAGTTATATAGAATCTGTGGACTGTCAATCTCTCAGTTATATAGAATCTGTGGACTGTCACTCTCTCAGTTATATAGACTCTGTGGACTGTCACTCTCTCAGTTATATAGAATCTGTGGACTGTCACTCTCTCAGTTATATAGAATCTGTGGACTGTCACTCTCTCATTGTATGTAGACTCTGTGGACTGTCACTCTCTCAGTTATATAGAATATGTGGACTGTCACTCTCTCAGTTATATAGAATCTGTGGACTGTCACTCTCTCAGTTATATAGAATCTGTGGACTGTCACTCTCTCAGTCTCTAGAATCTGTGGACTGTCACTCTCTCAGTTATATAGAATCTGTGGACTGTCACTCTCTCAGTCTCTAGAATCTGTGGACTGTCACTCTCTCAGTTATATAGAATCTGTGGACTGTCACTCTCTCAGTTATATAGAATCTGTGGACTGTCACTCTCTCAGTTATATAGAATCTGTGGACTGTCACTCTCTCAGTTATATAGAATCTGTGGACTGTCACTCTCTCATTGTATGTAGACTCTGTGGACTGTCACTCTCTCAGTTATATAGAATATGTGGACTGTCACTCTCTCAGTTATATAGAATCTGTGGACTGTCACTCTCTCAGTTATATAGAATCCGTGGACTGTCACTCTCTCAGTTATATAGAATCTGTGGACTGTCACTCTCTCAGTTATATAGAATCTGTGGACTGTCACTCTCTCAGTTATATAGAATCTGTGGACTGTCACTCTCTCAGTTATGTAGAATCTATGGACTGTCACTCTCTCAGTTATATAGAATCTGTGGACTGTCACTCTCTCAGTTATATAGAATCTGTGGACTGTCACTCTCTCAGTTATATAGAATCTGTGGACTGTCACTCTCTCAGTTATATAGAATCTGTGGACTGTCACTCTCTCATTGTATGTAGACTCTGTGGACTGTCACTCTCTCAGTTATATAGAACCTGTGGACTGTCACTCTCTCAGTTATATAGAATCCGTGGACTGTCACTCTCTCAGTTATATAGAATCCGTGGACTGTCACTCTCTCAGTTATATAGAATCTGTGGACTGTCACTCTCTCATTGTATGTAGACTCTGTGGACTGTCACTCTCTCAGTTATATAGAACCTGTGGACTGTCACTCTCTCAGTTATATAGAACCTGTGGACTGTCACTCTCTCAGTTATATAGAATCTGTGGACTGTCACTCTCTCAGTTATATAGAATCTGTGGACTGTCACTCTCTCAGGTATATAGAATCTGTGGACTGTCACTCTCTCAGTTATATAGACTCTGTGGACTGTCACTCTATCAGTTATATAGAATCTGTGGACTGTCACTCTCTCAGTTATATAGAATCCGTGGACTGTCACTCTCTCAGTTATATAGAATCTGTGGACTGTCACTCTCTCATTGTATGTAGACTCTGTGGACTGTCACTCTCTCAGTTATATAGAACCTGTGGACTGTCACTCTCTCAGTTATAGAGAATCTGTGGACTGTCACTCTCTCAGTTATATAGAACCTGTGGACTGTCACTCTCTCAGTTATATAGAATCTGTGGACTGTCACTCTCTCAGTTATATAGAATCCGTGGACTGTCACTCTCTCAGTTATATAGACTCTGTGGACTGTCACTCTCTCAGTTATATAGAATCTGTGGACTGTCACTCTCTCAGTTATATAGAATCCGTGGACTGTCACTCTCTCAGTTATATAGAACCTGTGGACTGTCACTCTCTCAGTTATATAGAATCTGTGGATTGTCACTCTCTCAGTTATATAGAATCTGTGGACTGTCACTCTCTCAGTTATATAGAATCTGTGGACTGTCACTCTCTCAGTTATATAGAATCTGTGGACTGTCACTCTCTCAGTTATATAGAATCTGTGGACTGTCACTCTCTCAGTTATATAGAATCTATGGACTGTCACTCTCTCAGTTATATAGAATCCGTGGACTGTCACTCTCTCAGTTATATAGAATCTGTGGACTGTCACTCTCTCAGTTATATAGAATCTGTGGATTGTCACTCTCTCAGTTATATAGAATCCGTGGACTGTCACTCTCTCAGTTATAGAGAATCTGTGGACTGTCACTCTCTCATTGTATGTAGACTCTGTGGACTGTCACTCTCTCAGTGTATATAGAACCTGTGGATTGTCACTCTCTCAGTTATATAGACTCTGTGGACTGTCACTCTCTCAGTTATATAGACTCTGTGGACTGTCACTCTCTCAGTTATATAGAATCTGTGGACTGTCACTCTCTCAGTTATATAGAATCTGTGGACTGTCACTCTCTCATTGTATGTAGACTCTGTGGACTGTCACTCTCTCAGTTATATAGACTCTGTGGACTGTCACTCTCTCAGTTATATAGACTCTGTGGACTGTCACTCTCTCAGTTATATAGAATCTGTGGACTGTCACTCTCTCAGTTATATAGAATCTGTGGACTGTCACTCTCTCATTGTATGTAGACTCTGTGGACTGTCACTCACTCAGTTATATAGAATCTGTGGACTGTCACTCTCTCAGTTATATAGAATCTGTGGACTGTCACTCTCTCAGTTATATAGAATCTGTGGACTGTCACTCTCTCAGTTATATAGAATCCATGGACTGTCACTCTCTCAGTTATATAGAATCTGTGGACTGTCACTCTCTCAGTTATATAGAATCCGTGGACTGTCACTCTCTCAGTTAAATAGAATCTGTGGACTGTCACTCTCTCATTTTATGTAGACTCTGTGGACTGTCACTCTCTCAGTTATATAGAATCTGTGGACTGTCACTCTCTCAGTTATATAGAATCTGTGGACTGTCACTCTCTCAGTTATATAGAATCTGTGGACTGTCACTCTCTCAGTTATATAGAATCTGTGGACTGTCACTCTCTCAGTGTATATAGAATCTGTGGACTGTCACTCTCTCAGTTATATAGAATCTGTGGACTGTCACTCTCTCAGTTATATAGAATCTGTGGACTGTCACTCTCTCAGTTATATAGAATCCGTGGACTGTCACTCTCTCAGTTATAGAGAATCTGTGGACTGTCACTCTCTCAGTTATATAGAATCTGTGGACTGTCACTCTCTCAGTTATATAGAATCTGTGGACTGTCACTCTCTCAGTTATAGAGAATCTGTGGACTGTCACTCTCTCAGTTATATAGAATCTGTGGACTGTCACTCTCTCAGTTATATAGAATCTGTGGACTGTCACTCTCTCATTGTATGTAGACTCTGTGGACTGTCACTCTCTCATTGTATGTACACTCTGTGGACTGTCACTCTCTCAGTTATATAGAACCTGTGGATTGTCACTCTCTCAGTTATATAGAATCCGTGGACTGTCACTCTCTCAGTTATATAGAATCTGTGGACTGTCACTCTCTCAGTTATATAGAATCTTTGGATTGTCACTCTCTCAGTTATATAGAATCTGTGGACTGTCACTCTCTCAGTTATATAGAATCTGTGGACTGTCACTCTCTCAGTTATATAGAATCTGTGGATTGTCACTCTCTCAGTTATATAGACTCTGTGGATTGTCACTCTCTCAGTTATATAGAATCTGTGGACTGTCACTCTCTCAGTTATATAGAATCTGTGGACTGTCACTCTCTCAGTTATATAGAATCTGTGGATTGTCACTCTCTCAGTTATATAGAATCTGTGGATTGTCACTCTCTCAGTTATATAGAATCTGTGGACTGTCACTCTCTCAGTTATATAGAATCTGTGTACTGTCACTCTCTCAGTTATATAGAATCTGTGGACTGTCACTCTCTCAGTTATATAGAATCTGTGGACTGTCACTCTCTCAGTTATATAGAATCCGTGGACTGTCACTCTCTCAGTTATATAGAATCTGTGGACTGTCACTCTCTCAGTTATATAGAATCTGTGGATTGTCACTCTCTCAGTTATATAGAATCTGTGGACTGTCACTCTCTCATTGTATATAGAATCTATGGATTGTCACTCTCTCAGTTATATAGAATCTGTGGATTGTCACTCTCTCAGTTATATAGAATCCGTGGACTGTCACTCTCTCATTGTATATAGAATCTATGGATTGTCACTCTCTCAGTTATATAGAATCTGTGGATTGTCACTCTCTCAGTTATATAGAATCTGTGGACTGTCACTCTCTCAGTTATATAGAATCCGTGGACTGTCACTCTCTCAGTTATATAGAATCTGTGGACTGTCACTCTCTCATTGTATGTAGACTCTGTGGACTGTCACTCTCTCAGTTATATAGACTCTATGGATTGTCACTCTCTCAGTTATATAGAATCTGTGGACTGTCACTCTCTCAGTTATATAGACTCTGTGGACTGTCACTCTCTCAGTTATATAGACTCTGTGGACTGTCACTCTCTCAGTTATATAGAATCTGTGGACTGTCACTCTCTCAGTTATATAGACTCTGTGGACTGTCACTCTCTCAGTTATATAGAATCCGTGGACTGTCACTCTCTCAGTTATATAGAATCCGTGGACTGTCACTCTCTCAGTTATATAGAATCTGTGGACTGTCACTCTCTCAGTTATATAGAATCTGTGGACTGTCACTCTCTCAGTTAAATAGAATCTGTGGACTGTCACTCTCTCAGTTATATAGAATCTGTGGATTGTCACTCTCTCAGTTATATAGAATCTGTGGACTGTCACTCTCTCAGTTATATAGACTCTGTGGACTGTCACTCTCTCAGTTATATAGAATCCGTGGACTGTCACTCTCTCAGTTATATAGAATCTGTGGACTGTCACTCTCTCAGTTATATAGAATCTGTGGACTGTCACTCTCTCAGTTATATAGAATCTGTGGACTGTCACTCTCTCAGTTATATAGAATCTGTGGACTGTCACTCTCTCAGTTATATAGACTCTGTGGACTGTCACTCTCTCAGTTATATAGAATCCGTGGACTGTCACTCTCTCAGTTATATAGAATCCGTGGACTGTCACTCTCTCAGTTAAATAGAATCTGTGGACTGTCACTCTCTCAGTTATATAGAATCTGTGGACTGTCACTCTCTCAGTTATATAGAATCTGTGGACTGTCACTCTCTCAGTTATATAGAATCTGTGGATTGTCACTCTCTCAGTTATATAGAATCTGTGGATTGTCACTCTCTCAGTCATATAGAATCTGTGGACTGTCACTCTCTCAGTTATATAGAATCTGTGGATTGTCACTCTCTCAGTCATATAGAATCTGTGGACTGTCACTCTCTCAGTCATATAGAATCTGTGGACTGTCACTCTCTCAGTTATATAGAATCTGTGGACTGTCACTCACTCATTGTATGTAGACTCTGTGGACTGTCACTCTCTCATTGTATATAGAATCTGTGGACTGTCACTCTCTCAGTCTCTAGAATCTGTGGACTGTCACTCTCTCAATGTATATAGAATCTGTGGACTGTCACTCTCTCATTGTATGTAGACTCTGTGGACTGTCACTCTCTCAGTTATATAGAATCTGTGGACTGTCACTCTCTCAGTTATATAGAATCTGTGGACTGTCACTCTCTCATTGTATGTACACTCTGTGGACTGTCACTCTCTCAGTTATATAGAATCTGTGGACTGTCACTCTCTCAGTTATATAGAATCTGTGGACTGCCACTCACTCATTGTATGTAGACTCTGTGGACTGTCACTCTCTCAGTTATATAGAATCTGTGGACTGTCACTCTCTCAGTTATATAGAATCCGTGGACTGTCACTCTCTCAGTTATATAGACTCTGTGGACTGTCACTCTCTCAGTTATATAGAATCTGTGGACTGTCACTCTCTCAGTTATATAGAATCTGTGGACTGTCACTCTCTCAGTTATATAGAATCTGTGGACTGTCACTCTCTCAGTTATATAGAACCTGTGGACTGTCACTCTCTCAGTTATATAGAACCTGTGGACTGTCACTCTCTCAGTTATATAGAATCCGTGGACTGTCACTCTCTCAGTGTATATAGAATCTGTGGACTGTCACTCTCTCAGTTATATAGAATCTGTGGACTGTCACTCTCTCATTGTATGTAGACTCTGTGGACTGTCACTCTCTCAGTTATATAGAACCTGTGGATTGTCACTCTCTCAGTTATATAGAATCTGTGGACTGTCACTCTCTCAGTTATATAGAATCTGTGGATTGTCACTCTCTCAGTTATATAGAACCTGTGGATTGTCACTCTCTCAGTTATATAGAATCTGTGGACTGTCACTCTCTCAGTTATATAGACTCTGTGGACTGTCACTCTCTCAGTTATATAGAATCTGTGGACTGTCACTCTCTCAGTTATATAGAATCTGTGGACTGCCACTCACTCATTGTATGTAGACTCTGTGGACTGTCACTCTCTCAGTTATATAGAACCTGTGGACTGTCACTCTCTCAGTTATATAGAATCCGTGGACTGTCACTCTCTCAGTGTATATAGAATCTGTGGACTGTCACTCTCTCAGTTATATAGAATCTGTGGACTGTCACTCTCTCATTGTATGTAGACTCTGTGGACTGTCACTCTCTCAGTTATATAGAACCTGTGGATTGTCACTCTCTCAGTTATATAGAATCTGTGGACTGTCACTCTCTCAGTTATATAGAATCTGTGGATTGTCACTCTCTCAGTTATATAGAACCTGTGGATTGTCACTCTCTCAGTTATATAGAATCTGTGGACTGTCACTCTCTCAGTTATATAGACTCTGTGGACTGTCACTCTATCAGTTATATAGAATCTGTGGACTGTCACTCTCTCAGTTATATAGACTCTGTGGACTGTCACTCTCTCAGTGTATATAGAATCTGTGGGCTGTCACTCTCTCAGTCTATCCATACACCATGACACTTTCTTTTCTATTTCTCAGCCAATTTGGTATTACTTTTGCTGCTGTCCCTTTTTTCCCATGTGCTAATCAACCCACATTTTTGCTGGTGACTATTAATTCTATGCTGACTAATGGTTTCCCTAAGCTTCCCCGACACGACTGACTGACCTGTCATTGCTGGGGTTTCTCTTGCAACCTTTTTTGCACAAATATTGCAATTTTCCAGGCCTCCTCTCAGCCGAAGAAATACCGAAAGATTATGGCCAGTGCTTGAGCAATTTTCACTCTCACTTCCATCACTATCGCGATCCTTAAATGCATCGGTTTCGATCCCGGTTCCTTGTCAACATTAAGTACCCACAGTTTATCGAATACCGGTGCCACAGTGGTTAGCACAGCTGCCTCGCAGCGCCAGGGAACCCGGGTCTAAATCCAACCTCGGGTAACTCTCTGTGTGAAGTTTGCATGTTCTTCCTGAGTCTGCATGGGGTCCCATCCGGGTGCTCCGCTTTCCGCCCCCAGTCCAAATGTGTGCAGTTTAGATGGATTGGTCGCGCTAAATTGTCCCTGAGTGTCCAAAGGTTAATTGAGTGTGTGGGGTTACAGGGATAGGGCGGGTGAGTGGGCCAAGTTGGGTTCTCTTTCAGAGGGTCGGTGTAGACTCAATGGGTCAAATGGCCTCCTTATTCGCTGTAGGGATTCTATAATTCACCTCCTTCTTATCTCTGTTGAACTTCTGGTGAGAAGTATACTCCTATTTTGCCTTGGCCTGGATAACATCAATATATCATAGAAC
The DNA here is from genome assembly GCF_047496885.1 of Scyliorhinus torazame. Lineage (NCBI taxonomy): Eukaryota > Metazoa > Chordata > Chondrichthyes > Carcharhiniformes > Scyliorhinidae > Scyliorhinus > Scyliorhinus torazame. Next base: position 25,697,231 of record NC_092737.1, on the reverse strand, counting down.
ATAGAACATACAGTGCAGAAGGAGGCCATTCGGTCCATCGAGTCTGCACCGACCCATTTGAGCCCTCACTTCCACCCGATCCCCATAACCCAATTACCCCTCCTAACCTTTTTGGACAGTAAGGGCAATTTGGCGAGGCCAATCCACCTAACCTGCACGTCTTTGGACTGTGGGAGGGAAACCGGAGCACCCGGAGGGAACCCACGCAGACAGGGGGGAGAACGTGCAGACTCCGCCCTCAGTCTCCCAAGGCCGCGATTGAACCCGGGACCCCGGCGTAGTGAGGCAGCAGTGCTAAATCCCCTTTTTGATTCCTGATTGGCCCGTCTCCTTCTCCCGCCCTTTGACAATTGATGTGCCTGATATCGTGAGCTTGTGAAAGATGCTGTGACACTGCAATCCTTTCCTCTTTCCTGTCTTTGTTAACAGGTTCTCAAAGTCCGTTGCGACAGCGTACTCCCTTCGCGTAGTTAGTGAGAAGCTACATTCGCAAGGGCAGCTGAGGGCTGAGACGGCGTCGATCTGAGACACGGTACCCCTCTCGTCGGGGGAGAGTCAGCAAGGAGACGATTCACCCCGATGGTCCCCCCGTGTATGTACTTGAACGTGGCGTGTGGCGTTTGTGCGAGTGGGTGGCGAGAGGGTGGGATGGGGGATTGAGGTAGGCACAGGAGAGCGATGGGTTAGGAGAGTGGATATTCATATGTAATTGAGACATCTGCTAACAGGATTACAGTGAATTGAAGGCGCATGCTGCCCAACCAGCCCATGTCGTGTTTACGCCGCACACAAGCCACCTCCCTATTCAGCAGGTCCAACAGCATCTGTGGAGACAGAAAGGGAACTAACGTTTCGAGTCTCGATGACTCTTGGTCAAAATGTCAGCTCCCTTCTCTCTCCACAGGTGCCGTCCGGCCTGTTGAGATTGTCCGTTATTTTCTGTTTTTCTTTCAGATCCCAGCATCCGCAGCAATTTGCTTTGACCGCCTCCCATCTTTCCTCCAAGAATTCCCGCAGCGCAGAAGGCGGCCATTCGGCCCATTGAGTCGGCGCCGTCCCTCCGAAAGAGCACCCTACCTCGGCCCAATCCCCTCCATGTAACCCCATAACCCTTCCTAACCTTTGGACACTGAGGAGCAATTTAGCGCGGCCAATCCACCTAACCGGCCCGTCTTTGGACTGTGGGAGGAAACCGGGGCACCCGGAGGAAACCCACGCAGACACGGGGAGGACGTGCGGACTCCGCACAGTCACCCGAGGCCAGATTTGAAGCCCAATCCATGGTGCTGTGAGGCAGCAGTGCTAACCGCTGTGCCGCCAAGTTACCCCATCTAAATATCTCTCTGTGACCCTCTGCTTCCTTCCCCCTCCGATACTTTTTGAACTTCCTCTTAACTGTATCTATAACTGTTCGTTTCAACACTCTCTGCAGCAGCTAGTTCCACATTCGCACCACATTCGAGTCGAAGAAACCTCTTTTGAATTCCCTGTTGGATTTCTTGGTGACAATCTTGTATTGATGTCCTCTGGTTTTGCTGTTCCCCACACAAGGAAATGTTAGAATCATAGAATCCGAACAGCGCAGACAGAGGCCATTTGGCACACCAAGTCTGCCCCTGCTCTCTGAAAGAGCCCCCGACATGGGCCCACGGCCCCACCCTAATCCTGTAACCCAATAACCCCGCTTTTTAGACACTAGGGGCCAATCCACCCTAACCTGCACATCTATGGACTGTGGGAGGAAACCGGAGCACCCGGAGGAAACCCACGCACACACGGGGAGGAGGTGCAGACTCCACACAGACAGTCACCCAAGGCCTAAGCTCACACCTTGCCGGTTACATGTAACCTTCCGATTCGTCCCACAGTAAAATAGTACCTCACATTCCAGAGCGGCGAACATCATTCGCCAATAATTTGCACCTTCTGCAAGTTTATTTGCGACTCTACGGGGCAGAAGGAGGCCATTCGGCCCATCGGGCCTGCACCAACCCTCCAAAACAAAACTCTAACCAGATCCGTAGATGGGACCAACCCCCAACCCGTCCCAGTAACCTAACCTGCACATGCTTGGTCACTGAGGGGCGATTTAGCGCGGCCAATCCACCTAACCTGCACATCTTTGGACTGTGGGAGGAAACCGGAGCGCCCGGAGGAAACGCACGCAGACACGGGGAGAAAGTGCAAACTCCGCACAGCCAGTCACCCGAGGCTGGAATTGAACCCGGGTCCCTGACGGTGTGAGGCAGCAGTGCTGACCCACTATGCCACTGTGCCGGCTGAGGGCTGTGGGCATCACTGGCTAGGCCCAGCGTTCATTTTTGCCCATCTCTAATTGTCCCTTGAGAAGGTGGTGGTGGTGAGCCACCTTATTGAGCAGCTGAAGCCCGTGTGGTGTGGGTACACCCACAATGCAGTTACGGAGGGAGTTCAAGGATTTTGTGGGTGAGTGGCTCGGAGGGGAACTTGCAGGTGGCGGTGTTCCCCATGCATCTGCTGCCTTTGTTCTGGGTGGCAGAGGTCGTGGATTTGGAAGTTTCTGTTGAACGAGCCTTGGCGAATTTCCGCAGTGCATCTTGTAGATGGTACACACTGTGCATCAGTGGTGGAGGGGATGAATGTTGAAGGTGGCGAATGGGGCAGCAATCAAGCAGGGTCCTTTGTCCTGGATGGCGTTGAGCTTCTTAAGTGTTTTAGGATCTGCACATATCCAGGAAATTGGAGAGTATTCGACATATTTCTGATTTGTACCTTGTAGATGGTGAACAGGAGTGAGATATGGGGTGAAATTCTCCAGAAACGGCGCGATGTCCGCCGACTGGCGCCCAAAACGGCGCAAATCAGACGGGCATCGTGCCGCCCCAAAGGTGCGGAATGCTCCGCATCTTTGGGGGCCGAGCCCCAACCTTGAGGGGCTAGGTCGGCGCCGGACGAATTTCCGCCCCGCCAGCTGGAGGAAAAGGCCTTTGGTGCCCCGCCAGCTGGCGCGGAAATGACATCTCCGGGGGCGCATGCGCGGGAGCGTCAGCGGACGCTAATGGCATTCCCGCGCATGCGCAGTGGAGGGAGTCTCTTCCGCCTCCGCCATGGTGGAGACAGTGGTGAAGGCGGAAGGGAAAGAGTGCCCCACGGCACAGGCCCGCCCGCGGATCGATGGTCCCTGATCGCGGGCCAGGCCACCGTGGGGGCACCCCCCGGGGCCAAATCGCCCCGCGCCCCCCCCAGGACCCCGGAGCCCGCCCGCGCCGCCTTGTCCCGCCGGTAAGGTAGGTGGTTTAATTTACGCCGGCGGGACAGGCATTTTAGCGGCGGGACTTCGGCCCATCCGGGCCGGAGAATCGCGCGGGGGGCCCACCAACCGGTGCGCCGCGATTCCCGCCCCCGCCGAATATCCGGTGCCGGAGACTTCGGCAACCGGCGGGGGCGGGATTCACGCCAGCCCCCGGCGATTCTCCAACCCGGCGGGGGGTCGGAGAATCTCGCCCATGGACTGCAGAACTCCTAGCTTCTTGCCAGCTCTTGTAGCCACAGTATCTATATGGCTGGTCCAGTTCAGCTTCTTATAACGGTAACCCCAAAATGTTGACAGTGCCGGATTCAGCAATGGTAATGGCATCGAATGTCTAGCGGAGATTATTGGATAATTAAACATGATTATGAGGGGCATGGACAGAGTGGATAGTCAAAAGCTTTTCTCCAAAGTGGAAGAGTTGATTACCAGGGGGCATAGGTTTAAGGTGCGAGGGGCAAGGTTTAGAGGAGACATGCGAGGGAGGTTTTTTTACACAGAGGGTAGTGGGTGCCTGGAACCCGCTGCCGGAGGAGGTGGTGGAAGCAGGGACGATAGTGACGTTTATGGGGCGTCTTAACAAATACATGAACAGGATGGGAATAGAGGGATACGGATCCCGGAAGTGCAGAAGGTTTCAGGTTAGATGGGCCGCCTGGTCAGCGCAGGCTTGGAGGGCCGAAGGGCCTGTTCCTGTGCTGTACTTTTCTTTGTTCTTTCATTATTGGAGATAGTCACTTCTCAAGTTTTTATCCTCCTGTAACTTGTTGCTGTCTATGGACGAAGAGCTGGAAAGTGGGATTAACAAAAATAGGTGCTCGATGGTTGTAGCAGGTACGATGGGCCGAAGAGACTCCTTTCGTGCTGTAAAACTTGCCGACTGGGTTTTGATTGCAGTGTGTGTGTGTCGATGTCTGGGTTGTGTGTTTATTGAGATCTGGTTAAGGTCCGTGTTTCCTTCCCCAGCCAATGTTTCTTTCCAGAACAGGTTCCTCACGGCTCAGTCGGTGTAATTGGAGGTAGCTCCCTCAGGGGGGTAGAAATAAGGTCCGGGGTGGCACGGTCGGCACAGTGGTTAGCACTGCTACCCTCACAGCGCCAGGGACCCAGGCTCGATTCCGATTTCGGGTGACTTCCTGCGAGGAGTCTGCACGTTCTCCCCCCGTGTCTGCGTGGGGTTTCCCTCCGGGTGCTCTGGCTTTCTCCCAAGGTCCCAAGATGTGCAGGATAGGTGGATTGGCCATGCTAAATTGCCCCTTAGTGTCCAAACGTTAGGTGGGGTAATGGGGATCGGACCTACTTTTTCGGAGGATGAGTGCAAACTCGATGGGCCTCTTTTTGCACTGTAGGGATTCCACGATTCTACATCTCCAGATTGTATTGGTACATACTTCGCCTGCTGTGTATTTGAGCAAGTCAGAGGCAACTTTCTGGACAGTGTTGGTACACTCTGTATCGGTACAGTCAAGAGTATTGCCTCACCCCCTGCCCCCTCCCCATAACCATAGTCTTCCTCTCTACATCAAGCGGAAAAGAGTAACTAGGGACAGAGTAGGGCCTCTTAAGGCTCAACAAGGACATCTATGTGCAGAGCCACAAGAGTTGGGTGAGATCCTGAATGAATATTTCTCATCGGTATTCACGGTGGAGAAAGGCATGGATGTTAGGAAACTAAGGGAAATAAATAGTGATGTCTTGAGAAGTGTGCATATTACAGAGGAGGAGGTGCTAGAAGTCTTAAAGCGCATCAAGGTAGATAAATCCCCGGGACCTGATGAAATGTATCCCAGGATGTTGTGGGAGGCTAGGGAGGAAATTGCGGGTCCCCTAACAGAGATATTTGAATCATTGGCAGCCACAGGTGAGGTGCCTGAAGGTTGGAGAGTGGCAAATGTTGTGCCCTTGTTTAAGAAGGGCAGCAGGGAAAAGTCTGGGAACTACAGACCGGTGAGCCTAACATCTGTAGTAGGTAAGTTGCTAGAAGGTATTCTGAGAGACAGGATCTACAAGCATTTAGAGAGACAAGGACTGATTCGGGGCAGTCAGCATGGCTTTGTGCGTGGAAAATCATGTCTCACAAATTTGATTGAGTTTTTTGAGGGGGTGACCAAGAAGGTAGATGAGGGCAGTGCAGTAGACGTTGTCTACATGGACTTTAGCAAAGCCTTTGACAAGGTACCGCATGGTAGGTTGTTGCAGAAGGTTAAAGCTCACGGGATCCAGGGTGAGGTTGCCAATTGGATTCAAAATTGGCTGGACGACAGAAGACAGAGGGTGGTTGTAGAGGGTTGTTTTTCAAACTGGAGGCCTGTGACCAGTGGTGTGCCTCAGGGATCGGTGCTGGGTCCACTGTTATTTGTGATTTATATTAATGATTTGGATGAAAATTTAGGAGGCATGGTTAGTAAGTTTGCAGATGACACCAAGATTGGTGGCACAGTGGATAGTGAAGAAGGTTATCTAGGATTGCAATGGGAACTTGATCAATTAGGCCAGTGGGCCGACGAATGGCAGATGGAGTTTAATTTAGATAAATGTGAGGTGATGCATTTTGGCAGATCGAATCAGGCCAGGACCTACTCAGTTAATGGTATGGCGTTGGGGAGAGTTATAGAACAAAAAGATCTAGGAGTACAGGTTCATAGCTCCTTGAAGGTGGAGTCGCAGGTGGACAGGGTGGTGAAGAAGGCATTCGGCATGCTTGGTTTCATTGGTCAGAACATTGAATACAGGAGTTGGGGCGTCTTGTTGAAGTTGTACAAGACATTGGTACGGCCATACTTGGAATACTGTGTGCAGTTCTGGTCACCCTATTATAGAAAGGATATTATTAAACTAGAAAGAGTGCAGAAAAGATTTACTAGGATGTTGCTGGGACTTGATGGTTTGAGTTATAAGGAGAGGCTGGATAGACTGGGACTTTTTTCCCTGGAGCGTAGGAGGCTTAGGGGTGATCTTATAGAGGTCTATAAAATAATGAGGGGCATAGATAAGGTAGATAGTCAACATCTTTTCCCAAAGGTAGGGGAGTCTAAAACTAGAGGGCATAGGTTTACGGTGAGAGGGGAGAGATTCAGAAGGGCCCAGAGGGGCAATTTCTTCACTCAGAGGGTAGTGAGTGTCTGGAATGGGCTGACAGAGGTAGTAGTAGAGGCGGGTACAATTGTGCCTTTTAAAAAGCATTTAGATAGTTACATGGGTAAGATGGGTATAGAGGGTTATGGGCCAAGTGCGGGCAACTGGGACTAGCTTAATGGTAAAAACTGGGCAGCATGGACTGGTTGGGCCGAAGGGCCTGTTTCCATGCTGTAAACTTCTATGATTCTATGATTCTAACCCCCGAACACTGTGTTAGTACAATCTGTGATACCCTCCCGGGATTGTGTTGGTAGATTCTGGAATGCTCTAACTCTCGTCCTCCTGTTCCAGGAACCAAGATGTCCAATTCGGCGAACAATTCGGACTCACTGACGCCGCCTGGCAAGGTGGTTTTCACTGGGCTGTACGGTGCCATCATCGTGCTAGGCTTCTTTTTCAATGTGGTGGCCCTATGGATATTCCAGCATCACATCCGTGTGCGATCCGGGACCACCGTCTACATGAGGAACCTGGCTTTCGCTGACCTCCTGCTGGTTTGCTTCCTGCCCTTCCGCATCGCTGACTATTATCACCTCGGGAACACGTGGCTGTGCGAGGTCGCCGTCACCATTTTCCTGATCAACATGTACACCAGTATATTCTTCCTCACCTGCATCAGCCTGGACAGGTGTGTGGCCACCCTACTGCCCCTGAAGGTGCGCATTTGGCAGTTGCATCGGGTAGCGCCCTGGGTCAGCGGGGTGGTGTGGCTGATGACAATGAGTTTTAGTCTTCCTCTCTACATCAAGTGGAAAATCAAAGCGCCAAACGGCAACAACCGCACAAATTGCCTGCAGCCCCTTCTGCTCACAAAAACAGTGCCCCTGAACATCACCCTCTCCCTCGGCTTCGGGGTCCCCTTTCTCGTGCAGCTCACCTGCTCGCTGCTCGCCCTGGTGAAAGTGAGGAAGAAGTGCAGCTCCCTTGCTTTGGACGCCCGTAAAACGCAGATGATGATCCTGGCCAATTTCCTCGTCTTCGCCTTCTGCTTTCTGCCCTACCACCTGCTCCTGAGTGTCTACAACACCCTGACATCGGAACAAACCGGCCAGCAGCTCTTTCAGGCAACCCAGCTCGTTGCCAGCAGCAATGCAGTCTTGGACCCCTTGGTCTATTATTTCACCACGGAAGCCTTTCAGAAAACCCACCTGATTAGGACAGTGCACAATATGGTTTGCTGCAGATGTAAGACTGGGGACCCAGTGCCGACAGAGAGCTGTGTGGAGCGGAGGGAAACGTATAAGAAAACCTCTTCAGTAGAGCTCTTAGCTTAGCTCCATGTGATAATCTGTCATTTTGCATTATTTTTGGAATGCCCATCGACTTGTTTTCCAAGACGGGCTTTTGTGACTTTGTGTTTTTGTGTTCCTTCAAGTGTGAGAGTGGAATCCCACTGATATCAGTCTTAAAAAACACTCCCAGTGCAGCTACAGCAAGGTGTTAGACACAGAGTAAAGCTCCCTCTACACTGTCCCCATCAAACACTCCCAGGACAGATACAGCACGGGGTTGGATACAGAGTAAAGCTCCCTCTACACTGTCCCCATCAAACACTCCCAGGACAGGTACAGCACGGGGTTAGATACAGAGTAAAGCTCCATCTACACTGTCCCCATCAAACACTCCCAGGACAGGTACAGCACGGGGTTAGATACAGAGTAAAGCTCCCTCTACACTGTCTCCATCAAACCCTCCCAGGACAGGTACAGCACGGGGTTAGATACAGAGTAAAGCTTCCTCTACACTGTCCCCATCAAACACTCCCAGGACAGGTACAGCACGGTGTTAGATACAGAGTAAAGTTCCCTCTACACTGTCCCCATCAAACACTCCCAGGACAGGTACAGCACAGGGTTAGATACAGAGTAAATCTCCCTCTACACTGTCCCCATCAAACACTCCCAGGACAGGTACAGAATGGGGTTAGATACAGAGTAATGCTCCCTCTACACTGTCCCCATCAAACATTCCCAGGACAGGTACAGCCCGCGGTTAAATACAGAGTAAAGCTCCCTCTACACTGCCCCCATCAAACACTCCCAGGGCAGGTACAGCACGGGGTTAGATACAGAGTAAAGCTCCCTCTACACTGTCCCCATCAAACACTCCCAGGACAGGTACAGCCCGGGGTTAGATAAAGAGTAAAGCTCCCTCTACACTGTCCCCATCAAACACTGCCAGTGCAGGTACAGCACGGGGTAAGACACAGAGTAAAGCTCCCTCTACACTGTCCCCATCAAACACTCCCAGGACAGATACAGCACGGGGTTGGATACAGAGTAAACCTCCCTCAACACTGTCCCCATCAAACACTCCCAGGACAGGTACAGCACGGGGTTAGATACAGAGTAAAGCTCCCTCTGTACTGTCCCCATCAAACACTCCCAGGACAGGTACAGCACGGGGTTAGATAAAGAGTAAAGCTCCCTCAACACTGTCCCCATCAAACACTCCCAGGACAGGTACAGCACGGGGTTAGATACAGAGTAAAGCTCCCTCTACACTGTCCACATCAATCACACCCAGGACAGGTACAGCACGGGGTTAGATACAGAGTAAAGCTCCCTCTACACTGTCCCCATCTAACACTCCAAGGACAGGTACAGCACGGGGTTAGATACAGAGTAAAGCTCCCTCTGTACTGTCCCCATCAAACACTCCCAGGACAGGTACAGCACGGGGTTAGATAAAGAGTAAAGCTCCCTCAACACTGTCCCCATCAAACACTCCCAGGACAGGTACAGCACGGGGTTAGATACAGAGTAAAGCTCCCTCTACACTGTCCACATCAATCACACCCAGGACAGGTACAGCACGGGGTTAGATACAGAGTAAAGCTCCCTCTACACTGTCCCCATCAAACACTCCCAGGACAGGTACAGCCCGGGGTTAGATAAAGAGTAAAGCTCCCTCAACACTGTCCCCATCAAACACTCCCAGGACAGGTACAGAACGGGGTTAGATACAGAGTAAAGCTCCCTCTACACTGTCCCCATCAAACACTCCCAGGGCAGGTACAGCACGGGGTTAGATACAGAGTAAAGCTCCCTCTACACTGTCCCCATCAAACACTCCCAGGACAGGTACAGCATGGGGTTAGATACAGAGTAAAGCTCCCTCTACACTGTCCCCGTCGAACACTCCCAGGACTGGTACAGCACGGGGTTAGATACAGAGTAAAGCTCCCTCTACACTGTCCCCATCAAACACTCCCAGGACAGGTACAGCACGGGGTTAGATACAGAGTAAAGCTCCCTCTGCACTGTCCCCATCTAACACTCCAAGGACAGGTACAGCACGGGGTTAGATACAGAGTAAAGCTCCCTCTACACTGTCCCATTCAAACACTCCCAGGACAGGTACAGCACGGGGTTGGATACAGAGTAAAGCTCTCTCTGTACTGTCCCCATCAAACACTCCCAGGACAGGTACAGCACGGGGTTAGATACAGAGTAAAGCTCCCTCTACACTGTCCCCATCAAACACTCCCAGGACAGGTACAGCATGGGGTTAGATACAGAGTAAAGCTCCCTCTACACTGTCCCCATCAAACACTCCCAGGACAGGTACAGCACGGGGTTAGATACAGAGTAACGCGCCCTCTACACTGTCCCCATCAAACACTCCCAGGACAGGTACAGCACGGGGTTAGATACAGAGTAATGCGCCCTCTACACTGTCCCCATCAAACACTCCCAGGACAGGTACAGCACGGGGTTAGATACAGAGTAACGCGCCCTCTACACTGTCCGTATCATTTTCAATGTGAAAGGTCGCTGTGATGCATCATTGTCCAGGGTGCACTCTTGTATCCTGCCACCTCCACTTATATCCTCCGCCAGTGAGCAGCGGAGCACTGCCGGGAGGTGGCGGAAGCGGCGATTGATTGCGATGACGTTTAGGATCCGCATTGGTCAGTGGCGCTGTGCATCAAACACTCGCACAGGCTTGGTTAGCGGGTGGGCAGAAGCATTTGATCGCTGAACACAACACAAGGCATTGGGCGGACGAAACGTAACCCGGAGTGGACTATTCCCCTCTCACAGAGAAAATCAAACTCATTACCTTCCTCGACTGCGAAACCTGCAACTTTGCCACCCCGATAGAGGGGCAGTTGCCAAACCCAAATAAAGACGACGCTACCTTTTAAAGGGAACGATTAATTGATCGGCGGACAATTGCTGTTCTTCTTTTATCGATGAGGATGGTTTGTGACATTGCAACGTTACGTAGAACCCAAACAAGCGGGAGCAAAGGGTGGGCCGCATGAGAGGGCCTCCTTCACCAGAGGGGGCTGGAATGTTGAAATTGGGTTTGTTCAGTAACCGAGACCCCATGCATAAGACTAAATACATTTAATAGAACATAGAACATACAGTGCAGAAGGAGGCCATTCGGCCCATCGAGTCTGCTTCGACCCACTTACACCGTCACTTCCACCGTATCCCCGTAACCCAATAATCCCTCTAACCTCTTTGGTCACTAAGGGCAATTTATCGCGGCCAATCCACCTAACCTGCACGTCTTTGGACTGTGGGAGGAAACCGGAGCACCCGGAGGAAACCCACTGCAGACACGGGGAAAACAAGCAAACTCCACACAGCCAGTGACCCAGCACGGAAGCGAACCTGGGACCCTGGCGCTGTGAAGCCACAGTGCTAGCCACTTGTGCTACCCTGGTATGGGACTACACGCTGAATGTTTCATAACGAGTTGTAGGAAATGCTTGATTATTTATCGATGAATAGGGCGATCAGCAACGACAAATGGTAAAATCGAAGATTGTCGAAATAGAGTTAAGAGGGAAATCAGGAGGGCAAAAAGGGGACATGAAATTGCTTTGGCAAATAATGCAAGGGAGAATCCAAAGAGATTCTACAGATACATAAAGGGGAAAAGAGTAACTAGGGACAGAGTAGGGCCTCTTAAGGATCAACAAGGGCATCTATGTGCAGAGCCACAAGAGTTGGGTGAGATCCTGAATGAATATTTCTCATCGGTATTCACGGTGGAGAAAGGCATGGATGTTTGGAAACTAAGGGAAATAAATAGTGATGTCTTGAGAAGTGTGCATATTACAGAGGAGGAGGTGCTGGAAGTCTTAAAGCGCATCAAGGTAGATAAATCCCCGGGACCTGATGAAATGTATCCCAGGATGTTGTGGGAGGCTAGGGAGGAAATTGCGGGTCCCCTAACCGAGATATTTGAATCATCGGCAGCCACAGGTGAGGTGCCTGAAGATTGGAGAGTGGCGAATGTTGTGCCCTTGTTTAAGAAGGGCAGCAGGGAAAAGCCTGGGAACTACAGACCGGTGAGCCTAACGTCTGTAGTAGGTAAGTTGCTAGAAGGTATTCTGAGAGACAGGATCTACAAGCATTTAGAGAGGCAAGGACTGATTCGGGGCAGTCAGCATGGCTTTGTGCGTGGAAAATCATGTCTCACAAATTTGATTGAGTTTTTTGAGGGGGTGACCAAGAAGGTAGATGAGGGCAGTGCAGTAGACGTTGTCTACATGGACTTTAGCAAAGCCTTTGACAAGGTACCACATGGTAGGTTGTTGCAGAAGGTTAAAGCTCACGGGATCCAGGGTGAGGTTGCCAATTGGATTCAAAATTGGCTGGACGACAGAAGGCAGAGGGTGGTTGTAGAGGGTTGTTTTTCAAACTGGAGGCCTGTGACCAGTGGTGTGCCTCAGGGATCGGTGCTGGGTCCACTGTTATTTGTGATTTATATTAATGATTTGGATGAGAATTTAGGAGGCATGGTCAGTAAGTTTGCAGATGACACCAAGATTGGTGGCACAGTGGATAGTGAAGAAGGTTATCTAGGATTGCAACGGGATCTTGATCAATTAGGCCAGTGGGCCGACGAATGGCAGATGGAGTTTAATTTAGATAAATGTGAGGTGATGCATTTTGGCAGATCGAATCAGGCCAGGACCTACTCAGTTAATGGTATGGCGTTGGGGAGAGTTATAGAACAAAGAGATCTAGGAGTACAGGTTCATAGCTCCTTGAAGGTGGAGTCGCAGGTGGACAGGGTGGTGAAGAAGGCATTCGGCATGCTTGGTTTCATTGGTCAGAACATTGAATATAGGAGTTGGGACGTCTTGTTGAAGTTGTACAAGACATTGGTACGACCACACTTGGAATACTGTGTGCAGTTCTGGTCACCCTATTATAGGAAGGATATTATTAAACTGGAAAGAGTGCAGAAAAGATTTACTAGGATGTTGCCGGGACTTGATGGTTTGAGTTATAAGGAGAGGCTGGATAGACTGGGACTCTTTTCCCTGGAGCGTAGGAGGCTTAGGGGTGATCTTATAGAGGTCTATAAAATAATGATAGATTATAGGGCATAGATAAGGTAGATAGTCAACATCTTTTCCCAAAGGTAGGGGAGTCTAAAACTAGAGGGCATAGGTTTAAGGTGAGAGGGGAGAGATTCAGAAGGGCCCAGAGGGGCAATTTCTTCACTCAGAGGGTAGTGAGTGTCTGGAATGGGCTGCCAGAGGTAGTAGTAGAGGCGGGTACAATTGTGTCTTTCAAAAAGCATTTAGATGGTTACATGGGTAAGATGGGTATAGAGGGTTATGGGCCAAGTGCGGGCAACTGGGACTAGCTTAATGGTAAAAACTGGGCGGCATGGACTGGTTGGGCCGAAAGGGCCTGTTTCCATGCTGTAAACTTCTATGATTCTATGAAAGAAATACTTTGGGCGCAGAGGGAGTGCATGGCTCTAACAGCCAATGGTGTGAGTGATCACTCACACCTCTCTTCATTTGCCCTAATTTACTTCAGTCCCATTGGTAGGAAAAATATTATGTGGAAAGATATCAGTGACAATCCTCCGCTTGGGCAACAGTTAACAGAATGTCTCGTGAGACGCTCTCAGAGCTCAGATGGGCCGCATGTGGCCTGCAGGATTTTACCAGCATTTTCTGTTTATATTCCCTGTTTCAGGCTGTGTTACAGTTTGTCGGACAAGTTGCGAAGGGTGATTTGCCGATGTTTCAATTCAGCACTTCGTGTTGGACAGCTCAGCTCAGGGTTGACTAGGATCCTGAGATTGCAACTGGGTTCTGATTGCGAGAGAGGGCAGGGGGTGAGATAGGCCGGTGTTGGGTTGATCGTACGTAACCGCCTCACTTTAAAACTGGGTCTCGGTTGGGGAGGCTGGCGATACGGGGGAGGAGGAGGTGTCGTGAGAGCATGCGGAGATGGGCTAGCGAGGTTCAGTCAAGCGAAATGTGAAAGGCAGCATTTTGCAGAGGTGGGACGAGGAACCCACTGTTGACGTTGCAGCGGCAACCAAATAGGTGTGACTGGAGCCAGGCGCAGGAAATCTCACTGAATTGGACGTCAGCATAAATAAATTTGGGAAAGGATGTATTAGCGGGTCCAGATCGAAAGCTGCAGGAAGATCGAGTTGCTCTGCCCTGGAGACAGGAAGAAATAAAATATGTATCTTAGTCAGCTTGGCTACTTTGCAAAATCTGGGCAAGTGCTGGACGTTTCTGAGCAGCTTAAACATGAGCAAAGGATAATACAACAAGCCCCTGGAATGGAACAATTGTTGCTTTGTATAAACATCCCAACCAGTGGTCAGCACTGCTGAATCACGGCGTCTTGGACCCGGGTTTGATCCCGGCCCTGGGTCACTGTCCGTGCGGAGTTTGCACATTCTCCCCGTGTCTGTGCGGGTCTCACCCCCACAACCCAAAGGTTTGCAGGGTGGGTGGATTGGCCTCGCGACATTGCACATGAATTGGAAAATATTTTAAAGAACTTTTTAAAAAAACATCCCGACCGAGCCAACACAATGGATTGGCAGATGTCTGCACCAGCCAGCTACGGACAAAGGCATTTGTCACTCCTCACCTCCAACGTCGCGATAATGGTTTTGCAATTACCCGCTCGAAACACAATGGGTTTTTAACAAGGGGCCTCATTCACTGAATAGCTCGACCCGATACCGCCTTTCACATGACCGAGACGTGAACCTTTTGCCCTCCTTCCATTGTGCAGCTTTCAAGTTTTATCTGCAGTTGGGGTTTACTGTCCAAAGAGAAGCCAGGCTTCAAGCTAGCAGCCTGCCTTTAACCTCCATCTCTCTCTCATGTCTGACCTCCAGAAAGTACATAGAGTTCAACCCACGGTAAACTAATCTCCAGCACAGAATCATCATAGAATTTACAGTGCAGAAGGTGGCCATTCGGCCCATCGAGTCTGCACCGGCCCTTACAAAGAGCACCCTACTAAAGCCCACGTATCCACCCTATGCCAGCAACCCAGCAACGCGCACTCCCATTCTATTCATGTATTTGTCAAGGCGCCCTGGGTCAGCGGGCAATTTGTCACGGCCAATCCACCTAACCCGCACATCTTTGGACTTGTGGGAGGAAACCGGAGCACCCGGAGGAAGCCCACGCAGACACGGGGAGGACGTGCAGACTCCGCACAGACAGTGACCCAAGGCGGGAATCAAACCCCAGACCCTGGCACTGTGAAGCAACAGCGCTAACCACTATGCTACCGTGCCACCCAAGTTAGGAAACAAAGCAAATTAGAAATAAAAGGGACCGAAAAGAGAAACCTCATGGCTGGATGCTGTGGGGCTAGACTGTCATATGAAATAATCGGACGTTAGTCAACGTGTTGGGAGAGCACGACCTCAGAGAAGGGCCTCCGGAGCTGACTCTACCCAACTGAGAAATCAAGTGATATTTATACATTGTAGGTCACGTGGGCGAAGGCGTCATTTACATTTGAACGCTGTCTGGTTCAAACTTTACATTTAAACTAGCTGCTGGTGTCCACCCAGTTAGAGTGAGTATTTTCTACACTTATCTTTCTGTGACTCCTTCCCGAATCTCTTCTCTTGTTGTTAGCACGGTTGGTTGCGTCTGCGCCTTTAGCTCTTACGAAACCAAGTTGGACTGGAAAAACATGTTGTTGGGGGTCTTGCAGGTGGTGCCTGGAAGACTGAAAACATGTTGTTCACTCTTTTTGTTTCTTGCAGATGGTCTTTATCGCTACGTCAGCATTAAGTTAACATTACTTGTTTCCTTTGTCCACATCAGCATTTTGCTGGTTGGTACCTTTATCCTCACTGTCGAAATTTCCTCTACGATTCTAGTATACTTTACTGCACTATATAAGTTCAAAAGAGTCACTACGACCCCGTTAATAGCCTATAATTATTGATTGCTTTAATAAATTGTTGTAATTGAAACCTATTAATTCTTACACTGGAACTCATTTTAAGACAAAGTAACTTCCCGCAAATTCCTTGTCATAACATAATAATAATCGCGTATTGTCACAAGTAGGCTTCAATGAAGTTACTGTGAAAAGCCCCTAGTCGCCACATTCCTGCGCCTGTTCGGGGAGGCCGGTACGGGAGTTGAACCCGCGCTGCTGGCCTTGTTCTGCATTGCAAGCCAGCTGTTTAGCCCACTGTGCTAAACCAGCCCCCAATATGACGAAAATGACAACATTTGATGCCCAAACGTTTGTTCTTCAGCATGAGAATTAAAATGGGGGGAAAGTTTGGAGACGGGAAGCACAGATCAATCGCAAGCTGTTTCCGGGGAGACACCTTGCAAAACGCCCGGCAGAATTTGTCCAGGTAAACTAATTCTGGTGTTGGGAGGACATCTGCAGCTCACACCACCAGCAGGGCAGTCAGACAAAGAGCTGAATCCTGACTCCGAATCCCTTTCCCTCCCCAATTCACAGCTGGAATTTGAGGAAACAGGGAGAAGGGAGAAAGGAAAGTTTAAGACAGGGAAATCGAGAGGGAGTGAGGGGGTATCTCAGGATAACGAATAAGGAGCAGCACGGTAGCACTGTGGTTAGCACTGTTGCTTCACCAAAGAGAAGGAATTGGTAGATGTTGAGTCTGGAGAAGGGGTTGTAGATAGCCTGGGTCACATTGTGATCCAAAAAGACGAGGTGTTGGGTGTCTTAAAAAATATTAAGATAGATAAGTCCCCAGGGCCTGATGGGATCTACCCCAGAATACTGAAGGAGGCTGGAGAGGAAATTGCTGGGGCCTTGACAGAAATCTTTGGATCCTTGCTGTCTTCAGGGGATGTCCCGGAGGACTGGAGAATAGCCAATGTTGTTCCTCTGTTTAAGAAGGGTCGCAAGGATAATCCCGGGAACTACAGGCCGGTGAGCCTTACTTCAGTGGTAGGGAAATTACTGGAGAGAATTCTTCGAGACAGGATCTACTCCCATTTGGAAGCAAATGGACGTATTAGTGAGAGGCAGCACGGTTTTGTGAAGGGGAGGTCGTGTCTCACTAACTTGATAGAGTTTTTCGAGGAGGTCACTAAGATGATTGATGCAGGTAGGGCAGTGGATGTTGTCTATATGGACTTCAGTAAGGCCTTTGACAAGGTCCCTCATGGTAGACTAGTACAAAAGGTGAAGTCACACAGGATCAGGGGTGAGCTGGCAAGGTGGATACAGAACTGGCTTGGTCATAGAAGGCAGAGAGTAGCAATGGAAGGATGCTTTTCTAATTGGAGGGCTGTAACCAGTGGTGTTCCACAGGGATCAGTGCTGGGACCTTTGCTGTTTGTAGTATATATAAATGATTTGGAGGAAAATGTAACTGGTCTGATTAGTAAGTTTGCAGATGACACAAAGGTTGGTGGAATTGCGGATAGCGATGAGGACTGTCAGAGGATACAGCAGGATTTAGATTGTTTGGAGACTTGGGCGGAGAGATGGCAGATGGAGTTTAATCCGGACAAATGTGAGGTAATGCATTTTGGAAGGTCTAATGCAGGTAGGGAATATACAGTGAATGGTAGAACCCTCAAGAGTATTGAAAGTCAAAGAGATCTAGGAGTACAGGTCCACAGGTCATTGAAAGGGGCAACACAGGTGGAGAAGGTAGTGAAGAAGGCATACGGCATGCTTGCCTTCATTGGCCGGGGCATTGAGTATAAGAATTGGCAAGTCATGTTGCAGCTGTATAGAACCTTAGTTAGGCCACACTTGGAGTATAGTGTTCAATTCTGGTCGCCACACTACCAGAAGGATGTGGAGGCTTTAGAGAGGGTGCAGAAGAGATTTACCAGAATGTTGCCTGGTATGGAGGGCATAAGCTATGAGGAGTGGTTGAATAAACTCGGTTTGTTCTCACTGGAACGAAGGAGGTTGAGGGGAGACCTGATAGAGGTCTACAAAATTATGAGGGGCATAGACAGAGTGGATAGTCAGAGGCTTTTCCCCAGGGTAGAGGGGTCAATTACTAGGGGGCATAGGTTTAAGGTGAGAGGGGCAAGGTTTAGAGAAGATGTACGAGGCAAGTTTTTAAACACAGAGGGTAGTGGGTGCCTGGAACTCGCTGCTGGAGGAGGTGGTGGAAGCAGGGACGATAGTGACATTTAAGGGGCATCTTGACAAATACATGAATAGGATGGGAATAGAAGGATACGGACCCAGGAAGTGTAGAAGATTGTAGTTTAGTCGGGCAGCATGGTCGGCACGGGCTTGGAGGGCCGAAGGGCCAGTTCCTGTGCTGTACATTTCTTTGTTCTTTGTTCACAGCGCCAGGGTCCTGGGTTCGATTCCCGGCTTGGGTCGCTGTCTGTGCGGAGTCTGCACGTTCTCCCCCGTGTCTGCGTGGGTTTCCTCCGGGTGCTCCGGTTTCCTCCCAAAGTCCAAAGATGTGCGGGATAGGTGGATTGGTCACGCTAAATTACCCCGTCCTGTCCAAAATCTAGGTGGGGTTACAGGGATAGAGTGGAGGTGTGGGCTTAGGTAGGGTGCTCTTTCCGGGGCCAGTGTAGACCTGGGGCGAGATTCTCCGGGCGGAGAATCGGCGGGGGCTGGCGTGAATCCCGCCCCCGCCGGTTGCCGAATTCTCCGGCACTGGATATTCGGCGGGGGCAGGAATCGCGCCGCGCCGGTTGGCGGGCCCCCCCCCCGCGATCCTCCGGCCCGGATGGGCCGAAGTCCCGCCGCTAAAATGCCTGTCCCGCTGGCGTAGATTAAACCACCTACCTTACCAGCGGGACAAGGCGACGCGGGCGGGCTCCGGGGTCCTGGGGGGGGGGGGCGTGTGGCGATCTGGCCCCGGGGGGTGCCCCCACGGTGGCCTGGCCCGCGATCGGGGCCCACCGATCCGCGGGCGGGCCTGTGCCGTGGGGGCACTCTTTTCCTTCCGCCTTCGCCACTGTCTCCACCATGGCGGAGGTGGAAGAGACTCCCTCCACTGCGCATGCGCGGGAATGCCGTCAGCGGCCGCTGACGCTCCCGCGCATGCGCCGCCCGGAGATGTCATTTCCGCGCCAGCTGGCGGGGCACCAAAGGCCTTTTCCGCCAGCTGGCGGGGCGGAAATTGGTCCGGCGCGGGCCTAGCCCCTTGAGGTTGGGGCTCGGCCCCCCAAGATGCGGACATCGTGCCGATACCGGAGAATTTCGCCCACGATATGCCGATGGCCTCCTTCTGCTCTGTAAATTCTATGATTCTAGAAGGCTTATGGTATACTTACCTTTAGTGGACGAGGCATAGAGTTTAAGAGCAGGGAGATTATGCTGAAAGTGTATAAAACACAGCGAGAGTATTGTGAGTGTGAATCCCGGATTAGGCCACAGCGAGAGTATTGTGAGCAGTTCTGGAATCCACATTATAGGAGGGATGCGATAGCCACTGGAAAGGCTGCAGAGGGGATTTACCAGGATGTTTCCTGGCCTGGGGAGTGTTAGTTATGAAAGAGAGATTGGATAGACTGGGGTTGTTTTCCTTGGAGCAGAGGAGACTGAGGGGGGGACGTGATGGAGATGTATAAAACTATGAGGGGCTCAGATAGAGTCAACAGGAAGAAACATTTTCCCTTGGTGGAGGGCTCAATGACCAGGGGGCAGAGATTTAAGGTGAGGGGTCGGAGGTTCATCATAGAATTTACAGTGCAGAAGGAGGCCATTCGGCCCATCGAGTCTGCACCGGCTCTTGGAAAGAGCACCCTACCCAAGGTCAACACCTACACCCTATCCCCATATCCCCATATCCCAGTAACCCCACCCAACACTAAGGGCAATTTTGGACACGAAGGGCAATTTATCACGGCCAATCCACCTAACCTGCCCATCTTTGGACTGTGGGAGGAAACCGGAGCACCCGGAGGAAACCCACGCACATACGGGGGCGAACGTGCAGCCTCTGCACAGACAGTGACCCAAGCCGGAATCGAACCTGGGACCACTGGAGCTGTGAAGCAATTGTGCTACCCATAATGCTACCGTGCTGCCCATTAGAGGGGATGTGAGGAAAACCTTTTCCCCCCGAGGGGGGGGGGGGGGGGGGGGTTGGGGGGGGGGAGCCTGGAACTCCCAGGGTGGTGGAGGCAGAGACCCTCAGAACATTTGAGAAGGATTTAGATGTTCACTTGCGATGCAGACATGGAAACGATGGGCCGAAGGGCTTTTTCCTGTGCTGTGTGACTCGATGACTAAGAGCGAGCACCCATAAAAGGTACTGGAGGTGAAATGGGAAGAACAAGAAGCGGAGAGGGAATCCCAAAAAGAGATGGAAAGGAGACCGAGGGAATTAGCTGTATCAAGGGAGAAGTGATTCGGTCAAGTCCCAAGCATTGCGCCTCGAGAAACCAGAACACTCCAGAGAGGCTGAACAACCCAGTCAATGTCAGAAAGACCCTGCGTTGTGGGGTAAGGCTGTAAGAAGTTCAGAGACCCTGAATGGGGCATGGGTGGGGGGGGGGTGCGAAAGATATCATCAGGGATCAAGTTTCTCAGGGAACCCTACCTGGATTTGAACAAGGCCGGCATTAAAGCCAGTGGCACAGTGGTTAGCACTGCAGCCTCACTGCACCTCACCCGGGTTCAATTCCAGCCTTGGGTCACTGTCTGTGCGGAGTCTGCACGTTCTCCCCGTGTGCGCGCGTGGGTTTCCTCCGGGTGCTCCGGTTTCCTCCCACAGTCCAAGGAAGTGCAGATTAGGTGGATTGGCCGTGCTAAATTGCCCCTTAGTGTCCAAAGATGGGCAGGTTAACTGGCGTTCTGGGGATAGGGCTGGGGAGTGGGTCTAGGTTGGGTGCTCCTACTGAAGTTTGCGGCTGGTCTGATGGGCCGAATGGCCTCCTTCTGCACCGTAGGGGTTCTCTGGAAAAAGGGAGCATGTTATGTTCTTAAAGAGATGAAGGGGATGAGCTAGAGACCAAATAGGCCTTCTTTGCTAAATTCGGGAACAGGGGCTTTCCCACTCAGGAAAACTGTTAGGAAACGAGCTGCCTCACACAGTCAAAGAGCCACACTGCAGAGCAGAGCAGTCCACGTGACTCGCCAGTTCCTTCAGAGCCAAGGGGCTGGATTCTCCCATTCCCGACGGCGAAATCGCATTCGACGAGTTGGTGGCGAATCCCCGCTCACGCCAAAACCGGGGGCGGCGCCGCTTTCACGATGCTCCGCCCCCTAAAAAGAGGCCTACTCTAGGAGTACGCCACATGCTGCATCCACGGCCTCAGGAACTGAGGCCCGCCCCGTGATTCTCCGCCCCCGACCGGCCGAGTTCCTGACGGCGCGGGACACGTGTGGTCTCACCCGTCAGGAACTCAGAGTGGCGGCTGCGGACTCAGTCCAGCGCCGCCACAGTCGGGGGAGGGCTGATCATTCGGGGCTGGGGGCACTGTGGGGGTGTGGTCCGGGGCGCGCGAGCGGCTGAAGGGGGGGGGGGGGGTGGGGGACTATCTTTGCGGCCCGGGTGCGCGGGCTGCGTCCAGCATGAAGCAGGGTGCGGCTGCTGCACATGCGCGCTCACGGATCCGGCAATGCTCCAGGCCGTATCGGCAGCTAGATCTTGGAGCTCTACGCTGGCTGGCTGCTAGCTGTGCCCCGCGGAGCAGGGAATCGGTGGCCGTTTTGCGCCAGTTTTGCTGGCGTAAAACACCACCGCTTTCACGCCGGCATGGGGACGTAGAGTCCAGCGCAGAGCGTCTCAGGGGACATGTGATCAAATAGGGGACTGGGCCTTCCGCCACAGTAACTAACCTGGGAAAGTTATTGCCCCGTGAGCAATTATCGGCTTGTCACCACATAGAAGGCAACGCAAGTGTTTTCGTTAACTCCTTGGCAGCCAAACGGGTGGGTACTAGTTACGCGTGGAGCCAGGGGAAGGCAAAAGGACTGGAAAAGGAGAAGTAAATGTTGTAGGAGGTGCAGTCAAAAAGGGGCGTGTGGAATCCCTCAACAGTGAGAGGACAGAATGTGCAGAGAGAGAGAGAATGCAATGGAGAGAGAGTTTTCAGATCCTGTTTGCTTTCAGTTTCTACAGAATAGTAGCGGCTTGCCCTTGATATTATATATAGCAGTGCTGGCGTGTGACAGGTCCAAATGTTTGGTAGGTGCAAACTGGGGAGGACTGAAGTGAATCATTTTCCATTTCAGCGTCGCCCTGCCTGATCACCAAATGAGTCATTACCACCAGCTCTCGTAGAGGTGGTGAATTTAATCTTTGCCATTTACAGGCGTTTCCTTCCGACTCACTGAGATTCCTCTTCCTCTATGAATGACTGAGAGATAGATAGTCAGCAGTTCACTTTTCCTCAAAACTATTTATTGACGCAATTTACATCCAAGACCTCATTATTCTCTGTCCACAAACTGAGCTGTGTCTTGCTCCCTGGGAGCCGCTTGGCTGTGTGACCCTGATGCCGTGAGAGGGTTAGAAAGGGAGAAATACAGAAAGGAGAGAGAGGGAGACAGGCAACAGAGGCGGACAGAGGGAGGAGGAGATGAGCGAGAGAAAGCTAAACTGAGGCAAAGGAAGAGAGAAAGAGAAGGGAGAGAGATAGCTGGAAGAGAGTGAGAGACACGGATAGGGATATAGGGGGCAGGATTCTCCCCTACCCACGGGGGGTCGGAGAATTCCACCCACGGATAAGGATATGGGGGCAGGATTCTCCATTGGCTGATGGCAAAATCGTGAAATGTGATTGGGCGGAGAATAAGTTCCGACTCTAAAATTGCAGCGGTTGCCGATTTAACGCCAAATCGCAATTCTCCGTCACCTTGACAGCGGCGTCAATGTGGTCCAGAAACGCATGTACGGTAAACACCGTTTCCCTGACCCGGTATTCTCTGGGGCTTCCGCGTCCGATTGGCCGAGTTCCCGAAGGCGAGGTCAATTTGTCCTTTTAAAAATCGGGAAACCGCGTGGCTCGTGCTGAGGGAGACAGAGGGGGTTCGGGAAGTGTCCATCATCACCATCGTTTGCTGACAGCCGTGCCGCCGGCCCGGGGGGGGGGGGCTTCTGCCGGGGCCGGGGGGAGTAGTGGGGGGTGCCCAGGAGGTGGGCTGTGGGGTCGGGGTGGACGGGCCTCTCTTTTTTCATTTCATTCAACAGTTGCTGAATCATTAAAAAAAAACCTAGCGTGAAGAAGGAGGCCATTCGGCCCATAGAGTCTGCACCGACCCACTTAAGCCCTCACTTCCACCCTATCCCCATAACCCAATAACCTCATCTAACCTTTTTGGACACGAAGGGCAATTTAGCACGGCCAATCCAGCTAACCTGCACGTCTTCGGACTGTGGGAGGAAACCGGAGCACCCGGAGGAAACCCACGCGCACACGGGGGAGAACGTGCAGACTCCGCACAGACAGTGACCCAAGCCGGGAATCGAACCTGGGACGCAGGCGCTGTGAAGCCACAGTGCTAGCCGCTGTGCTACCGTGCTGCCCCTAATCCCTCCCTCCTCCTGTTACCTCTTCACCTACCCCCCGCCACTGCCTTTGTCTCTATCCTATTCCCCTCCTATCCCCGTGACGAACAACAATAGCATCCCAACCCGGGACTAACAGAACTCCCAATCCGGGGCTGGGAGGTATTTAAAAGGCTCCATAATGAGGCCTAGCTGGACAGGCTTCTGCTCGTTACCACGGGAACCAGCACTCCACGAAACCCATAGGGTGATAAACGGGTGATCCTTCATGATCCTCATGAGGGTGATCAAACCACAGAACAAAAAAGGTGCAATTACGTTAGCTGGTGGTCCATACATATACACATATATGTGGGAGGTTTGTTTTCGTGTAAAGGTGGGAACAGCTGCGAAATTGTTGCTGGATTAATAAGGCACAGCTGTGAGAAATCCGTGTTCCAGATCACTTCCTCCGTCCATGTGGGAACCAGGACACCATGTCAGAGAGGAACACCAAGGTGATCAGAAAGACAGTGTAGCGCACAAAGACTCCGAGAGACGAATAGAGTGAAGTCGATGAGGCTTTATTAAGCGTGACTGTTCCCCCGCAGTTCAGTAGTAGACTGCCTGCGGGGGAGGACTCCTGGTACTTATACTCCGCCTTCAGGGCGGAGCTAGAGGTCAACGTCCAACCAGGACCCGGGATCTGTCAGCCAATGACATCACGGCTTCACAGTCCCACATGACCCCTAATGCATACTACCACATTCACCCCTTGTTAAAAATGAACCCGGCGGGGTGATGCTTCGCATGGTGGTAAGGGTTTACAAGGCTGGTCCTGGGAGGAAAACTTTCGCATGTTATTACAGTATGTACAAGGTTTTTTTTTGGTTTCAAACTACTTACAGTAATCGTCAGGAGAAAAAAAAGACAAAATGTTCTCGTTAAAAGTCCACATATTGTAGTGTTAGCTCGACGCCACGAGTCGGTCGGGCGGTCTGGTCGTCCGTGTCGATCGCCTCGGTCCCGGTGGTGGTGGTGGTGCTTGTTCCGGTGTTGTCGTCTCCGGGAGCCTTACGGTTTCAGCTTGGGCTTCACTCCTGGTCGGGCCTGGGAGGAGGACCGATCCTCCTGGGAAGGGGGCGGTCGCGGGGTGCGGCGGTGGCAGGAAGGGGGTGATTGGTGTCGGGGGGGGGGTGTGTGTTGCCGGCGGGCGCCAGATCTCGCAGGGAGACCGTGTCCTGCCGGCCGTCGGGGTACTCCACGTAGGCGTACTGCGGGTTCGCGTGAAGGAGGTGAACCCTTTCGACCAACGGGTCCGACTTGTGCGCCCGCACATGTTTTCGGAGCAAGATGGGTCCTGGGGCCGCCAGCCAGGTCGGCAGCGACGTTCCAGAGGAGTACTTCCTGGGGAAGACAAGGAGGCGCTCATGAGGCGTTTGGTTAGTGCTAGTACAGAGTAGTGACCGGATGGAGTGGAGGGCGTCCGGGAGGACCTCCTGCCACCGTGAAACTGGGAGGTCCCTGGACCGTAGGGCCAGTAGGACGGTCTTCCAGACCGTGCCGTTCTCCCTCTCTACTTGCCCGTTCCCCCGGGGGTTGTAGCTGGTCGTCCTGCTCGAGGCTGTACCGTTGCTGAGCAGGAACTGGCGCAGCTCGTCACTCATGAAGGAGGACCCCCTGTCGCTGTGGACGTATGCGGGGCAACCGAACAGTGTGAATATGGTGTTCAGGGCTTTAATGACTGTGGCCGCGGTCATGTCAGAGCAGGGGATGGCGAATGGGAAGCGGGAGTACTCGTCCACCACATTAAGGAAGTATATGTTGCGGTCGGTGGAGGGGAGGGGTCCTTTGAAATCCAGACTAAGGCGTTCAAAGGGGCGGGAAGCCTTAATCAGGTGCGCACCATCCGGCCTGAAAAAATGCGGTTTGCACTCTGCGCAGATGTGGCAGTTCCTTGTGACTGTACGGACCTCCTCTAAAGAGTACGGGAGGTTGCGGGACTTAATAAAGTGGTAGAACCGAGTGACCCCCGGGTGGCAGAGGTCCTCATGGAGGGTTTGGAGGCGGTTAATTTGTGCGTTGGCACATGTGCCGCGTGATAGGGCATCGGACGGCTCGTTCAGCTTTCCGGGACGATACAAGATCTCGTAGTTGAAGGTGGAGAGCTCGATCCTCCACCTTAAGATCTTGTCGTTTTTGATTTTGCCCCGCTGTGCATTATCGAACATGAAGGCTACCGACCGTTGGTCCGTGAGGAGAGTGAATCTCCTGCCGGCCAGGTAATGCCTCCAATGTCGCACCGCTTCCACTATGGCTTGGGCTTCCTTTTCCACTGAGGAGTGGCGGATTTCTGAAGCGTGGAGGGTTCGGGAGAAAAAGGCCACTGGTCTGCCCGCTTGGTTAAGGGTGGCCGCTAGAGCTACGTCGGAGGCGTCGCTCTCGACCTGGAAGGGGAGGGACTCGTCGATGGCGCGCATCGTGGCCTTTGCGATATCCGCTTTGATGCGGCTGAAGGCCTGGCAAGCCTCTGTCGACAGAGGGAAGGTCGTGGTCTGTATTAGGGGGCGGGCCTTGTCTGCATACTGGGGGACCCACTGGGCGTAGTATGAAAAGAACCCCAGGCAGCGTTTTAGGGCTTTTGAGCAGTGCAGGAGGGGAAATTCCATGAGGGCGCGCATACGTTCGGGGTCGGGGCCTATTATCCCATTGCGCACTACGTAGCCCAGGATGGCTAGCCGGTTTGTGCTAAAAACGCACTTGTCCTCGTTGTACGTGAGGTTCAAGGCTTTAGCGGTCTGGAGGAATTTTTGGAGGTTGGCGTCGTGGTCCTGCTGATCGTGGCCGCAGATGGTTACATTGTCGAGATACGGGAACGTGGCCCGTAACCCGTGTTGATCAACCATTCGGTCCATCTCTCGTTGGAAGACCGAGACCCCGTTTGTGACGCCAAATGGGACCCTTAGGAAATGGTATAATCGCCCGTCTGCCTCGAAGGCTGTGTACTTGCGGTCACTTGGGCGGATGGGGAGCTGATGGTAGGCGGACTTGAGGTCCACGGTGGAGAAGACCTTATATTGGGCAATCCGATTGACCATGTCGGATATGCGGGGGAGAGGGTACGCGTCTAGTTGTGTGTACCTGTTGATGGTCTGGCTATAGTCTATGACCATCCTTTGCTTCTCCCCTGTCTTTACTACTACCACCTGTGCTCTCCAGGGACTATTGCTGGCCTGGATTATGCCTTCCTTTAGTAGCCGCTGGACTTCGGACCGAATGAAGGTCCGGTCCTGGGCGCTGTACCGTCTGCTCCTAGTGGCGACGGGTTTGCAATCCGGGGTGAGGTTTGCAAACAAGGATGGGGGTTGCACCTTGAGGGTTGCAAGGCCGCAGATAGTGAGTGGGGGTATTGGGCCACCGAATTTGAAGGTTAGGCTCTGTAGATTGCACTGGAAGTCTAATCCCAGTAATGTGGGGGCGCAGAGTTGGGGAAGGACGTAGAGCCTGTAGTTTTTGAACTCCCTCCCTTGCACCGTTAGGGTAACTATGCAGAAGCCTTTGATCTGTACGGAGTGGGATCCTGCAGCTAGGGAAATCTTTTGTGCGCTGGGACGGATGGTCAAAGAACAGCGTCTTACCGTGTCGGGGTGGATAAAACTCTCCGTGCTCACGGAGTCGACCAGGCATGGTGTCTCGTGCCCGTTTATCAGCACCGTTGTCGTCGTCGTCTGGAGCGTCCGGGGCCGTGCTTGGTCCAGCGTCATTGAAGCCAGACGTGGTTGTAATGGTTGAGCGTCTTCTTCGAACCCCGTGGAGCCGTCGACACTGGGGTCCGTTGTTGCCGTCCAAGATGGCGTCGGGGGTGAACAAGATGGCTGCCCCCATGCATCGCACATGGCTGGGGGTCACAAGATGGCGGCGGGGGTGGACAAAATGGCCACCCCCATGCGTCGCACAGGTCTGGGGTGGTCCAAGATGGCGGCGCCCTTCCTCCCCTCGCGGTGGCCGGGACCCAAAATGGCGGCGCCTGCGGGTCGCACATGGGGCGCTGGGGGGGTTGGGGGCGTTAGGAACGCGCAGGGCTCCCTCTTCTCGCGTTCATTAACAGAGGGATTGAATTTAAGAGCCGTGAGGTGATGATGCAGCTGTACAAAACTTTGGTAAGGCCACATTTGGAGTACTGTGTACAGTTCTGGTCGCCTCATTTTAGGAAGGATGTGGAAGCTTTGGAAAAGGTGCAAAGAAGATTTACCAGGATGTTGCCTGGAATGGAGAGTAGGTCTTACGAGGAAAGGTTGAGGGTGCTAGGCCTTTTCTCATTAGAACGGAGAAGGATGAGGGGCGGCTTGATAGAGGTTTATAAGATGATCAGGGGAATAGATAGAGTAGACAGTCAGAGACTTTTTCCCCGGGTGGAACAAACCATTACAAGGGGACATAAATTTAAGGTGAAAGGTGGAAGATATAGGAGGGATATCAGAGGTAGGTTCTTTACCCAGAGAGTAGTGGGGGCATGGAATGCACTGCCTGTGGAAGTAGTTGAGTCGGAAACATTAGGGACCTTCAAGCAGCTATTGGATAGGTACATGGATTACGGTTAAATGATATAGTGTAGATTTATTTGTTCTCAAGGGCAGCACGGTAGCATTGTGGATAGCACAATTGCTTCACAGCTCCAGGGTCCCAGGTTCGATTCCGGCTTGGGTCACTGACTGTGCGGAGTCTGCACGTCCTCCCCGTGTCTGCGTGGGTTTCCTCCGGGTGCTCCGGTTTCCTCCCACAATCCAAAGATGTGCAGGTTAGGTGAATTGGCCAATGATAAATTGCCCTTAATGTCCAAATTGCCCTTGGTGTTGGGTGAAGGTGTTGAGTTTGGGTAGGGTGCTCTTTCCAAGAGCCGGTGCAGACTCAAAGGGCCGAATGGCCTCCTTCTGCACTGTAAATTCAATGATAATCTATGATTAATCTAGGACAAAGGTTCGGCACAACATCGTGGGCCGAAGGGCCTGTTCTGTGCTGTATTTTCTATGTTCTATGTTCTCTGGGGACAGCGGTGGCCGGGACCCAAAGTGGTAGCGCCGGCGGGTCATACATGGGGCGCGGGGGGGGGGGGGTTGGGGAGCGTAAACAGCGTGCAGGGCTCCCTGTTCTCCGCGGAGAGCGGTGGTCGGGACCCAGAGTGGTAGCGCCGGCGGGTCATACATGGGGTGCTGGGGGGGTTGGGGAGCGTAAGCGGCGTGCAGGGCTCCCTGTTCTCCCGGGACAGCGGCGACCTCGCGGGACCAGCACACAGCCGCGAAATGGCCCTTTTTCCCGCAGCTCTTACAGATCGCTGCGCGGGCCGGGCAGCGCTGCCGGGGGTGTTTCGCCTGGCCGCAGAAATAGCAGCGGGCTCCCCCGGTGCGACTTGGCGTTTGAACCGCGCAAGCCTGTGGGGTGTCCGGGGGGGGGGGTGGGTTTGTCGCGACGGGTGCGTACGGAGCCCAATGGGCTGCCGCGCGGTCGGGGCCATAGGCGCGGGTATTTCGCGCGGCCACATCTAGGGAGGCTGCTAGGGCCCGTGCCTCTGAGAGTCCTAGCGACTCTTTTTCTAGAAGTCTTTGGCGGATTTGGGAGGAATTCATACCTGCCACAAAAGCATCGCGCATTAACATGTCCGTGTGTTCATTTGTGTTCACCGGCGGGCAGCTGCAGGCCCGTCCCAAAATTAGCAGCGCGGCGTAGAATTCATCTATCGATTCTCCGGGACTTTGCCGTCTCATTGCGAGTTGATAGCGAGCGTAGATCTGGTTTACTGGGCGAACATAGAGACATTTTAGTGCTGCGAACGCCATCTGGAAATCCTCTGCGTCTTCGCTGAGGGAGAAAATCTCCGTGCTTAACCTCGAGTGCAGGACCTGTAGTTTTTGGTCTTCTGTGACCCGGCCGGCGGCCGTTCTGAGGTAGGCCTCGAAACAAGTCTGCCAGTGCTTGAAAGCTGCTGCTGCGTTCACTGCGTGGGGGCTGATCCTCAGGCATTCCGGGATGATCCTGAGCTCCATAGTCCTTTAGTCACGCTTAATAAATTGTAGCGCACATAGACTCCGAGAGACGAATAGAGTGAAGTCGATGAGGCTTTATTAAGCGTGACTGTTCCCCCGCAGTTCAGTAGTAGACTGCCTGCGAGGGAGGACTCCTGGTACTTATACTCCGCCTTCAGGGCGGAGCTAGAGGTCAACGTCCAACCAGGACCCGGGATCTGTCAGCCAATGACATCACGGCTTCACAGTCCCAAATGACCCCTAATGCATACTACCACAGACAGATAATACAGGTGTGAAGAATAGTACCTGAACAGGCGGGGTCAGAGTAAAAGAGAAAGGGAGTCCAAATCAGGGTTACAGTGCTTAGTAACTTGAGGAAGCCAGCAGCAGTGGATCAAGGATTTATTGAACTATGTACAATAGCTGCCCACGGTAGTAACTCTCCACAATCCAGTCCCCATTGCGACAACCAAAAACTCTCGGCCCTGCTCGGCCGACTTTTATGTGTGGTCTTTAGCGAGCTCCAGGTGGGTGGCCACTGCCCCCTTCCTGGGAAGCTCGTACTTCACGAGTCGCAAAGCGAGATCGACAATGGTTTCCACGTGGTCTTCGTGGGGCGGGGGGGGGCGGGGGGGGGGGCTATGACACTGTCTGTGTATGTGATTACAAGGAGCGTGGAAAGGTTGGTGAGTTGCAAAGGAAGGAAGGGAGAAGGGGGAAGCTCTATTAATTGAGGAGAGCATTGCAGCGTTGGAAAAAGAGGATGACCCAGGGACAACAATGACAGGCTCTATTTAGCACAGAGATAAGTACAGCAATCTCGGAAACACGAAGATAAAGGTTTAACCAAATTTATCTTAGCTCAAAAGTTAAGCCGCACCCGTGACGAACAACAATAGCGTCCCAACCCGGGACTAACAGAACTCCCAATCCGGGGCTGGGAGGTATTTAAAAGGCTCCATAATGAGGCCTAGCTGGACAGGCTTCTGCTCGTTACCACGGGAACCAGCACTCCACGAAACCCACAGGGTGATAAACGAGTTATTTATTTAAAATTATTTCGCCGTATGTTTCTGGCCGATTGAGAAAGGAGGTGCTGTTAGACCTGGTACTTGCAAATGAGGTGGGCCAATGCATCTAGTGTCAGTGGGACAACATTTAGAGGACAATGCTTATTACATCTTAAGGTTGAGCCTGACAAAGAGCAGTTTCAGAGTGAGAATAAGAAACTTAGGGAAAGCCAAATTCAAAGGGGTGATCTTGGTCCTGTAAAATGGAGTCAAAGGTTGGCAGGAAATACTGTCGCTGATCAATTGGCGACCTTAAAAGAAGAGGTGATTACCATCAGACCATAAGGCATAGGAGCAGAATTAGGCCACTCGGCCCATCGAGTCTGCTCCGCCATTCAATCATGGCTGCTTTTTTTCTCACCCCCATTCTCCTGCTTTCTCCCCATAACCCCTGATCCCCTTATTAATCAAGAACCTATCTATCTCTGTCTTAAAGACATTCAGTGATTTGGCCCCCACAGCCTTCTGCGGCAAAGAGTTCCACAGATTCACCCCCCTCTGGTTAAAGAAATTCCTCCTCATCTCTGTTTTAAAGGATCGTCCCTTCAGTCTGAGATTGTGTCTTCTGGTTCTAGTTTTTCCTACAAGTGGAAACATCCTCTCCACGTCCACTCAATCCAGGCCTCGCAGTATCCTGTAAGTTTCAATAAGATCCCCCCTCATCCTTCTAAACTCCAACGGGTACAGACCCAGAGTCCTCAACCGTTCCTCGTACGACAAGCTCTTCATTCCAGGGATCATTCTTGTAAACCTCCTCTGGACCCTTTCCAAGGCGTATCGGATTCTCAGGGGTTTTGACAGGGTCGATGCTGAGAGGTTGTTTCCCCTTGCGGGAGAATCTAGGACCAGGGGGCAGAATCTCAGAGTAAGGGGGTCGCCATCTAATAATAATGATCTTTTATTGTCACAGGTATGAAGCTACTGTGAAAAGCCCCTAGTCGCCACATTCAGCGCCTGTTCGGGTAAGCTGGTACGGGAATTGAACCCGCGCTGCTGGCCTTGTTCTGCATCACAAACCAGCTGTCTAGCCCACTGAGCTGAACCAGCCCTAGGAATTTTTTCTCCCAGAGGGTAGTGAATCTATGGAATTCTTTACCACAGAGAGCTATAGAGGCCAGGTCGTTAAGTATGTTCAAGGCCGAGATAGACAGGATTTAAATCAGTGAGGGAATCATGGAATTTACACAGAATCATAGAATCTACAGTGCAGAAGGAGGCCATTCAGCCCATCGAGTCTGCACCGGCCCTTGGAAAGAGCACCCGACTTAATCCCGCACCTCCATCCTATCTCCGTAATCCAGTAACCCCACCAAATCTTTTGGACACGCAGGTTTATCATGGCCAATCCACCTAAGCTGCACGTCGTTGGACTGCGGGAGAAAACCGGAGCACCCGGAGGAAACCCACGCACACACGGGGAGAACGTGCAGACTCCGCACAGTCAGTCACCCGGGTCCCTGGCACTGTGAGGCAGGCTGAGGCCTCCACACAACTTTATTGCCGACTGATCTCTGTATTGTCAGCAAGTATGGCTACGACACAAGCAGTAACTTCAGCTAGGTAATTAATATCTTGTGCAAGATCGAGGCCCCAATACTGATACCTGTGAACCCTGTTGGTTGCATGCTGTCTACCTGATCAAGATCAGGGGTGTCGCTTTAGGGAGCGCCTGCCTTTCTCCCATCTTCTGTTTGCAGTCTTGGCAGCGTCCACTAGTGTGCTTTTGAATGAAATGAAATGAATGAAAATCGCTTATTGTCAGAAGTCGGCTTCAAATGAAGTTACTGTGAAAAGCCCCTAGTCGCAACATTCCGGCGCCTGTTCGGGGAGGCTGTTACGGGAATCGAACCGTGCTGCTGGTCTGCTTTCAAAGCCAGCGATTTAGCCCTGTGTCGGATTAAGCGGCAGCGCCAGAAGGCAGGGCTTCATTCCCAGGGATGGGTGTCCCACTTGGCCCTTGCTAAGCCTGCCCGCAGCAGGTAAAGACTGCCAGGGCAGGCTGGCATGGAGCGGGTTGAACCTTTCTTCCGGGCTGGGTGGGCCACAACGTTCCCTCCCCACCCTCCACCTGCTCACAGCCACTTCCGCTGAGGGCGCACAGCGAGCTGGCGCAGCTCTTCAGGATGGCCGAGGGACTGAACGGGAAAAGGGCACAAATTCTCCGATTCAGCACTGGATGTCCTGGGACGGGAGAATTCACCCCACCCACTTATCCCTCCCGCTCTCCTGTGACAAACGGTGACCAATCACTCCCTCACTCTGCTATCAATGGCGCGTGAATTCTTTTCTGGAATAATTATGGACAAGAGTGTTGGCGAAACCGCACCCAAATTCCTCAGCAACGGAGAGCGAATTCCCAATTAGCTGGGCGAAGGCAGGGACTCGTGTTCAATTCCGGCCTTGGGTGACTGTGTGGAGTCTGCACGTTCTCCCCGTATCGGCGTGGGTTTCCTCCGGGTGCTCCACAGTCCAAAGATGTGCAGTTTAGGTGGATTGGCCATGCTAAATGGCCCCTTAATGTCCAAAGATGTGCAGGTTACGTGCGGTTATGAGGATAGGGCGGGGGGGTGTGGGCCTACGTTGGGCGCTCCTGCAGAGGGTAGGTGCAGACCCGACGGGCCGAATGGCCTCCTTCTGCACCGTCTGGATTCCATGGTTGTCGTGCTGAATTTAACTTCGAAAGGGCACCGTTCTTTCAGATCAAGATCACATCAGAGGCTCTTAAAGGACAGAAAGTGCCTTTGGAAATCATCTGTTTTACTTCTGATAACCGCTCTTATCTTGGTTCTAATTTCTTCCATTATTGGAAGCTGACTGACCCAGACATTAACTCTATCTCAGGATGTTCAGCCTCCTGTGACCCAGATCGGCGGTTAAGATAAGGTCCCTGTTCTTCACAACCCACAAAGTGTCAGAGCATTTCCTGTCCCAACTTTAGGCCAGAAAATGGCAAAGGCTAAAGAGCCGTTGGTGAAAACACAGGCTGCGGAATGTCTCTCCTCGTACCCCTGCCTCTGCGGGAGGCCACGGGAAGGGCGCAAGCAAGTGCCAGGGGGCACACATCCTTCAAGCTGGTAAAGGAACTAAGAAACAAGACCAGGAGCCCCTCAAGCAAACCTCACCATTAAAAATGATCTGTCCATCTCACCCTCAAATACGATCAATGATGGATCAACCATAACCCTTCAGGTTCCAGGATTCCAAAGATTCACAACCCATTTGACTGAAGAAATTTCTCTAATTGATTGGTCCCCTTATCCTGAGACTGCACCCCCCCCCCCCCACCCCCCTCCCCCCCCCCCCCCACCCCCCACCCCCGCGCACAGCCAATGGCAAACACTCTCAGATTCCATCATGTCAGGATCTTGTATGTTTCAATCAGACCGCCTCTCATTCCAAACAATATAAGCCAAATTTTGCAAGCTCTTCTCATAGGATAATCCTCCCATGACGGAGACACACCTTGCCAATTCGGACCCTACATCCTCCAACATAAGTACATCCTTCCTCAGGTATGGAGACAAATTGGCCGGAATTCTCCGTTCGTTGTGATTCGCTTTTCCTGCTGGCAATGCACTCCCGCCCGTGGATTTCCCGGCAATGTGGGGTGATTACAATGGGAAATCCCATTGACAAGTGGTGGGAAGATAGAATCGCGCCGTCCACAAGCGGAGCGCCGCCGGGGAACACGCAGCTGGGAGACCCGGAGAATCCCACCCAGAAACTGCACACAACGCACCAGATGTGGTCACACCAAACGCCTGTACAACTGTAGCGTCGCAAGACGTAGAATAGAATCCCTACAGTGCAGAAGGAGGCCTTTCGGCTCATCGAGCCTGCACTGACCCTCCGAACGAGCACCCTACCTAAGCTCACCCCCCCGCCCTATCCCCGTCACCACACCTAACCGGCATATCTCGAAGGGCAATTTATCGCGGCCAATCCACCTAACCTGCACATCTTTGCACTGTGGGAGGAAACCAGAGCACCCGGAGGAAACCCACGCAGACACGGGAAGAACGTGCAAACTCCACACAAACGGTCACCCGAGGAATTGACCCCGACACCCTGGTGCTGTGAGGCAACAGTGCTAACCCACTGTGCCACCTTGTACTCCAATCCTCTTGCAATAAAGGCCAGCATGCTTTATGACCTCCTAATCTCTTGCAGTGCCGGTATGCCAATTTAGCATGCTCCCTAAACGACAACACTAAAGAGCGGTAATTGTCCATTTAAGGGAAACACAGCAGAGTAAGGGTCACCTGGGCTAGGTGACCAATCGGGACTCAGTGTGGGGAATCATCCCAGGGGGAGGGGTTTCTCTGCGGCAGAGCTATTCGAGAAGTAGCTGCAAACATGCTACTGCTGGACATGAGTTCTTAATAAATTCCTTGTTGCTCACTTTTCAAGTCACTGAAAGTACACTGTTAAACCTGGCAATGGGGATAAATGATCCTGACACTGCCTTTGGCCCAACACCTGTGAATACATCCATTTTACTCTTCCACGGAGCACTGGACGCAAAATTCTGAGCGGCTTGGTTATTATTCCCAAGAAAACATTAAAGGCGAGCAGGAAAATGCAAAGCAACTCTCCTAAGAACTCAGACCTATAACCTTTTTCATTTTTTCAGCCTAAAGGTGATTGACTCCAAATCATTTCGTGAGTTTGTGGATTTAGTGAAGGCTCCATTGCAACCTCAACCATCAATCATACTCCAGAGATTTAAATTTAATTCAAGGACGAGAAGCCCAGGTGAACTGGAATTGCTAAACTAAAGCAATTATCGGAATATTGTGGTCTGTTGGAGCCACCCTACATGACATGTTGCGGGATAGGTTAGTCTGCGGTGTGAACAACGGTGCTATTCAATGCTGCTTGTTTTCGGAGGTCGACATAAATATTAAAACAAGCGATGGAGATAGTGCTGGTCATAGAGAGCACTGAAAAAGGTGAACAAGAATTGCACAAATGCACAAATTGGTGCTATTCACCAGTTGGAGGGGAAACCTGCAACCAGCTGTGGTGCCAAATCCAGCCGCAAAGTGGGAAACACAGTTTGCCGTCAACAAATGAAAACGATACAGTGGAGGCAATCGGACAGTAATGCTTAGAATGAATGTCTCCCATGTGGAGGTAACCACACTCCTGGGGCGGGCTTCTCCGACCCCCCGCCGGGTCGGAGAATCGCCGGGGGCTGGCGTGAATCCCGCCCCCGCCTGTTGCCGAATTCTCCGGCACCGGAGATTCGGCGTGGGTGGGAATCGCGCCGCGCCGGTTGGCGCCCCCCCCCCCCCGGCGATTCTCCGGCCCGGATGGGCCGAAGTCCCGCTGCTAGAATGCCTGTCCCGCCGGCGTGGATTAAACCACCTCTCTTACCGGCGGGACAAGGAGGCACGGGCGGGCTCCGCGGTCCTGGGGGGGGGGGGTGATCTGGCCCCGGGGGGTGCCCCCACGGTGGCCTGGCCTGCGATCGGGGCCCACCGATCCGCGGGCGGGGCTGTGCCATGGGGGCACTCTTTATCTCCGCCTTCGCCATGGTTTTCACTATGGCAGAGGCGGAAGAGACCCCCTTCCCTGCGCATGCACGGGGATGACATCAGCAGCCGCTGACGCTCCCGCGCATGCGTCACCCGGCGAAGACCTTTCGGCCACGGCTGGCGCGGCGCCAAAAGCCTTTCCCGCCAGCCGGCGGAGCGGAAACCACTCCAGCGCGGGCCTAGCCCCTCAAGGTGAGGGCTTGGCCCCTAAAGGTGCGGAGACTTCCGCACCTTTGGGGCGGCCCAATGCCGGAGTGGTTTCCGCCACTTCATTATGCCGGAACCCCCCGCCCCGCCGCGTAGGGGAGAATTCCGGCCAATGTCTTCTGTGACTAATAGGGAGATCAGAGGTTATGGGGAAAAGGCAGAATGGGGATGAGAAACATATCTACCATGATTGAATGGCGGAGCAGACTCGATGGGCCGAATGGCCTAATTCTGCTCGAAGTCTTATGGTGACGTGTTAGTCCCCATAAAATGACTACAAACGAAGATTGACGTTGATCCAGAGGCGACCCCCCTCCCCCCCCAATTCTATGAGAGAAAGTGGATACAGAATTAAACAGGTTGGAAGAACTAGGCATCATCCAGACGGTTCAGTTCTCAGAAGGGGCAGCATCTGTAGTCCCTGTGTTGAAACACCGCCGGTTTAGACTTCGGATGCTTTCTTTTCAAGTGGTTTCTTCAGCAGCCCCAATTTCCCCATCATTCGGCCATTGCTGAGTGTGTCCATTTATGCCCCTCCCTGCCGACACCACTGAGAATTTTCTTCACCAACTCTCTAGCTGCTCGGACACTGGTGCTCTGCCCGTGCTGCAATGCGCCCGCCGCGTGACGTCCCGGGTCATCACGTTCAATTTCAGGCAGGTCATTCAGGGATAATATCAGGAACGCAAAGGGAAGAGAAACTGCAACTCCCTCCGCCCCCGCAAAGAAAAGGTTTTGAGACTGAGTTCCACTGAACATTTGAAAACTGAGATTGGTAGTTTTTTTTGTGGCGTCAAATTATTGGAGGTGTGGATCTGGGATGGCTCGGTGGAGGTAAGAGACTGATCAGGAATGATTTAATTTACCGGTGAAGCAGACTCGAGGGAATAAATCATCTCCTCCTGTTCCAGGCACACGGACATCCCTCCAGTAATCTCCCCGGTGGGGCTGGAATGTGTGGGGGCATTTGGAGCTGCCGAGTGAGAACAATGTCCTCTGTGCCAGGGGCTATTGAGGGTCAAATCTTCCTCTGCCAGTGGGGGCTGAGGGTCAGAGTTCCCCTGTGTCAATTGGTAATGAGGGTCAGAGTTCACCTATGCTAGGAGTTGCTGAGGGTTAGATTCCTGTGCCAGTGAGTATGGAAGGTCAGAGTTCCCCTGTGCCACTGGGTACTGATTGTTAGAGTTCCCCTGTGCCAGTGGGAGGTGAGGGTCAGAGTTCCCCTGTGCCAGTGGGTGCTGAGGGTCAGAGTCCACCTGTGCCAGTGGGGGCTGAGGGTCAGAGGTCCCTGTGCCAGTGGGTGCTGAGGGTCAGAGTTCCCCTGTGCCAGTGGAGGCTGAGGGTCAGAGTTCCCCTGTGCCAGTGGGTGCTGAGGGTCAGAGTTCCCCTGTGCCACTGGGTAAAGATTGTTAGAGTTCCCCTGTGCCAGTGGGAGGTGAGGGTCAGAGGTCCCTGTGCCAGTGGGTGCTGAGGGTCAGAGTTCCCCGTGCCAGTGGGTGCTGAGGGTCAGAGTTGCCCTGTGCCAGTGGGTGCTGAGGGTCAGAGTTCCCCTGTGCCAGTGGGTGCTGAGGGTCAGAGTTCCCCTGTGCCAGTGGGTGCTGAGGGTCAGAGTTCCCCGTGCCAGTGGGGGCTGAGGGTCAGACTTCCCCTGTACCAGTGTGAGCTGAGGGTCAGAGTTCCCTGCGCCTGTGGGGGCTGAGGATCACAGTTCCCCTGTGACAGTGGGTGCTGAGGGTCAGAGTTCCCTGTGCCAGTGGGAGCTGAGGGTCAGAGTTCCCCTGTGCCAGTGGGTGCTGAGGGTCAGGGTTCCCCTGTGCCAGTGGGTGCTGAGGGTCAGAGTTCCCTGTGCCAGTGGGTGCTGAGGGTCAGAGTTCCCCTGTGCCAGTGGGTGCTGAGGGTCAGAGGTCCCCTGTGCCAGTGGGAGCTGAGGGTCAGAGGTCCCCTGTGCCAGTGGGTGCTGAGGGTCAGAGTTCCCCATGCCAGTGGGAGCTGAGGGTCAGAGGTCCCCTGTGCCCGTGAGAGCTGCGGGTCAGAGTTCCCCTGTGCCAGTGGAAGCTGAGGGTCAGAGTTCCCCTGTGCCAGTGGGGGCTGAGGGTCAAAGTTCCCCTGTGCCAGTGGGGCTGAGGGTCAGAGTTCCCCAGTGCCAGTGGGTGCTGAGGGTCAGAGGTCCCCTGTGCCAGTGGGTGCTGAGGGTCAGAGTTCCCCGTGCCAGTGGGTGCTGAGGGTCAGAGTTGCCCTGTGCCAGTGGGTGCTGAGGGTCAGAGTTCCCCTGTGCCAGTACATGTTGAGGGTCAGAGTTCCCCTGTGCCAGTGGGTGCTGAGGGTCAGAGTTCCCCGTGCCAGTGGGGGCTGAGGGTCAGACTTCCCCTGTACCAGTGTGAGCTGAGAGTCAGAGTTCCCTGCGCCAGTGGGGGCTGAGGATCACAGTTCCCCTGTGACAGTGGGTGCTGAGGGTCAGAGTTCCCTGTGCCAGTGGGAGCTGAGGGTCAGAGTTCCCCTGTGCCAGTGGGTGCTGAGGGTCAGAGGTCCCCTGTGCCAGTGGGAGCTGAGGGTCAGAGGTCCCCTGTGCCAGTGGGTGCTGAGGGTCAGAGTTCCCCATGCCAGTGGGAGCTGAGGGTCAGAGGTCCCCTGTGCCCGTGAGAGCTGCGGGTCAGAGTTCCCCTGTGCCAGTGGAAGCTGAGGGTCAGAGTTCCCCTGTGCCAGTGGGTGCTGAGGGTCAGAGTTCCCCTGTGCCAGTGGGGCTGAGGGTCAGAGTTCCCCAGTGCCAGTGGGTGCTGAGGGTCAGAGGTCCCCTGTGCCAGTGGGTGCTGAGGGTCAGAGTTCCCCTGTGCCAGTGGGTGCTGAGGGTCAGAGGTCCCCTGTGCCAGTGGGGGCTGAGGGTCAGAGGTCCCCTGTGCCAGTGGGTGCTGAGGGTCAGAGGTCCCCTGTGCCAGTGGGAGATGAGGGTCAGAGGTCCCCTGTGCCAGTGGGAGGTGAGGGTCAGAGGTCCCCTGTGCCAGTGGGTGCTGAGGGTCAGAGGTCCCCTGTGCCAGTGGGTGCTGAGAGTCAGAGTTCCCCTGTGCCAGTGGGTGCTGAGGGTCACAGTTCCCCTGTGCCAGTGGGAGGTGAGGGTCAGAAGTCCCCTGTGCCAGTGGGAGGTGAGGGTCAGAGGTCCCCTGTGCCAGTGGGAGCTGAGGGTCAGAGGTCCCCTGTGCCAGTGGGAGGTGAGGGTCAGAGGTCCCCTGTGCCAGTGGGAGGTGAGGGTCAGAGTTCCCCTGTGCCAGTGGGAGGTGAGGGTCAGAGGTCCCCTGTGCCAGTGGGAGGTGAGGGTCAGAGTTGCCCTGTGCCAGTGGGTGTTGAGGGTCAGAGTTCCCCTGTTCCAGCGACTTCTGATTTTCAAAGAACACGGCTTGGGGGACAGGCCCTGGAGGGTGGTCTGCCCTTTGACCCGGAAGTGGATGCCACTCCTGATCACCGATCGTCCCGAGTAATCTCGTGCAATCTGCCACTCTGTAACTGGCGGACATTGCCAGTTTGCTGCCCATGGTCCAAGGTAGGAGTGGGGTCACAGTGCCCAACCTCTCCAGCAGCTGGTCAGGAGGTCATAGAATTTATCATCGAATTTATCATCGAATTTACAGTGCAGATGGAGGGCATTCGGCCCATCGAGTCTGCACAGGTAGTGAAGAGGATCTGAGTCCAGGAAGGGATCACCCATGATACGATTGAATGGCGGGGCAGAATTGCCGACGCCTGCTCCTAAGTCCTATGTTGCTGTGTTCCTTTAAGTATTTTGTCAGTTTCAATGAGATGATCTCTAATTCTTCGAAACTCTCGGGAATACAGGCCCAGTTTTCGCAATCTCGCTTCATAAGACAATCCCGTCAAATCTGGTAGGCCTTCGTTGAACTTCCTCTGTGGCAATAATATCTTTTCCGAGGTAAAGGGAACCAAAACTCCAGTTGCGGTCCAACCAAGCTCTTCCAGGATAGAAA
Source organism: Scyliorhinus torazame (assembly GCF_047496885.1). Taxonomy (NCBI): domain Eukaryota; kingdom Metazoa; phylum Chordata; class Chondrichthyes; order Carcharhiniformes; family Scyliorhinidae; genus Scyliorhinus; species Scyliorhinus torazame. The sequence continues at coordinate 25,657,313 of NC_092737.1, read as the reverse complement.
CAGGGGCTTTACTGCTCCGGTACTCAATCCTCTTGCAATGAAGGCTATCATTCCACTAGCCAATCCTAACTGCTTGCTGCACCTGCATGGTAGCCTTCAGTGACCAATCGACAAGGTCCCTTTGTGCATCGACGTTGTCTATTTTCTTACCATTTAGGAAATAGGTGGGACATTACGCAAGATGTCCAAAAAGAAGCCGGTTTTAAGGAGCATCGGAAAGGGGAAAAGAGTGAGGTAGTGAGGCAGAGAGGTGGAGGGAGGGAATTCAAGAGCTGGGTAACTGCACAGCTGAAGGCACACCCAACAATGATGGAGGTGTGAAAGTCGGAAAAGTGCAAGAGGCCAGAATTGGAGGAGGAGCGCAGAGAATTCAGGAAGGGGCACAGTGGTTAGCACTGCTGCCTCACAGCGCCAGGGACCCTGAAGTGCATCTTGTAGCTGGTACGGACGTTGCCGCTGTGCATCGCTGGCGGAGGGAGTGGATATTTAAGGCGGTGGATGGGGTGCTGGTCACCATGTCAGCTGTGAGTCAGTGGGTAGTTGTGCCTTTCACAAACCCGCATATTCGCGGTTCAAATCCCACTCCAGCATTCAAACTCGAAGCTCTAGTGCAACGCTGAGGGAGTGCTGGACCTTTAGAGGTCCTGGGTGCGATTCTCCACTCCCGCGCCGGTTGGGAGAATGGCCTGGGCTGCCAAAATTTCCGGGGACGCCGGTCCGACGTCCTCCCGCGATTCTCCCGAGCGGCGGGAACGGCCCGGTCGGGTTTCGCGGGCCGCAGGCCGGAGAATCGCCGGAGACACCCAAAACGGCGATTCTCCGGCACCCCCGCGATTCTGAGGCCCGGATGGGCCGAGCGGCCAGGCCAAGACGGCGGGTTCCCCCCGGCGCCGTCCACACCTGGTCGCTGCAGTCGTGGGCGGTGCGTGAACGCTGGGGGGGGGGGGGGCGGCCTGTGGCGGGGGGCGAGGGGGGATCCTGCACCGGGGGGGGTACCTTAAATGTGGGATGGCCCGCGATCGGTGCCCACCGATCGTCGGGCCGTCCTCTCTGAAGGAGGACCTCCTTCCTTCCGCCGCCCCGCAAGATCCGTCCCCCATCTTCTTGCGGGGCAGATTTGGACAGGACGGCAACCACGCATGCGCGGATGACGTCTGTTATGCGGCGCCTGCCGCGTCATCTATGCGGCGCCGCTTTTACGCGGGCGACAAGGCCTGGCGCGGGTAGATGACGCGGCCCCGATACTGGCCCATTGTCACGGGCCTGAATCGGTTGGGACGGGGGCTGTTCCGCGCTGTCGTGAACCTCGACGGCGTTCACGACGGCGCGGCCACTTCGGCGCGGGGGTGGAGAATCCCGCCCACAGTCTTTTGCATGAGATGGATTCACGACACTAAATTGAAGGTGAGCAGGACAGTTACCCATGTCGTTGTCCAATATTTATCCCTCAATCTACATCAAAAAAGCGACAGATATCCGATCATTTTAACATTGCAATTAATTCATTGGCTGTAAAGCACTTTGCGATGTTTGTGCTTGTGATAAGCACCATAGAAATGCACTTTGAAAATTCTTTTCACTGTGCTGTGCATGTTGTTATGACACATTGGGCCCCTGTGTGGTGAATTGCAACTCTACTTGACCCAGAGTCGCCACACGGTTGAAATTAACTTTTATTTTGAAAACACCCGAGGTCTTCAGCTGCCCAATAATTACAGTCACCAGGTTTGTAAATTTAAACACAATTAACTATAGTCGGGAGCCAATATTCATGAATCAGAGAGATTCCCTGCTCGCCGCCGCCGAAATCATGTTCGGCGTCTGGCCGGAGAATTCAAATTTCCGATGTAACCGGGGCGGCGCCACTTGCGCGATGCGCCGTCCCTTCCAAAGTGGCGTGTTCACGCCACGTAGCGACGTTCTCAGGACCCGGTGCTCCGCCCCCGACCGGCCGAGTTCCCGACGGCGTGGGTCTCTCTTGGTCTCACCCATCGGGAACTCGGCGTGGCGGCTGCGGACTCAGTCCAGCGCCACCGGCTTCTTTCAGGGTCTAGAAGCTTCTGCCCGGACAGCCGGCAGCAGAGAGATGAGAGAGAGAGAGAGAGGGAGGCGCTACTGCCTCAAGGGTCTGGTGGCTCCTTCTGGCTTCTCTCTGAAAATCCCCACTTGACAGGAACCAATTGCGATCTGTTTCTGGGCAGAATAGTGTCCTTGGACAATCCATTGGCCACCAGCCAACCAATCGAAACTTGCACCTCTAATCCCTTGGGTGCCATAAAGTCTGGGTTCCTCTGCCCTGAAAACAAAACTTTATAACACAGTGCACTATTTTGAAACTTTAAGTTCCTTGCTTCCTCTGTTCGACTTCAAGATAACGATCCTCGGGTCAAAAATGATAAGGACAAGATAACAGAGATAGCTACGAAGAGAATCAACAGGAAGGGGCTGTACAATGTTGGCTCACTTTTTATCCTCACCGATCACAACGTGAGTTTTCTGTTGAAGTGGATGACAGGGTACTGTGACATCTTGTGGTTTTAGTCTGGTTGCCGTGGTCGCTACCCGGGCATTGCAAGCGTAATGGGAACTAGAAAGGAGCCGTGAACAGTCTGCGACTGCGCAATAACAGACAGTTTAAAATCGGCCTAATTCAAGTCAACACCGTCTCTGCAACTGGACGTTTGGAGTCCATTGTGGCCTTTGTCAACAGCTGCTTTGCACCAAGCAGGCGGGTTTGCCAGGAGACAGTCAGGTCTCTCCAACACACCTTGCCTGACCGAAGCCTGAAAAGTAGGCCGCAGTTGGCGACAGTAAGTTAAATTCCATTGGAAGGGCCAGGATGGTTTTGCGGGGGGGGGGGGGGGGGAGGGGGGGGGGGGCGGCGGGCGGGGGGCATGGAAGTGCTGGGAGGGTCATGGTGCAGGGGAGGGATCTCAATGCGTGGGTGAGTGCGGATTCGCGGTAGCTAGAGAGGGGGTCTTGGGGTCTCCCAGCTCCTCCAGGTCCGCTGGTATAATTTGGCATTGACTGTTTCTCAGCATCTTCTCCTCCATCACCCACAAATCTGCTGGGAGTGAGGACAGTGCAAGGTATCTATGCACAGTGTCATGTGAGTGTACCTTTAAGAAATGGGTGTTTACAAATGGGTGTGTATATAAATATCTGTAGTGAGAGTACCTTTAAGAAATGGGTGTTTACTACTGCAGTGATGTCAGAGAGAGGGTGGAGCTGGGCTGTCAGTCAGCTTTTTACTTTCGTTTTAGGCTGTTTGCTGCAGGGTGTGTTTTAGTTTTGTTTCGGTGTTGGAGCTGAAGCCAGACAGAGCAGGTGTACTGCTGGTCTCTCTGCCATGAAAAGACTACCTCTTGATCACTTGGCGAATTCAGAATTATAAATGTTCTCAGTAGTGACTTTAACCTGACGTGCCTCTGGTAAAAGGCAGAGTCTGTGGCTCAGGAGCAGGGTTTGCGATGAGAATTATCGCTCAGTCTTCCCAATATTTGGACAAAATGTCTCCTAGTACCGGATGTTGGAGGCACAGCCCGGTAATGGAGGGACAGTGGTGGGGTCGAGACGGCCGGCGGTAAGGTAGAGCCGTGTGCCCGTCGATGTACGTGTACGGGAATTGCACTGCGTTTTCAGATGATGTCACCGAGAGGGAGAATAAAGATGGGAAATAAGAGGGAACCAAGGATAGATTGAGAAGACTGGTACAGGAGCAGGGAGAGGAGTCAATCCGGGGAATTCTGTGGCAATAGAACCCAGTGAGAGCATGGACAATCTCGGAGAGGGTGTTGGTGGAGGAGAGTGTGGGCGACGTTGCCAGAGGCTGCAGGTGGATCGGGAAGGGCCAGGGAGGGAAATTTCCTCTTTGTCACAGCAACACAGGGCGTCCTTTGTGACTTCGATCAGAGATGTTTCGGAACTGTGGCAGGGGCAGAGGCCTGATTGGAGGACCTTAAGCGTGAAGCTGTGCGAGAGGCAGGTGTAGATTTGCGAGGTGCCTTTCAAGAGGGAAGGGAAGTCGGAGGTGGATTGGCCATTTCCGAGGACAATGGGATCAAGTGTTCGTTTTTGGAGAGAGGGCTGGTGACAGCAGCTTCGAAAGAGAGAGGGACAGAATTTGAGGAGAAAGAGAAACATTAACAATGAGATCCATATCCCTCTATTCCCATCCTATTCAAGTATTCGTCAAGACGCCTCTTAAAACTCGCTATCTAATGTGCTTCCACCACCTGCTCCAGCAGCAAGTTCCCACCCTCTGTGTAAAAAACCTGCCTCGCACATCTCCTTTAAACTTTCCCCTTTGAACCCAAAACCTATGACCCCTAGTAATTGTCTCTTGCCCCCTGGTAAAAAGCTCTGACTATCCAATCTGTCCATGCCACACATGATTTTCTAATCGCTATCGGGTCGCCCATCAACCTCTATTGTTCCAGTGAGAACAATCCAAGTTTATCGAACCTCTCCTCATTGTTAATACCCTTCAGATCAGACAACGTTGTGGTAAACCTCCTCTGCACCCTCTTCAAAGCCTCCACATCCTTCTGGTAGTGTGGCGACCAGAATTGTGTGCAGTATTCCAAGTGCTCCTAACTAAGATTCTATACAGCTGTAGCATAACTTGCCAATTTTAATACTCAATACCCCGACCGATGAAGGCAAGCATGCCATATACTTTCTTGACTGCCTTATCCACCTGCGTTGCCACTTTCAGTGACCTGTGGACCTGTACACCCAGATCCCTCTGCCTGTTAATACTCCTCAGGGTCCTGCCATTGACTGTATAATTCCCACCTGTATTAGACCTTCCAAAATGCATTACCTCTTATTTGTCCAGATTTAACTCTCTCTCCCATTTCTTTGCCCAAGGGCGGGATTCTCCGACCCCCCCGGCAGGTCGGAAAATCGCCGGGGGGCGGCGTGAATCCCGCCCCGCCTGCTGCCGAATTCTCCGGTGCCGAGGATTTGGTGGGGGCGGGAATCGCGCCGTGCCAGTCGCCGGCCGCTGGCAGCGCCCCCCCCCCCCCCCCCCCCCCCCCCGGCGATACTCCGGCCCACGATGGGCCGAGTGGCTGCCCGTTTCCAACCAGTCCCGCCGGCGTATGTTACACCAGGTATTTGCGCAGGTGGCCTCCGGGTTCCTCGGGGGGGGGGGGGGAACGTGGGGGGATCTGGCCCCGGAGGTCCCCCCACGGTGGCCTGGCCCGCGATACGGGCCCACAGATCCGCGGGCGGGCCTGTGCCGTGGGGGCACTGTATTGTTCCGCGTTGGCCGCTGAGGTCCTCCCCCATGGCCGACGCGGAGATGAACCCCCACTGCGCATGCGTGGGATGACGCCAGCACACGCTGGCGCTCCCGCGCATGCGCCAACTCGTGCATGCCGGCGGAGGCCCTTCGGCGTCGGTTGGCGTGACACCAAGCCCCTTGCCCCTTCCCAACTCCACTAACCTTTGCGTCGTCTCGACAGGGAAGAGGAACAGAGGTTTCTTCTCCGCACCGGCCATGGCGGAGGTTGACAGCGGCCGGTGCGGAGGGAAAGAGTGCCCCCACGGCACAGGCCCGCCCGCGGATCGGTGAGCCCCGATCGCGGGCCAGGCCACCATGGCGGCACCCCCCCCCCCCCAGGGCCAGGTCCCCCCCGCGCCCCCCCCCCCCCCCCCCCCCCGAAGACTCTGCCGGCCGCCCGCGGAGCCAAGACCCGCCGGCAAGGACTTGTTGCGGTTTACGCCGGCAGGACTGGCCAAAAACGGGCGCCCACTCGGCCCATCGCGGGCCGGAGAATCGCGGGGGGGGGGGGCGCTGTCGGCGGCCGCCGACCGGCGCGGCGCGATTCCCATCCCCGCCAAAACCTCGGCGCCGGAGAATTCGGCAGCCGGCGGGGGCGGGATTCACGCCGCATTCCTGGTGATTCTCCGACCGGGCGGGGGGGGGGGGGGGGGGGGGGGTGGTCGGAAAATCCCGTCCGAGCACTTTTTTATTTCGAGAGGGATAGAATGAGAGGTTGGGAATTATGCTGAAAGCGCCTTTGACCTGAGGTTGCATGGAACTTACTGAGTGCGGTTCTGGTTACCAGACTATAGAAAGTGTATTGAGGCACTGGAGAGGGCGCAGAGAAGATTGAAAAGAATGAAACCAGAAATTGTGGGTATATAGGGCAGCATGACCGCATTGTGGATAGCACAATTGCTTCACAGCTCCAGGGTCCCAGGTTCGATTCCGGCTTGGGTCACTGTCTGTGCGGAGTCTGCACATCCTCCCCGTGTGTGCGTGGGTTTCCTCCGGGTGCTCCGGTTTCCTCCCGCAGTCCAAAGATGTGCGGATTAGGTGGATTGGCCATGATAAATTGCCCTTAGTGTCCAAAATTGCCCTTAGTGTTGGGTGGGGTTACTGGGTTATGGGGATAGGGTGGAGGTGTTGACCTTGGGTAGGTGCTCTTTCCAAGAGCCGGTGCGGACTCGATGGGCCGAATGGCCTCCTTCTGCACTGTAAATTCTATGATAATCTATGATAAATCAGGAAGAGTGTGGTCTCTTTGTTCTGCGAAAAAGACTAAGGGGTGGCCTGATAGATCTTTAAAATTAGGAACGATTTTGATACAAGTGGATATAGAGAGTTTCCCTTGCAGGAAAGAGAATACCGAGAGGCCATCAGTCGAAGGTAGTCGGCATGAAATCCAACAGGAGTATCAAAAGAAACATCCTGCCCCAGCGAGTGGTGACAATGTGGAACCTGCTCCCACAGGGAGTGGTTGAAGTGAATAATATTGATACATTTATGGGGAAGCTGGACAGGCCTTTGAGGGAGAAGGAATTTACGGTTACGATGAGAGATCTCAATGAGGAAGGGGCACGGAGAGCATAAACATCAGCAAGGGCTGTCTTCCTCTCATTTCTATTCCACGGCCCTTGTCTGGCCTCACGGAACTTGCGATTTTTTTTTTTGTGTAATGAGCAATCTCAGGGAGGAAGTTGTCGCAGCCTGGAACTTATTTCCACACATCCTGGAGTGCTTTGGAAAAGAGCTGTGTACATATGTAACCTTGCTAATGTATAACGACAATCCGATAGTTACAATAAAAATCTTTATTAGTGTCATAGGTAGGCTGCAATGAGGTTACTGTGAAAATCCCCTAGTCGCCACACTCCGGCGACTGTTCGGGTACACCGAGGGAGAATTAAGAATGTCCAATTCACCTAACAAGCACGTCTTGCGGGACTTGTGGGAGGAAACCGGAGCACCCGGAGGAAACCCACGCAGACACGGGGAGAACGTGCAGTCTCCGCACAGACAGTGACCCAAGCCGGGAATCGAACCTGGCAACCTGGCACTGAGAAGCAACAGTGCTAACCACCGTGCTACCGTGCCGCCCCCACTCCGTCACTGATTCCTTTTCGTTGCAGGTTTGTATAATGAACTGAGTTGAACTTTCCCCAGCTGTCATGCCAGTGTTTGAGCTCATGTCTCCTGCTCGTAAATTCAGGCCTGCAGATTACAAGTGGAGCCCCTGGTACTAAATCTCATTGGTGCAGTTAGAACAGCAGTCAGACTTCACTTTTAAAAGTTGGGCGACAGGAAAAGCAGTCAGGTTATCGTTCAACCCCTCCGCTTCACTAATCCTCCTTCAGGGAAGGAAATCTGCCGCCCTTACCCGGTCTGGCCTACCTGTGACTCCAGACCCCACAGCAAAGTGGGTCATTCTTCACTGCTCCGACCAAATGGTCGCGCCATCCATTCCATCAAAGAACTGCAGTCCCAGACGCACCGCTATAAGCGTCTGAAGGGAAATTGGAGAGGGGTGATAAATGCTGGCCAGGCCTGTGGATGCCCACATCCTGGGAGGAGATGGCAAGGGCTCTGACGCAATTTTTAAATTCCTCTGTGGCCGCGGGGGGAGGGGTGGGAGGACTGGAGAATCTTTTGAGGAGGTGACCAGGTGTGTCGATCAGGGTGGTGCAGTTGATGTAATTTATATGGATTTTGGTAAAGCCTTTGACAAGGCCGGACATGGAAGACTTATAAAGAAGGCAAATGCACTGGGATACAGGGGAACTTGATAAGGCGGATTCAAAATTGGCTTAGCTGTAGGAGACAGAGGGTGATGACAGACGGCTGCTTTAGTGACTGGAAGCCAGTGAGCAGGGGCGTACCACAGGGACCTGTGCTGGGCCCCTATTGTTTGCCATTTATATAAATGACATAGATGACTATGTGGGGGGTAGGATCTGTAAGTTTGCAGATGTCAAAAAGATTGGCCGCTTGGATAACAATGGGGTTGAGTGTCTTGGTTTACAGGAAGATACAGATGGGATGGTCAAATGGGCAGATAAGTAGATGATGAAATATTACCCTGTAACCTGTGAGGTGATACACTTTGGAAGCAGTGATGTGACAAGGGAGAATTCAATAAACGGCCTGACACTGTGAAGTTCTGAGGAACAAAAGGACTTTTGTGTTTTTGTCCGTAGACCTCTGAAGGTGGGAGTACAGCTTAATAGGGAGGTGGAAAAGGCACATGGGACACTCGCCTTTATCAATTGAGGCATTTAATGCAAAAGCAGGGAGCTCATGTTGGAGTTGGACAGAACTTTGGTGAGGCCGCAGCGGGAGCACTGTGTGCAGTTCTCGTCGCCACATTATAGGCAGGATGTGATTGCGCTGGAGGGGGTGCAGAGGAGATTCACCAGGATGTTGCCTGGGATGGAACATTTCAGTTATGCAGAAGAGGTTGGATAGGCTGGGGTTGTTTTCTCTGGAGCAGAGAAGACTGAGGGGCGGCCTGATCGAGGTGGACAAGATAATGAGGGGCATGGACAGGGTGGATAGGGAGCAGCTGTTCCCCTTAGTTGAAGGGTCAGTTATGAGGGGACTAAGTTCAAGCTGAGGGGCAAGAGGTTTTTGCCCAGAGGGTGGTGACGGTCGGGAACGCACTGCCTAGGAGGGTGGTAGAGGCGGGTTGCCTCACATCCTTTAAAAAATACCTGGATGAGCATTTGGCACATCATAACATTCAAGGCTATGGGCCAAGTGTTTGCAAATGGGATTGGGTATGTAGGTCAGGTGTTTTCCATGTGTTGGTGTAGACGCGATGGGCCGAAGGGCCTCTTCTGCCCTGTGTGATTCTGTGAATATTGACCGGTGCACAATAGTAGGTGAATAGTTGTTTTGTAATCTCTACATATTCTCACTGAACCAACGCGTTTCACTACAGGACCCATTGGTGTTGCCCAATCACTTGTAGCAACTGGTTCAATGTCTCCCATTTGGATTAGTCTTTCTCGTTCTTTTACAACTTCTGGACTGATGGCGTATGGTACGGTTCTAGCTTTGAGACATTTTGGTGTACGGCTCGGCTTGATATTATGTTGAACTTCAACTTCTGTCATTAAACCCACTGATGGTACGACTTGTTCTGTGTACATTCATCGACGTGGCAACGTCAACAGCAGCTTTGAGAATTAAATCGCTCACAGTAAGCAACTTCTTCGAAATAGCTTCACTGCGGAGTCCACATGGAAAGGTCCTGAATTCCTTTCAACTGCCACTTGAAAGCCTCCCACATGTCAGATTTTGATTTGCCCTCAAACATCCGCCCCCAATCTATGTTCTTCAGTTCCCGCCTAATATTGTTATAATTAGCCTTCCCCCAATTTAGCACATTCATCCTAGGACCACTCTTATCCTTGTCCACCAGCACTTTAAAACTTACTGAATTGTTGTCACTGTTACCGAAATGCTCCCCTACTGAAACATCTACCACCTGGCCGGGCTCATTCCCCAATACCAGGTCCAGTACCGCCCCTTCCCTAGTTGGACTGTCTACATATTGTTTTAAGAAGCCCTCCTGGATGCTCCTGACAAACTCCGCCCCGTCTAAGCCCCTGGCACTAAGTGAGTCCCAGTCAATATTGGGGAAGTTGAAGTCTCCCATCACCACAGCCCTGTTGTTTTTACTCTTTTCCAAAATCTGTCTACCTATCTGCTCCTCTATCTCCCGCTGGCTGTTGGGAGGCCTGTAGTAAACCCCCAACATTGTGACTGCACCCTTCTTATTCCTGATCTCTACCCATATAGCCTCACTGCCCTCTGAGGTGTCCTCCCACAGTACAGCTGTGATGTTCTCCCGAACCAGTAGCGCAACTCCGCCTCCCCTTTTACATCCCCCTCTATCCCGCCTGAAACATCTAAATCCTGGAACGTTTAGCTGCCAATCCTGCCCTTCCCTCAACCAGGTCTCTGTAATGGCAACAACATCATAGTTCCAAGTTCTAATCCAAGCTCTAAGTTCATCTGCCTTACACGTAATACTTCTTGCATTAAAACATATGAACTTCAGGCCACCAGACCCGCTGTGTTCAGCAACTTCTCCCTGTCTGCTCTGCCTCAGAGCCCCACTGTCCCTGTTCCCTAGTTCTCCCTCAATGCTCTCACCTTCTGACCTATTGCTCCCGTGCCCACCCCCCGCCATACTAGTTTAAACCCTCCCGTGTGACACCAGCAAACCTCGCGGCCAGGATATTTATGCCTCTCCGGTTTAGATGCAACCCGTCCTTCTTATATAGGTCACACCTGCCCCGGAAGAGCTCCCAGTGGTCCAGATAACGGAAACCCTCCCTCCTACACCAGCTGTTTAGCCACGTGTTTAGCTACTCTATCTTCCTATTTCTAGCCTCACTGGCACGTGGCACAGGGAGTAATCCCGAGATTACAACCCTCCAGGTCCTGTCTTTTAACTTTCTGCCTAGCTCCCTGAACTCCTGCTGCAGGACCTCATGCCCCTTCCTGCCTATGTCGTTAGTACCAATATGTACAACGACCTCTGCCTGTTTGCCCTCCCCCTTCAGGATGCCCTCTACCCGTTCGGAGACTGGGACTGTACTCGTTGGAATTTAGAAGGATGAGGGGGGATCTTATAGAAACATATAAAATTATGAAGGGAATAGATAGGATAGATGCGGGCAGGCTGTTTCCACTGGCAGGTGAAAGCAGAACTCGGGGGCATAGCCTCAAAATAAGGGGAAGTAAATTTAGGACTGAGTTTAGGAGGAACCTCTTCATCCAAAAGGTTGTGAATCTATGGAATTCCTTGCCCAGTGAAGCAGTAGAGGCTCCTTCATTGAATGTTTTCAAGATAAAGATAGATCGTTTTTTGAAGAATAAAGGGATTAAGGGTTATGGTGCTCGGGCCGGAAAGTGGAGCTGAGTCCACAAAAGATCAGCCATGATCTCATTGAATGGCGGAGCAGGCTCGAGGGGCCAGATGGCCGACTCCTGATCCTAGTTCTTATGTTCTTATGTTAGTAAAATAGGCATGGGGTGGTGTCATGCCAACTTCTTGGTGGCTCACCACCTCCAACCAGGTTTTGCCAGGTGCAGGGCCTGTATTGTAAAGCCCACCGAACCTGGTTCGACCATTATGGGCTGTGCTCACTGACGCACGTCGAGTCTGCATCCAGCAATCTCTTGATTTGGAACTGGCTGCGTTAAAAATTGAGACTGCTGTGTGCCACCGAGGCCTGTAACCTGATGGTGTGATCGCGTTGCTATTTCTGGGAGCTCGCTCTGAGGGTTGGAAGTTGAGCAAAACAACAATGTTTCGGTGCTTTTCACCGTCAGCAAATCAGCTCTTCACTGCTATCTAACATCAGAATTCTCGAATGTGTTCCTTCTCTTGCAGTAAGTAAACACCTTTGGATATCTAGCAGATCAGCTTTTTAAAAATATTTTTATTGGTATTTCGAGTATCAGTTGCAGGGTAAAGAAGAACAGAAAAAGAGCTGGGTTTCACACGTAAGGCGTGATTATCTCGAGAGATTTCTAAGTGTAATAGCGACCGGGAACTGCCATGAGCTTCCTGCCGCTCGACCCAGTGACGTCAGCAACGCAGTTCAACGTTAATCGGTCCACTTGGCGAGGCCCCACGGGCTTCTCGTCGCAAATGAAGGCTCGCCAGCCGATTCGCCGGAGCCCCGCTCGCCAGCCCCCCCCCCCCCCCGCTATCAAAGGTCGAGCAGCACTTGAACAGCGCTTATTCAACCAACTGCAGCCAGCTCGTAACCTGGCGCCGAGAGGGCCGGCCCCAAGATTCGGCGATGTGGAGCTGACCAATCTCCTAGACGTGGTGGAGGCCGGGAGGGATGTCCTGGTTCCCCGAGGGTCCCGCAGGGTAAGCCAAAGGGCAGCCGTTTCTGCCTGGGATGAGGCGACGGCAGCTGTACGCTCGGGGAGTGTGACCAGGAAGACCGGTCTCCAATGCCGGTCAAAATGTCGATGAACAACACAGGGCAGCAGGGGTGAGGAAACATCCCCACCCCCACCGCCCCCGAGGCCTATCCACCATCACGCGAGCATCCAATCCCCAACTCATAGAATCATTGAATCATAGAATTTACAGTGCAGAAGGAGGCCATTCGGCCCATCGAGTCTACACCGGCTCTTGGAAAGAGCAACCTACCCAAGGTCAACACCTCCACCCTATCCCCAGAACCCAGTAACCCCACCCAACACTAAGGGCAATTTTGGACACTAAGGGCAATTTATCACGGCCAATCCACCTAACCTGCACATCTTTGGACTGTGGGAGGAAACCGGAGCACCCGGAGGAAACCCACGCAGACACGGGGGAGAACGTGCAGACTCCGCACAGACAGTGACCCAAGCCGGAATCGAACCTGGGACCCTGGAGCTGTGAAGCAATTGTGCTAACCACTGTGCTACCCTGCCGCTACTCTCCATGTGGCCTCCAACCCTACCTTCACCCTCCTCTCCCTTCAACCCCCGCACCCTTCATTCACCACCCCCTCCCACCACTGTGAACCATATGTGTGGCTAATGATTCCCTCTCTGTATCTTCTCAGGAAAAGCTCTCCCACAATCTCTGGGAGAGGGCCCAGACTGGCGGCGGTGTGTCGGACTTAAGAACGTCTCCTTCGAGGAGCGGGCCCTGGAGGTGCCGGGAGTGACCGAGGACAGAGCGGTCACCCATGCAGAGGCTGGCGGACGCCGCAGAGGGGACGATCCACAGGCCCCACCTAGAGGGCCTATCAAACGTGAGTTGTTATTGCCTCACTGACTGACCCATCCCTCCCATTGAGCACATGTCCATTCTCCTGCCGATACTGCCGGCCCATCCCGGGCGGCCCCCTCTCCAGCCTCCCAGGAGACCACCTCCGAGGAAGGCACGATGGAGGCGTCACAGCGCAGCTGTCACCCCCCACCCTCCGCCAGCGCAGTTACGCACACCTCGGTGGGACATGTTAGTGGTCAGGCTTCTGGGGCACAATCTGGTGAGCACCACACTGCTGCTGTTGTACATCAGGTGGGGGCAGGAACCGCCAGGCAAGACAGCAGTCGGAGGTCTGCAGGATCCCAGGACCCAGCTGGATCCCAGCCTGACGCAGAGCCTCTGGTACATGGTTATCTGGAGTTGATGGAGACGATAGGGAGCAGCCGGGACATTCAGAGGGAGATGTCAGTCGTCACTCCAGCAGATCCATAGTCCCAGAGGCTACGACCGCAGGAGATGTCACCGGCAATGTGTGGCACTGAGGCCAACCCTTCTGCCATGTGAGAATACCTTGAAGAAATGGGAGTTGAAGAAATGTGCCTTTAAGAAATGGGTGTTTATCAGTGATGTCAGAGAGTGGGTGGAGCTGGGCTGTCTGTCAGCTTTTTACTTTCGTTTCAGGCTGTTTGCTGCAGAGTGTGTTTTAATTTCGTTTTCAGAGCTGGATAGCTGCAGTCACAGCCAGAAGGTGTATTAGAGTCTCCCTCTGTAATCTAAAGACTGGAAATCGATCCTTTGGTGATTTAAAACTAATAACTGCTCTCAGTAGTGACTTTAACCTGATGTGCTTCTGTTTGAAGGATTTTTTAAAGTCTTGTGGATGTTAAAAGGACAGCTTAAGGATTACTTAGTGTTGTATTCTTTGGGGGTTGTATTTGAATTAATGGTTGCTAAGATGTTTTAAAAAGGTTAAGGTTCATAGAATAAACATTGTTTTGCTTTAAAAAATACTTCTCCATTTCTGCTGTCCCACTCCTGTAGAGTGGGCCGTGTGCTCCCCATACCACAATCTATTAAAAGTTGTGGGTACCCAGCTCTATCACAGGTGGGCATTTCTGAGGCATTGCATAGCATGGCCTAGTCACTGAGGAGCATCACCCAGGGTGCAGCCACAATGGGGCAGACCGTGGCGAGCCGCCAGGGTTGGCAGAGCCTGTCTGTGAATAGGTTTGTGAATTTGCTCCAGGTGATGTGGAATCTCTGTTCGCACCCTCTTATTTCAAATTAGATTTTTTTTTTCCGAGCCTCAGGAATTCGGCCAGATAGGAGATCCATTCGGAGGCCTGGGGCGGTGCTGCCGACTTGCACCCGAGCAGGAGTCACCCTCCACCTGCCGACCAGTGAGGCGAAGGCCAGGCCGCCCGCCTCTTTTCCTGTCCACAGCTCTGGGTGCTCTGACACCCCGGAGACCGCCACAGGCAGGCCTGGCCCCCACCTCGACCCCCACCACCTTGGACATGGTCTCGAAGAAGGCCCTCCAGAATTCCCGGAGTCTGAGGCAGGACCGGTGTGATGAACGGTTACTGTTACACTGTACCCTTGTCATCATGTAAGGTGATGTCCCCTTTAAGACCGGGCTTGGAACCCTGGGGGACTCCGCCTCCGGCTCCGCCCACCTGGGAGCAGTATATAAGGGGCTGCCTCGTGGGCGGTGCAGCTGTTAGCACCCGTCTCGGCACCAGGCTAGTGCTTAGCTAATTAAAGCCTTCTTTACCGTTTACACTCTAAGCGTCGCTATTGAGAGTACAACAACCGGAACATGTGGGTGTGGTTGGCCGGATCCCCCGGCACCTTTCACACTTGTCCTCCACCTCCGGGAAGAACCCGCTCATGCGTGTCTTGTTGAGGTGCGCTCTGTGCACTGCCTCAAGCCGCACCAGGCTTAGCCTGGTGCAGGAGGAGGGAGAGTTGACTCTGTGCAGTGCCTCGATCCAGAGTCCTCCCCCTATCTCCACTCCCAGTTGTTCTCCCCACTTTCGTCTGATCTCATCCAGTGGAAACCTGCCCTTTTCTGTGAACCTCCTGGATATGTCCCCACACTGACCATCTCCTAGTCAGTTCAGCCTCTCCATCGTGTCTAGGCCTGTGTGTGTGGGTCTTCGGGGGAACGCTTACGGAGAAAGTTATGCAGCTACAGATATATGAGCTTGTTCCCTTTCCGGAGTTGACGCTTTTCAGTGAGATCCCTCAGCGTCGCAAGTCCATTGTCTACGTACATGTCCTCCACTGTCAGCATTCCTCTGTCCCGCTCCCCCCCCCCCCGCCCCTCACATCCCAAAAATAGCTTATGGTTATTGCAGAGGGGGTCCCCCACGCATGCCTGACCCAGTTCAAAATGACGCCTAAACTGGTTCCACCTACCACTGGGTTCCTTGAGTGTGTGCATGTGTGTGCGGTGGGACGGGGGGATGGAGTGGTGCACTGGCCAGAGCTGGCCAGCGCTCAGAAAGAGGTCTCAGCCTGATGCTGAACCGTCTCCAGCCACACGTCAATGTGATGCGGCGCATGGTCGGAGATTACAGTCGCGGGGAATTCCGCCTTTGTTACCCCTGGAAGCCCGCTTTTCCCGACCACAACAAATTCTATCCGTGAGTCAGCCTTGTGCACGTGGGAGAAGAAGGAGAATTCCGTTCCCTCTGGTACCGGTGCCTTTTATTGGGAGACCTTATACACACTGGAATTGAGACACCCCGCTCCTAGTGGGGGAGATCGTGCTCCGCAAGGGAAAACAAGCATTCCGACCCCATAGGTCCCGAGTGGGATATTACACACGCTGCCAGTGAATGGGGTGCCACCAAGAAATACCCTGCCTGGGGGAATGTAGAGTACAGCCCCTTATCTGCATTTTGGAGAATAGGCATGATTGCAAAGTCTCTGGGATCCCTCGGCAAGGGCTCCTCTTCCCAAATTAAGGGATATGAAGTTGTGTACCTCTGCTGTGTTTTTGGATGTCAGAGCAGGCACCATTCCCCCCTCCCCCCATAACCCCCCCCCCCCCCCCCCCCCGCCCCCCCCCCCCCCCCCCACCCTCCCCCCTCCAGGGCCACAGTCTGACCACTCGTTCACACTAATCAGTCTCTCTAAATCCTGAGATCTCAATACTTCAGTGACTCCCTCGGCACTATTTTAAGCTGTTCACAAAGGCTTCGTTGGAGGGCATTTTCTGATACTGGACTCTGATATAAATTATAGGTGGCCCTGTAACTACATTTGTGCTCCTATATTACTTTTGAATAGTTCTGGCGAGGCAAAAGTTACTCATTGGCTTAGGTGCCTGTTTAGAAGAAGCAATTTGTAGGAATAGATAGTGCATATACAATGCTTGTTAATATCAGAAAGGACACAATATGGCTGTTAGCTATTAAAGCAATACTAAAGACACAAAATGGTCGAACTAGCCACATTCCCGAACAATAAGTTACAAACTGTGTAAACTACCTCATGAGAACCAGGTATGTATAGGGAGTATTTATTATTTTTAAATGTAGATTATCCAATTCATTTTTTCCAATTAAGGGGCAACTTAGCGTGGTCAATCCACCTAGCCTGCAACATCTTTGGGTTGTGTAGGTGAAACCCACGCAAACACAGGGAGAATGTGCAAACTCCACATGGACAGTGACCCAGAGCCGGGATCGAACCTGGGACCTCAGCGCCACGAGGCAGCAGTGCTACTCACTGCGCCACCATGCTGCCCGTATAGGGAGTATTTTAACAGCCGCTGACAACAGCTTCACAGAACAAGGAATGCAATGTCTCCTTAATAAGCTCAAGGTCCACAGCGGCAGACAGGACATAGCCTTGTGTTAGTTTTGAACGACTTCTGTGTGAAGTTAGGGGCCGGTAAGACAACACCCACTTTAACCATATCTGTGATAACTGGGATGCTAAGAAAATTGATTGACTGCATGTAATGAAGTGTGACACGAATATTTATTGATTGTATGTAAATGAAAATACAACTAATTCCGCCCCCTCAATCTGTATATTAACCCATGTGAGCCTCAGCTCAAGTGAGAGAAGGTGCTGTCAATAGGCTGTGGAGCCTCAGGCCTTATCTCCCAGAATTCCGAGATAATAAACTGCTTTTTTACTTACACTCAGGCCTTCGAGTGAATATTTTAACCTCTAACAGCTTCAGTGGATGCTGTATTTCCATATTGAAGCCCAGTTTATTGCCCACCTGCACCATTTCCAGCCCGTGCACCCCCACATTGATAGACCACAATTCAACCATTGAAGGACACCTCTTCAAAACTGCAAGGTCCCTCACCGTGACTCACGCACCTCACGGCAACGTGCACCCGTGCACAATCCATCACACTCATCCCGCCACCTCGCCCCGCCAAGCGTGGTTGTTTTTCAAATTCATTCATGCCAAGTGGGCGTCGCTGGTCAAAGGCAAATGTTGGTTATTCCGAATTGCCCTTGAACATAGTGGCTGATTGGTCATTGCAGAGGGCCAGCCGAGATTCAACCCCTTTGTTGTGGATCTGAAGTCACATGTGGAACCAGAGAACCGTAGAATTCCCAGAGTGCATTCGGCCCATCGAGTCACAGAATCACAGAATCATAGTGCAGAAGGAGGCCACTCAATCTACTGAGTTTGCACCAGCCCTCTGAAACAGCACCCTACCTAGGCCCAATCTCCCACCTTATCCCTGCTTCCCCACCGAGGGGCAAATTCATACGGCCAATCCACCTGACCTGCGCACCTTTGGACTGTGGGAGGAAACCGGAGCACCCGGAGGGAACCCAAGGCCGGAATCGATCCCGGGTCCCTGGAGCTATGAGACAGCAGTGCTAACCACTTTGCACCCCCACCCCTCACCGGACCGAGTATGGTTCCCTTTCTGAATGTGACATTAGCGATCCAGATCGGTTTTTAACAACAGTCATGGTTATGGTCACTGAGATGAGCTTTACAATCCACATTTCTTGATGTACTCAAACTCTACCGGCTGACGTGGTGGAATCTTAACCCCCTACACCAAGACCATTAGACTGGGCCTCTAGAATACCAGTCCAGTTTAAAAACGTATTCATTCAGTGGTTAGCACTGCGGCCTCAAGGCGCCGAGGACCCGGATTCGACCCCGGCCCCGGGTCACTGTCCGTGTGGAGTTTGCACGTTCTCCCCGTGTCTGCGAGGGTTTCGCCCCCCCCACAACCCAGAGACGTGCAGGTTAGGTGGATTGGCCACGCTAACTTGCCCCTTAATTGGAAAAGAAAAAATTGGACGCATTAAATTCAAACAAAAGGCATTCGTTCCGGTTACAGGCTCGTCACTGGCTGGTGCAACATTTAAAAAGTATCCCTTGAGAAGGTGGTAGGCTGCCTCATAGAACCCGCTGCCGTCTGTGTAGTGTAGGTACACCCACAGTGCTGTTAGAATCATGGAATCGTAGAACTCCCAGTGCAGAAGGAGGCCATTCGGCCCATCGTTTCTGCTCCGACCCTTACAAAGATCACCCACCTATCTACCATATCCCCGTAACCCAGTAGCCCAACCTAACCTTTTGGCCACTAAGGGGAAATTTATCACGGCCAATCCACCGAACCTGCACATCTTTGGACTGTGGGAGGAAACCGGAGCACCCGGAGGAGACCCACGCAGAGAACGTGCAGACTTTGCACAGACAGTGACCCAGCCGGGAATCGAACCTGTGACCCTGGAGATGTGAAGCAACCGTGCTAACCATTATGCTATCATGCTGCCCATGGAGTTCCAGGATTTTCATAGAATCATAGAATTTACAGTGCAGAAGGAGGCCATTCGGCCCATCGAGTCTGCACCGGCTCTTGGAAAGAGCACCCTACCCAAGGTCCACACCTCCACCCTATCCCCATAACCCAGTAACCCCACCCACCACTAAGGGCAATTTTGGACACTATGGGCAATTTAGCATGGCCAATCCACCTAACCCGCACATCTTTGGACTGTGGGAGGAAACCGGAGCACCCGGAGGAAACCCACGCAGACACGGGGAGAACGTGCAGACTCCGCACAGACAGTGACCCAAGCCGGAATCGAACCTGGGACCCTGGAGCTGTGAAGCAATTGTGCTATCCACAATGCTACCGTGCTGCCCTGCGATGACCCAGCGATAGTGAGGGGACGGCTGATATATTTTTGAAACATGATGAGTGGAGGGGACGTTGCAGGTGGTGGTGTTCCCAGGAATTTGCTGCCCTTGTCCATCTGGGTGGCAGGGGTCACAGGTTTCAAAGGTGCTGACGAAGGAGCCTTGGTGAGATTGCTGCAATTCTTCTTGTAGATGGTGCACGTGGTGTGTTTCGGCGGTGCAGAGAATGGGGGGTGAGGGTGGAGGTGGGAATGAGGGTGGTGGAGGGAATGAGGGTGGTGGAGGGAATGAGGGTGGTGGAGGGAATCAGATTGGTGGAGGGAATGAGGTTGGTGGAGAGAATAGGAGATGAGGGTGGTGGAGAGAATGGGAGATGAGGGTGGTGGAGTGAATGGGGGATGTGGGTGGTGCAGGGGATGGGGAATGAGGGTGGTGGAGGGAATGGGGATGAGAGTGGTGGGGGATGGGGAATGAGGGTGATGGAGGGGAATGGGAATGAGGGTGGTGGAGGTAATGGGGATGAGGGAGGTGGAGGGAATGGGGATGAGGGTGGTGGAGGGAATGGGAGATGAGGGTGGTGGAGTGAATGGAGGATGTGGGTGGTGGAGGGGATGGGGAGTGAGGGCGGTGGGTGGATGGGGAATGAGGGTGGTGGAGGGAATGGGAATGAGGGTGGTGGAGGTAATGGGGATGAGGGTGGTGGAGGGAATGGGGATGAGGGTGGTGGAGGGAATGGGAGATGAGGGTGGTGGAGTGAATGGGGAGTGAGGGTGGTGGGGGATGGGGAATGAGGGTGATGGAGGGGATGGGGAATGAGGGTGGTGGAGGTAATGGGGATGAGGGAGGTGGAGGGAATGGGGATGAGGGTGGTGGAGGGAATGGGAGATGAGGGTGGTGGAGTGAATGGAGGATGTGGGTGGTGGAGGGAATGGGGAATGAGGGTCTGGAGGGGATGGGGAATGAGGTTGGTGGTGGGAATGGGGATTAGTGTGGTGGAGGGGATGGGGAATGAGGGTGGTGGAGGTAATGGGGAAAGAGGGTGTGGAGGGGATGGGGAATGAGGGTGTGGAGGGGATGGGTAATGAGGGTGGTGGAGGGGATGGGGAATGAGGGTGTTGGAGGGGATGGGGAATGAGGGAGGTGGAGGGAATGGGTATGAGGGTGGTGGAGGGAATGAGAGTGGTGGAGAGAATGAGGTTGGTGGAGGGAATGAGGGTGGTGGATGGAATGGGGGTAGTGGAGGGAATGAGGGTGGTGGAGGGAACGAGGGTGGTGGATTGAATGGGGATGAGGGTGGTGGAGGGAATGGGGATGAGGTAGGTGGAGGGGATGGGAATGAGGGTGGTGGAGCTAATGGGGGATGAGGGTGGTGGAGGGAATGGGAGATGAGAGAGGTGGAGTGAATGGAGGATGCGGGTGGTGGAGTGAATGGAGGATGAGGATGGTGGAGTGAATGGAGGATGACGGCGGTGGAGTGAATGGAGGATGAGGGTGGTGGAGGGAATGGAGGATGACGGCGGTGGAGTGAATGGAGGATGAGGGTGGTGGAGGGAATGGGGATGAGGGTCATGGAGGGAATGGGGATGAGGGAGGTGGAGGGAATGAGGGTGGAAGAGGGAATGAGGGTGGTGGAGGGAATGAGGTTGGTGGAGGGAATGAGGGTGGTGGAGGGAATGGGGATGAGGGTGGTGGAGGGGATGAGAGTGGTGGAGGAAATGAGGTTGGTGGAGGGAATGAGGGTGGTGGAGGCAATGGGGATGAGGGAGGTGGAGGGAATGAGGGTGGAAGAGGGAATGAGGGTGTGGAGGGAATGAGGTTGGTGGAGGGAATGAGAGTGGTGGAGGGAATGAGGTTGGTGGAGGGAATGAGGGTGGTGGAGGGAATGAGGTTGGTGGAGGGAATGAGGTTGGTGGAGGGAATGGGGATGAGGGTGGTGGAGGGGATGAGGGTGGTGGAGGGACTGGGGATGAGGGTGGTGGAGGGACTGGGGATGAGGGTGGTGGAGGGGATGAGGGTGGTGGAGGGAATGGGGATGAGGTTGGTGGAGGGGATGAGGTTGGTGGAGGGACTGGGGATGAGGGTGGTGGAGGCAATGCGGATGAGGGAGGTGGAGGGAATGAGGGTGGAAGAGGGAATGTGGGTGGTGGAGGGAATGAGGTTGGTGGCGGGAATGAGGGTGGTGGAGGGAATGAGGTTGGTGGAGGGAATGGGGATGAGGGTGGTGGAGGGGATGAGGGTGGTGGAGGGACTGGGGATGAGGGTGGTGGAGGGAATGGGGATGAGGGAGGTGGAGGGAATGAGGGTGGAAGAGAGAATGAGGGTGGTGGAGGGAATGAGGTTGGTGGAGGGAATGAGGGTGGTAGAGACAATGGGGTTGAGGGAGGTGGATGGAATGAGGGTGGAAGAGTGAATGAGGCTGGTGGAGGGAATGGGGATGAGGGTGGTGGAGGGGATGGGGAATGAGGGAGGTGGAGAGGATGAGGGATGTTATCCCGCCCCAACATGCGATATACTCCACTACCAACACGCGATACAGCTCACCATCAACACATGATACAACTTCACAGCAACATGCGATATACGTCACCTCAACATGCGATATATGTCACCCCAAGATATGATGTACCTCACCACCAACACGTGATACAACTCACTATCAACACATGATAAACTTCACAAGCAACATGCGATATACCTCATCACTGACATGTGTTATACTTCATAACAATACGTCATATCATAGAATCATCGAATGCACAGTGCAGAAGGAGGCCATTCGGCCCATTGAGTCTGCACCAGCCCTGAGAAAGAACACCCTACTTAAGCTCACTCCCCCACCCTATCCCTGTGACCCAGTAACCCCACCTAACCTTTTGGACACTAAGGGACAATTTTTATCACGGCCAATCCACCTAACCTGCACATCTTTGGACTGTGGGAGGAAACCGGAGCACCCGGAGGAAACCCACGCACACACGGGGAGGGCGTGCGGACTCCGCACAGACAGTAACCCAAGGTGGGAATTGAACCAGGGGCTTTGAAGCAGCAGTGCTAACCACTGTGTCACCATGCCGCCCTCATACCAACACAAGATGTACTTCACCACCAATACATGATCCACCTCGCCGCCAACACATGGTAGACCTCACCCACAGGGTGGTGGAAATGTGGGACTCACTGCCTGACAGGTTGGTCCCTCAAAGCACTGAAGAAGCTTTTAGATGAGCTTTTGAAATGCCAGAGGATATAATGCCAGAGGTGGCAGAGGGCCAGAGAGGAGAAGGAGAGGAAGAGGAGGAGTCGCGCGGAGATGGGGGCGGAGGACGAGGGTTGTAAGGGGAGGAGGAAGAATAGGATGCGAGGAGGGGCGGAGGGGGAGGTGGTGAGGATGATGAGAAGAGGGGGAGGAGGAAGAGGAATGGGGTTGGAAGTGGAAGAGGAGAGGGGAGGAAGAGCAGCAGGTGAAGCGAAGGAGAGGAGGGGCTGGGAGTGAGGGCAGGGAAGGAGGAGGAAATGGAGAGGAATAGGAGAAGGGGGGAACGTGAGGAGTAGAGGATTCAGAGGAGGCGAGAAGAAGGAGAGGATAAGGGGAAGAGGGTAGATGGAGTAAGGGAGAGGAGGGAATGAGGGGGTGGAGAGAGGAGGTCAGGAGATGGGGGGAAGAAGGGGGGAGGTTGAGGAGGGGAGAGCGGGGAGTAGGAGAGGGTGTGGTGAGGGGGACAGGACACAGGAGACCTGCCCTGTTCTCATGCCTCTAATTCCAGATTCTAACTTTCGACCTGCTACAGAGTTTAAGCTAAGTGACCTATTCCCTCCTGTTTGGTTTATTCTTCTTCATTTAAACGGCAGGGTCGTGATTGCCAATCAAATCCTGGGGAACTGTTCCAGAATCCAAGGAATTCAGGAAGATCAAAACCAATGCATTCACCAACTCTCAGCTACCTACGGGAATCGGCGTGAGCGAGTGGGAGCGCAAGATTTCCGGTGCGATGTCCTTGAGTGGGAAATTCTGGACCTGGGTGTGCGGGAAGGGAAAATCCCCACTGTTGGCCGCTATTTCGGAGCATGGACAGAAGATTGTCGAGGCAACAGATAACATAAAGTCAGGATAAATGCATCAGCTTCAGGTAGACAACATGCAACCAACAGGGTTCACAGGTATCAGTATTGGGGCCTCGATCTTGCACAAGATATTAATTACCTAGCTGAAGTTACTGCTTGTGTCGTAGCCATACTTGCTGACAATACAGAGATCGGTCGGCAATAAAGTTGTGTGGAGGCCTCAGCCTGCCTCACAGTGCCAGGGACCCGGGTGACTGACTGTGCGGAGTCTGCACGTTCTCCCCGTGTCTGCGTGGGTTTCCTCCGGGTGCTCCGGTTTCCTCCCACAGTCCAAAGATGTGCAGGTTAGGTGGATTGACCAAGCTAAATTGTCCCGAGTTCAGGTTACGTGGATAGGGTGGGGGATTGGGCCTAGCTAGGGTGCTCTTTCAGAGGGTCGGTGCAGACTCAATGGGCCGAATGGCCTCCTTCTGCACTGTAGGGAATCTATGATTCTGGGCCTCCCAGTCCTTGTAACTAAGAGCACCGATAGAATTTACGAAGTCTAATCGTTATTAAGGACTCCAAAGTGACCAAGGCAATTATCATTCAGAAGGGATGGTCAAAGGGACAAAAAGAGGAAATGGCAGCCCACATTACCGAAGATGGGATCAAGGCAGTCGGGAGAGGATCATAGCTCTGAAAATCAGGAAGTGGAATCAGTTTAGGTGGAGCTAAGATCCGGCATGGGGCTGAGAATATCTCTCCCACTCTTAAAACAAGCCATTGGCGTACTGAAAGAGTTTGCAGGTTGAGACTCTACCTGTTTGGCTGCGTCATGGACGCACCGTCCTTGGCTATCATGCCCTGGGGTGGGACGCGAACCCGGAGCCTCTGGCTCAGAGGCAGGGGTACCACCCACTATGCCACAAGACCCCCCCCCCGTAAGATGTTACGGCACACAAGCAATGTAACCGTTTGAAGAATGAAGGCAACATTTGCAACAAGTATCCAGGGCGGAATTCTCTGATAACGGGGCCCCACACCCGCCAGAAAACGGGCACAAATCACTCTGGACGTTCGTGGAGAAAGTCCAGAGTGATTCTCCATTTTGAAGGGGGCCTGGAGTGCTCCTTGCAGCTCCAGCAGCCGATACGGGGCCCTGCACGGGATCCGGCCGCGGGTCTGCGCACGCGCACGGCGGTCGCTTGTGGCCGGAGAATCACGGGAAGGCGTCGGACCCGATCGCGGGTCTGACGCCCCATTCTCTGCCCCCGCGCCGAGCGCGGAGACTTGGAGTTTCCCGCCCCCATTCTTTTACAGCTCATATCACATGTGGTTCAACTGTGGTTAACAGGAGGAATGAAAGATAGTGTTATGTCAAAGCTGATAACGTTGCCAAAATGAGTTGTCAGCCTGCTCTCAAGGCGCCTCTATCGATGTTGGACAAAGAAAGTGTGTTGTGGCAGGCTTCAAACATCAGCCTGGGAATGACGGTGTGTAAATCTTCCCACCCAAAGCGCAAGTCTATCGATCAATAGTCCTGCCTACTCTGCTCTGCACGTGTGAGATTTGGACCGGGTAGCCGGTCAAGATGTTCAGGCGTTTCCTCGCTTGAGCTGCCTTCAGAGACATCCACACCATCCTGAGACATTCGCAATGGAATTGGGCTGGTCATGTGGCCAGGACGCCTGAATGTGGGTAAGGTCAGTCAGACACAAGTAGTTCATAACCCAGCATACACCTTTATACTTGCTCAATAAACAAGACCAACAGGATCCGTGGCAAACAAACATAAAGCTAAGGAACAGACAACACACATCTGGGTATGGAAATCTGGGTTGGCTTAGTGAACTTAAAGACAGTGAGGGGTGAGCATATTGTGGTTGCTTTTCAGGTGTGGTATTCTAGTTTAAGTAGGGAGTGTGTTGTGGACAATGGCTCTTTCAGAGGTTGTGAAGTTTTTGGGACTGGAGACGGTCACACGCAGTACCTTACGGACAGAGACTAAAAGCAGACTGTTAGATTTGGCAAAAACATTGCAGTTAACATTACCTGACAAAATGCGAAAGGATGAGGTAATTATGGCGGTGGCTAAGCATTTAAAGTTGCCTGAGATAGAGTTTGACTCATTGGAAATGGCAAAAATTCAGTTGCAAATTAAACAAATGGTACATGAGAAAGAATTAAAGCAGCTTGAAGACGAAAGAGATAGAGAGGAAAAAGAAAGAGAAAGGGAGATACAGATCAGGGAAAAAGATAAAGAGAGAGAGTTTGAACTTCAAAAAATGGCCATGAAACCTGACAGTCAGTTAAAATTGGCAGGCATAAAGGGAAACGTACTTTTGGATGATAGTGATGAGGATAGTGAGAAAGAGTGTCATCGTCAAAGGCTTGGTGGTGATCTATTTAAATATGTCCAAGCATTCCCAAGGTTTGACGAGAAGGAAGTGGAAGCCTTTTTCATTTCATTTGATAAGGTAGCTAAACAAATGATATGGCCACAGGATATGTGTGTATTACTGATTCAAACAAAGCTGATAGGTAGGGCTAGTGAAGTGTTTGCATCACTACCGGAGGAGGTATCTGGGACGTATGAGGAGGTGAAAAAATTCATCTAAGGTGCATATGAACCTACAGACACAGGTATAGAAATTTAAGGAAAGAATTTGGTCAAACATACATGGAGTTTGAAAGGCTCAAACAGAGTAATTTTGATAGGTGGATAAGGGCTTTGAAAATAAACATAACGTATGAAGCTCTCAGAGAAATTATACTTTTGGAGGAGTTTAAAAATTCAATTCCTGATGTAGTGAGAACTCATGTGAAAGAGCAGAGGGTTAAAACTGCGCGATTAGCAGCAGAAATGGCAGATGATTATGAATTAGTAAATCAAAGCTTGGTTTCCGACATCAGTTTCAGCCTGTGAGGGATAGAAACTGGGGACATGAGAAATACTCAAGTGGTAAAGGTAAAGGTGATCTGATGGGAGATAAAAAGGAGAGGGTACCTCGGATTAAAAAAGAAATCCAGGAGGGTGAAAAAGAAATGAAAAGTTTCAAATGTTTCACTGTAATAAACTAAGCCATGTAAAGTCACAGTTTGATTTGATTTATTTATTATTGTCACATGTATTAGTATACAGTGAAAAGTATTGTTCTTGCATGCTGTACAAACAATGCACACCGTACATAAGGGGGGAAGGAGAGACTGCAGAATATAATGTTACAGTTATAGCAAGGTGGAGAGAAAGGATCAACTTAATACGAGGTAGGTGTAGTGCACAAAGACTCACGAGAAACGAATAGAGATGAAGTCGATGAGGCTTTATTAAGCGTGACTTGTTCCCCGCAGTTCAGTAACAGACTGGCCTGCGGGGGAGAACTCCTGGTTCTTATACTCCGCCTTCAGGGCGGAGCTAGAGGTCAACAGCCAACCAGGACCCGGGATCTGTCAGCCAATGACATCACGGCTTCACAGTCCCACATGACCCCTAATGCATACTACCACAGTAGGTCCATGCAAAAGTCTGATGGCAGTAGGGAAGAAGCTGTTCTTGAGTCGGTTGGTACATGACCTCAAACTTTGGTATCTTTTTCCTGACGGAAGGAGGTGGAAGAGAGCATGTCCGGGGTGCGTGGGGTCCTTAATTATGCTGGCTGCCTTTCCGAGGCAGCGGGAATTATAGATAGAATCAATGGATGGGAGGCTGGTTCGCGTGATGGATTGGGCTACATTCACGACCTTTAGTGGTTTCCTGTGGTCTTGGGTAGAGCAGGATCCATACCAAGCTGTGATACAACCAGAAAGAATGCTTTCTATGGTGCATCTGTAGAAGTTGGTGAGGGTCGTAGCTGACATGCCACATTTCCTTAGTCTTCTGAGAAAGTAGAGTCGTTGGTGGGCTTTCTTAACTATAGTGTCAGCATGGGGGCACCAGGACAGGCTGTTGGTGATCTGTACACCTAAAAACTTGAAGCTCTCGACCCTTTCTACTTCGTTCCCATTGATGTAGACAGGGGCATGTTCTCCACTACGCTTCCTGAAGTCGATGATAATCTCCTTCGTTTTGTTGACATTGAGGGAGAGATTATTGTCGTCGCACCAGTTCACCAGATTCTCTATCTCATTCCTGTACTCTGTCTCGTCATTGTTTGAAATCCGACCCACTACGGTGGTGTCATCAGCAAATTTGAAAATCGAGTTGGAGGGGAGTTTGGCCACACAGTCATAGGTGTATAAGGAATATAATAGGAGGCTGAGTGTTGGTGGTTGAAGAAAAGCACTGGGAAGGCTGATGTGGTAAAACAGGATAAGGGTTTGTTAAAGTGGTAAAGGAAAGCCCAAGTGAAGCGAAGGAGGTGCAAAAGATTGTACAGCCTGATCAAGAGTTGATTGATAAGAAGGTGCCAGATCTCTTTAAAGAATTTATTTGTGTGGGTAAAGTTTACTCATGTGCATCAGGAGGAGCAGGTAAAGAAGTCACAATTTTAAGAGATACGGGAGCTAGTCAATCGTTAATGGTAAGTGATGAGGAGTTATGTCGTTTGGGAAGAATGTTGCCAGAAAAGGTGGTAATATGTGGAATTCAGGTTGAGAGGAGTAGCGTTCCATTATATAGGGTAAGGTTGGAAAGTCCAGTGAAGAGTGGTGAAGTGGCAGTAGGAGTAATGGAGAAACTCTCTTGTCCAGGAATACAGTTTATCTTGGGTAATGTTATAGCTGGATCGCAGGTGGGAGTGATGCCTACTGTGGTTGATAAGCCAGTGGAAAATCAGACAACTGAAGTGCTGAAGGACGAATATCCTGGGATTTTTCCGGATTGTGTAGTAACAAGGTCGCAAAGTCACAGGTTAAGACAAGAGGTAGCATTGTGGATAGCACAATTGCTTCACAGCTCCAGGGTCCCAGGTTCGATTCCGGCTTGGGTCACTGACTGTGCGGAGTCTGTACGTCCTCCCCGTGTCTGCGTGGGTTTCCTCCGGGTGCTCCGGTTTCCTCCCACAATCCAAAGATGTGCGGGTTAGGTGAATTGGCCAATGATAAATTGCCCTTAATGTCCAAATTGCCCTTGGTGTTGGGTGAAGGTGTTGAGTTTGGGTAGGGTGCTCTTTCCAAGAGCCGGTGCAGACTCAAAGGGCCGAATGGCCTCCTTCTGCACTGTAAATTCAATGATAATCTATGATTAATCTAGGACAAAGGTTCGGCACAACATCGTGGGCCGAAGGGCCTGTTCTGTGCTGTATTTTCTATGTTCTATGTTCTAAGAGGAGAAATCAAAGAGTGAAGGTGAAGTTGAAGTGCAATTATCAGAAACGATATTTGATCAGATGGTTGAAAAAGAACAAGGACAGGTGGAGGATGAGGCAGATATTTTTAGTTCAGGAAAATTGGCGGAGTTACAACAGAAAGATGTCGAAATAAAATGGATGGATCAGAAAGCATACACGGAAGAGGAATCTGCGTGTATACCAGAGTGTTATTACCGTAAAAATGTCTTGATGAGAAAATGGAGATCTTTATATATGCAGGCGGATGAAAAGTGGGCAGAAGTTCATCAAGTAGTATTGCTGGTAGGGTACAGAAAGGAAGTGTTGCGAGTTGCACATGAGGTACCAGTGGGAGGTCATTTGGGAATAAGAAAAACGCAAGCTAAAATCCAGAAACTTGTTTATTGTCCTGGACTACATGAAGATGCAGTTAAATTTTGTCAATCATGTCACACATGTCAAGTGGTAGGGAAACCTCAAGCAGTGATAAAACCAGCGCCCTTAAACCCATTCCAGCATTTGAGGACCCTTTTACAAGGGTCCTAATTGATTGCGTAGGACCGCTTCCAAAAACAAAAAGTGGGAATCAATATCTTTTGACTATAATGGATGTGCCAACTAGGTTTCCAGAGGCCATTCCAGTACCTAATATTACAGCTAAAAAGATTGTGGAGGAGTTACTTAAATTCTTTACTCGAAATGGACTACCCACAGAAATACAATCGGATCAAGGATTACATTTTACCTCGAGGTTATTCAAAGAAGTTATGGATAGCTTAGGAATAAAACTATTTAAATCAACTGCGTACCATCCAGAATCACAGGGAGCGTTAGAAAGGTGGCATCAGACATTAAAGACAATGTTGAGGGCGTATTGTCATGATTATCCAGAGGATTGGAATAAGGGAATTCCATTCGTACTGTTTGCAATTAGGGATGCACCTAATGAGACAACCAAATTTAGTCCTTTTGAACTAATTTTTGGTCATGAGGTAAGAGGACCACTTAAATTGATTAAGGAAAAATTGGTGAGTGAGAAATTGGAAATTACATTGTTGGATTACGTGTCAAATTTTAGGGAACGATTAAATAGAGCAGGTGAATTGGCTAGACAACATTTAATGGTTGCACAAAATGTTAAGAAATGGGTAGCGGACAAGGGGCGTCATTCTCCGACCCCCCAGCGGGTCGGAGAATGACCGTTGGCCGCCGTGAATCCCGCCCCCGCCGGTTGCCAAAGTCTCCGGTACCGGAGATTGGGCGGGGGCGGGAATCGGGCCGCGCCAGTTGGCGGGCCCCCCCGCTCAATTCTCTGGCCCAGATGGGCCGAAGTCCCGCCGAGAAATTGCCTGTCCCGCCGGCGTAAATTAAAGTAGGTATTTACTGGCGGGACAAGGCGGCGTGGGCGGGCTCCGGGGTCCTGGGGGGGAGCGCGGGGCGATCTGACCCCGGGGAGTGCCCCCACGGTGGCCTGGCCCGCGATCGGGGCCCACCGATCCGCAGGCGGGCCTGTGCCGTGGGGGCACTCTTTCCCTTCCGCCTCCGCAACGGCCTCCACCATGGCGGAGGCGGAAGAGACTCTCCCCACTGCGCATGCGCGGGAAACTGTCAGCGGCCGCTGACACTCCCGCGCATGCGCAGCCCGGGGATGTCATATCCGCGCCAGCTGGCGGGGCATCAAACGCCGTTTCTGCCAGCTGGCGGGGCGGAAATCCCTCCGACGCCGGCCTAGCCCCTCAATGTTGGGGCTCGGCCCCCAAAGATGCGGAGCATTCCGCACCTTTGGGGCGGCGCGATGCCCGTCTGATTGGCGCTGTTTGGGGCGCCAGTCGGCGGACATCGCGCCGTTGGGGGAGAATTTCGCCCAAGAAATCCAAGGTTCGTAGTTTTGCCAGTGGAGATAAAGTTTTAGTGTTGTTACCAGTGGTAGGTGAGCCTTTAAAAGCTAGGTTTTGTGGACTGTATCAGATTGAAAGGAAATTAAGTGAGGTGAATTGTGTGGTAAAAACACCAGATAGAAGGAAGACTCACCGAGTGTGTCATGTAAATATGCTGAAAAGGTACTTTGAAAGGGAAGGAGAGAAAAAGGAGGTTTTAATGATTCTAACTCAAAGTGACGAACTAAATCCAGATGACTGTGAATTTGACATACCTCAAATTAAAATTGGAAAATGAGGATGTTCTTAAAAATTGGGATAAATTGTTGAGTTACCTTCCAGAGGAAAAATGGACTTACCTGAAAGTTATTGATATCACATGAGCAAGTTTGTAGAGATAAATTGGGAAGTACTAAAATGGTTATACATGATGTAGATGTGGGAAATGCTGTTCCAATCCAACAACATCCATATAGACTTAACCCTTTAAAATTGGCACAGCTTAACAAAGTGATTGAGAGTATGCTTTAAATTGGCATAATTCATAGATCATAGAATTTACAGTGCAGAAGGAGGCCATTTGGCCCATTGAGTCTGCACCGGTTCTTGGAAAGAGCACCCTACCCAAGGTCAACACCTCCACCCTATCCCCATAACCCAGTAGCCCCACCCAACACTAAGGGCAATTTTCGACACTAAGGGCACTTTAGGATGGCCAATCCACCTAACCTGCACATCTTTGGACTGTGGGAGGAAACCGGAGCACCCGGAGGAAACCCACGCAAACCCGGGAGGATGTGCAGACTCCGCACAGACAGTGACCCAAGCCGGACTCGAACCTGGGACCCTGGAGCTGTGAAGCAATTGTGCTATCCACAAGGCTACCGTGCTGCCCTTGAAGTGGGTTGCAGCCAATGGAGCTCACCCATAGTGATGGTACCTAAACCAGACGGTACCCAATGGTTGTGTGTGGACTATAGAAAGGTTAATGCAGTAACAAGAACGGACTCTTATCCTATCCCACGTTTGGAGGATTGCATTCAGAAAGTGGGACAATCAGCTTTTACTTCCAAACTGGATTTACTTAAAGGCTACTATCCGAAAGGGCGAGGGAGATTTCAGCTTTTGTGACTCCAGACGATATATACCAATTCAAAGTTAAGCCATTTGGCACGAAAAACGCCCCAGCCACATTTCAACGATTAACTAATACAGTCGTTTCAGGATTACCCAATTGTGTGGTATATATCGACGATCTGGAATTGTCAGCCAGACATGGAAAGAACATTTAAAACATCTGATGGAGTTATTCGATCGACTTCAGGAGGCGAATTTGTTCAGTCGGAGGGGATTCGGATTATCGGGGGGGATTCAGACAGTCGGGGTGGATTCGGACAGCCGGGAGAATTCGGACAATCGGGGAGGATTCGGACAGTCGGGGGGGATTCGGACAGTCGATAGAATTCAAACAGTCGGAAGGGATACGGACGGTCGGGGGGGATTTAGACAGGTGGAGGGGATTCGGACAGTCGGGGGGTATTTGGACAGTTGGGGGGATTCGGACGGTCGGGGTGTATTTGGACAGTCGGAGGGGATTCTGACAGTCAGACGTCGGAGGGGATAAGGACAGTTGGACAGTCGGAGGGGGTTCATAGAGTCGAAGGGGATTCGGACAGTCGAGGGGATTCGGACAGTCGGAGGGGATTCGGACAGTCGGAGGGGATTCGGACAGTCGGAGGGGATTCGGACAGTCGGAGGGGATACGGACAGTCGGGGGGGATTTGGACAGCCGGGGGGATTCGGACAGTCCGGTGATTCGGAAAGTCAGAGGGGATTCGGACAGTGGTAGGAGATTCGGACAGTTGGGGTGGATTCGGTCAGTCGGGGTGGATTCGGTCAGTCGGGGGGGATTCGGGAAGTCGGAGGGGACTCGGAAAGTCGGAGGGGATTCGGACAGTCGAGGGGATTCGGACAGTCGGAGGGGATTCGGACAGTCGGAGGGGATTCGGACAGTCGGAGGGGATTCGGACAGTCGGAGGGGATACGGACAGTCGGGGGGGATTTGGACAGTCGGGGGGATTCGGACAGTCAGGTGATTCGGAAAGTCAGAGGGGATTCGGACAGTGGGGGTGATTCGGACAGTCAGGGGGATTCGGACAATCGGGGCGGGGGATTCGGTTAGTCGGGAGGCATTCGGACAGTCGGGGGGTGGGATTCGGGCAGTCGGAGGGGTTTCGGGCAGTCGGAGGGGACTCGGACAGTCGGGGGGGATTCGGAGAGTCGGAGGGGATTCGGACAGTCGAGGGGATTCGGACAGTCGGAGGGGATTCGGCCAGTCGGGGGGATTCGGACAGTCGGAGGGGATTCGGACAGTCGGGGGGGAAACGGACAATTGGGGGGATTCGGGGAGTCGGGGGGATTCAGAAAGTCAGACGGGATTCGGACAGTGGTAGGAGATTCGGACAGTTGGGGTGGATTCGGTCAGTCGGGGGGGGATTCGGGAAGTCGGAGGGGATTCGGACAGTAGAGGGGATTCGGACAGTCGGAGGGGATTCGGACAGTCGGAGGGGTTTCGGACAGTCGGAGGGGATTCGGACAGTCGGGGGGATTCGGACAGTCGGAGGGGATTCGGACAGTCGGAAGGGATTCGGACAGTCGGAAGGGATTCGGACAGTCGGGGGGGAAACGGACAATCGGGGGGATTCGGGGAGTCGGGGGGGATTCAGAAAGTTAGACTGGATTCGGACAGTGGTAGGAGATTCGGACAGTTGGGGTGGATTCGGTCAGTCGGGGGGGATTCGGGCAGTCGGAGGGGACTCGGACAGTCGGGGGGGATTCGGAGAATCGGGAGGGATTCGGACAGTCGGGGGGATTCGGACAGTCGGAGGGGATTCGGACAGTCGGAGGGGATTCGGACAGTTGGGGGGATTCGGACAGTCGGGGGGGAAACGGACAATCGGGAGGATTCGGGGAGTCGGGGGGGATTCGGACAGTCGAGGGGATTCCGACAGTCGGAGGGCATTCGGACAGTCGGGGGGAAACGGACAATCGGGGGAATTCGGGGAGTGGGGGGGGATTCAGAAAGTCAGACGGGATTCAGACAGTGGTAGGAGATTCGGACAGTCGGAGGGGATTCGGTCAGTCGGGGGGGATTCGGACGGTCGGGGTAGATTTGGTCAGTCGCGGTGATTCAGACAGTCGGGGGATTCGGACAGTCGGGGGGATTCGGTCAGTCGGGGGGGATTCGGACAGTCGGAGGGGATTTGGACAGTCGGAGGGGATTCAGACCATCGGGGGGATTCGGTGAGTCTTGGGGATTTGGACAATCGTGTGGATTCAGACAGTCGGGGGGATTCGGACAGTCGGGGTGATTTGGACAGTCGGGGGGATTCGGACAGTCAGGTGATTCGGAAAGTCAGAGGGGATTCGGACAGTCGGGGTGATTCGGACAGTCAGGTGGATTCGGACAATCGGGGCGGGGGATTCGGTTAGTCGGGAGGCATTCGGACAGTCGGGGGGCGGGGGATTCGGGCAGTCGGAGGGGATTCGGACAGTCAGGTGATTCGGCAGTCGGAGGGGTTTCGGGCAGTCGGGGGGATTCGGACTGTCGGAGGGGATTCGGACAGTCGAGGGGATTCGGACAGTCGGAGGGGATTCGGACAGTCAGGTGATTTGGAAAGTCAGAGGGGATTCGGACAGTGGTAGGAGATTCGGACAGTCGGGGGGGATTCAGAGAGTCGGAGGGGATTCGGACAGTCGAGGGGATTCGGACAGTCGGAGGGGATTCGGACAGTCGGGGGGGAAACGAACAATCGGGGGGATTCGGGGAGATGGGGGGATTCAGAAAGTCAGACGGGATTCGGACAGTGGTAGGAGATTCGGACAGTTGGGGTGGATTCGGTCAGTCGGGGTGGATTCGGTCAGTCGGGGGGGATTCGGGAAGTCGGAGGGGACTCGGACAGTCGGGGGGGATTCGGAGAGTCGGAGGGTATTCGGACAGTCGAGGGGATTCGGACAGTCGGAGGGGATTCGGACAGTCGGAGGGGATTCGGACAGTCGGTGGGGATTCGGACAGTCGGAGGGGATACGGACAGTCGGGGGGATTCGGACAGTCAGAGGGGATTCGGACAGTCGGAAGGGATTCGGACAGTCGGAAGGGATTCGGACAGTCGGGGGGGAAAACGGACAATCGGGGGGATTCGGGGAGTCGGGGGGGATTCAGAAAGTTAGACTGGATTCGGACAGTGGTAGGAGATTCGGACAGTTGTAGTGGATTCGGTCAGTCGGGGGGGATTCGGGCAGTCGGAGGGGACTCGGACAGTCGGGGGGGATTCGGAGAATCGGGAGGGATTCGGACAGTCGGGGGGGAAACGGACAAACGGGGGGATTTGGGGAGTCGGGAGGGATTCGGACAGTCGAGGGGATTCGGTCAGTCGGGGGGGATTCGGACAGTCGGAGGGGATTTGGACAGTCGGAGGGGATTCAGACCATCGGGGGGATTCGGTGAGTCTTGGGGATTTGGACAATCGTGTGGATTCAGACAGTCGGGGGGATTCGGACAGTCGGGGTGATTTGGACAGTCGGGGCGATTCGGACAGTCAGGTGATTCGGAAAGTCAGAGGGGATTCGGAGAGTCGGGGTGATTCGGACAGTCAGGAGGATTCGGACAATCGGGGCGGGGGATTCGGTTAGTCGGGAGGCATTCGGACAGTCGGGGGGGGGGGGGGGATTAGGCAGTCGGAGGGGTTTCGGGCAGTCGGAGGGGATTCGGACAGTCGGGGTGATTCGGACTGTCGGAGGGGATTCGGACAGTCGAGGGGATTCGGACAGTCGGAGGGGATTCGGACAGTCAGGTGATTTGGAAAGTCAGAGGGGATTCGGACAGTGGTAGGAGATTCGGACAGTCGGGGGGGATTCAGAGAGTCGGAGGGGATTCGGAGAGTCGAGGGGATTCGGACAGTCGGAGGGGATTCGGACAGTCGGGGGGATTCGGACAGTCGGAGGGGAGTCGGACAGTCGGGGGGGGAAACGAACAATCGGGGGGATTCGGGGAGATGGGGGGATTCAGAAAGTCAGACGGGATTCGGACAGTGGTAGGAGATTCGGACAGTTGGGGTGGATTCGGTCAGTCGGGGTGGATTTGGTCAGTCGGGGGGGATTCGGGAAGTCGGAGGGGACTCGGACAGTCGGGGGGGATTCGGAGAGTCGGATGGGATTCGGACAGTCGAGGGGATTCGGACAGTCGGAGGGGATTCGGACAGTCGGAGGGGATTCGGACAGTCGGAGGGGATTCGGACAGTCGGAGGGGATACGGACAGTCGTGGGGATTCGGACAGTCAGAGGGGATTCGGACAGTCGGAAGGGATTCGGACAGTCGGAAGGGATTCGGACAGTCGGGGGGGAAACGGACAATCGGGGGGATTCGGGGAGTCGGGGGGGATTCAGAAAGTTAGACTGGTTTCGGACAGTGGTAGGAGATTCGGACAGTTGGACTGGATTCGGTCAATCGGGGGGGATTCGGGCAGTCGGAGGGGACTCGGACAGTCGGGGTGGATTCGGAGAATCGTGAGGGATTCGGACAGTCGGGGGGGAAACAGACAATCGGGGGGATTTGGGGAGTCGGGAGGGATTCGGACAGTCGAGGGGATTCGGACAGTCGGAGGGCATTCGGACAGTCGGGGGGGAAACGGACAATCGGGGGGATTCGGGGAGTCGGGGGGGATTCAGAAAGTTAGACTGGTTTCGGACAGTGGTAGGAGATTCGGACAGTTGGACTGGATTCGGTCAATCGGGGGGGATTCGGGCAGTCGGAGGGGACTCGGACAGTCGGGGTGGATTCGGAGAATCGTGAGGGATTCGGACAGTAGGGGGGGAAACAGACAATCGGGGGGATTTGGGGAGTCGGGGGATTCGGACAGTCGAGGGGATTCGGTCAGTCGGGGGGGATTCGGACAGTCGGAGGGGATTCGGACAGTTGGGGGGATTCGGACAGTCGGGGGGGAAACGGACAATCGGGAGGATTCGGGGAGTCGGGGGGGATTCGGACTGTCGGGGGGGATTCGGACAGTCGAGGGGATTCGGACAGTCGGAGGGCATTCGGACAGTCGGGGGGGAAACGGACAATCGGGGGAATTCGGGGAGTGGGGGGGGGATTCAGAAAGTCAGACGGGATGCAGACAGTGGTAGGAGATTCGGACAGTCGGAGGGGATTCGGTCAGTCGGGGGGATTCGGACGGTCGGTGTAGATTTGGTCAGTCGCGGTGATTCAGACAGTCGGGGGATTCGGACAGTCGGGGGGATTCGGTCAGTCGGGGGGGATTCGGACAGTCGGAGGGGATTTGCACAGTCGGAGGGGATTCAGACCATCGGGGGGCTTCGGTGAGTCGGGGGGATTTGGACAATCATGTGGATTCAGACAGTCGGGGGGATTCGGACAGTCGGGGTGATTTGGACAGTCGGGGGGATTCGGAAAGTCAGAGGGGATTCGGACAGACGGGGAGATTCGGACAGTCGGGGTGATTCGGACAGTCAGGGGGATTCGGACAATCGGAGCGGGGGATTCGGTTAGTCGGGAGGCATTCGGACAGTCGGGGAGGGGGATTCGGGCAGTCGGAGGGGTTTCGGGCAGTCGGAGGGGACTCTGACAGTCGGGGGGGGGATTCGGAGAGTCGGAGGGGATTCGGACAGTCGGGGTGATTCGGACAGTCAGGGTGATTCGGACAGTCAGGGGGATTCGGACAATCGGAGCGGGGGATTCGGTTAGTCGGGAGGCATTCGGACAGTCGGGGAGGGGGATTCGGGCAGTCGGAGGGGTTTCGGGCAGTCGGAGGGGACTCTGACAGTCGGGGGGGGGATTCGGAGAGTCGGAGGGGATTCGGACAGTCGGAAGGGATTCGGACAGTCGGGGGGGAAACGGACAATCGGGGGGATTCGGGGAGTCGAGGGGGATTCAGAAAGTTAGACTGGATTCGGACAGTGGTAGGAGATTCGGACAGTTGGAGTGGATTCGGTCAGTCGGGGGGGATTCGGGCAGTCGGAGGGGACTCGGACAGTCGGGGGGGATTCGGAGAATCGGGAGGGATTCGGACAGTCGGGGGGGAAACGGACAATCGGGGGGATTTGGGGAGTCGGGAGGGATTCGGACAGTCGAGGGGATTCGGACAGTCGGGGGGATTCGGACAGTCGGAGGGGATTCGGACAGTCTGAGGGGATTCAGACAGTCGGGGGATTCGGACAGTCGGGGGGATTCGGTCAGTCGGGGGGGATTCGGACAGTCGGAGGGGATTTGGACAGTCGGAGGGGATTCAGACCATCGGGGGGATTCGGTGAGTCGGGGGGATTTGGACAATCGTGTGGATTCAGACAGTCGGGGGGATTCGGACAGTCGGGGTGATTTGGACAGTCGGGGGGGATTCGGACAGTCAGGTGATTCGGAAAGTCAGAGGGGATTCGGACAGTCGGGGTGATTCGGACAGTCAGGGGGATTCGGACAATCGGGGCGGGGGATTCGGTTAGTCGGGAGGCATTCGGAGAGTCGGAGGGGATTCGGACAGTCGAGGGGATTCGGACAGTCGGAGGGGATTCGGACAGTCGGGGGGATTCGGACTGTCGGAGGGGCTTCGGACAGTCGAGGGGATTCGGACAGTCGGAGGGGATTCGGACAGTCAGGTGATTTGGAAAGTCAGAGGGGATTCGGACAGTGGTAGGAGATTCGGACAGTTGGGGTGGATTCGGTCAGTCGGGGGGGATTCGGGAAGTCGGAGGGGACTCGGACGGTCGGGGGGGATTCGGAGAGTCGGAGGGGATTCGGACAGTCGAGGGGATTCGGACAGTCGGAGGGGATTCGGACAGTCAGGTGATTCGGAAACTCAGAGGGGATTCGGACAGTCGGGGGATTCGGACAGTCGGGGGGATTCGGTCAGTCGGGGGGGATTCGGACAGTCGGAGGGGATTTGGACAGTCGGAGGGGATTCAGACCATCGGGGGGATTCGGTGAGTCTTGGGGATTTGGACAATCGTGTGGATTCAGACAGTCGGGGGGATTCGGACAGTCGGGGTGATTTGGACAGTCGGGTGGATTCGGACAGTCAGGTGATTCGGAAAGTCAGAGGGGAGTCGGACAGTCGGGGTGATTCGGACAGTCAGGAGGATTCGGACAATCGGGGCGGGGGATTCGGTTCGTCGGGAGGCATTCGGACAGTCGCGGGGGGGGGGGGGATTCGGGCAGTCGGAGGGGTTTCGGGCAGTCGGAGGGGATTCTGACAGTCGGGGGGATTCGGACTGTCGGAGGGGATTCGGACAGTCGAGGGGATTCGGACAGTCGGAGGGGATTCAGACAGTCAGGTGATTTGGAAAGTCAGAGGGGATTCGGACAGTGGTAGGAGATTCGGACAGTCGGGGGGGATTCAGAGAGTCGGAGGGGATTCGGACAGTCGAGGGGATTCGGACAGTCGGAGGGGATTCGGACAGTCGGGGGATTCGGACAGTCGGAGGGGATTCGGACAGTCGGGGGGGAAACGAACAATCGGGGGGATTCGGGGAGATGGGGGGATTCAGAAAGTCAGACGGGATTCGGACAGTGGTAGGAGATTCGGACAGTTGGGGTGGATTCGGTCAGTCGGGGTGGATTCGGTCAGTCGGGGGGGATTCGGGAAGTCGGAGGGGACTCGGACAGTCGGGGGGGATTCGGAGAGTCGGAGGGGATTCGGACAGTCGAGGGGATTCGGACAGTCGGAGGGGATTCGGACAGTCGGAGGGGATTCGGACAGTCGGAGGGGATTCGGACAGTCGGAGGGGATACGGACAGTCGGGGGGATTCGGACAGTCAGAGGGGATTCGGACAGTCGGAAGGGATTCGGACATTCGGAAGGGATTCGGACAGTCGGGGGGGAAAACGGACAATCGGGGGGATTCGGGGAGTCGGGGGGGATTCAGAAAGTTAGACTGGATTCGGACAGTGGTAGGAGATTCGGACAGTTGGAGTGGATTCGGTCAATCGGGGGGGATTCGGGCAGTCGGAGGGGACTCGGACAGTCGGGGGGGATTCGGAGAATCGGGAGGGATTCTGACAGTCGGGGGGGAAACGGACAATCGGGGGGATTTGGGGAGTCGGGAGGGATTCGGACAGTCGAGGGGATTCGGTCAGTCGGGGGGGATTCGGACAGTCGGAGGGGATTTGGACAGTCAGAGGGGATTCAGACCATCGGGGGGATTCGGTGAGTCTTGGGGATTTGGACAATCGTGTGGATTCAGACAGTCGGGGGGATTCGGACAGTCGGGGTGATTTGGACAGTCGGGGGGATTCGGACAGTCAGGTGATTCGGAAAGTCAGAGGGGATTCGGAGAGTCGGGGTGATTCGGACAGTCAGGAGGATTCGGACAATCGGGGCGGGGGATTCGGTTAGTCGGGAGGCATTCGGACAGTCGGGGGGGGGGGGGTGATTCGGCAGTCGGAGGGGTTTCGGGCAGTCGGGGGGATTCGGACTGTCGGAGGGGATTCGGACAGTCGAGGGGATTCGGACAGTCGGAGGGGATTCGGACAGTCAGGTGATTTGGAAAGTCAGAGGGGATTCGGACATTGGTAGGAGATTCGGACAGTCGGGGGGGATTCAGAGAGTCGGAGGGGATTCGGACAGTCGAGGGGATTCGGACAGTCGGAGATGATTCGGACAGTCGGGGGGATTCGGACAGTCGGAGGGGATTCGGACAGTCGGGGGGGAAGCGAACAATCGGGGGGATTCGGGGAAATGGGGGATTTCAGAAAGTCAGACGGGATTCGGACAGTGGTAGGAGATTCGGACAGTTGGGGTGGATTCGGTCAGTCGGGGTGGATTCGGTCAGTCGGGGGGGATTCGGGAAGTCGGAGGGGACTCGGACAGTCGGGGGGGATTCGGAGAGTCGGAGGGGATTCGGACAGTCGAGGGGATTCGGACAGTCGGAGGGGATTCGGACAGTCGGAGGGGATTCGGACAGTCGGAGAGGATTCGGACAGTCGGAGGGGATACGGACAGTCGGGGGGATTCGGACAGTCAGAGGGGATTCGGACAGTCGGAAGGGATTCGGACAGTCGGAAGGGATTCGGACAGTCGGGGGGGAAACGGACAATCGGGGGGATTCGGGGAGTCGGGGGGGATTCAGAAAGTTAGACTGGTTTCGGACAGTGGTAGGAGATTCGGACAGTTGGAGTGGATTCGGTCAGTCGGGGGGGATTCGGGCAGTCGGAGGGGACTCGGACAGTCGGGGGGGATTCGGAGAATCGTGAGGGATTCGGACAGTCGGGGGGGAAACGGACAATCGGGGGGATTTGGGGAGTCGGGAGGGATTCGGACAGTCGAGGGGATTCGGACAGTCGGGGGGATTCGGACAGTCGGAGGGGATTCGGACAGTCGGAGGGGATTCGGACAGTTGGGGGGATTCGGACAGTCGGGGGGGAAACGGACAATCGGGAGGATTCGGGGAGTCGGGGGGGATTCGGACAGTCGAGGGGATTCGGACAGTCGGAGGGGATTCGGACAGTCGGGGGGGAAACGGACAATCGGGGGAATTCGGGGAGTGGGGGGGGGATTCAGAAAGTCAGACGGGATTCAGACAGTGGTAGGAGATTCGGACAGTCGGAGGGGATTCGGTCAGTCGGGGGGATTCGGACGGTCGGTGTAGATTTGGTCAGTCGCGGTGATTCAGACAGTCGGGGGATTCGGACAGTCGGGGGGATTCG
The DNA here is from genome assembly GCF_047496885.1 of Scyliorhinus torazame. Classification (NCBI taxonomy): domain Eukaryota; kingdom Metazoa; phylum Chordata; class Chondrichthyes; order Carcharhiniformes; family Scyliorhinidae; genus Scyliorhinus; species Scyliorhinus torazame. The sequence continues at coordinate 25,616,259 of NC_092737.1, read as the reverse complement.
GTCAGTCGGGGGGGATTCGGACAGTCGGAGGGGATTTGGACAGTCGGAGGGGATTCAGACCATCGGGGGGATTCGGTGAGTCGGGGGGATTTGGACAATCGTGTGGATTCAGACAGTCGGGGTGATTTGGACAGTCGGGGGGATTCGGACAGTCAGGTGATTCGGAAAGTCAGAGGGGATTCGGACAGTCGGGGTGATTCGGACAGTCAGGGGGATTCGGACAATCGGAGCGGGGGATTCGGTTAGTCGGGAGGCATTCGGACAGTCGGGGGGGGGGGATTCGGGCAGTCGGAGGGGTTTCGGGCAGTCGGAGGGGACTCTGACAGTCGGGGGGGGGATTCGGAGAGTCGGAGGGGATTCGGACAGTCGGAAGGGATTCGGACAGTCGGGGGGGAAACGGACAATCGGGGGGATTCGGGGAGTCGAGGGGGATTCAGAAAGTTAGACTGGATTCGGACAGTGGTAGGAGATTCGGACAGTTGGAGTGGATTCGGTCAGTCGGGGGGGATTCGAGCAGTCGGAGGGGACTCGGACAGTCGGGGGGGATTCGGAGAATCGGGAGGGATTCGGACAGTCGGGGGGGAAACGGACAATCGGGGGGATTTGGGGAGTCGGGAGGGATTCGGACAGTCGAGGGGATTCGGACAGTCGGGGGGATTCGGACAGTCGGAGGGGATTCGGACAGTCTGAGGGGATTCGGACAGTCAGGTGATTTGGAAAGTCAGAGGGGATTCGGACAGTGGTAGGAGATTCAGACAGTCGGGGGATTCGGACAGTCGGGGGGATTCGGTCAGTCGGGGGGGATTCGGGAAGTCGGAGGGGACTCGGACGGTCGGGGGGGATTCGGAGAGTCGGAGGGGATTCGGACAGTCGAGGGGATTCGGACAGTCGGAGGGGATTCGGACAGTCAGGTGATTCGGAAAGTCAGAGGGGATTCGGACAGTCGGGGGATTCGGACAGTCGGGGGGATTCGGTCAGTCGGGGGGGATTCGGACAGTCGGAGGGGATTTGGACAGTCGGAGGGGATTCAGACCATCGGGGGGATTCGGTGAGTCTTGGGGATTTGGACAATCGTGTGGATTCAGACAGTCGGATGGGATTCGGACAGTCGGGGTGATTTGGACAGTCGGGGGGATTCGGACAGTCAGGTGATTCGGAAAGTCAGAGGGGAGTCGGACAGTCGGGGTGATTTGGACAGTCAGGAGGATTCGGACAATCGGGGCGGGGGATTCGGTTAGTCGGGAGGCATTCGGACAGTCGCGGGGGGGGGGGGGGATTCGGGCAGTCGGAGGGGTTTCGGGCAGTCGGAGGGGATTCTGACAGTCGGGGGGATTCGGACTGTCGGAGGGGATTCGGACAGTCGAGGGGATTCGGACAGTCGGAGGGGATTCAGACAGTCAGGTGATTTGGAAAGTCAGAGGGGATTCGGACAGTGGTAGGAGATTCGGACAGTCGGGGGGGATTCAGAGAGTCGGAGGGGACTCGGACAGTCGGGGGGGATTCGGACAGTCGGAGGGGATTCGGACAGTCGGGGGATTCGGACAGTCGGAGGGGATTCGGACAGTCGGGGGGGAAACGAACAATCGGGGGGATTCGGGGAGATGGGGGGATTCAGAAAGTCAGACGGGATTCGGACAGTGGTAGGAGATTCGGACAGTTGGGGTGGATTCGGTCAGTCGGGGTGGATTCGGTCAGTCGGGGGGGATTCGGGAAGTCGGAGGGGACTCGGACAGTCGGGGGGGATTCGGAGAGTCGGAGGGGATTCGGACAGTCGAGGGGATTCGGACAGTCGGAGGGGATTCGGACAGTCGGAGGGGATTCGGACAGTCGGAGGGGATTCGGACAGTCGGAGGGGATACGGACAGTCGGGGGGATTCGGACAGTCAGAGGGGATTCGGACAGTCGGAAGGGATTCGGACATTCGGAAGGGATTCGGACAGTCGGGGGGGAAAACGGACAATCGGGGGGATTCGGGGAGTCGGGGGGGATTCAGAAAGTTAGACTGGATTCGGACAGTGGTAGGAGATTCGGACAGTTGGAGTGGATTCGGTCAGTCGGGGGGGATTCGGGCAGTCGGAGGGGACTCGGACAGTCGGGGGGGATTCGGAGAATCGGGAGGGATTCTGACAGTCGGGGGGGAAACGGACAATCGGGGGGATTTGGGGAGTCGGGAGGGATTCGGACAGTCGGAGGGGATTTGGACAGTCGGAGGGGATTCAGACCATCGGGGGGATTCGGTGAGTCTTGGGGATTTGGACAATTGTGTGGATTCAGACAGTCGGGGGGATTCGGACAGTCGGGGTGATTTGGACAGTCGGGGGGATTCGGACAGTCAGGTGATTCGGAAAGTCAGAGGGGATTCGGACAGTCGGGGTGATTCGGACAGTCAGGAGGATTCGGACAATCGGGGCGGGGGATTCGGTTAGTCGGGAGGCATTCGGACAGTCGGGGGGGGGGGGTGATTCGGCAGTCGGAGGGGTTTCGGGCAGTCGGGGGGATTCGGACTGTCGGAGGGGATTCGGACAGTCGAGGGGATTCGGACAGTCGGAGGGGATTCGGACAGTCAGGTGATTTGGAAAGTCAGAGGGGATTCGGACATTGGTAGGAGATTCGGACAGTCGGGGGGGATTCAGAGAGTCGGAGGGGATTCGGACAGTCGAGGGGATTCGGACAGTCGGAGATGATTCGGACAGTCGGGGGGATTCGGACAGTCGGAGGGGATTCGGACAGTCGGGGGGGAAGCGAACAATCGGGGGGATTCGGGGAGATGGGGGGATTCAGAAAGTCAGACGGGATTCGGACAGTGGTAGGAGATTCGGACAGTTGGGGTGGATTCGGTCAGTCGGGGTGGATTCGGTCAGTCGGGGGGGATTCGGGAAGTCGGAGGGGACTCGGACAGTCGGGGGGGATTCGGAGAGTCGGAGGGGATTCGGACAGTCGAGGGGATTCGGACAGTCGGAGGGGATTCGGACAGTCGGAGGGGATTCGGACAGTCGGAGGGGATTCGGACAGTCGGAGGGGATACGGACAGTCGGGGGGATTCGGACAGTCAGAGGGGATTCGGACAGTCGGAAGGGATTCGGACATTCGGAAGGGATTCGGACAGTCGGGGGGGAAAACGGACAATCGGGGGGATTCGGGGAGTCGGGGGGGATTCAGAAAGTTAGACTGGATTCGGACAGTGGTAGGAGATTCGGACAGTTGGAGTGGATTCGGTCAGTCGGGGGGGATTCGGGCAGTCGGAGGGGACTCGGACAGTCGGGGGGGATTCGGAGAATCGGGAGGGATTCTGACAGTCGGGGGGGAAACGGACAATCGGGGGGATTTGGGGAGTCGGGAGGGATTCGGACAGTCGGAGGGGATTTGGACAGTCGGAGGGGATTCAGACCATCGGGGGGATTCGGTGAGTCTTGGGGATTTGGACAATTGTGTGGATTCAGACAGTCGGGGGGATTCGGACAGTCGGGGTGATTTGGACAGTCGGGGGGATTCGGACAGTCAGGTGATTCGGAAAGTCAGAGGGGATTCGGACAGTCGGGGTGATTCGGACAGTCAGGAGGATTCGGACAATCGGGGCGGGGGATTCGGTTAGTCGGGAGGCATTCGGACAGTCGGGGGGGGGGGGTGATTCGGCAGTCGGAGGGGTTTCGGGCAGTCGGGGGGATTCGGACTGTCGGAGGGGATTCGGACAGTCGAGGGGATTCGGACAGTCGGAGGGGATTCGGACAGTCAGGTGATTTGGAAAGTCAGAGGGGATTCGGACATTGGTAGGAGATTCGGACAGTCGGGGGGGATTCAGAGAGTCGGAGGGGATTCGGACAGTCGAGGGGATTCGGACAGTCGGAGATGATTCGGACAGTCGGGGGGATTCGGACAGTCGGAGGGGATTCGGACAGTCGGGGGGGAAGCGAACAATCGGGGGGATTCGGGGAGATGGGGGGATTCAGAAAGTCAGACGGGATTCGGACAGTGGTAGGAGATTCGGACAGTTGGGGTGGATTCGGTCAGTCGGGGTGGATTCGGTCAGTCGGGGGGGATTCGGGAAGTCGGAGGGGACTCGGACAGTCGGGGGGGATTCGGAGAGTCGGAGGGGATTCGGACAGTCGAGGGGATTCGGACAGTCGGAGGGGATTCGGACAGTCGGAGGGGATTCGGACAGTCGGAGGGGATTCGGACAGTCGGAGGGGATACGGACAGTCGGGGGGATTCGGACAGTCAGAGGGGATTCGGACAGTCGGAAGGGATTCGGACAGTCGGAAGGGATTCGGACAGTCGGGGGGGAAACGGACAATCGGGGGGATTCGGGGAGTCGGGGGGGATTCAGAAAGTTAGACTGGTTTCGGACAGTGGTAGGAGATTCGGACAGTTGGAGTGGATTCGATCAGTCGGGGGGGATTCGGGCAGTCGGAGGGGACTCGGACAGTCGGGGGGGATTCGGAGAATCGTGAGGGATTCGGACAGTCGGGGGGGAAACGGACAATCGGGGGGATTTGGGGAGTCGGGAGGGATTCGGACAGTCGAGGGGATTCGGACAGTCGGGGGGATTCGGACAGTCGGAGGGGATTCGGACAGTCGGAGGGGATTCGGACAGTTGGGGGGATTCGGACAGTCGGGGGGGAAACGGACAATCGGGAGGATTCGGGGAGTCGGGGGGGATTCGGACAGTCGAGGGGATTCGGACAGTCGGAGGGGATTCGGACAGTCGGGGGGGAAACGGACAATCGGGGGAATTCGGGGAGTGGGGGGGGGATTCAGAAAGTCAGACGGGATTCAGACAGTGGTAGGAGATTCGGACAGTCGGAGGGGATTCGGTCAGTCGGGGGGATTCGGACGGTCGGTGTAGATTTGGTCAGTCGCGGTGATTCAGACAGTCGGGGGATTCGGTGAGTCGGGGGGATTTGGACAATCGTGTGGATTCAGACAGTCGGGGGGATTCGGACAGTCGGGGTGATTTGGACAGCCGGGGGGATTCGGATAGTCAGGTGATTCGGAAAGTCAGAGGGGATTCGGACAGTCGGGGTGATTCGGACAGTCAGGGGGATTCGGACAATCGGAGCGGGGGATTCGGTTAGTCGGGAGGCATTCGGACAGTCGGGGGGGGGGATTCGGGCAGTCGGAGGGGTTTCGGGCAGTCGGAGGGGACTCTGACAGTCGGGGGGGGGATTCGGAGAGTCGGAGGGGATTCGGACAGTCGGAAGGGATTCGGACAGTCGGGGGGGGAAACGGACAATCGGGGGGATTCGGGGAGTCGAGGGGGATTCAGAAAGTTAGACTGGATTCGGACAGTGGTAGGAGATTCGGACAGTTGGAGTGGATTCGGTCAGTCGGGGGGGATTCGAGCAGTCGGAGGGGACTCGGACAGTCGGGGGGGATTCGGAGAATCGGGAGGGATTCGGACAGTCGGGGGGGAAACGGACAATCGGGGGGATTTGGGGAGTCGGGAGGGATTCGGACAGTCGAGGGGATTCGGACAGTCGGGCGGATTCGGACAGTCGGAGGGGATTCGGACAGTCGGAGGGGAATCGAACAGTTGGGGGGATTTGGACAGTCAGGGGGGAAACGGACAATCGGGAGGATTCGGGGAGTCGGGGGGGATTCGGACAGTCGGAGGGGATTCGGACAGTCGGAGGGGATTCGGACAGTCGGGGGGATTCGGACAGTCGGAGGGGACTCGGTCAGTCGGGGGGGATTCGGACGGTCGGTGTAGATTTGGTCAGTCGCGGTGATTCAGACAGTCGGGGGATTCGGACAGTCTGGGGTATTCGGTCAGTCGGGGGGGATTCGGACAGTCGGAGGGGATTCGGACAGTCGGAGGGGATTCGGACAGTCGGGGGGATTCGGACAGTCGGAGGGGATTCGGACAGTCGGGGGGGGAAACGGACAATCGGGGGGATTCGGGGAGTCGGGGGGGATTCAGAAAGTTAGACTGGATTCGGACAGTGGTAGGATGTTCGGACAGTTGGGGTGGATTCGGTCAGTCGGGGGGGATTCGGGCAGTCGGAGGGAACTCGGACAGTCGGGGGGGGATTCGGAGAGTCGGGAGGGATTCGGACAGTCGGGGGGGAAACGGGACAATCGGGGGGATTTGGGGAGTCGGGAGGGGTTTGGACAGTCGAGGGGATTCGGACAGTCGGAGGGGATTCAGACAGTTGGAGGGGATTCGGACAGTCGGGGGGATTCGGACAGTCGGAGGGGATTCGGACAGTCGGAGGGGATTCGGACAGTTGGGGGGATTCGGACATTCCGGGGGGGAAACGGACAATCGGAGGGATTCGGGGAGTCGGGGGGGGATTCGGACAGTCGAAGGGATTCGGACAGTCGGAGGGGATTCGGACAGTCGGGGGGGAAACGGACAATCGGGGGAATTCGGGGAGTCGTGGGGGATTCAGAAAGTCAGACGGGATTCAGGCAGTGGTAGGAGATTCGGACAGTCGGAGGGGATTCGGTCAGTCGGGGGGTATCCGGACGGTCGGGGTAGATTTGGTCAGTCGCGGTAATTCAGACAGTCGGGGGATTCGGATAGTCGGGGGGGATTCGGTCAGTCGGGGGGGGGATTCGGACAGTCGGAGGGGATTTGGACAGTCGGAGGGGATTCAGACCATCGGGGGGATTCGGTGAGTCGGGGGGATTTGGACAATCGTGTGGATTCAGGCAGTCGGGGGTATTCGGACAGTCGGGGTGATTTGGACAGTCGGAGGGATTCAGACAGTCGAGGGGATTTGGAGAGGCGGAGGGGATTCGGACAGTCGGAGGGGATTCGGACAGTCGGGGGGGGAAACGGACAATCGGGGGGATTCGGGGAGTTGGGGGGGATTCAGAAAGTTAGACTGGATTCGGACAGTGGTAGGAGATTCGGACAGTTGGGGTGGATTTGGTCAGTCGGGGGGGATTCGGACAGTCGAGGGGATTCGGACAGTCGGAGGGGATTCAGACAGTCGGAGGGGATTCGGACAGTCGGGGGGATTCGGACAGTCGGAGGGGATTCGGACAGTCGGAGGGGATTCGGACAGTTGGGGGGATTCGGACAGTCGGAGGGGATTCAGACAGTCGGAGGGGATTCGGACAGTCGGGGGGATTCGGACAGTCGGAGGGGATTCGGACAGTTGGGGGGATTCTGACAGTCGGGGGGGAAACGGACAATCGGGGGGATTCGGGGAGTCGGGGGGGATTCGGACAGTCGAGGGGATTCGGACACTCGGAGGGGATTCGGACAGTCGGGGGGGAAACGGACAATCGGGGGAATTCGGGGAGTCGTGGGGGATTCAGAAAGTCAGACGGGATTCAGACAGTGGTAGGAGATTCGGACAGTCGGAGGGGATTCGGACAGTCGGAGGGGATTCGGACAGTCGGAGAGGTTTCGGACAGTCGGAGGGGATTCGGACAGTTGGGGGCATTCGGACAGTCGGAGGGGACTCGGACAGTCGGGGGGGATTCGGAGAGTCGGAGGGGATTCGGACAGTCGAGGGGATTCTGACAGTCGGAGGGGATTCGGACAGTCGGGGGGGAAACGGACAATCGGGGGAATTGGGGGAGTCGGGGGGGATTCAGAGAGTCGGAGCGGATTCGGACAGTCGGAGGGGATTCGGACAGTCGGGGGGTTTCGGACAGTCAGAGGGGATTCGGACAGTCGGAGGGGATTCGGACAGTCGGGTGGATTTGGACAGTCGGAGGCATTCGGACAGTCGGACGGGATTCGGACAGTTGGGGGGGATTCGAACAGTCGGACGGGATTTGGACAGTCGGAGGGGATTCAGACCATCGGGGGGATTCGGTGAGTCGGGGGGATTTGGACAATCGTGTGGATTCAGACAGTCGGGGGGATTCGGACAGTCGGGGTGATTTGGACAGTCGGAGGGATTCAGACAGTCGGGGGGATTTGGAGAGGCGGAGGGGATTCGGACAATTGGGGGGGATTTGGACAGTCGAGGGGATTTGGACAGTTGGAGGGGATTCGGACAGTCGGGGTGATTCGGACAGTCGGAGGGGATTTGGACAGTCGGGGATTCGGACAGTCAGGGGATTTGGAAAGTCAAAGGGTATTCGGACAGTCGGGGTGATTCGGACATTCGGAGGGGATTCGGACAGTCGGAGGGGATTCGGACAGTCGGGGGGATTCGGACAGTCGGAGGGGATTCGGACAGTCGGGGGGGAAACGGACAATCGGGGGGATTCGGGGAGTCGGGGGGGATTCAGAAAGTCAGACGGGATTCAGGCAGTGGTAGGAGATTCGGACAGTCGGAGGGGATTCGGTCAGTCGGGGGGTATCCGGACGGTCGGGGTAGATTTGGTCAGTCGCGGTAATTCAGACAGTCGGGGGATTCGGATAGTCGGGGGGATTCGGTCAGTCGGGGGGGATTCGGACAGTCGGAGGGGATTTGGACAGTCGGAGGGGATTCAGACCATCGGGGGGATTTGGTGAGTCGGGGGGATTTGGACAATCGTGTGGATTCAGGCAGTCGGGGGGATTCGGACAGTCGGGGTGATTTGGACAGTCGGAGGGATTCAGACAGTCGGGGGGATTTGGAGAGGCGGAGGGGATTCGGACAGTCAGAGGGGATTCGGACAGTCGGGGGGGGAAACGGACAGTCGGGGGGATTCGGGGAGTTGGGGGGGATTCAGAAAGTTAGACTGGATTCGGACAGTGGTAGGAGATTCGGACAGTTGGGGTGGATTCGGTCAGTCGGGGGGGATTCGGGCAGTCGGAGGGGACTCGGACAGTCGGGGGGGATTCGGAGAGTCGGGAGGGATTCGGACGGTCGGGGGGGGAAACGGACAATCGGGGGGATTTGGGGAGTTGGGAGGGATTCGGACAGTCGAGGGGATTCGGACAGTCGGAGGGGATTCAGACAGTCGGAGGGGATTCGGACAGTCGGGGGGATTCGGACAGTCGGAGGGGAATCGGACAGTCGGAGGGGATTCGGACAGTTGGGGGGATTCTGACAGTCGGGGGTGAAACGGACAATCGGGGGGATTCGGGGAGTCGGGGGGGGATTCGGACAGTCGAGGGGATTCGGACAGTCGGAGGGGATTCGGACAGTCGGGGGGGAAACGGACAATCGGGGGAATTCGGGGAGTCGTGGGGGATTCAGAAAGTCAGACGGGATTCAGACAGTGGTAGGAGATTCGGACAGTCGGAGGGGATTCGGACAGTCGGAGGGGATTCGGACAGTCGGAGAGGTTTCGGACAGTCGGAGGGGATTCGGACAGTTGGGGGGATTCGGACAGTCAGAGGGGACTCGGACAGTCGGGGGGGATTCGGAGAGTCGGAGGGGATTCGGACAGTCGAGGGGATTCTGACAGTCGGAGGGGATTCGGGCAGTCGGGGGGGAAACGGACAATCGGGGGAATTGGGGGAGTCGGGGGGGATTCGGAGAGTCGGAGGGGATTCGGACAGTCGGAGGGGATTCGGACAGTCGGGGGGTTTCGGACAGTCAGAGGGTATTCGGACAGTCGGAGGGGATTCGGACAGTCGAGTGGATTTGGACAGTCGGAGGCATTCGGACAGTCGGACGGGATTCGGACAGTTGGGGGGGATTCGGACAGTCGGAGGGGATTTGGACAGTCGGAGGGGATTCAGACCATCGGGGGGATTCGGTGAGTCGGGGGGATTTGGACAATCGTTTGGATTCAGACAGTGGGGGGGATTCGGACAGTCGGGGGGATTTGGACAGTCGGAGGGATTCAGACAGTCGGGGGGATTTGGAGAGTCGGAGGGGATTCGGACAATTGGGGGGGATTTGGACAGTCGAGGGGATTTGGACAGTTGGAGGGGATTCGGACAGTCGGGGTGATTCGGACAGTCGGAGGGGATTTGGACAGTCGGGGGATTCGGACAGTCAGGGGATTTGGAAAGTCAAAGGGTATTCGGACAGTCGGGGTGATTCGGACAGTCGAGGGGATTCGGACAGTCGGAGGGGATTCGGACAGTCGGGGGGGATTCGGAGAGTCGGAGGGGATTCGGACAGTCGAGGGGATTCTGACAGTCGGAGGGGATTCGGGCAGTCGGGGGGGAAACGGACAATCGGGGGAATTGGGGGAGTCGGGGGGGATTCGGAGAGTCGGAGGGGATTCGGACAGTCGGAGGGGATTCGGACAGTCGGGGGGTTTCGGACAGTCAGAGGGGATTCGGACAGTCGGAGGGGATTCGGACAGTCGGGTGGATTTGGACAGTCGGAGGCATTCGGACAGTCGGACGGGATTCGGACAGTTGGGGGGGATTCGGACAGTCGGAGGGGATTTGGACAGTCGGAGGGGATTCAGACCATCGGGGGGATTCGGTGAGTCGGGGGGATTTGGACAATCGTGTGGATTCAGACAGTCGGGGGGATTCGGACAGTCGGGGTGATTTGGACAGTCGGAGGGATTCAGACAGTCGGGGGGATTTGGAGAGGCGGAGGGGATTCGGACAATTGGGGGGGATTTGGACAGTCGAGGGGATTTGGACAGTTGGAGGGGATTCGGACAGTCGGGGTGATTCGGACAGTCGGAGGGGATTTGGACAGTCGGGGGATTCGGACAGTCAGGGGATTTGGAAAGTCAAAGGGTATTCGGACAGTCGGGGTGATTCGGACAGTCGAGGGGATTCGGACAGTCGGAGGGGATTCGGACAGTCGGGGGGGAAACGGACAATCGGGGGAATTCGGGGAGTCGTGGGGGATTCAGAAAGTCAGACGGGATTCAGACAGTGGTAGGAGATTCGGACAGTCGGAGGGGATTCGGACAGTCGGAGGGGATTCGGACAGTCGGAGGGGTTTCGGACAGTCGGAGGGGATTCGGACAGTTGGGGTGATTCTGACAGTCGGAGGGGACTCGGACAGTCGGGGGGGATTCGGAGAGTCGGAGGGGATTCGGACAGTCGAGGGGATTCTGACAGTCGTAGGGGATTCGGACAGTCGGGGGGGAAACGGACAATCGGGGGGATTCGGTGAGTCGGGGGGGATTCGGAGAGTCGGAGGGGATTCGGTCAGTCGGAGGGGATTCGGACAGTCGGGGGGATTCTGACAGTCAGAGGGGATTCGGACAGTCGGAGGGGATTCGGACAGTCGGGCGTGATTCGGACAGTCGGGTGGATTTGGACAGTCGGAGGCATTCGGACTGTCGGACGGGATTCGGACAGTTGGGGGGGATTCGGACAGTCGGAGGGGACTTGGACAGTCGGAGGGGTTCAGACCATCGGGGGGATTTGGACAATCGTGTGGATTCAGACAGTGGGGGGGATTCGGACAGTCGGGGCGATTTGGACAGTCGGAGGGATTCAGACAGTCGGGGGGATTTGGAGAGTCGGAGGGGATTCGGACAATTGGGGGGGATTTGGACAGTCGAGGGGATTTGGACAGTTGGAGGGGCTTCGGACAGTCGGGGTGATTCGGACAGTCGGGGGGGGGGGGTTTGGACAGTCGGGGGGATTCGGACAGTCAGGGGATTCGGAAAGTCAAAGGGGATTCGGACAGTCGGAGTGATTCGGACAGTCGGGGGGATTCGGACAATCGAGGCGGGGGATTCTGACAGTCGGGGGGATTCGGACAGACGGGTGGGGGATTCTGGCAGTCGGAGGGGTTTCGGGCAGTCGGAGGGGACCCGGACAGTCGGGGGGGATTCTGAGAGTCGGAGGGGATTCGGACAGTCGAGGGGATTCGGACAGTCGGAGGGGATTCGGACAGTCGGGGGGATTCGGACAATCGGGGCGGGGATTCGGTTAGTCGGGAGGCATTCGGGCAGACGGGGGGGGGGGGGGGGATTCGAGCAGTCGGAGGGGTTATGAGCAGTTAGAGGGGACCTGGACAGTCGGGGGGGATTCGGAGAGTCGGAGGGGATTCGGACAGTCGAGGGGATTCGGACAGTCGGAGGGGACTCGGACAGTCGGGGGGGATTCGGAGAGTCGGAGGGGATTCGGACAGTCGAGGGGATTCTGACAGTCGGGGGGGGGGGTGGGAAACGGACAATTGGGGGGATTCGGGGAGTCGGGGGGGATTCGGAGAGTCGGAGGGGATTCGGACAGTCGGAGGGGATTCGGACAGTCTGAGGGGATTCGGACAGTCGGAGGGGATTCGGACAGTCGGGGGGGATTCGGACAGTCGGGTGGATTTGGACAGTCGGAGGGATTCGGACAGTCGGACGGGATTCGGACAGTCGGGGGGGATTCGGACAGTCGGAGGGGATTTGGACAGTCGGAGGGGATTCGGACCATCGGGGGGATTCGGTGAGTCGGGGGGATTTGGACAATCGTGTGGATTCAGACAGTGGGGGGGATGCGGACAGTCGGGGGGATTTGGACAGTCGGAGGGATTCAGACAGTCGGGGGGATTTGGAGAGTCGGGGTGATTCGGACAGTCGGGTGGGATTTGGACAGTCGGGGGGATTCGGACAGTCAGGGGATTCGGAAAGTCAAAGGGGATTCGGACAGTCGGGGTGATTCGGACAGTCGGGGGGATTCGGACAATCGGGGCGGGAGATTCGGACAGTCGGGGGAATTCGGAGAGTCGGAGGGGATTCGGACAGTCGGGGGGATTCGGACAGTCGGAGGGGATTCGGACAGTCGGAGGGGATTCGGACAGTCGGGGGGGATTCGGACAGTCGAGGGGATTCTGACAGTCGGAGGGGATTCGGACAGTCGGAGGGATTCGGACAGTCAGAGGTGATTCGGACAGTCGGGGGGGAAACGGACAATCGGGGGGATTCGGGCAGTCGGAGGGTATTCGGACAGTCGAGGGGATTCGGACAGTCGGAGGGGATTCGGACAGTCGGGGGGGATTTGGACAGTCGGAGGGGATTCGGACAGTCGGAGGGGTTTCGGACAGTCGGAGGGGTTTCGGACAGTCGGAGGTGATTCGGACAGTTGGGGGGATTCGGACAGTCGGAGGGGACTCGGACAGTCGGGGGGGTTTCGGAGAGTCGGAGGGGATTCGGACAGTCGAGGGGATTCTGACAGTCGGAAGGGATTCGGACAGTCGGGGGGGAAACGGACAATCGGGGGAATTGGGGGAGTCGGGGGGGATTCGGAGAGTCGGAGGGGATTCGGACAGTCGGAGGGGATTCGGACAGTCGGGGGGGATTCGGACAGTCGGGTGGATTGGGACAGTCGGAGGCATTCGGACAGTCGGACGGGATTCGGACAGTTGGGGGGGATTCGGACAGTCGGAGGAGATTTGGACAGTCGGAGGGGATTCAGACCATCGGGGGGATTCGGTGAGTCGGGGGGATTTGGACAATCGTGTGGATTCAGACAGTCGGCGGGATTCGGACAGTCGGGGTGATTTGGACAGTCGGAGGGATTCAGACAGTCGGGGGGATTTGGACAATCGAGGGGATTTGGACAGTTGGAGGGGATTCGGACAGTCGGGGTGATTCGGACAGTCGGAGGGGATTTGGACAGTCGGAGGCATTCGGACTGTCGGACGGGATTCGGACAGTTGGGGGGGATTCGGACAGTCGGAGGGGACTTGGACAGTCGGAGGGGTTCAGACCATCGGGGGGATTTGGACAATCGTGTGGATTCAGACAGTGGGGGGGATTCGGACAGTCGGGGCGATTTGGACAGTCGGAGGGATTCAGACAGTCGGGGGGATTTGGAGAGTCGGAGGGGATTCGGACAATTGGGGGGGATTTGGACAGTCGAGGGGATTTGGACAGTTGGAGGGGCTTCGGACAGTCGGGGTGATTCGGACAGTCGGGGGGGGGGGGGTTTGGACAGTCGGGGGGATTCGGACAGTCAGGGGATTCGGAAAGTCAAAGGGGATTCGGACAGTCGGAGTGATTCGGACAGTCGGGGGGATTCGGACAATCGAGGCGGGGGATTCTGACAGTCGGGGGGATTCGGACAGACGGGTGGGGGATTCTGGCAGTCGGAGGGGTTTCGGGCAGTCGGAGGGGACCCGGACAGTCGGGGGGGATTCTGAGAGTCGGAGGGGATTCGGACAGTCGAGGGGATTCGGACAGTCGGAGGGGATTCGGACAGTCGGGGGGATTCGGACAATCGGGGCGGGGATTCGGTTAGTCGGGAGGCATTCGGGCAGACGGGGGGGGGGGGGGATTCGAGCAGTCGGAGGGGTTATGAGCAGTTAGAGGGGACCTGGACAGTCGGGGGGGATTCGGAGAGTCGGAGGGGATTCGGACAGTCGAGGGGATTCGGACAGTCGGGGGGGGGGGTGGGAAACGGACAATTGGGGGGATTCGGGGAGTCGGGGGGGATTCGGAGAGTCGGAGGGGATTCGGACAGTCGGAGGGGATTCGGACAGTCTGAGGGGATTCGGACAGTCGGAGGGGATTCGGACAGTCGGGGGGGATTCGGACAGTCGGGTGGATTTGGACAGTCGGAGGGATTCGGACAGTCGGACGGGATTCGGACAGTCGGGGGGGATTCGGACAGTCGGAGGGGATTTGGACAGTCGGAGGGGATTCGGACCATCGGGGGGATTCGGTGAGTCGGGGGGATTTGGACAATCGTGTGGATTCAGACAGTGGGGGGGATGCGGACAGTCGGGGGGATTTGGACAGTCGGAGGGATTCAGACAGTCGGGGGGATTTGGAGAGTCGGGGTGATTCGGACAGTCGGGTGGGATTTGGACAGTCGGGGGGATTCGGACAGTCAGGGGATTCGGAAAGTCAAAGGGGATTCGGACAGTCGGGGTGATTCGGACAGTCGGGGGGATTCGGACAATCGGGGCGGGAGATTCGGACAGTCGGGGGAATTCGGAGAGTCGGAGGGGATTCGGACAGTCGAGGGGATTCTGACAGTCGGAGGGGATTCGGACAGTCGGAGGGATTCGGACAGTCAGAGGTGATTCGGACAGTCGGGGGGGAAACGGACAATCGGGGGGATTCGGGCAGTCGGAGGGTATTCGGACAGTCGAGGGGATTCGGACAGTCGGAGGGGATTCGGACAGTCGGGGGGGATTTGGACAGTCGGAGGGGATTCGGACAGTCGGAGGGGTTTCGGACAGTCGGAGGGGTTTCGGACAGTCGGAGGTGATTCGGACAGTTGGGGGGATTCGGACAGTCGGAGGGGACTCGGACAGTCGGGGGGGTTTCGGAGAGTCGGAGGGGATTCGGACAGTCGAGGGGATTCTGACAGTCGGAAGGGATTCGGACAGTCGGGGGGGAAACGGACAATCGGGGGAATTGGGGGAGTCGGGAGGGATTCGGAGAGTCGGAGGGGATTCGGACAGTCGGAGGGGATTCGGACAGTCGGGGGGGATTCGGACAGTCGGGTGGATTGGGACAGTCGGAGGCATTCGGACAGTCGGACGGGATTCGGACAGTTGGGGGGGATTCGGACAGTCGGAGGAGATTTGGACAGTCGGAGGGGATTCAGACCATCGGGGGGATTCGGTGAGTCGGGGGGATTTGGACAATCGTGTGGATTCAGACAGTCGGCGGGATTCGGACAGTCGGGGTGATTTGGACAGTCGGAGGGATTCAGACAGTCGGGGGGATTTGGACAATCGAGGGGATTTGGACAGTTGGAGGGGATTCGGACAGTCGGGGTGATTCGGACAGTCGGAGGGGATTTGGACAGTCGGGGGATTCGGACAGTCAGGGGATTTGGAAAGTCAAAGGGTATTCGGACAGTCGGGGTGATTCGGACATTCGGAGGGGATTCGGACAGTCGGAGGGGATTCGGACAGTCGGGGGGATTCGGACAGTCGGAGGGGATTCGGACAGTCGGGGGGGAAACGGACAATCGGGGGGATTTGGAGAGTCGGAGGGGATTCGGACAATTGGGGGGGATTTGGACAGTCGGGGGGGTTTCGGAGAGTCGGAGGGGATTCGGACAGTCGAGGGGATTCTGACAGTCGGAAGGGATTCGGACAGTCGGGGGGGAAACGGACAATCGGGGGAATTGGGGGAGTCGGGGGGGATTCGGAGAGTCGGAGGGGATTCGGACAGTCAGAGGGGATTCGGACAGTCGGAGGGGATTCGGACAGTCGGGTGGATTGGGACAGTCGGAGGCATTCGGACAGTCGGACGGGATTCGGACAGTTGGGGGGGATTCGGACAGTCGGAGGAGATTTGGACAGTCGGAGGGGATTCAGACCATCGGGGGGATTCGGTGAGTCGGGGGGATTTGGACAATCGTGTGGATTCAGACAGTCGGCGGGATTCGGACAGTCGGGGTGATTTGGACAGTCGGAGGGATTCAGACAGTCGGGGGGATTTGGACAATCGAGGGGATTTGGACAGTTGGAGGGGATTCGGACAGTCGGGGTGATTCGGACAGTCGGAGGGGATTTGGACAGTCGGGGGATTCGGACAGTCAGGGGATTTGGAAAGTCAAAGGGTATTCGGACAGTCGGGGTGATTCGGACATTCGGAGGGGATTCGGACAGTCGGAGGGGATTCGGACAGTCGGGGGGATTCGGACAGTCGGAGGGGATTCGGACAGTCGGGGGGGGAAACGGACAATCGGGGGGATTTGGAGAGTCGGAGGGGATTCGGACAATTGGGGGGGATTTGGACAGTCGAGGGGATTTGGACAGTTGGAGGGGCTTCGGACAGTCGGGGTGATTCGGACAGTCGGGGGGGGGGTTTGGACAGTCGGGGGGATTCGGACAGTCAGGGGATTCGGAAAGTCAAAGGGGATTCGGACAGTCGGAGTGATTCGGACAGTCGGGGGGATTCGGACAATCGAGGCGGGGGATTCTGACAGTCGGGGGGATTCGGACAGACGGGTGGGGGATTCTGGCAGTCGGAGGGGTTTCGGGCAGTCGGAGGGGACCCGGACAGTCGGGGGGGATTCTGAGAGTCGGAGGGGATTCGGACAGTCGAGGGGATTCGGACAATCGGGGCGGGGATTCGGTTAGTCGGGAGGCATTCGGGCAGACGGGGGGGGGAGGATTCGAGCAGTCGGAGGGGTTATGAGCAGTTAGAGGGGACCTGGACAGTCGGGGGGGATTCGGAGAGTCGGAGGGGATTCGGACAGTCGAGGGGATTCGGACAGTCGGAGGGGACTCGGACAGTCGGGGGGGATTCGGAGAGTCGGAGGGGATTCGGACAGTCGAGGGGATTCTGACAGTCGGGGGGGGGGGGGAAACGGACAATTGGGGGGATTCGGGGAGTCGGGGGGGATTCGGAGAGTCGGAGGGGATTCGGACAGTCGGAGGGGATTCGGACAGTCTGAGGGGATTCGGACAGTCGGAGGGGATTCGGACAGTCGGGGGGGATTCGGACAGTCGCGTGGATTTGGACAGTCGGAGGGATTCGGACAGTCGGACGGGATTCGGACAGTCGGGGGGGATTCGGACAGTCGGAGGGGATTTGGACAGTCGGAGGGGATTCGGACCATCGGGGGATTCGGTGAGTCGGGGGGATTTGGACAATCGTGTGGATTCAGACAGTGGGGGGGATGCGGACAGTCGGGGGGATTTGGACAGTCGGAGGGATTCAGACAGTCGGGGGGATTTGGAGAGTCGGGGTGATTCGGACAGTCGGGTGGGATTTGGACAGTCGGGGGGATTCGGACAGTCAGGGGATTCGGAAAGTCAAAGGGGATTCGGACAGTCGGGGTGATTCGGACAGTCGGGGGGATTCGGACAATCGGGGCGGGAGATTCGGACAGTCGGGGGAATTCGGAGAGTCGGAGGGGATTCGGACAGTCGAGGGGATTCTGACAGTCGGAGGGGATTCGGACAGTCGGAGGGATTCGGACAGTCAGAGGTGATTCGGACAGTCGGGGGGGAAACGGACAATCGGGGGGATTCGGGCAGTCGGAGGGTATTCGGACAGTCGAGGGGATTCGGACAGTCGGAGGGGATTCGGACAGTCGGGGGGGATTTGGACAGTCGGGGTGATTCGGACAGTCGGGGGGATTCGGACAGTCGGAGGGGACTCGGACAGTCGGGGGGGTTTCGGAGAGTCGGAGGGGATTCGGACAGTCGAGGGGATTCTGACAGTCGGAAGGGATTCGGACAGTCGGGGGGAAACGGACAATCGGGGGAATTGGGGGAGTCGGGGGGGATTCGGAGAGTCGGAGGGGATTCGGACAGTCGGAGGGGATTCGGACAGTCGGAGGGGATTCGGACAGTCGGGTGGATTGGGACAGTCGGAGGCATTCGGACAGTCGGACGGGATTCGGACAGTTGGGGGGGATTCGGACAGTCGGAGGAGATTTGGACAGTCGGAGGGGATTCAGACCATCGGGGGGATTCGGTGAGTCGGGGGGATTTGGACAATCGTGTGGATTCAGACAGTCGGCGGGATTCGGACAGTCGGGGTGATTTGGACAGTCGGAGGGATTCAGACAGTCGGGGGGATTTGGACAATCGAGGGGATTTGGACAGTTGGAGGGGATTCGGACAGTCGGGGTGATTCGGACAGTCGGAGGGGATTTGGACAGTCGGGGGATTCGGACAGTCAGGGGATTTGGAAAGTCAAAGGGTATTCGGACAGTCGGGGTGATTCGGACATTCGGAGGGGATTCGGACAGTCGGAGGGGATTCGGACAGTCGGGGGGATTCGGACAGTCGGAGGGGATTCGGACAGTCGGGGGGGAAACGGACAATCGGGGGGATTTGGAGAGTCGGAGGGGATTCGGACAATTGGGGGGGATTTGGACAGTCGAGGGGATTTGGACAGTTGGAGGGGCTTCGGACAGTCGGGGTGATTCGGACAGTCGGGGGGGGGGTTTGGACAGTCGGGGGGATTCGGACAGTCAGGGGATTCGGAAAGTCAAAGGGGATTCGGACAGTCGGAGTGATTCGGACAGTCGGGGGGATTCGGACAATCGAGGCGGGGGATTCTGACAGTCGGGGGGATTCGGACAGACGGGTGGGGGATTCTGGCAGTCGGAGGGGTTTCGGGCAGTCGGAGGGGACCCGGACAGTCGGGGGGGATTCTGAGAGTCGGAGGGGATTCGGACAGTCGAGGGGATTCGGACAATCGGGGCGGGGATTCGGTTAGTCGGGAGGCATTCGGGCAGACGGGGGGGGGGGGAGGATTCGAGCAGTCGGAGGGGTTATGAGCAGTTAGAGGGGACCTGGACAGTCGGGGGGGATTCGGAGAGTCGGAGGGGATTCGGACAGTCGAGGGGATTCGGACAGTCGGAGGGGACTCGGACAGTCGGGGGGGATTCGGAGAGTCGGAGGGGATTCGGACAGTCGAGGGGATTCTGACAGTCGGGGGGGGGGGGGAAACGGACAATTGGGGGGATTCGGGGAGTCGGGGGGGATTCGGAGAGTCGGAGGGGATTCGGACAGTCGGAGGGGATTCGGACAGTCTGAGGGGATTCGGACAGTCGGAGGGGATTCGGACAGTCGGGGGGGATTCGGACAGTCGCGTGGATTTGGACAGTCGGAGGGATTCGGACAGTCGGACGGGATTCGGACAGTCGGGGGGGATTCGGACAGTCGGAGGGGATTTGGACAGTCGGAGGGGATTCGGACCATCGGGGGGATTCGGTGAGTCGGGGGGATTTGGACAATCGTGTGGATTCAGACAGTGGGGGGGATGCGGACAGTCGGGGGGATTTGGACAGTCGGAGGGATTCAGACAGTCGGGGGGATTTGGAGAGTCGGGGTGATTCGGACAGTCGGGTGGGATTTGGACAGTCGGGGGGATTCGGACAGTCAGGGGATTCGGAAAGTCAAAGGGGATTCGGACAGTCGGGGTGATTCGGACAGTCGGGGGGATTCGGACAATCGGGGCGGGAGATTCGGACAGTCGGGGGAATTCGGAGAGTCGGAGGGGATTCGGACAGTCGAGGGGATTCTGACAGTCGGAGGGGATTCGGACAGTCGGAGGGATTCGGACAGTCAGAGGTGATTCGGACAGTCGGGGGGGAAACGGACAATCGGGGGGATTCGGGCAGTCGGAGGGTATTCGGACAGTCGAGGGGATTCGGACAGTCGGAGGGGATTCGGACAGTCGGGGGGGATTTGGACAGTCGGAGGGGATTCGGACAGTCGGAGGGGTTTCGGACAGTCGGAGGGGTTTCGGACAGTCGGAGGTGATTCGGACAGTTGGGGGGATTCGGACAGTCGGAGGGGACTCGGACAGTCGGGGGGGTTTCGGAGAGTTGGAGGGGATTCGGACAGTCGAGGGGATTCTGACAGTCGGAAGGGATTCGGACAGTCGGGGGGGAAACGGACAATCGGGGGAATTGGGGGAGTCGGGGGGGATTCGGAGAGTCGGAGGGGATTCGGACAGTCGGAGGGGATTCGGACAGTCGGGGGGTTTCGGACAGTCAGAGGGGATTCGGACAGTCGGAGGGGATTCGGACAGTCGGGTGGATTGGGACAGTCGGAGGCATTCGGACAGTCGGACGGGATTCGGACAGTTGGGGGGGATTCGGACAGTCGGAGGAGATTTGGACAGTTGGAGGGGATTCAGACCATCGGGGGGATTCGGTGAGTCGGGGGGATTTGGACAATCGTGTGGATTCAGACAGTCGGCGGGATTCGGACAGTCGGGGTGATTTGGACAGTCGGAGGGATTCAGACAGTCGGGGGGATTTGGACAATCGAGGGGATTTGGACAGTTGGAGGGGATTCGGACAGTCGGGGTGATTCGGACAGTCGGAGGGGATTTGGACAGTCGGGGGATTCGGACAGTCAGGGGATTTGGAAAGTCAAAGGGTATTCGGACAGTCGGGGTGATTCGGACATTCGGAGGGGATTCGGACAGTCGGAGGGGATTCGGACAGTCGGGGGGATTCGGACAGTCGGAGGGGATTCGGACAGTCGGGGGGGAAACGGACAATCGGGGGGATTCGGGGAGTCGGGGGGGATTCAGAAAGTCAGACGGGATTCAGGCAGTGGTAGGAGATTCGGAGAGTCGGAGGGGATTCGGTCAGTCGGGGGGTATCCGGACGGTCGGGGTAGATTTGGTCAGTCGCGGTAATTCAGACAGTCGGGGGATTCGGATAGTCGGGGGGATTCGGTCAGTCGGGGGGGGGATTCGGACAGTCGGAGGGGATTTGGACAGTCGGAGGGGATTCAGACCATCGGGGGGATTCGGTGAGTCGTGGGTATTTGGACAATCGTGTGGATTCAGGCAGTCGGGGGGATTCGGACAGTCGGGCTGATTTGGACAGTCGGAGGGATTCAGACAGTCGGGGGGATTTGGAGAGGCGGAGGGGATTCGGACAGTCGGAGGGGATTCGGACAGTCGGGGGGGAAACGGACAATCGGGGGGATTCGGGGAGTTGGGGGGGATTCAGAAAGTTAGACTGGATTCGGACAGTGGTAGGAGATTCGGACAGTTGGGGTGGATTCGGTCAGTCGGGGGGGATTCGGGCAGTCGGAGGGGACTCGGACAGTCGGGGGGGATTCGGAGAGTCGGGAGGGATTCGGACGGTCGGGGGGGAAACGGACAATCGGGGGGATTTGGGGAGTCGGGAGGGATTCGGACAGTCGAGGGGATTCGGACAGTCGTAGGGGATTCAGACAGTCGGAGGGGATTCGGACAGTCGGGGGGATTCGGACAGTCGGAGGGGATTCGGACAGTCGGAGGGGATTCGGACAGTTGGGGGGATTCTGACAGTCGGGGGGGAAACGGACAATCGGGGGGATTCGGGGAGTCGGGGGGGATTCAGACAGTCGAGGGGATTCGGACAGTCGGAGGGATTCAGACAGTCGGGGGGATTTGGACAGTCGAGGGGATTTGGACAGTTTGAGGGGATTCGGACAGTCGGGGTGATTCGGATAGTCGGGGGGGATTTGGACAGTCGGGGGGATTCGGACAGTCAGGGGATTCGGAAATTCAAAGGGGATTCGGACACTCGGGGTGATTCGGACAGTCGGGGGGATTCGGACAATCGGGGCGGGGGATTCGGACAGTCGGGGGGATTCGGACAGATGGTGGGGGGGATTCTGGCAGTCGGAGGGGTTTCGGGCAGTCGGAGGGGACCCGGACAGTCGGGGGGGATTCGAAGAGTCGGAGGGCATTCGGACAGTCGAGGGGATTCGGACAGTCGGAGGGGATTCGGACAGTCGGGGGGATTCGGACAATCGGGGCGGGGATTCGGTTAGTCGGGAGGCATTCGGGCAGACAGGGGGTGGGGGGGGGGATTCGGGCAGTCGGAGGGGTTTCGGGCAGTCGGAGGGGACCTGGACAGTCGGGGGGATTCGGAGAGTCGGAGAGGATTCGGACAGTCGAGGGGATTCGGACAGTCGGAGGGGACTCGGACAGTCGGGGGTGGATTCGGAGAGTCGGAGGGGATTCGGACAGTCGAGGGGATTCTGACAGTCGGAGGGGATTCGGACAGTCGGGGGGATTCGGACAGTCAGAGGGGATTCGGACAGTCGGGGGGGAAACGGACAATCGGGGGGATTCGGGGATTCGGGGGTGATTCGGAGAGTCGCAGGGGATTCGGACAGTCGGAGGGGATTCGGACATTCGGAGGGGATTCGGACAGTCGGGGGGATTCAGACAATCGGGGCGGGGATTCGGTTAGTCGGGAGCCATTCGGGCAGACAGGGGGTGGGGGGGGGGGGATTCGGGCAGTCGGAGGGGTTTCGGGCAGTCGGAGGGGACCTGGACAGTCGGGGGGATTCGGAGAGTCGGAGAGGATTCGGACAGTCGAGGGGATTCGGACAGTCGGAGAGGACTCGGACAGTCGAGGGGATTCGGACAGTCGGGGGGATTCGGACAGTCGGAGAGGATTCGGACAGTCGGGGGGATTCGGACAGTCAGAGGGGATTCGGACAGTCGGGGGGGAAACGGACAATCGGGGGGATTCGGGGATTCGGGGGGGAGTCGGACAGTCGAGGGGATTCTGACAGTCGGAGGGGATTCGGGCAGTCAGAGGGGATTCGGACAGTCGGGGGGGAAATGGACAATCGGGAGGATTCGGGGAGTCGGGAGGATTCAGAAAGTCAGACGGGATGCGGACATTGGTAGGAGATTCGGACAGATGGGGTGGATTCGGTCAGTTGGGGGGGATTCGGGCAGTCGGAGGGTATTCGGACAGTCGAGGGGATTCGGACAGTCGGAGGGGATTCGGACAGTCGGAGGGGATTCGGACAGTCGGGGGGATTCGGACAGTCGGGGGGATTCGGACAGTCGGAGGGGATTCGGACAGTCGGGGGGGATTTGGACAGTCGGAGGGGATTCGGACAGTCGGAGGGGTTTCGGACAGTCGGTGGGGTTTCGGACAGTCGGAGGTGATTCGGACAGTTGGGGGGATTCGGACAGTCGGAGGGGAATCGGACAGTCGGGGGGGTTTCGGAGAGTCGGAGGGGATTCGGACAGTCGAGGGGATTCTGACAGTCGGAGGGGATTCGGACATGCGGGGGGATTCGGACAGTCGGGGGGATTCGGACAGTCGGAGGGGATTCGGACAGTCGGGGGGGATTTGGACAGTCGGAGGGGATTCGGACAGTCGGAGGGGTTTCGGACAGTCGGAGGGGTTTCGGACAGTCGGAGGTGATTCGGACAGTTGGGGGGATTCGGACAGACGGAGGGGACTCGGACAGTCGGGGGGGTTTCGGAGAGTCGGAGGGGATTCGGACAGTCGAGGGGATTCTGACAGTCGGAGGGGATTCGGAGAGTCGGGGGGATTCGGACAGTCAGAGGGGATTCGGACAGTCGGGGGGGAAACGGACAATCGGGGGGATTCGGGGAGTCGGGGGGGGATTCGGAGAGTCGGAGGGGATTCGGACAGTCGGAGGGGATTTGGACAGTCGGGGGGCTTAAGACAGTCGGAGGGGATTCGGACAGCTGGAGGGGATTCGGACAGTCGGAGGGATTCGGACAGTCAGACGGGATTCGGACAGGCGGGGGGGATTCGGACAGTCGGAGGGGATTTGGACAGTCGGGGAGGGATTCGGACGGTCGGGAGGGATTTGGACAGTCGGAGGGGATTCAGACCATCGGGGGGATTCGGTGAGTCGGAGGGATTTGGACAATCGTGTGGATTCAGACAGTCGGGGGGGATTCGGACAGTCGGGGGGATTTGGACAGTCGGAGGGTTTCAGACAGTCGGGGGGATTTGGAGAGTCGGAGGGGATTCGGACAATTGGGGGGGATTTGGACAGTCGAGGGGATTTGGACAGTCGGGGGGGAAACGGACAGTCGGGGTGATTCGGACAGTCGGGGGGGGGGTTTGGACAGTCGGGGGGATTCGGACAGTCAGGGGATTCGGAAAGTCAAAGGGGATTCGGACAGTCGGAGTGATTCGGACAGTCGGGGGGATTCGGACAATCGAGGCGGGGGATTCTGACAGTCGGGGGGATTCGGACAGACGGGTGGGGGATTCTGGCAGTCGGAGGGGTTTCGGGCAGTCGGAGGGGACCCGGACAGTCGGGGGGGATTCTGAGAGTCGGAGGGGATTCGGACAGTCGAGGGGATTCGGACAATCGGGGCGGGGATTCGGTTAGTCGGGAGGCATTCGGGCAGACGGGGGGGGGGAGGATTCGAGCAGTCGGAGGGGTTATGAGCAGTTAGAGGGGACCTGGACAGTCGGGGGGGATTCGGAGAGTCGGAGGGGATTCGGACAGTCGAGGGGATTCGGACAGTCGGAGGGGACTCGGACAGTCGGGGGGGATTCGGAGAGTCGGAGGGGATTCGGACAGTCGAGGGGATTCTGACAGTCGGGGGGGGGGGGGAAACGGACAATTGGGGGGATTCGGGGAGTCGGGGGGGATTCGGAGAGTCGGAGGGGATTCGGACAGTCGGAGGGGATTCGGACAGTCTGAGGGGATTCGGACAGTCGGAGGGGATTCGGACAGTCGGGGGGGATTCGGACAGTCGGGTGGATTTGGACAGTCGGAGGGATTCGGACAGTCGGACGGGATTCGGACAGTCGGGGGGGATTCGGACAGTCGGAGGGGATTTGGACAGTCGGAGGGGATTCGGACCATCGGGGGGATTCGGTGAGTCGGGGGGATTTGGACAATCGTG
Organism: Scyliorhinus torazame; assembly: GCF_047496885.1. Lineage (NCBI taxonomy): Eukaryota > Metazoa > Chordata > Chondrichthyes > Carcharhiniformes > Scyliorhinidae > Scyliorhinus > Scyliorhinus torazame. The sequence goes on along the minus strand of NC_092737.1, from coordinate 25,591,425 downwards.
TGGATTCAGACAGTGGGGGGGATGCGGACAGTCGGGGGGATTTGGACAGTCGGAGGGATTCAGACAGTCGGGGGGATTTGGAGAGTCGGGGTGATTCGGACAGTCGGGTGGGATTTGGACAGTCGGGGGGATTCGGACAGTCAGGGGATTCGGAAAGTCAAAGGGGATTCGGACAGTCGGGGTGATTCGGACAGTCGGGGGGATTCGGACAATCGGGGCGGGAGATTCGGACAGTCGGGGGAATTCGGAGAGTCGGAGGGGATTCGGACAGTCGAGGGGATTCTGACAGTCGGAGGGGATACGGACAGTCGGAGGGATTCGGACAGTCAGAGGTGATTCGGACAGTCGGGGGGGAAACGGACAATCGGGGGGATTCGGGCAGTCGGAGGGTATTCGGACAGTCGAGGGGATTCGGACAGTCGGAGGGGATTCGGACAGTCGGGGGGGATTTGGACAGTCGGAGGGGATTCGGACAGTCGGAGGGGTTTCGGACAGTCGGAGGGGTTTCGGACAGTCGGAGGTGATTCGGACAGTTGGGGGGATTCGGACAGTCGGAGGGGACTCGGACAGTCGGGGGGGTTTCGGAGAGTCGGAGGGGATTCGGTCAGTCGAGGGGATTCTGACAGTCGGAAGGGATTCGGACAGTCGGGGGGGAAACGGACAATCGGGGGAATTGGGGGAGTCGGGGGGGATTCGGAGAGTCGGAGGGGATTCGGACAGTCGGAGGGGATTCGGACAGTCGGGGGGTTTCGGACAGTCAGAGGGGATTCGGACAGTCGGAGGGGATTCGGACAGTCGGGTGGATTGGGACAGTCGGAGGCATTCGGACAGTCGGACGGGATTCGGACAGTTGGGGGGGATTCGGACAGTCGGAGGAGATTTGGACAGTCGGAGGGGATTCGGACCATCGGGGGGATTCGGTGAGTCGGGGGGATTTGGACAATCGTGTGGATTCAGACAGTCGGCGGGATTCGGACAGTCGGGGTGATTTGGACAGTCGGAGGGATTCAGACAGTCGGGGGGATTTGGACAATCGAGGGGATTTGGACAGTTGGAGGGGATTCGGACAGTCGGGGTGATTCGGACAGTCGGAGGGGATTTGGACAGTCGGGGGATTCGGACAGTCAGGGGATTTGGAAAGTCAAAGGGTATTCGGACAGTCGGGGTGATTCGGACATTCGGAGGGGATTCGGACAGTCGGAGGGGATTCGGACAGTCGGGGGGATTCGGACAGTCGGAGGGGATTCGGACAGTCGGGGGGGAAACGGACAATCGGGGGGATTCGGGGAGTCGGGGGGGATTCAGAAAGTCAGACGGGATTCAGGCAGTGGTAGGAGATTCGGAGAGTCGGAGGGGATTCGGTCAGTCGGGGGGTATCCGGACGGTCGGGGTAGATTTGGTCAGTCGCGGTAATTCAGACAGTCGGGGGATTCGGATAGTCGGGGGGATTCGGTCAGTCGGGGGGGGGATTCGGACAGTCGGAGGGGATTTGGACAGTCGGAGGGGATTCAGACCATCGGGGGGATTCGGTGAGTCGTGGGTATTTGGACAATCGTGTGGATTCAGGCAGTCGGGGGGATTCGGACAGTCGGGCTGATTTGGACAGTCGGAGGGATTCAGACAGTCGGGGGGATTTGGAGAGGCGGAGGGGATTCGGACAGTCGGAGGGGATTCGGACAGTCGGGGGGGAAACGGACAATCGGGGGGATTCGGGGAGTTGGGGGGGATTCAGAAAGTTAGACTGGATTCGGACAGTGGTAGGAGATTCGGACAGTTGGGGTGGATTCGGTCAGTCGGGGGGGATTCGGGCAGTCGGAGGGGACTCGGACAGTCGGGGGGGATTCGGAGAGTCGGGAGGGATTCGGACGGTCGGGGGGGAAACGGACAATCGGGGGGATTTGGGGAGTCGGGAGGGATTCGGACAGTCGAGGGGATTCGGACAGTCGTAGGGGATTCAGACAGTCGGAGGGGATTCGGACAGTCGGGGGGATTCGGACAGTCGGAGGAGATTCGGACAGTCGGAGGGGATTCGGACAGTTGGGGGGATTCTGACAGTCGGGGGGGAAACGGACAATCGGGGGGATTCGGGGAGTCGGGGGGGATTCGGACAGTCGAGGGGATTCGGACAGTCGGAGGGATTCAGACAGTCGGGGGGATTTGGAGAGTCGGAGGGGATTCGGACAATTGGGGGGGATTTGGACAGTCGAGGGGATTTGGACAGTTTGAGGGGATTCGGACAGTCGGGGTGATTCGGACAGTCGGGGGGGATTTGGACAGTCGGGGGGATTCGGACAGTCAGGGGATTCGGAAATTCAAAGGGGATTCGGACACTCGGGGTGATTCGGACAGTCGGGGGGATTCGGACAATCGGGGCGGGGGATTCGGACAGTCGGGGGGATTCGGACAGATGGTGGGGGGGATTCTGGCAGTCGGAGGGGTTTCGGGCAGTCGGAGGGGACCCGGACAGTCGGGGGGGATTCGAAGAGTCGGAGGGCATTCGGACAGTCGAGGGGATTCGGACAGTCGGAGGGGATTCGGACAGTCGGGGGGATTCGGACAATCGGGGCGGGGATTCGGTTAGTCGGGAGGCATTCGGGCAGACAGGGGGTGGGGGGGGGGGATTCGGGCAGTCGGAGGGGATTCGGGCAGTCGGAGGGGACCTGGACAGTCGGGGGGATTCGGAGAGTCGGAGAGGATTCGGACAGTCGAGGGGATTCGGACAGTCGGAGGGGACTCGGACAGTCGGGGGTGGATTCGGAGAGTCGGAGGGGATTCGGACAGTCGAGGGGATTCTGACAGTCGGAGGGGATTCGGACAGTCGGGGGGATTCGGACAGTCAGAGGGGATTCGGACAGTCGGGGGGGAAACGGACAATCGGGGGGATTCGGGGATTCGGGGGGGATTCGGAGAGTCGCAGGGGATTCGGACAGTCGGAGGGGATTCGGACATTCGGAGGGGATTCGGACAGTCGGGGGGATTCGGACAATCGGGGCGGGGATTCGGTTAGTCGGGAGCCATTCGGGCAGACAGGGGGTGGGGGGGGGGATTCGGGCAGTCGGAGGGGTTTCGGGCAGTCGGAGGGGACCTGGACAGTCGGGGGGATTCGGAGAGTCGGAGAGGATTCGGACAGTCGAGGGGATTCGGACAGTCGGAGAGGACTCGGACAGTCGGGGGTGGATTCGGACAGTCGGAGGGGATTCGGACAGTCGAGGGGATTCTGACAGTCAGAGGGGATTCGGACAGTCGGGGGGATTCGGACAGTCAGAGGGGATTCGGACAGTCGGGGGGGAAACGGACAATCGGGGGGATTCGGGGATTCGGGGGGGAGTCGGACAGTCGAGGGGATTCTGACAGTCGGAGGGGATTCGGACAGTCAGAGGGGATTCGGACAGTCGGGGGGGAAATGGACAATCGGGAGGATTCGGGGAGTCGGGAGGATTCAGAAAGTCAGACGGGATGCGGACATTGGTAGGAGATTCGGACAGATGGGGTGGATTCGGTCAGTTGGGGGGGATTCGGGCAGTCGGAGGGTATTCGGACAGTCGAGGGGATTCGGACAGTCGGAGGGGATTCGGACAGTCGGAGGGGATTCGGACAGTCGGGGGGATTCGGACAGTCGGGGGGATTCGGACAGTCGGAGGGGATTCGGACAGTCGGGGGGGATTTGGACAGTCGGAGGGGATTCGGACAGTCGGAGGGGTTTCGGACAGTCGGTGGGGTTTCGGACAGTCGGAGGTGATTCGGACAGTTGGGGGGATTCGGACAGTCGGAGGGGAATCGGACAGTCGGGGGGGTTTCGGAGAGTCGGAGGGGATTCGGACAGTCGAGGGGATTCTGACAGTCGGAGGGGATTCGGACATGCGGGGGGATTCGGACAGTCGGGGGGATTCGGACAGTCGGAGGGGATTCGGACAGTCGGGGGGGATTTGGACAGTCGGAGGGGATTCGGACAGTCGGAGGGGTTTCAGACAGTCGGAGGGGTTTCGGACAGTCGGAGGTGATTCGGACAGTTGGGGGGATTCGGACAGTCGGAGGGGACTCGGACAGTCGGGGGGGTTTCGGAGAGTCGGAGGGGATTCGGGCAGTCGGAGGGGACTCTGACAGTCGGGGGGGGGATTCGGAGAGTCGGGGGGATTCGGACAGTCAGAGGGGATTCGGACAGTCGGGGGGGAAACGGACAATCGGGGGGATTCGGGGAGTCGGGGGGGGATTCGGAGAGTCGGAGGGGATTCGGACAGTCGGAGGGGATTTGGACAGTCGGGGGGCTTAGGACAGTCGGAGGGGATTCGGACAGCTGGAGGGGATTCGGACAGTCGGAGGGATTCGGACAGTCAGACGGGATTCGGACAGGCGGGGGGGATTCGGACAGTCGGAGGGGATTTGGACAGTCGGGGAGGGATTCGGACGGTCGGGAGGGATTTGGACAGTCGGAGGGGATTCAGACCATCGGGGGGATTCGGTGAGTCGGAGGGATTTGGACAATCGTGTGGATTCAGACAGTGGGGGGGATTCGGACAGTCGGGGGGATTTGGACAGTCGGAGGGTTTCAGACAGTCGGGGGGATTTGGAGAGTCGGAGGGGATTCGGACAATTGGGGGGGATTTGGACAGTCGAGGGGATTTGGACAGTTGGAGGGGATTCGGACAGTCGGGGTGATTCGGACAGTCGGGGGGGATTTGGACAGTCGGGGGGATTCGGACAGTCGGGGTGATTTGGACAGTCGGGGGATTCGGACAGTCGGAAGGGATTCGGAAAGTCAAAGGGGATTCGGACAGTCGGGGTGATTCGGACAGTCGGGGGGATTCGGACAATCGGGGTGGGGGATTCGGACAGTCGGGGGGATTCGGACAGACGGTGGGGGGGATTCTGGCAGTCGGAGGGGTTTCGGGCAGTCGGAGGGGACCCGGACAGTCGGGGGGGTTCGGAGAGACGGAGGGGATTCGGACAGTCGAGGGGATTCGGACAGTCGGAGGGGATTCGGACAGTCGGGGGGATTCGAACAATCGGGGCGGGGATTCGGTTAGTCGGGAGGCATTCGGGCATACGGGGGTGGGGGGGGGCGGATTCGGGCAGTCGGAGGGGTTTCGGGCAGTCGGAGGGGACCTGGACAGTCGGGGAGGATTCGGAGGGGATTCGGACAGTCGAGGGGATTCGGACAGTCGGAGGGGACTCGGACAGTCGGGGGGGATTCGGAGAGTCGGAGGGGATTCGGACAGTCGAGGGGATTCTGACAGTCGGAGGGGATTCGGACAGTCGGGGGGATTCGGACAGTCAGAGGGGATTCGGACAGTCGGAGGGGAAACGGACAATCGGGGGGATTCGGGGAGTCGGAGGGGATTCGGAGAGTCGCAGGGGATTCGGACAGTCGGAGGGGATTCGGACAGTCGGGGGGATTCGGACAGTCGGAGGGGATTCGGACAGTCGGAGGGGAATCGGACAGTTGGGGGGATTCGGACAGTCGGGTGGATTTGGACAGTCGGAGGCATTCGGACCGTCGGACGGGATTCGGACAGTCAGGGGGGATTCGGACAGTCGGAGGGCATTTGGACAGTCGGAGGGGATTCAGACCATCGGGGGGATTCGGTGAGTCGGGGGGATTTGGACAATCGTGTGGATTCAGACAGTGGGGGGGATTCGGACAGTCGGGGGGGATTTGGACAGTCGGAGGGATTCAGACAGTCGGGGGGGATTTGGAGAGTCGGAGGGGACTCGGACAGTCGGGGGGGATTCGGAGAGTCGGAGGGGATTCGGACAGTCGAGGGGATTCTGACAGTCGGAGGGGATTCGGACAGTCGGGGGGATTCGGACAGTCAGAGGGGATTCGGACAGTCGGAGGGGAAACGGACAATCGGGGGGATTCGGGGAGTCGGAGGGGATTCGGAGAGTCGCAGGGGATTCGGACAGTCGGAGGGGATTCGGACAGTCGGGGGGATTCGGACAGTCGAGGGGATTTGGACAGTTGGAGGGGATTCGGACAGTCGGGGTGATTCGGACAGTCGGGGGGGATTTGGACAGTCGGGGGGATTCGGACAGACGGGGGGGGGGATTCTGGCAGTCGGAGGGGTTTCGGGCAGTCGGAGGGGACCCGGACAGTCGGGGGGGATTCGGAGAGTCGGAGGGGATTCGGACAGTCGGGGGGATTCGGACAATCGGGGCGGGGATTCGGTTAGTCGGGAGGCATTCGGGCAGACGGGGGGGGGGGGGATTCGGGCAGTCGGAGGGGTTTCGAGCAGTCGGAGGGGACCCGGACAGTCGGGGGGTATTCGGAGAGTTGGAGGGGTTTCGGACAGTCGAGGGGATTCGGACAGTCGGAGGGAACTCGGACAGTCGGGGGGGATTCGGAGAGTCGGAGGGGATTCTGACTGTCGAGGGGATTCTGACAGTCGGAGGGGATTCGGACAGTCGGGGGGATTGGGACAGTCAGGGGGGATTCGGACAGTCGGGGGGGAAACGGACAATCGGGGGGATTCGGGGAGTCGGGCGGATTCAGAAATTCAGACGGGATGCGGACATTGGTAGGAGATTCGGACAGATTGGGTGGATTCGGTCAGTTGGGGGGATTCGGGCAGTCAGAGGGGACTCGGACAGTCGGGTGGGATTCGGATAGTCGGAGGGTATTCGGACAGTCAAGGGTATTCGGACAGTCGGAGAGGACTCGGACAGTCGGGTGGGATTCAGATAGTCGGAGGGGATTCGGACAGTCGGGGGGATTCGGACAGTCGGGGGGATTCGGACAGTCGGAGGGGATTCGGACAGTCGGAGGGGATTCGGACAGTCGGGGGGATTCGGACAGTCGGAGGGGATTCGGACAGTCGGCGGTAAACGGACAATCGGGGGGATTCGGGGAGTCGGGGGGGATTCGGAGAGTCGGAGGGGATTCGGACAGTCGGATGGGATTCGGACAGTTGGAGGGGATTCGGGGAGTCGGGGGGGATAAGGACAGTCGGGTGGATTTGGACAGTCGGAGGGATTCGGACAGTCGGACGGGATTCGGACAGTCGGGGGGGATTCGGACAGTCGGAGGGGATTTGGACAGTCGGAGGGGATTCATACCATCGGAGGGATTCGGTGAGTCGGGGGGATTTGGACAATCGTGTGAATTCAGACAGTGGGGGCGATTCGGACAGTCGGGGGGATTTGGACAGTCGGAGGGATTCAGACAGTCGGGGGGGATTTGGAGAGTCGGAGGGGATTCAGACAATTGGGGGGGATTTGGACAGTCGAGGGGATTTGGACAGTTGGAGGGAATTCGGACAGTCGGGGTGATTCGGACAGTCGGGGGGGATTTGGATAGTCGGGGGGATTCGGACAGTCGGGGGGATTTGGACAGTCGGGGGGATTCGGACAGTCGGGGGGATTCGGACAATCGGGGCGGGGGATTCGGACAGTCGGGGGGATTCGGACAGACGGGGGGGGATTCGGGCAGTCGGAGGGGTTTCAGGCAGTCGGAGGGGACTCGGACCGTCGGGGGGGATTCGGAGAGTCGGAGGGGATTCGGACAGTCGAAGGGATTCGGACAGTCAGAGGGGATTCGGACAGTCGGAGGGATTCGGACAATCGGGGCGGGGATTTGGTTAGTCGGGAGGCATTCGGGCAGACGGGGGGGGGGGGGATTCCGGCAGTGGGAGGGGTTTTGGGCAGTCGGAGCGGATTCGGACAGTCGAGGGGATTCTGACAGTTGGAGGGGATTCGGACAGTCGGGGGGATTCGGGGAGTCGGGGGGGATTCGGAGAGTCGGAGGGGATTCGGACAGTCGGAGGGGACTCGGAGAGTCGGAGGGGATTCGGACAGTCGAGGGGATTCGGACAGTCGGAGGGGACTCGGACAGTCGAGGGGGATTCGGAGAGTCGGAGGGGATTCGGACAGTCGAGGGGATTCTGACAGTCGGAGGGGATTCGGACAGTCAGAGTGGATTCGGACAGTCGGGGGGGAAACGGACAATCGGGGGGATTCGGGGAGTCGGGCGGATTCAGAAATTCAGACGGGATGCGGACATTGGTAGGAGATTCGGACAGTTGGGGTGGATTCGGTCAGTTGGGGGGGATTCGGGCAGTCGGAGGGGACTCGGACAGTCGGGGGGGATTCGGATAGTCGGAGGGTATTCGGACAGTCGAGGGGATTCGGACAGTCGGAGGGGATTCGGACAGTTGGGGGGATTCGGACAGTCGGAGGGGATTCGGACAGTCGAGGGGATTCGGACAGTCGGAGGGGACTCGGACCGTCGGGGGGGATTGGGACAGTCAGAGGGGATTTGGACAGTCGGGGGGGATTTGGACAGCAGGGGGGATTCGGACAGTCGGGGGGATTCGGACAATCGGGGCGGGGGATTCGGACAGTCGGGGTGATTCGGACAGTCGGGGGGGATTTGGACAGCAGGGGGGATTCGGACAGTCGGGGGGATTCGGACAATCGGGGCGGGGGATTCGGACAGTCGGGGGGATTCGGACAGACGCGGGGGGGATTCGGGCAGTCGGAGGTGTTTCAGGCAGTCGGAGGGGACTCGGACAGTCGGGGGGGATTCGGAGAGTCGGAGGGGATTCGGACAGTCGAGGGGATTCGGACATTCAGAGGGGATTCGGACAGTCGGGGGGATTCGGACAATCGGGGCGGGGATTCGGTTAGTCGGGAGTAATTCGGGCAGACGCGGGGGGGGTGGATTCGGGCAGTGGGAGGGTTTTCGGGCAGTCGGAGGGGATTCGGACAGTCGAGGGGATTCTGACAGTCGGAGGGGATTCGGACAGTCGGGGGGCTTCGAACAGTCAGAGGGGATTCGGACAGTCGGGGGGGAAACGGACAATCGGGGGGATTCGGGGTGTCGGGGGGGATTCGGAGAGTCGGAGGGGATTCTGACAGTCGGAGGGGATTCGGACAGTCGGGGGGATTCGGGAAGTCGGAGGGGATTCCGACAGTCGAGGGGATTCGGAGAGTCGGAGGGGATTCCGACAGTCGAGGGGATTCTGACAGTCGGAGGGGATTCGGAGAGTCGGAGGGGATTCCGACAGTCGAGGGGATTCGGAGAGTCGGAGGGGATTCCGACAGTCGAGGGGATTCTGACAGTCGAGGGGATTCGGAGAGTCGGAGGGGATTCCGACAGTCGAGGGGATTCGGACAGTCAAGGGGATTCGGACAGTCGGAGGGGACTCGTACAGTCGGGGGGGATTCGGAGAGTCGGAGGGGATTCGGACAGTCGAGGGGATTCTGACAGTCGGAGGGGATTCGGACAGTCGGGGGGATTGGGACAGTCAGAGGGGATTCGGACAGTCGGGGGGGGAAACGGACAATCGGGGGGATTCGGGGAGTCGGGCGGATTCAACAAGTCAGACGGGATGCGGACATTGGTAGGAGATTCGGACAGATTGGGTGGATTCGGTCAGCTGGGGGGGATTCGGGCAGTCAGAGGGGACTCGGACAGTCGGGTGGGATTCGGATAGTCGGAGGGTATTCGGACAGTCGAGGGGATTCGGACAGTCGGAGGGGATTCGGTCTGTCGGGGGGAATCGCACAGTCGGAGGGGATTCGGACAGTCGGAGGGGATTCGGACAGTTGGAGGGGATTCGGACAGTCGGAGGGGATTCGGACAGTCGGGAGGATTCGGACAGTTGGGGGGATTCGGACAGTCGGAGGGGATTCGGACAGTCGGAGGGGATTCGGACAGTCGGGGGGATTCGGACAGTCGGAGGGGATTCGGACAGTCGGGTGGGAAACGGACAATCGGCGGGATTCGGGGAGTCGGGGGGGATTCGGACAGTCGGAGGGGATTCGGACAGTCGGGGGTCATAAGGACAGTAGGGTGGATTTGGACAGTTGGAGGGATTCGGACAGTCGGACGGGATTCGGACAGTCGGGGGGGATTCGGACAGTCGGAGGGGATTTGGACAGTCGGAGGGGATTCAGACCATCGGGGGGATTCGGTGAGTCGGGGGGATTTGGACACTCGTGTAGATTCAGACAGTCGGGGGGGATTCAGACAGTCGGGGGGATTTGGACAGTCGGAGGGATTCAGACAGTCGGAGGGGATTCGGACAGTCGAGGGGATTCGGACAGTCAGAGGGGGATTTGGACAGTCGGAGGGATTCAGACAGTCGGGGGGATTTGGAGAGCAGGAGGGGATTCCGACAATTGTGGGGGATTTGGACAGTCGAGGGGATTTGGACAGTTGGAGGGGATTCGGACAGTCGGGGTGATTCGGACAGTCGGGGGGGATTTGGACAGTCGGGGGGATTCGGACAGTCGGGGGATTCGGACAATCGGGGCGGGGGATTCGGACAGTCGAGGGGATTCGGACAGACGGTGGGGGGGATTCGGGCAGTCGGAGGGGTTTCGGGCAGTCGGAGGGGACTCGGACAGTCGGGGGGGATTCGGAGAGTCGGAGGGGATTCGGACAGTTGGGGGGATTGGGACAGTCAGAGGGGATTTGGACAGTCGGGGGGGAAACGGACAATCGGGGGGATTCGGGGAGTCGGGCGGATTCAGAAATTCAGACGGGATTCGGACATTGGTAGGAGATACTGACAGATTGGGTGGATTCGGTCAGTTGGGGGGGATTCGGGCAGTCGGAGGGGACTCGGACAGTGGGGTGGGATTCGGACAGTCGAGGGGATTCGGACAGTCGGAGGGGATTCGGACAGTCGGAGGGGATTCGGACAGTCGGAGGGGATTCGGACAGTTGGGGGGATTCGCACAGTCGGAGGGGATTCGGACAGTCGGAAGGGGATTCGGACAGTCGGAGGGGATTCGGACAGTCGAGGGGATTCGGACAGTCGGGGGGATTCGGACAGACGGGGGGGGATTCGGGCAGTCGGAGGGGTTTCAGGCAGTCGGAGGGGACTCGGACCGTCGGGGGGGATTCGGAGAGTCGGAGGGGATTCGGACAGTCGAAGGGATTCGGACAGTCAGAGGGGATTCGGACAGTCGGAGGGATTCGGACAATCGGGGCGGGGATTTGGTTAGTCGGGAGGCATTCGGGCAGACGGGGGGGGGGGGGATTCCGGCAGTGGGAGGGGATTCAGACAGTCGGAGCGGATTCGGACAGTCGAGGGGATTCTGACAGTCGGAGGGGATTCGGACAGTCGGGGGGATTCGGGGAGTCGGGGGGGATTCGGAGAGTCGGAGGGGATTCGGACAGTCGGAGGGGACTCGGAGAGTCGGAGGGGATTCGGACAGTCGAGGGGATTCGGACAGTCGGAGGGGACTCGGACAGTCGAGGGGGATTCGGAGAGTCGGAGGGGATTCGGACAGTCGAGGGGATTCTGACAGTCGGAGGGGATTCGGACAGTCGGGGGGATTGGGACAGTCAGAGTGGATTCGGACAGTCGGGGGGGAAACGGACAATCGGGGGGATTCGGGGAGTCGGGCGGATTCAGAAATTCAGACGGGATGCGGACATTGGTAGGAGATTCGGACAGTTGGGGTGGATTCGGTCAGTTGGGGGGGATTCGGGCAGTCGGAGGGTATTCGGACAGTCGGGGGGGATTCGGATAGTCGGAGGGTATTCGGACAGTCGGAGGGGATTCGGACAGTCGGAGGGGATTCGGACAGTCGGGGGGGATTCGGATAGTCGGAGGGTATTCGGACAGTCGAGGGGATTCGGACAGTCGGAGGGGATTCGGACAGTTGGGGGGATTCGGACAGTCGGAGGGGATTCGGACAGTCGAGGGGATTCGGACAGTCGGAGGGGACTCGGACCGTCGGGGGGGATTGGGACAGTCAGAGGGGATTCGGACAGTCGGGGGGGATTTGGACAGTCGGGGGGGATTTGGACAGCAGGGGGGATTCGGACAGTCGGGGGGATTCGGACAATCGGGGCGGGGGATTCGGACAGTCGGGGGGATTCGGACAGACGCGGGGGGGATTCGGGCAGTCGGAGGTGTTTCAGGCAGTCGGAGGGGACTCGGACAGTCGGGGGGGATTCGGAGAGTCGGAGGGGATTCGGACAGTCGAGGGGATTCGGACATTCAGAGGGGATTCGGACAGTCGGGGGGATTCGGACAATCGGGGCGGGGATTCGGTTAGTCGGGAGGCATTCGGGCAGACGGGGGGGGGGGGGATTCCGGCAGTGGGAGGGGATTCAGACAGTCGGAGCGGATTCGGACAGTCGAGGGGATTCTGACAGTCGGAGGGGATTCGGACAGTCGGGGGGATTCGGGGAGTCGGGGGGGATTCGGAGAGTCGGAGGGGATTCGGACAGTCGGAGGGGACTCGGAGAGTCGGAGGGGATTCGGACAGTCGAGGGGATTCGGACAGTCGGAGGGGACTCGGACAGTCGAGGGGGATTCGGAGAGTCGGAGGGGATTCGGACAGTCGAGGGGATTCTGACAGTCGGAGGGGATTCGGACAGTCGGGGGGATTGGGACAGTCAGAGTGGATTCGGACAGTCGGGGGGGAAACGGACAATCGGGGGGATTCGGGGAGTCGGGCGGATTCAGAAATTCAGACGGGATGCGGACATTGGTAGGAGATTCGGACAGTTGGGGTGGATTCGGTCAGTTGGGGGGGATTCGGGCAGTCGGAGGGTATTCGGACAGTCGGGGGGGATTCGGATAGTCGGAGGGTATTCGGACAGTCGGAGGGGATTCGGACAGTCGGAGGGGATTCGGACAGTCGGGGGGGATTCGGATAGTCGGAGGGTATTCGGACAGTCGAGGGGATTCGGACAGTCGGAGGGGATTCGGACAGTTGGGGGGATTCGGACAGTCGGAGGGGATTCGGACAGTCGAGGGGATTCGGACAGTCGGAGGGGACTCGGACCGTCGGGGGGGATTGGGACAGTCAGAGGGGATTCGGACAGTCGGGGGGGATTTGGACAGTCGGGGGGGATTTGGACAGCAGGGGGGATTCGGACAGTCGGGGGGATTCGGACAATCGGGGCGGGGGATTCGGACAGTCGGGGGGATTCGGACAGACGCGGGGGGGATTCGGGCAGTCGGAGGTGTTTCAGGCAGTCGGAGGGGACTCGGACAGTCGGGGGGGATTCGGAGAGTCGGAGGGGATTCGGACAGTCGAGGGGATTCGGACATTCAGAGGGGATTCGGACAGTCGGGGGGATTCGGACAATCGGGGCGGGGATTCGGTTAGTCGGGAGTAATTCGGGCAGACGCGGGGGGGGTGGATTCGGGCAGTGGGAGGGTTTTCGGGCAGTCGGAGGGGATTCGGACAGTCGAGGGGATTCTGACAGTCGGAGGGGATTCGGACAGTCGGGGGGCTTCGAACAGTCAGAGGGGATTCGGACAGTCGGGGGGGAAACGGACAATCGGGGGGATTCGGGGTGTCGGGGGGGATTCGGAGAGTCGGAGGGGATTCTGACAGTCGGAGGGGATTCGGACAGTCGGGGGGATTCGGGAAGTCGGAGGGGATTCCGACAGTCGAGGGGATTCGGAGAGTCGGAGGGGATTCCGACAGTCGAGGGGATTCTGACAGTCGGAGGGGATTCGGAGAGTCGGAGGGGATTCCGACAGTCGAGGGGATTCGGAGAGTCGGAGGGGATTCCGACAGTCGAGGGGATTCTGACAGTCGAGGGGATTCGGAGAGTCGGAGGGGATTCCGACAGTCGAGGGGATTCGGACAGTCAAGGGGATTCGGACAGTCGGAGGGGACTCGTACAGTCGGGGGGGATTCGGAGAGTCGGAGGGGATTCGGACAGTCGAGGGGATTCTGACAGTCGGAGGGGATTCGGACAGTCGGGGGGATTGGGACAGTCAGAGGGGATTCGGACAGTCGGGGGGGGAAACGGACAATCGGGGGGATTCGGGGAGTCGGGCGGATTCAACAAGTCAGACGGGATGCGGACATTGGTAGGAGATTCGGACAGATTGGGTGGATTCGGTCAGCTGGGGGGGATTCGGGCAGTCAGAGGGGACTCGGACAGTCGGGTGGGATTCGGATAGTCGGAGGGTATTCGGACAGTCGAGGGGATTCGGACAGTCGGAGGGGATTCGGTCTGTCGGGGGGAATCGCACAGTCGGAGGGGATTCGGACAGTCGGAGGGGATTCGGACAGTTGGAGGGGATTCGGACAGTCGGAGGGGATTCGGACAGTCGGGAGGATTCGGACAGTTGGGGGGATTCGGACAGTCGGAGGGGATTCGGACAGTCGGAGGGGATTCGGACAGTCGGGGGGATTCGGACAGTCGGAGGGGATTCGGACAGTCGGGTGGGAAACGGACAATCGGCGGGATTCGGGGAGTCGGGGGGGATTCGGACAGTCGGAGGGGATTCGGACAGTCGGGGGTCATAAGGACAGTAGGGTGGATTTGGACAGTTGGAGGGATTCGGACAGTCGGACGGGATTCGGACAGTCGGGGGGGATTCGGACAGTCGGAGGGGATTTGGACAGTCGGAGGGGATTCAGACCATCGGGGGGATTCGGTGAGTCGGGGGGATTTGGACACTCGTGTAGATTCAGACAGTCGGGGGGGATTCAGACAGTCGGGGGGATTTGGACAGTCGGAGGGATTCAGACAGTCGGAGGGGATTCGGACAGTCGAGGGGATTCGGACAGTCAGAGGGGGATTTGGACAGTCGGAGGGATTCAGACAGTCGGGGGGATTTGGAGAGCAGGAGGGGATTCCGACAATTGTGGGGGATTTGGACAGTCGAGGGGATTTGGACAGTTGGAGGGGATTCGGACAGTCGGGGTGATTCGGACAGTCGGGGGGGATTTGGACAGTCGGGGGGATTCGGACAGTCGGGGGATTCGGACAATCGGGGCGGGGGATTCGGACAGTCGAGGGGATTCGGACAGACGGTGGGGGGGATTCGGGCAGTCGGAGGGGTTTCGGGCAGTCGGAGGGGACTCGGACAGTCGGGGGGGATTCGGAGAGTCGGAGGGGATTCGGACAGTTGGGGGGATTGGGACAGTCAGAGGGGATTTGGACAGTCGGGGGGGAAACGGACAATCGGGGGGATTCGGGGAGTCGGGCGGATTCAGAAATTCAGACGGGATTCGGACATTGGTAGGAGATACTGACAGATTGGGTGGATTCGGTCAGTTGGGGGGGATTCGGGCAGTCGGAGGGGACTCGGACAGTGGGGTGGGATTCGGACAGTCGAGGGGATTCGGACAGTCGGAGGGGATTCGGACAGTCGGAGGGGATTCGGACAGTCGGAGGGGATTCGGACAGTTGGGGGGATTCGCACAGTCGGAGGGGATTCGGACAGTCGGAAGGGGATTCGGACAGTCGGAGGGGATTCGGACAGTCGAGGGGATTCGGACAGTCGGGGGGATTCGGACAGACGCGGGGGGATTCGGGCAGTCGGAGGGGTTTCAGGCAGTCGGAGGGGACTCGGACAGTCGGGGGGGATTCGGAGAGTCGGAGGGGATTCGGACAGTCGAGGGGATTCGGACATTCAGAGGGGATTCGGACAGTCGGGGGGATTCGGACAATCGGGGCGGGGATTCGGTTAGTCGGGAGTAATTCGGGCAGACGCGGGGGGGGTGGATTCGGGCAGTGGGAGGGTTTTCGGGCAGTCGGAGGGGATTCGGACAGTCGAGGGGATTCTGACAGTCGGAGTGGATTCGGACAGTCGGGGGGCTTCGGACAGTCAGAGGGGATTCGGACAGTCGGGGGGGAAACGGACAATCGGGGGGATTCGGGGTGTCGGGGGGGATTCGGAGAGTCGGAGGGGATTCGGACAGTCAAGGGGATTCGGACAGTCGGAGGGGACTCGTACAGTCGGGGGGGATTCGGAGAGTCGGAGGGGATTCGGACAGTCGAGGGGATTCTGACAGTCGGAGGGGATTCGGACAGTCGGGGGGATTGGGACAGTCAGAGGGGATTCGGACAGTCGGGGGGGGAAACGGACAATCGGGGGGATTCGGGGTGTCGGGGGGGATTCGGAGAGTCGGAGGGGATTCGGACAGTCAAGGGGATTCGGACAGTCGGAGGGGACTCGTACAGTCGGGGGGGATTCGGAGAGTCGGAGGGGATTCGGACAGTCGAGGGGATTCTGACAGTCGGAGGGGATTCGGACAGTCGGGGGGATTGGGACAGTCAGAGGGGATTTGGACAGTCGGGGGGGAAACGGACAATCGGGGGGATTCGGGGAGTCGGGCGGATTCAGAAATTCAGACGGGATGCGGACATTGGTAGGAGATTCGGACAGATTGGGTGGATTCGGTCAGTTGGGGGGGATTCGGGCAGTCAGAGGGGACTCGGACAGTCGGGTGGGATTCGGATAGTCGGAGGGTATTCGGACAGTCGAGGGGATTCGGACAGTCGGAGGGGATTCGGTCTGTCGGGGGGAATCGCACAGTCGGAGGGGATTCGGACAGTCGGAGGGGATTCGGACAGTTGGAGGGGATTCGGACAGTCGGAGGGGATTCGGACAGTCGGGAGGATTCGGACAGTTGGGGGGATTCGGACAGTCGGAGGGGATTCGGACAGTCGGAGGGGATTCGGACAGTCGGGGGGATTCGGACAGTCGGAGGGGATTCGGACAGTCGGGTGGGAAACGGACAATCGGCGGGATTCGGGGAGTCGGGGGGGATTCGGAGAGTCGGAGGGGATTCGGTGAGTCGGAGGGGATTCGGACAGTCGGGGGGATCCGGACAGTCGGAGGGGATTCGGACAGTCGGAGGGGATTCGGACAGTCGGGGGTCATAAGGACAGTAGGGTGGATTTGGACAGTCGGAGGGATTCGGACAGTCGGACGGGATTCGGACAGTCGGGGGGGATTCGGACAGTCGGAGGGGATTTGGACAGTCGGAGGGGATTCAGACCATCGGGGGGATTCGGTGAGTCGGGGGGATTTGGACACTCGTGTAGATTCAGACAGTCGGGGGGGATTCAGACAGTCGGGGGGATTTGGACAGTCGGAGGGATTCAGACAGTCGGAGGGGATTCGGACAGTCGAGGGGATTCGGACAGTCAGAGGGGGATTTGGACAGTCGGAGGGATTCAGACAGTCGGGGGGATTTGGAGAGTTGGAGGGGATTCGGACAATTGGGGGGGATTTGGACAGTCGAGGGGATTTGGACAGTTGGAGGGGATTCGGACAGTCGGGGTGATTCGGACAGTCGGGGGGGATTTGGACAGTCGGGGGGATTCGGACAGTCGGGGGGATTCGGACAATCGGGGCGGGGGATTCGGACAGTCGGGGGGATTCGGACAGACGGTGGGGGGGCTTCGGGCAGTCGGAGGGGTTTCGGGCAGTCGGAGGGGACTCGGACAGTCGGGGGTGATTCGGAGAGTCGGAGGGGATTCGGACAGTTGGGGGGATTCGGACAGTCGGAGGGGTTTCGGACAGTCGGAGGGGATTCGGACAGTCGGAGGGGATTCGGACAGTCGGAGGGGATTCGGACAGTCGGGGGGATTCGGACAGTCGGAGGGGATTCGGACAGTCGGGGGGGAAACGGACAATCGGGGGGATTCGGGGAGTCGGGGGGGATTCAGAAAGTCGGGGGGGAAATGGACAATCGGGGGGATTTGGGGAGTCGGGAGGATTCAGAAAGTCAGACCGGATGCGGACATTGGTAGGAGATTCGGACAGATTGGGTGGATTCGGTCAGTTGGGGGGATTCGGGCAGTCGGTGGGGACTCGGACAGTCGGGTGGGATTCGGATAGTCGGAGGGTATTCGGACAGTCAAGGGTATTCGGACAGTCGGAGGGGACTCGGACAGTCGGGTGGGATTCGGATAGTCGGAGGGGATTCGGACAGTCGGAGGGGATTCGGACAGTCGGGGGGATTCGGACAGTCGGGGGGATTCGGACAGTCGGAGGGGATTCGGACAGTCGGAGGGGATTCGGACAGTCGGGGGGATTCAGACAGTCGGAGGGGATTCGGACAGTCGGCGGTAAACGGACAATCGGGGGATTCGGGGAGTCGGGGGGATTCGGAGAGTCGGAGGGGATTCGGACAGTCGGATGGGATTCGGACAGTTGGAGGGGATTCGGACAGTCGGGGGGGATAAGGACAGTCGGGTGGATTTGGACAGTCGGAGGGATTCGGACAGTCGGACGGGATTCGGACAGTCGGGGGGGATTCGGACAGTCGGAGGGGATTTGGACAGTCGGAGGGGATTCATACCATCGGAGGGATTCGGTGAGTCGGGGGGATTTGGACAATCGTGTGAATTCAGACAGTCGGGGCGATTCGGACAGTCGGGGGGATTTGGACAGTCAGAGGGATTCAGACAGTCGGGGGGATTTGGAGAGTCGGAGGGGATTCAGACAATTGGGGGGGATTTGGACAGTCGAGGGGATTTGGACAGTTGGAGGGGATTCGGACAGTCGAGGTGATTCGGACAGTCGGGGGGGATTTGGATAGTCGGGGGGATTCGGACAGTCGGGGGGATTCGGACAATCGGGGCGGGGGATTCGGACAGTCGGGGGGATTCGGACAGACGGGGGGGGATTCGGGCAGTCGGAGGGGTTTCAGGCAGTCGGAGGGGACTCGGACCGTCGGGGGGGATTCGGAGAGTCGGAGGGGATTCGGACAGTCGAGGGGATTCGGACAGTCAGAGGGGATTCGGACAGTCGGAGGGATTCGGACAATCGGGGCGGGGATTTGGTTAGTCGGGAGGCATTCGGGCAGATGGGGGGGGGGATTCCGGCAGTGGGAGGGGTTTTGGGCAGTCGGAGCGGATTCGGACAGTCGAGGGTATTCTGACAGTCGGAGGGGATTCGGACAGTCGGGGGTATTCGGGAAGTCGGGGGGGATTCGGAGAGTCGGAGGGGATTCCGACAGTCGAGGGGATTCGGACAGTCGGAGGGGACTCGGAGAGTCGGAGGGGATTCGGACAGTCAGGTGATTTGGAAAGTCAGAGGGGTTTCAGGCAGTCGGAGGGGACTCGGACAGTCGAGGGGGATTCGGAGAGTCGGAGGGGATTCGGACAGTCGAGGGGATTCTGACAGTCGGAGGGGATTTGGACAGTCGGGGGGGAAACGGACAATCGGGGGGATTCGGGGAGTCGGGCGGATTCAGAAATTCAGACGGGATGCGGACATTGGTAGGAGATTCGGACAGATTGGGTGGATTCGGTCAGTTGGGGGGGATTCGGGCAGTCAGAGGGGACTCGGACAGTGGGGTGGGATTCGGATAGTCGGAGGGTATTCGGACAGTCGAGGGGATTCGGACAGTCGGAGGGGATTCGGACAGTTGGGGGGATTCGCACAGTCGGAGTGGATTCGCACAGTCGGAGGGGTTTCGGACAGTCGGAGGGGATTCGGACAGTCGGAGGAGATTCGGACAGTCGAGGGGATTCGGACAGTCGAGGGGATTCGGACAGTCGGAGGGGATTTGGACAGTCGAGGGGATTTGGACAGTTGGGGGGATTCGGACAGTCGGAGGGGATTCGGACAGTCGGAGGGGATTCGCACAGTCGGAGGGGATTCGGACAGTCGGAGGGGATTCGCACAGTCGGAGGGGTTTCGGACAGTCGGAGGAGATTCGGACAGTCGAGGGGATTCGGACAGTCGGAGGGGATTTGGACAGTTGGAGGGGATTCGGACAGTCGGGGTGATTCGGGCAGTCGGGGGGGATTTGGACAGCAGGGGGGATTCGGACAGTCGGGGGATTCGGACAATCGGGGCGGGGGATTCGGACAGTCGGGGGGATTCGGACAGACGCGGGGGGGATTCGGGCAGTCGGAGGGGTTTCAGGCAGTCGGAGGGGACTCGGACAGTCGGGGGGGATTCGGAGAGTCGGAGGGGATTCGGACAGTCGAGGGGATTCGGACATTCAGAGGGGATTCGGACAGTCGGGGGGATTCGGACAATCGGGGCGGGGATTCGGTTAGTCGGGAGTAATTCGGGCAGACGCGGGGGGGGTGGATTCGGGCAGTGGGAGGGTTTTCGGGCAGTCGGAGGGGATTCGGACAGTCGAGGGGATTCTGACAGTCGGAGGGGATTCGGACAGTCGGGGGGCTTCGGACAGTCAGAGGGGATTCGGACAGTCGGGGGGGAAACGGACAATCGGGGGGATTCGGGGTGTCGGGGGGGATTCGGAGAGTCATAGAATCATAGAATCATAGAAGTTTACAGCATGGAAACAGGCCCTTCGGCCCAACCAGTCCATGCCGCCCAGTTTTTTACCATTAAGCTAGTCCCAGTTGCCCGCACTTGGCCCATAACCCTCTATACCCATCTTACCCATGTAACCATCTAAATGCTTTTTGAAAGACACAATTGTACCCGCTTCTACTACTACCTCTGGCAGCCCATTCCAGACACTCACTACCCTCTGAGTGAAGAAATTGCCCCTCTGGGCCCTTCTGAATCTCTCCCCTCTCACCTTAAACCTATGCCCTCTAGTTTTAGACTCCCCTACCTTTGGGAAAAGATGTTGACTATCTACCTTATCTATGCCCCTCATTATTTTATAGACCTCTATAAGATCACCCCTAAGCCTCCTACGCTCCAGGGAAAAAAGTCCCAGTCTATCCAGCCTCTCCTTATAACTCAAACCATCAAGTCCCGGCAACATCCTAGTAAATCTTTTCTGCACTCTTTCTAGTTTAATAATATCCTTTCTATAATAGGGTGACCAGAACTGCACACAGTATTCCAAGTGTGGCCGTACCAATGTCTTGTACAACTTCAACAAGACGTCCCAACTCCTATATTCAATGTTCTGACCAATGAAACCAAGCATGCCGAATGCCTTCTTCACCACCCTGTCCACCTGCGACTCCACCTTCAAGGAGCTATGAACCTGTACTCCTAGATCTCTTTGTTCTATAACTCTCCCCAACGCCATACCATTAACTGAGTAGGTCCTGGCCTGATTCGATCTGCCAAAATGCATCACCTCACATTTATCTAAATTAAACTCCATCTGCCATTCGTCGGCCCACTGGCCTAATTGATCAAGATCCCGTTGCAATCCTAGATAACCTTCTTCACTATCCACTATGCCACCAATCTTGGTGTCATCTGCAAACTTACTAACCATGCCTCCTAAATTCTCATCCAAATCATTAATATAAATCACAAATAACAGTGGACCCAGCACCGATCCCTGAGGCACACCACTGGTCACAGGCCTCCAGTTTGAAAAACAACCCTCTACAACCACCCTCTGCCTTCTGTCGTCCAGCCAATTTTGAATCCAATTGGCAACCTCACCCTGGATCCCGTGAGCTTTAACCTTCTGCAACAACCTACCATGCGGTACCTTGTCAAAGGCTTTGCTAAAGTCCATGTAGACAACGTCTACTGCACTACCCTCATCTACCTTCTTGGTCACTCCCTCAAAAAACTCAATCAAATTTGTGAGACATGATTTTCCACGCACAAAGCCATGCTGACTGCCCCGAATCAGTCCTTGCCTCTCTAAATGCTTGTAGATCCTGTCTCTCAGAATACCTTCTAGCAACTTACCTGCTACAGACGTTAGGCTCACTGGTCTGTAGTTCCCAGGCTTTTCCCTGCTGCCCTTCTTAAACAAGGGCACAACATTCGCCACTCTCCAATCTTCAGGCACCTCACCTGTGGCTGCCGATGATTCAAATATCTCGGTTAGGGGACCCGCAATTTCCTCCCTAGCCTCCCACAACATCCTGGGATACATTTCATCAGGTCCCGGGGATTTATCTACGTTGATGCGCTTTAAGACTTCCAGCACCTCCTCCTCTGTAATATGCACACTTCTCAAGACATCACTATTTATTTCCCTTAGTTTCCTAACATCCATGCCTTTCTCCACCGTGAATACCGATGAGAAATATTCATTCAGGATCTCACCCAACTCTTGTGGCTCTGCACATAAATGCCCTTGTTGATCCTTAAGAGGCCCTACTCTGTCCCTAGTTACTCTTTTCCCCTTTATGTATCTGTAGAATCTCTTTGGATTCTCCCTTGCATTATTTGCCAAAGCAATTTCATGTCCCCTTTTTGCCCTCCTGATTTCCCTCTTAACTCTATTTCGACAATCTCTATACTCTTCAAGGGATCTACTTGATCCCAGTTGCTTATGTACGTCATATGCCTCCTTCTTCTTTTTGACCAGAGTCTCAATATCTCGAGTCATCCAGGGTTCCCTACTTCTACCAGCCTTGCCCTTCACTCTAAAGGGAATGTGCTTACCCTGCACCCTGGTTAACACATTTTTAAAAGCCTCCCATTTACCAGCCGTCCCTTTGTCTGCCAATAGTCTCCCCCAATCTACCTCTGCAAGTTCCTGTCTGATACCATCAAAATTGGCCTTGCCCCAATTAAGAATTTTAACTCTTGGGCCAGACCTATCATTCTCCATAGCTATCTTAAAACTAATGGAATTATGGTCACTTGTCCCAAAGTGATCCCTCACTAGCACTTCTATCACTTGCCCTTCCTTATTTCCCAAGACGAGGTCAAGTTTTGCCCCCTCTCTAGTCGGTCCATCCACATACTGAATGAGAAATTCCTCCTGAATACACTCAACAAATTTCCCTCCATCCAAGCCCCTAATGCTATGACTGTCCCAGTCAATGTTGGGAAAGTTAAAGTCCCCTACTACTACCACCCTATTATTCTTGCAGCTATCTGTAATCTCCTTACATATTTGCTCCTCAATTTCCCGCTGACTATTTGGGGGCCTGTAGTACAGTCCTACCAAGGTGATCTCTCCCTTCTTATTTTTCAGTTCCACCCATATAGACTCAGTGGGCGAACCCTCGGATATATCCCCTCTAAGTACTGCCGTGATGTTCTCCCTAATCAAAAACGCCACTCCCCCTCCTCTCTTACCTCCTGTTCTATCCTTTCTATAGCATCTGTAGCCCGGAACATTGAGCTGCCAGTCCTGCCCCTCCCTTAGCCATGTTTCAGTCATAGCTATAATATCCCAGTCCCATGTGCCCGTCCATGCCCTGAGTTCATCCGCTTTGCCAGTCAGGCCCCTTGCATTGAAATAAATGCAGTTTAATGTAGACCTTCCTTGCTCTCTGCCCTGCTTTCTCTGGTCATGCTTTACACACTCTCCCTTCCTGCCTTTTGTTTCTGTCCCCACTGACTTCCTACATCGGTTCCCATCCCCCTGGCACATTAGTTTAAACCCTCCCCAACTGCACTAGCAAACACCCCCCCGAGAACATTGGTTCCGGTCCCACCCAGATGCAGACCGTCCGATTTGTACAGGTCCCACCTCCCCCAGAATCGGTCCCAATGTCCCAGGAATTTGAAACCCTCCCTCTTGCACCATCTCTCAAGCCACGTATTCATCCTAGCTATCCTGTCATTCCTACTCTGACTATCACGTGGCACTGGTAGCAATCCTGAGATTACTACCTTTGAGGTCCTACTTTTTAGTTTAACTCCTAACTCCCTAAATTCAGCTTGTAGGACCTCATCCCGTTTTTTACCTATATCGTTGGTGCCTATATGCACCACGACAGCTGGCTGTTCACCCTCCCCCTCCAGAATGCCCTGAAGCCGCTCCGAGACATCCTTGACCCTTGCACCAGGGAGGCAACATACCAACCTGGATTCTCGTTTGCGTCCGCAGAAACGCCTGTCTATTCCCCTTACGATTGAATCCCCTATCACTATAGCTCTGCCACTCTTTTTCCCGCCCTTCTGTGCAGCAGAGCCAGCCACGGTGCCATGAACCTGGCTGCTGCCACCTTCCCCTGGTGAGCCATCTCCCCCAACAGTTTCCAAAACGGTAAATCTGTTTTGGAGGGAGATGACCGCAGGGGATCCCTGCACTGCCTTCCTACTCTTCCTCTGTCTGTTGGTCACCCTTTCCCTATCTGCCTCAGTAATTTTAATCTGCGGTGTGACCAACTCACTGAATGTGCTTTCCACAACTTCCTCAGCATCGCGGATGCTCCAAAGTGAGTCCATCCGCAGCTCCAGAGCCGTCAAGCGGTCTAACAGGAGCTGCAGTTGGACACACTTCTTGCAGATGAAGGAGTCAGGGACACCAGAAGGGTCCCTGACTTGCCACATCTCACAAGAGGAGCATGACACGGGTCTGAGCTCTCCTGCCATGACTTAAACCTGAAGTTAAATTTGAACTACACTACACAGCTAGGAGAAAGTCAAAGAGAGAGAAATCACTTACCAGTTACAAGCCAAACACTTACCTGCTGGCTGTGATGTAGTTGCTCCAGAGACTCCCTCACAGGTCTGCTTCTCTGCACCTCCTTCAGGTGAGCACCAAATTCCCTTAACTAGTTAATTACTTTACTTAATTAACCTGATTTTTTTTTTTTTTTTGTCACTCCCCTCTTACCCGAACTCAGCCTTACCCAAACTCAGATACACTCTGTTTGCCTTCAGCACTCTGTTTCTAAAGGCACTTCAGCCACACCCTTTGTATCCTTCCTGATTCAGTCAAGGGGATTCGGACAGTCGGAGGGGACTCGTACAGTCGGGGGGGATTCGGAGAGTCGGAGGGGATTCGGACAGTCGAGGGGATTCTGACAGTCGGAGGGGATTCGGACAGTCGGGGGGATTGGGACAGTCAGAGGGGATTCGGACAGTCGGGGGGGGAAACGGACAATCGGGGGGATTCGGGGAGTCGGGCGGATTCAACAAGTCAGACGGGATGCGGACATTGGTAGGAGATTCGGACAGATTGGGTGGATTCGGTCAGTTGGGGGGGATTCGGGCAGTCAGAGGGGACTCGGACAGTCGGGTGGGATTCGGATAGTCGGAGGGTATTCGGACAGTCGAGGGGATTCGGACAGTCGGAGGGGATTCGGTCTGTCGGGGGGAATCGCACAGTCGGAGGGGATTCGGACAGTCGGAGGGGATTCGGACAGTTGGAGGGGATTCGGACAGTCGGAGGGGATTCGGACAGTCGGGAGGATTCGGACAGTTGGGGGGATTCGGACAGTCGGAGGGGATTCGGACAGTCGGAGGGGATTCGGACAGTCGGGGGGATTCGGACAGTCGGAGGGGATTCGGACAGTCGGGTGGGAAACGGACAATCGGCGGGATTCGGGGAGTCGGGGGGGATTCGGAGAGTCGGAGGGGATTCGGCGAGTCGGAGGGGATTCGGACAGTCGGGGGGATCCGGACAGTCGGAGGGGATTCGGACAGTCGGAGGGGATTCGGACAGTCGGGGGTCATAAGGACAGTAGGGTGGATTTGGACAGTCGGAGGGATTCGGACAGTCGGACGGGATTCGGACAGTCGGGGGGGGATTCGGACAGTCGGAGGGGATTTGGACAGTCGGAGGGGATTCAGACCATCGGGGGGATTCGGTGAGTCGGGGGGATTTGGACACTCGTGTAGATTCAGACAGTCGGGGGGGATTCAGATAGTCGGGGGGATTTGGACAGTCGGAGGGATTCAGACAGTCGGAGGGGATTCGGACAGTCGAGGGGATTCGGACAGTCAGAGGGGGATTTGGACAGTCGGAGGGATTCAGACAGTCGTGGGGATTTGGAGAGTTGGAGGGGATTCGGACAATTGGGGGGGATTTGGACAGTCGAGGGGATTTGGACAGTTGGAGGGGATTCGGACAGTCGGGGTGATTCGGACAGTCGGGGGGGATTTGGACAGTCGGGGGGATTCGGACAGTCGGGGGGATTCGGACAATCGGGGCGGGGGATTCGGACAGTCGGGGGGATTCGGACAGACGGTGGGGGGGATTCGGGCAGTCGGAGGGGTTTCGGGCAGTCGGAGGGGACTCGGACAGTCGGGGGGGATTCGGAGAGTCGGAGGGGATTCGGACAGTTGGGGGGATTCGGACAGTCGGAGGGGTTTCGGACAGTCGGAGGGGATTCGGACAGTCGGAGGGGATTCGGACAGTCGGGGGGATTTGGTCAGTCGGAGGGATTCAGACAGTCGGGGGGGATTTGGAGAGTTGGAGGGGATTCCGACAATTGTGGGGGATTTGGACAGTCGAGGGGATTTGGACAGTTGGAGGGATTCGGACAGTCAGGTGATTCGGACAGTCGGGGGGGATTTGGACAGTCGGGGGGATTCGGACAGTCAGGGGATTCGGACAGTCAGGGGGGATTCGGACAATCGGGGCGGGAGATTCGGACAGTCGGGGGGATTCGGACAGACGGGGGGGGGGGATTATGGCAGTCGGAGGGGTTTACGGGCAGTCGGAGGGGACCCGGACAGTCGGGGGGGATTCGGAGAGTCGGAGGGGATTCGGACAGTCGAGGGGATTCGGACAGTCGGAGGGGATTCGGACAGTCGGGGGATTCGGACAATCGGGGCGGGGATTCGGTTAGTCGGGAGGCATTCGGGCAGACGGGGGGGGGAGGGGGGGGGCATTCGGGCAGTCGGAGGGGTTTCGAGCAGTCGGAGGGGACCCTGACAGTCGGGGGGAATTCGGAGAGTTGGAGGGGTTTCGGACAGTCGAGGGGATTCGGACAGTCGGAGGGGATTCGGACAGTCGGGGGGGGATTCGCAGAGTCGGAGGGGATTCGGACAGTCGGAGGGAACTCGGACAGTCGGGGGGGGATTCGCAGAGTCGGAGGGGATTCGGACAGTTGGGGGGATTCGGGCAGTCGGTGGGGACTCGGACAGTCGGGTGGGATTCGGATAGTCGGAGGGTATTCGGACAGTCAAGGGTATTCGGACAGTCGGAGGGGATTCGGACAGACGGAGGGGATTCGGACAGTCGGAGGGGATTCGGACAGTCGGGGGGATTCGGACAGTCGGGGGGATTCGGACAGTCGGAGGGGATTCGGACAGTCGGAGGGGATTCGGACAGTCGGGGGGATTCGGACAGTCGGAGGGGATTCGGACAGTCGGAGGGGATTCGGACAGTCGGCGGGAAACGGACAATCGGGGGGATTCGGGGAGTCGGGGGGGATTCTGAGAGTCGGAGGGGATTCGGACAGTCGGCTGGGATTCGGACAGTTGGAGGGGATTCGGACAGTCGGGGGGGATAAGGACAGTCGGGTGGATTTGTACAGTCGGAGGGATTCGGACAGTCGGACGGGATTCGGACAGTCGGGGGGGATTCGGAGAGTCGGAGGGGATTTGGACAGTCGGAGGGGATTCATACCATCGGGGGGATTCGGTGAGTCGGGGGGATTTGGACAATCGTGTGAATTCAGACAGTCGGGGCGATTCGGACAGTCGAGGGGATTCGGACAGTCGAGGGGATTTGGACAGTTGGAGGGGATTCGGACAGTCGGAGTGATTCGGACAGTCGGGGGGGATTTGGACAGTCGGGGGGATTCGGACAGTCGGGGGGATTCGGACAATCGGGGCGGGGGATTCGGACAGTCGGGGGGATTCGGACAGACGGGGGGGGATTCGGGCAGTCGGAGGGGTTTCAGGCAGTCGGAGGGGACTCGGACCGTCGGGGGGGATTCGGAGAGTCGGAGGGGATTCGGACAGTCGAGGGGATTCGGACATTCAGAGGGGATTCGGACAGTCGAGGGGATTCGGACAGTCAGAGGGGATTCGGACAGTCGGAGGGATTCGGACAATCGGGGCGGGGATTCAGTTAGTCGGGAGGCATTCGGGCAGACGGGGGGGGGGGATTCGGGCAGTGGGAGGGGTTTTGGGCAGTCGGAGCGGATTCGGACAGTCGAGGGGATTCTGACAGTCGGAGGGGATTCGGACAGTCGGGGGGCTTCGGACAGTCAGAGGGGATTCGGACAGTCGGGGGGGAAACGGACAATCGGGGGGATTCGGGGAGTCGGGGGGGATTCGGAGAGTCGGAGAGGATTCGGACAGTCGAGGGGATTCGGACAGTCGGAGGGGACTCGGACAGTCGGAGGGGATTCGGACAGTCGGGGGGATTGGGACAGTCAGAGTGGATTCGGACAGTCGGGGGGGAAACGGACAATCGGGGGGATTCGGGGAGTCGGGCGGATTCAGAAATTCAGACGGGATGCGGACATTGGTAGGAGATTCGGACAGATTGGGTGGATTCGGTCAGTTGGGGGGGATTCGGGCAGTCGGAGGGTATTCGGACAGTCGAGGGGATTCGGACAGTCGGAGGGGATTCGGACAGTGGGGTGGGATTCGGATAGTCGGAGGGTATTCGGACAGTCGAGGGGATTCGGACAGTCGGAGGGGATTCGGACAGTTGGGGGGATTCGCACAGTCGGAGGGGATTCGGACAGTCGGAGGGGATTCGGACAGTCGGAGGGGATTCGGACAGTCGAGGGCATTCGGACAGTCGGAGGGGATTCGGACAGTCGGAGGGGATTCGGACAGTCGGAGGGGATTCGGACAGTCGGGGGGATTCGGACAGTCGGGGGGATTCGGACAGTCGGAGGGGATTCGGACAGTCGGAGGGGGTTCGGACTGTCGGGGGGATTCGGACAGTCGGAGGGGATTCGGACAGTCGGGGGGGAAACGGACAATCGGGAGGATTCGGGGAGTCGGGGGGGATTCGGATAGTCAGAGGGGATTCGGACAGTCGGAGGGGATTCGGACAGTCGGGGGGATCTGGACAGTCGGAGGGGATTCGGACAGTCGGAGGGGATTCGGACAGTCGGGGGGGATAAGGACAGTCAGGTGGATTTGGACAGTCGGAGGGATTCGGACAGTCGGACGGGATTCGGACAGTCGGGGGGGATTCGGACAGTCGGAGGGGATTTGGACAGTCGGAGGGGATTCAGACCATCGGGGGGATTCGGTGAGTCGGGGGGATTTGGACAATCGTGTGAATTCAGACAGTCGGGGGTATTCGGACAGTCGTGGGGATTTGGACAGTCGGAGGGATTCAGACAGTCGGGGGGATTCGGACAGTCGGGGGGGATAAGGACAGTCGGGGTGATTCGGACAGTCGGGGGGGATTTGGACAGTCGGGGGGATTCGGACAGTCGGGGGGATTCGGACAATCGGGGCGGGGGATTCGGACAGTCGGGGGGATTCGGACAGACGGGGGGGATTCGGGCAGTCGGAGGGGTTTCAGGCAGTCGGAGGGGACTCGGACCGTCGGGGGGGATTCGGAGAGTCGGAGGGGATTCGGACAGTCGAGGGGATTCGGACAGTCAGAGGGATTCGGACAATCGGGGCGGGGATTCAGTTAGTCGGGAGGCATTCGGGCAGTCGGAGCGGATTCGGACAGTCGAGGGGATTCTGACAGTCGGAGGGGATTCGGACAGTCGGGGGGCTTCGGACAGTCAGAGGGGATTCGGACAGTCGGGGGGGAAACGGACAATCGGGGGGATTCGGGGAGTCGGGGGGGATTCGGAGAGTCGGAGAGGATTCGGACAGTCGAGGGGATTCGGACAGTCGGAGGGGACTCGGACAGTCGAGGGGGATTCGGAGAGTCGGAGGGGATTCGGACAGTCGAGGGGATTCTGACAGTCGGAGGGGATTCGGACAGTCGGGGGGATTCGGACAGTCGAGGGGATTCTGACAGTCGGAGGGGATTCGGACAGTCGGGGGGATTGGGACAGTCAGAGGGGATTCGGACAGTCGGGGGGGAAACGGACAATCGGGGGGATTCGGGGAGTCGGGCGGATTCAGAAATTCCGTGGGGATGCGGACATTGGTAGGAGATTCAGACAGATTGGGTGGATTCGGTCAGTTGGGGGGGATTCGGGCAGTCGGAGGGGACTCGGACAGTGGGGTGGGATTCGGATAGTCGGAGGGTATTCGGACAGTCGAGGGGATTCGGACAGTCGGAGGGGATTCGGACAGTTGGGGAGATTCGCACAGTCGGAGGGGATTCGGACCGTCGGAGGGGATTCGGACAGTCGGAGGGGATTCGGACAGTCGGAGGGGATTCGGACAGTCGAGGGGATTCGGACAGTCGTTGGGGATTCGGACAGTCGGAGGGGATTCGGACAGTCGGAGGGGATTCGGACAGTCGGGGGGATTCGGACAGTCGGGGGGATTCGGACAGTCGGAGGGGATTCGGACAGTCGGAGGGGATTCGGACTGTCGGGGGGATTCGGACAGTCGGAGGGGATTCGGACAGTCGGGGGGGAAACGGACAATCGGGAGGATTCGGGGAGTCGGGGGGGATTCGGATAGTCAGAGGGGATTCGGACAGTCGGAGGGGATTCGGACAGTCGGGGGGATCCGGACAGTCGGAGGGGATTCGGACAGTCGGAGGGGATTCGGACAGTCGGGGGGGATAAGGACAGTCAGGTGGATTTGGACAGTCGGAGGGATTCGGACAGTCGGACGGGATTCGGACAGTCGGGGGGGATTCGGACAGTCGGAGGGGATTTGGACAGTCGGAGGGGATTCAGACCATCGGGGGGATTCGGTGAGTCGGGGGGATTTGGACAATCGTGTGAATTCAGACAGTCGGGGGTATTCGGACAGTCGGGGGGATTTGGACAGACGGAGGGATTCAGACAGTCGGGGGGATATGGAGAGTCGGAGGGGATTCGGACAATTGTGGGGGATTTGGACAGTCGAGGGGATTTGGACAGCCGGGGGGATTCGGACAGTCGGGGGGATTCGGACAATCGGGGCGGGGGATTCGGACAGTCGGGGGGATTCGGACAGACGCGGGGGGGATTCGGGCAGTCGGAGGGGTTTCAGGCAGTCGGAGGGGACTCGGACCGTCGGGGGGGATTCGGACAGTCGAGGGGATTCGGACAGTCAGAGGGGATTCGGACAGTCGGAGGGATTCGGACAGTCGGAGGGGATTCGGACAATCGGGGCGGGGATTCGGTTAGTCGGGAGGCATTCGGGCAGACGGGGGGGTGGATTCGGGCAGTGGGAGGGTTTTCGGGCAGTCGGAGGGGATTCGGACAGTCGAGGGGATTCTGACAGTCGGAGGGGATTCGGACAGTCGGGGGGCTTCGGACAGTCAGAGGAGATTCGGACAGTCGGGGGGGAAACGGACAATCGGGGGGATTCGGGGTGTCGGGGGGGATTCGGAGAGTCGGAGGGGATTCGGACAGTCGGGGGGCTTCGAACAGTCAGAGGGGATTCGGACAGTCGGGGGGGAAACGGACAATCGGGGGGATTCGGGGTGTCGGGGGGGATTCGGAGAGTCGGAGGGGATTCGGACAGTCGAGGGGATTCGGACAGTCGGAGGGGATTCGGACAGTCGGGGGGATTGGGACAGTCAGAGGGGATTCGGACAGTCGGGGGGGAAACGGACAATCGGGGGGATTCGGGGAGTCGGGCGGATTCAGAAAGTCAGACGGGATGCGGACATTGGTAGGAGATTCGGACAGATTGGGTGGATTCGGTCAGTTGGGGGGGATTCGGGCAGTCAGAGGGGACTCGGACAGTCGTGTGGGATTCGGATAGTCGGAGGGTATTCGGACAGTCGAGGGGATTCGGACAGTCGGAGGGGATTCGGTCTGTCGGGGGGAATCGCACAGTCGGAGGGGATTCGGACAGTCGGAAGGGATTCGGACAGTTGGAGGGGATTCGGACAGTCGGAGGGGATTCGGACAGTCGGGAGGATTTGGACAGTCGGGGGGATTCGGACAGTCGGAGGGGATTCGGACAGTCGGAGGGGATTCGGACAGTCGGGGGGATTCGGACAGTCGGAGGGGATTCGGACAGTCGGGTGGGAAACGGACAATTGGCGGGATTCGGAGAGTCGGGGGGGATTCGGAGAGTCGGAGGGGATTCGGTGAGTCGGAGGGGATTCGGACAGTCGGGGGATCCGGACAGTCGGAGGGGATTCGGACAGTCGGAGGGGATTCGGACAGTCGGGGGTCATAAGGACAGTCGGGTGGTTTGGACAGTCGGAGGGATTCGGACAGTCGGACGGGATTCGGACAGTCGGGGGGGATTCGGACAGTCGGAGGGGATTTGGACAGTCGGAGGGGATTCAGACCATCGGGGGGATTCGGTGAGTCGGGGGGGATTTGGACACTCGTGTAGATTCAGACAGTCGGGGGGGATTCGGACAGTCGGGGGGATTTGGACAGTCGGAGGGATTCAGACAGCCGGAGGGGATTCGGACAGTCGAGGGGATTCGGACAGTCAGAGGGGGATTTGGACAGTCGGAGGGGTTCAGACAGTCGGGGGGATTTGGAGAGTCGGAGGGGATTTGGACAATTGGGGGGGATTTGGACAATCGAGGGGATTTGGACAGTTGGAGGGGATTCGGACAGTCGGGGGGATTCGGACAATCGGGGCGGGGGATTCGGACAGTCGGGGGGATTCGGACAGACGGGGGGGGGGATTCGGGCAGTCGGAGGGGTTTCGGGCAGTCGGAGGGGACTCGGACAGTCGGGGGGGATTCGGAGAGTCGGAGGGGATTCGCACAGTTGGGGGGATTCGGACAGTCGGAGGGGTTTCGGACCGTCGGAGGGGATTCGGACAGTCGGAGGGGATTCGTACAGTCGCAGGGGATTCGGACAGTCGGGGGGATTCGGACAGTCGGAGGGGATTCGGACAGTCGGGGGGGAAACGGACAATCGGGGGGATTCGGGGAGTCGGGGGGGATTCAGAAAGTCTCACGGGGTTCGGACAGTCGGGGGGGATTCGGACAGTCGGGTGGATTTGGACAGTCCGAGGGATTCGGACAGTTGGACGGGATTCGGACAGTTGGGGGGGAAACGGACAATCGGGGGGATTCGGGGAGTCAGGGGGGATTCAGAAAGTCTCACGGGATTCGGACAGTCGGGGGGATTTGGACAGTTGGGGTGGATTCGGTCAGTCGGGGGGGATTCGGGCAGTCGGTGGGGACTCGGACAGTTGTGGGGGATTCGGAGAGTCGGAGGGGATTTGGACAGTCGGAGGGGATTCGGACAGTCGGGGGGATTCGGACAGTCGGAGGGGATTCGGACAGTCGGAGTGGATTCGGACAGTCGGGGGGGATTCGGACAGTAGGGTGGATTTGGACAGTCGGAGGGATTCGGACAGTTGAATGGGATTCGGACAGTCGGGGCGAATCGGAGAGTCAGAGGTGATTCGGACAGTCGGGTGGATTTGGACAGTCGGAGGGATTCGGACAGTCGGACGGGATTCGGACAGTCGGGGCGAATCGGAGAGTCGGAGGAGATTCGGACAGTCGAAGGGGATTTGAACAGTCTGGACGATGCGGACAGTCGTTTCAGGATTTCCCAATTGTGTGGTATATATCGACGATCTGGAATTGTCAGCCAGACATGGAAAGAACATTGAAAACATCTGATGGAGTTATTCGATCGACTTCAGGAGGCAAATTTGTTCAGTCGGAGGGGATTCGGATTGTCGGGAGGGATTCAGACAGTCGGGGAGATTCGGACAGTCGGGAGAATTCGGACAGTCGGGGAGGATTCGGACAGTCGGGGGGGATTCGGACAGTCGATAGAATTCAAACAGTCGGAAGGGATACGGACGGTCGGGGGGGATTCAGACAGGTGGAGGGGATTCGGACAGTCGGGGGGTATTCTTTTCTTTCTTTTCATTTTTTTTAATTAGTTTTTTAGGCGGGAACAGGAAGTCGACCCGCGGACGTCTGGGAAGACCCTCACCAATAAATTCTGGTGGAGAGGACCGGGTCCTTAGGGGGGAGGGGGAGCAGCCCCAAGTCGTGGTCCACATTGGCACTAACGACATAGGTAGGAAAGGGGACAAGGATGTCAGGCAGGCTTTCAGGGAGCTAGGATGGAAGCTCAGAACTAGAACAAACAGAGTTGTTATCTCTGGGTTGTTGCCCGTGCCACGTGATAGTGAGATGAGGAATAGGGAGAGAGAGCATTTAAACACGTGGCTACAGGGATGGTGCAGGCGGGAGGGATTCAGATTTCTGGATAACTGGGGCTCTTTCTGGGGAAGGTGGGACCTCTACAGACAGGATGGTCTGCATCTGAACCTGAGGGGCACAAATATCCTGGGGGGGAGATTTGTTAGTGCTCTTTGGGGGGGTTTAAACTAATGCAGCAGGGGCATGGGAACCTGGATTGTAGTTTTAGGGTAAGGGAGAATGAGAGTATAGAGGTCAGGAGCACAGATTTGACGTCGCAGGAGGGGGCCAGTGTTCAGGTAGGTGGTTTGAAGTGTGTCTACTTCAATGCCAGGAGTATACGAAACAAGGTAGGGGAACTGGCAGCATGGGTTGGTACCTTGGACTTCGATGTTGTGGCCATTTCGGAGACATGGATAGAGCAGGGACAGGAATGGATGTTGCAAGTTCCGGGGTTTAGGTGTTTTAGTAAGCTCAGAGAAGGAGGCAAAAGAGGGGGAGGTGTGGCGCAGCTAGTCAAGAGCAGTATTACGGTGGCGGAGAGGATGCTAGATGGGGACTCTTCTTCCGAGGTAGTATGGGCTGAAGTTAGAAACAGGAAAGGAGAGGTCACCCTGTTGGGAGTTTTTTATAGGCCTCCTAATAGTTCTAGGGATGTAGAGGAAAGGATGGCGAAGATGATTCTGGATATGAGCGAAAGTAACAGGGTAGTTATTATGGGAGACTTTAACTTTCCAAATATTGACTGGAAAAAATATAGTTCGAGTACAATAGATGGGTCGTTTTTTGTACAGTGTGTGCAGGAGGGTTTCCTGAAACAATATGTTGACAGGCCAACAAGAGGCGAGGCCACGTTGGATTTGGTTTTGGGTAATGAACCAGGCCAGGTGTTGGATTTGGAGGTAGGAGAGCACTTTGGGGACAGTGACCACAATTCGGTGACGTTTACGTTAATGATGGAAAGGGATAAGTATACACCGCAGGGCAAGAGTTATAGCTGGGGGAAGGGCAATTATGATGCCATTAGACGTGACTTGGGGGGGGGATAAGGTGGAGAAGTAGGCTGCAAGTGTTGGGCACACTGGATAAGTGGGGCTTGTTCAAGGATCAGCTACTGCGTGTTCTTGATAAGTATGTACCGGTCAGACAGGGAGGAAGGCGTTGAGCGAGGGAACCGTGGTTTACCAAGGAAGTGGAATCTCTTGTTAAGAGGAAGAAGGAGGCCTATGTGAAGATGAAGTGTGAAGTTTCGGTTGGGGCGATGGATAGTTACAAGGTAGTGAGGAAGGATCTAGAGAGAGCTAAGACGAGCAAGGAGGGGACATGAGAAGTATTTGGCAGGAAGGATCAAGGAAAACCCAAAAGCTTTCTATAGGTATGTCAGGAATAAGCGAATGACTAGGGAAAGAGTAGGACCAGTCAAGGACAGGGATGGGAAATTGTGTGTGGAGTCTGAAGAGATAGGCGAGATACTAAATGAATATTTTTCGTCAGTATTCACTCAGGAAAAAGATAATGTTGTGGAGGAGAATGCTGAGCCCCAGGCTAATAGAATAGATGGCATTGAGGTACGTAGGGAAGAGGTGTTGGCAATTCTGGACAGGCTGAAAATAGATAAGTCCCCGGGACCTGATGGGATTTATCCTAGGATTCTCTGGGAGGCCAGGGAGGAGATTGCTGGACCTTTGGCTTTGATTTTTATGTCATCATTGGCTACAGGAATAGTGCCAGAGGACTGGAGGACAGCAAATGTGGTCCCTTTGTTCAAAAAGGGGAGCAGAGACAACCCCGGCAACTATAGACCGGTGAGCCTCACGTCTGTAGTGGGTAAAGTCTTGGAGGGGATTATAAGAGACAAGATTTATAATCATCTAGATAGGAATAATATGATCAGGGATAATCAGCATGGCTTTGTGAAGGGTAGGTCATGCCTCACAAACCTTATTGAGTTCTTTGAGAAGGTGACTGAACAGGTAGACGAAGGTAGAGCAGTTGATGTGGTGTATATGGATTTCAACAAAGCGTTTGATAAGGTTCCCCACGGTAGGCTATTGCAAAAAATACGGAGGCTGGGGATTGAGGGTGATTTAGAGATGTGGATCAGAAATTGGCTAGCTGAAAGAAGACAGAGGGTGGTGGTTGATGGGAAATGTTCAGAATGGAGTACAGTCACAAGTGGAGTACCACAAGGATCTGTTCTGGGGCCGTTGCTGTTTGTCATTTTTATCAATGACCTAGAGGAAGGCGCAGAAGGGTGGGTGAGTAAATTTGCAGACGATACTAAAGTCGGTGGTGTTGTCGATAGTGTGGAAGGATGTAGCAGGTTACAGAGGGATATAGATAAGCTGCAGAGCTGGGCTGAGAGGTGGCAAATGGAGTTTAATGTAGAGAAGTGTGAGGTGATTCACTTTGGAAGGAATAACAGGAATGCGGAATATTTGGCTAATGGTAAAGTTCTTGAAAGTGTGGATGAGCAGAGGGATCGAGGTGTCCATGTACGTAGATCCCTGAAAGTTGCCACCCAGGTTGATAGGGTTGTGAAGAAGGCCTATGGAGTGTTGGCCTTTATTGGTAGAGGGATTGAGTTCCGGAGTCGGGAGGTCATGTTGCAGCTGTACAGAACTCTGGTACGGCCGCATTTGGAGTATTGCGTACAGTTCTGGTCACCGCATTATAGGAAGGACGTGGAGGCTTTGGAGTGGGTGCAGAGGAGATTTACCAGGATGTTGCCTGGTATGGAGGGAAAATCTTATGAGGAAAGGCTGATGGACTTGAGGTTGTTTTCGTTGGAGAGAAGAAGGTTAAGAGGAGACTTAATAGAGGCATACAAAATGATCAGGGGGTTGGATAGGGTGGACAGTGAGAGCCTTCTCCCGCGGATGGATATGGCTGGCACGAGGGGACATAACTTTAAACTGAGGGGTAATAGATATAGGACAGAGGTCAGAGGTAGGTTCTTTACGCAAAGAGTAGTGAGGCCGTGGAATGCCCTACCTGCTACAGTAGTGAACTTGCCAACATTGAGGGCATTTAAAAGTTTATTGGATAAATATATGGATGATAATGGCATAGTGTAGATTAGATGGCTTTTGTTTCGGTGCAACATCGTGGGCCGAAGGGCCTGTACTGCGCTGTATTGTTCTATGTTCTATGTTCTATGTTCTATTTGGACAGTTGGGGGGATTCGGACAGTCGGGGGGTATTTGGACAGTCGTGGGGATTCTGACAGTCAGACGTCGGAGGGGATAAGGACAGTTGGACAGTCGGAGGGGGTTCATAGAGTCGAAGGGGTTTGGGACAGGCAGAGGAGTTTGGGACAGTCGGAGGGGATTCGGACAGTCGGTGGGGCATTTGGACAGTCACAGGGCATTCGGACCATCGGATGGGATTCAGACAGTCGGGGGGGCTTCGGACAGTAGAGGGGATTCGGACAGTCGAGGGGATTCAGACAGTCGGGGGAAGCAGTCTGTCGGGAGAATTCGGACTGTCGGAGGGGATTCGGACAGTCGGAGGGGATTCGGACAGTCGGGGGGATTCGGACAGTCAGGGGGGATTTGGACAGTCGGGAGGGATTCGGACAGTCAGGAGGGATTCGGACAGTCGGGGGGATTCGGTCAGTCGGGGGGGGATTCGGACAGTCGGAGGGGATTTGGACAGTTGGACGGGATTCAGACCATCGGGGGGATTCGGTGAGTCGGGGGGATTTGGACAATCGTGTGGATTCAGACAGTCGGGGGGGATTCGGACAGTCGGGGTGATTTGGACAGTCGGAGGGATTTGGAGAGTCGGAGGGGATTTGGACAATCGTGTGGATTCAGATAGTCGGGGTGGGATTCGGACAGTCGGGGGGATTTGGACAGTCGGAGGGATTCGGTGAGTCAGGGGGATTTGGACAATCGTGTGGATTCAGATAGTCGGGGTGGGATTCGGACAGTCGGGGGGATTTGGACAGTCGGAGGGATTTGGAGAGTCGGAGGGGATTTGGAGAGTCGGGGTGATTCGGACAGTCGGGGGGGGTTTGGACAGTCGGGGGGATTCAGACAGTCAGGTGATTCGGAAAGTCAGGGGGTATTCGGACAGTCGGGGTGATTCGGACAGTCGGGGGGATTCGGACAATCGGGGCGGGGATTCGGTTAGTCGGGAGGCATTCAGACAGACGGGGGGGGGTTTTCGGACAGTCGGAGGGGACTCGGACAGTCGGGGGGGATTTGGAGAGTCGGAGGGGGTTCGGACAGTCGAGGGGATTCGGACAGTCGGAGTGGATTAGGACAGTCGGGGGGATTCGGACAGTTGGAGGGGATTCGGACAGTCGGAGGGGATTCGGACAGTTGGAGGGGGAAACGGACAATCGGGGGGATTCGGGGAGTCAGAGAGATTCGGACAGTCGGGGGAATTCGGATAGTCAGGGGGATTCGGACAGTCGGGGGAATTCGGA
Organism: Scyliorhinus torazame; assembly: GCF_047496885.1. NCBI lineage: Eukaryota > Metazoa > Chordata > Chondrichthyes > Carcharhiniformes > Scyliorhinidae > Scyliorhinus > Scyliorhinus torazame. Next base: position 25,553,540 of record NC_092737.1, on the reverse strand, counting down.
CAGTCAGGGGGATTCGGACAGTCAGAGGGATTCGGACAGTCAGGGGGATTCGGACAGTCGGGGGGGGGATTCGGACAGTCCGGGCGATTCGGACAGTCGGGGGGATTCGGAAAGTCGGAGGGGATTCGGACAGTCGGGGGGGGAAACGGACAATCAGGGGGATTTGGACAGTCGGGGGGGATTCGGACAGTCGGAGGGGTTTCGGACAGTCGGAGGGGAATTCGGACAGTAGGAAGTGATTCGGACAGTCGGGGGGATTTGGACAGTCGGGGGCATTCGGACAGTCGGGGGGATTCGGACAGTCAGAGGGATTCGGACAGTTGGGGGGATTCGGACAGTCGGGGGAATTCGGACAGTTCGGGGGGATTCGGACAGTCGGGGGGGATTCGGACAGTCCGGGGGAATCGGACAGTCGGGGGAATTCGGACAGTCGGGGGGAATTCGGACAGTCGGAAGGGATTCGGACAGTGGGGGGGATTCGGACAGTCAGAGGGATTCGGACAGTCGTTGTGGGATTCGGACAGTCGGGGGGATTCGGGCAGTCAGGAGATTCGGACAGTCAGAGGGGATTTCGGACAGTCGGGCGGAATTCGGACAGTCGGAAGGGATTCGGACAGTCGGGGGGATTCGAACAGTCAGAGGGATTCGGACAGTCGTTGTGGGATTCGGACAGTCGGGGGGATTCGGGCAGTCAGGTGATTCGGACAGTTAGAGGGGATTTCGGACAGTCGGGGGGATTCGGACAGTCGGGGAGATTCGGACAGTCAGAGGGAATCGGACAGTCGGGGGGATTCGGGCAGTCAGGTGATTCGGACAGTCGGGGGGATTCGGACAGTTGGGGGGATTCGGACAGTCAGGGGGAATCGGACAGTCGGGGGGATTCGGACAGTCGGGGAGATTCGGGCAGTCGGGGGGATTCGGACAGTCGGGGGGATTTGGACAGTTCGGGGGAATCGGACAGTCAGGGGGATTCGGACAGTCAGAGGGAATCGGACAGACGGGGGGATTCGGGCAGTCAGGTGATTAGGACAGTCGGTGGGGATTCGGACATTCGGGGGGATTCGGACAGTCAGAGGGAATCGGACAGTCGGGGGGATTCGGGCAGTCAGGTGATTCGGACAGTCGGGTGGATTCGGACAGTCGGGTGGATTCGGACAGACGGGGGGATTTGGACAGTCAGAGGGAATCGGACAGTCGGGGGGATTCGGGCAGTCAGGTGATTCGGACAGTCGGGGGGATTCGGACAGTCGGGCTGATTCGGACAGACGGGGGGATTTGGACAGTCAGAGGGAATCGGACAGTCGGGGGGATTCGGGCAGTCAGGTGATTCGGACAGTCGGGGGGATTCGGACAGTCGGGCTGATTCGGACAGTCGGGGGGATTTGGACAGTCAGAGGGAATCGGACAGTCAGGGGGATTCGGACAGTCGGGTGGGATTCGGACAGTCGGGGGGATTCGGACAGTCGGGGGGATTTGGACAGTCGGGGGGATTCGGACAGTCAGAGGGAATCGGAAATTCGGGGGGGATTCGGACAGTCAAAGGGAATCGGACAGTCGGGGGGATTCGGACAGTCGGGGAGATTCGGACAGTCAGGTGATTCGGACAGTCGGGGGGGGGATTCGGACAGTCCGGGCGATTCGGACAGTCGGGGGGATTCGGAAAGTCGGAGGGGATTCGGACAGTCGGGGGGGGAAACGGACAATCGGGGGGATTTGGACAGTTGGGGGGGATTCGGACAGTCGGAGGGGATTCGGACAGTCGGAGGGGAATTCGGACAGTATGAAGTGATTCGGACAGTCGGGGGGATTCGGACAGTCGGGGGCATTCGGACAGTCGGGGGGATTCGGACAGTCAGAGGGATTCGGACAGTCGGGGGGATTCGGACAGTCGGGGGGATTCGGACAGTTCGGGGGAATTCGGACAGTCGGGGGGGATTCGGACAGTCCGGGGGAATCGGACAGTCGGGGGAATTCGGACAGTCGGGGGGAATTCGGACAGTCGGAAGGGATTCGGACAGTGGGGGGGATTCGGACAGTCAGAGGGATTCGGACAGTCGTTGTGGGATTCGGACAGTCGGGGGGATTCGGGCAGTCAGGAGATTCGGACAGTCAGAGGGGATTTCGGACAGTCGGGCGGAATTCGGACAGTCGGAAGGGATTCGGACAGTCGGGGGGATTCGGACAGTCAGAGGGATTCGGCGAGTCGTTGTGGGATTCGGACAGTCGGGGGGATTCGGGCAGTCAGGTGATTCGGACAGTTAGAGGGGATTTCGGACAGTCGGGGGGGATTCGGACAGTTTGGGGGAATCGGACAGTAGGGGGGATTTGGACAGTCGGGGAGATTCGGACAGTCAGAGGGAATCGGACAGTCGGGGGGATTCGGGCAGTCAGGTGATTCGGACAGTCGGGGGGATTTGGACAGTTGGGGGGATTCGGACAGTCAGGGGGAATCGGACAGTCGGGGGGATTCGGACAGTCGGGGAGATTCGGGCAGTCGGGGGGATTCGGACAGTCGGGGGGATTTGGACAGTTCGGGGGAATCGGACAGTCAGGGGGATTCGGACAGTCAGAGGGAATCGGACAGACGGGGGGATTCGGGCAGTCAGGTGATTCGGACAGTCCGTGGGGATTCGGACATTCGGGAGGATTCGGACAGTCAGAGGGAATCGGACAGTCGGGGGGATTCGGGCAGTCAGGTGATTCGGACAGTCGGGTGGATTCGGACAGTCGGGTGGATTCGGACAGACGGGGGGATTTGGACAGTCAGAGGGAATCGGACAGTCGGGGGGATTCGGGCAGTCAGGTGATTCGGACAGTCGGGGGGATTCGGACAGTCGGGCTGATTCGGACAGTCGGGGGGATTTGGACAGTCAGAGGGAATCGGACAGTCAGGGGGATTCGGACAGTCGGGTGGGATTCGGACAGTCGGGGGGATTCGGACAGTCGGGGGGATTTGGACAGTCGGGGGGATTCGGACAGTCAGAGGGAATCGGACATTCGGGGGGGATTCGGACAGTCAGAGGGAATCGGACAGTCGGGGGGATTCGGACAGTCGGGGAGATTCGGACAGTCAGGTGATTCGGACAGTCGGGGGGATTCGGACAGTCGGGGGGATTCGGATAGTCGGGGGGATTCGGACAGTCGGGGGGATTTGGACAGTCAGAGGGAATCGGACAGTCGGGGGGATTCGGACAGCCGGGGGGGATTCGGACAGTTGGGGGATTCGGACAGTCGGGGGGGATTCGGACAGTCGGGGGAATTCGGACAGTCGGGGCATTTCGGACAGTCAGAGGGATTCGGACAGTTCTGGAGAATCAAACAGTCCGGGGGATTCGGACAGTCCGGGGGAATCGGACAGTAGGGGGGATTCAGACAGTCGGGGGGATTCGGACTGTCAGGGGGAGTCGGACAGTCCGGGGGAATCGGACAGTCAGGGGGATTCGGACAGTCAGAGGGATTCGGACAGTCGCAAGGGATTCGGACAGTCGGGGGGGGTTCGGACAGTCAGAGGGATTTGGACAGTCGGAGGGGAATCGGACAGGCGGGGGAATTCGGACAGTCGGGGGGGATTCGGACAGTCAGAGGGATTCGGACAGTCGGGGGGATTCAGTCAGTCGGGGGAATTCGGACAGTCGGGGGGATTCGGACAGTCAGAGGGATTCGGACAGTCATGGGGATTTGGACAGTCGGGGGGGGGATTCGGACAGTCAGAGGGATTCGTACAGTCGGGGGAATTTGGACAGTCAGAGGGATTCGTACAGTCGGGGGAATTTGGACAGTCGGGGGGGATTCGGACAGTCGGAGGGGACTCGGACAGTCGGAGGGGAATTCGGACAGTAGGTAGGGATTCGGACAGTCGGGGGGATTCGGACAGTCGGGGGCATTCGGACAGTCGGGGGGATTCGGACAGTCGAGGGGGATTCGGACAGTCCGGGGGAATCGGACAGTCGGGGGAATTCGGACAGTCGGAGGGAAGCGGACAGTCGGGGGGGATTCGGACAGTCAGGGGGATTCGGACAGTCCGGGGGATTCGGACAGTCGGGGGGGGGATTCGGAGAGTCAGAGGGATTCGGACAGTCGGGAGAATTCGGATTGTCGGGGGGATTCGGACAGTCGGGGGAATTCGGACAGCCGGAAGAGATTCGGACAGTCAGAGGGATTCGGACAGTCAGGGGGATTCGGACATTCGGGGGGGATTCGGAGAGTCAGAGGGATTCGGACAGTCGGGGGAATTCGGACAGTCGGGGGGATTCGGACAGTCGGGGGAATTCGGACAGCCGGAAGGGATTCGGACAGTCAGAGGGATTCGGACAGTCGGGGGGATTCGGACAGTTCGGGGGGATTCGGACAGTCGGGGAGATTCGGACAGTCAGAGGGAATCGGACAGTAGGGGGGATTCGGGCAGTCAGGTGATTCGGACAGTCGGGTGGATTCGGACAATCCGGGGGAATCGGAGAGTCGGGGGAATTCGGACAGTCGGAGGGAATCGGACAGTCGGGGGGGATTCGGGCAGTCAGGTGATTCGGACAGTTAGAGGGGATTTCAGACAGTCGGGGAGATTCGGACAGTCGTTGTGGGATTCGGACAGTCGGGGGGATTCGGGCAGTCAGGTGATTCGGACAGTTAGAGGGGATTTCAGACAGTCGGGGAGATTCGGACAGTCAGAGGGAATCGGACAGTCGGGGGGATTCGGGCAGTCAGGTGATTCGGACAGTCGGGGGGATTCGGACAGTTGGGGGGATTCGGACAGTTAGGGGGAATCGGACAGTCGGGGGGATTCGGACAGTCAGAGGGAATCGGACAGACGGGGGGATTCGGACAGTCAGGTGATTAGGACAGTCGGTGGGGATTCGGACTGTCGGGTGGATTCGGACAGTCAGAGGGAATCGGACAGACGGGGGGATTCGGGCAGTCAGGTGATTCGGACAGTCGTTGGGGATTCGGACAGTCGGGGGGATTCGGACAGTCAGAGGGAATCGGACGGTCGGGGGGGATTCGGGCAGTCAGGTGATTCGGACAGTCGGGGGGATTCGGACAGTCGGGGGGATTCGGACAGTCGGGGAGATTCGGACAGTCAGAGGGAATCGGACAGTAGGGGGGATTCGGGCAGTCAGGTGATTCGGACAGTCGGGTGGATTCGGACAGTCGGGGGGATTTGGACAGTCAGAGGGAATCGGACAGTCGGGGGGATTCGGACAGACGGGGAGATTCGGACAGTCAGAGGGAATCGGACAGTCGGGGGGATTCGGGCAGTCAGGTGATTCGGACAGTCGGGGGGATTATCACAGTCGGGGTGATTCGGACAGTCGGGGGGATTTGGACAGTCAGAGGGAATCGGACAGTCAGGGGGATTCGGACAGTCGGGTGGGATTCGGACAGTCGGGGGGATTCAGACAGTCGGGGGGATTTGGACAGTCGGGGGGATTCGGACAGTCAGAGGGAATCGGACATTCGGGGGGGATTCGGACAGTCAGAGGGAATCGGACAGACGGGGAGATTCGGGCAGTCAGGTGATTCTGACAGTCGGGGGGATTCGGACAGTCAGAGGGAATCGGACAGTCGGGGGGATTCGGACAGCCGGGGGGGATTCGGACAGTTGGGGGGATTCGGACAGTCGGGGGGGATTCGGACAGTCGGGGGAATTCGGACAGTCGGGGCATTTCGGACAGTCAGAGGGATTCGGACAGTTCTGGAGAATCAAACAGTCCGGGGATTCGGACAGTCAGGGGGATTCGGACAGTCAGAGAAATTCGGGCAGTCGGGGGAATTCGGACAGTCGGGGGAATTCGGACAGTCGGGGGGAATTCGGACAGTCGGGGGGGATTCGGACAGTCAGAGGGATTCGGACAGTATGGGGGATTCGGACAGTCGGGGGGGGGGATTCGGACAGTCCGGGGGTATCGGACAGTCGGGGAATTCGGACAGTCGGGGGGGGATTCGGACAGTCAGAGGGATTCGTACAGTCGGGGGAATTTGTACAATCGGGGGGGATTCGGACAGTCGGAGGTGACTCGGACAGTCGGAGGGGAATTGGGACAGTAGGAAGGGATTCGGACAGTCGGGGGGATTCGGACAGTCCGGGGCATTCGGACGGTTGGGGGGATTCGGACAGTCAGAGGGATTCGGACAGTCGGGGGGGATTCGGACAGTCGGGGGGATTCGGACAGTTCGGGGGGATTTGGACAATCGAGGGGGATTCGGACAGTCCGGGGGAATCGGCGAGTCGGGGGAATTCGGACAGTCGGAGGGAATCGGACAGTCGGGGAGGATTCGGACAGTCAGGGGGATTCGGACAGTCCGGGGGATTCGGACAGTCGGGGGGGGATTCAGACAGTCAGAGGGATTCGGACAGTCGGGCGAATTCGGACAGTCGGGGGGATTTGGACAGTCGGGGGAATTCGGACAGCCGGAAGAGATTCGGACAGTCAGAGGGATTCGGACAGTCAGGGGGATTCGGACAGTCGGGGGGGATTCGGAGAGTCAGAGGGATTCGGACAGTCGGGGAAATTCGGACAGTCGGGGGGATTCGGACAGTCGGGGGAATTCGGACAGCCGGAAGGGATTCGGACAGTCAGAGGGATTCGGACAGTCGGGGGGATTCGGAAAGTCAGGGGGATTCGGACAGTCGGGGGGGATTCGGACAGCCGCAAGGGATTCGGACAGTCAGAGGGATTCGGACAGTCAGAGGGATTCGGACAGTCAGGGGGATTCGGACAGTCGCAGTGGATTCGGACAGTCGGGGGGAATTCAGACAGTCAGAGGGATTTGGACAGTCGGAGGGGAATCGGACAGGCGGGGGAATTCGGACAGTCGGGGGGATTTGGACAGTCAGAGGGATTCGGACAGTCGGGGGGGATTCGGACAGTTGGGGGGATTCGGACAGTTCGGGGGGATTCGGACAGTCGGGGGGGATTCGGACAGTCCGGGGGAATCGGACAGTTTGGGGAATTCGGACAGTCAGAGGGAATCGGACAGTCAGGGGGGATTCGGACAGTCAGGGGGATTCGGACAGTCGGGGGGATTCGGACAGTCGGGGGAATTCAGACAGTCGGGGCGATTCGGACAGTCAGAGGGATTCGGACAGTCGTTGTGGGATTCGGACAGTTGGGGGGATTCGGGCAGTCAGGTGATTCGGACAGTTGGAGGGGATTTCGGACAGTCGGGGGGATTCGGACAGTTCGGGGGAATCGGACAGTCGGGGGGATTCAGACAGTCGGGGGGCTTCGGACAGTCAGAGGGAATCGGACAGTCGGGGGGATTCGGGCAGTCAGGTGATTCGGACAGTCGGGGGGATTCGGACAGTTGGGGGGATTCGGACAGTCAGGGGGAATCGGACAGTCGGGGCGGATTCGGACAGCCGGGGAGAATCGGACAGTCGGGGGGATTCGGACAGTCGGGGGTATTTGGACAGTTCGGGGGAATCGGACAGTCGGGGGGATTCGGACAGTCAGAGGGAATCGGACAGTCGGGCGGATTCGGGCATTCAGGTGATTCGGACAGTCGGGGGGGATTCGGACAGTCGGGGGGATTCGGACAGTCAGAGGGAATCGGACAGTCGGGGGGATTCGGGCAGTCAGGTGATTCGGACAGTCGGGGGGATTCGGACAGTCGGGGGGATTCGGACAGTCGGGGAGATTCGGACAGTCAGAGGGAATCGGACAGTAGGGGGGATTCGGGCAGTCAGGTGATTCGGACAGTCGGGGTGATTCGGACAGTCGGGGGGATTTGGACAGTCAGAGGGAATCGGACAGTCAGGGGGATTCCGACAGTCGGGTGGGATTCGGACAGTCGGGGGGATTTGGACAGTTGGGGGGATTCGGACAGTAAGGGGGAATCGGACAGTCGGGGGGGATTCGGACAGTCGGGGAGATTCGGACAGTCGGGGGGATTCGGACAGTCGGGGGGATTTGGATAGTTCGGGGGAATCGGACAGTCGGGGGGATTCGGACAGTCAGAGGGAATTGGACAGACGGGGGGATTCGGGCAGTCAGGTGATTCGGACAGTCGGGGGGGATTCGGATATTCGGGGGGATTCGGACAGTCAGAGGGAATCGGACAGTCGGGGGGATTCGGGCAGTCAGGTGATTCGGACAGTCGGGTGGATTTGGACAGTCGGGGGGGATTTGGACAGTCAGAGGGAATCGGACAGTCGGGTGGATTCGGACAGTCGGGGAGATTCGGACAGTCAGAGGGAATCGGACAGTCGGGGGGATTCGGACAGTCGGGGAGATTCGGACAGTCAGAGGGAATCGGACAGTCGGGGGGATTCGGGCAGTCAGGTGATTCGGACAGTCGGGGGGATTCGGACAGTCGGGGTGATTCGGACAGTCGGGGGGATTTGGACAGTCAGAGGGAATCGGACAGTCGGGGGGATTCGGGCAGTCAGCTGATTCGGACAGTCGGGGGGATTCGGACAGTCGGGGGGATTCGCACAGTCGGGGAGATTCGGACAGTCAGAGGGAATCGGACAGTCGGGGGGATTCGGACAGTCAGGTGATTCGGACAGTCGGGTGGATTCGGACAGTCGGGGAGATTCGGACAGTCAGAGGGAATCGGACAGTCGGGGGGATTCGGACAGTCGGGGAGATTCGGACAGTCAGAGGGAATCGGACAGTCGGGGGGATTCGGGCAGTCAGGTGATTCGGACAGTCGGGGGGATTCGGACAGTCGGGGGGATTCGGACATTCGGGGGGATTTGGACAGTCAGGGGGATTCGGACTGTCAGAGGGAATCGGACATTCGGGGGGGATTCGGACAGTCAGAGGGAATTGGACAATCGGGGGGATTCGGACAGTCGGGGAGATTCGGACAGTCAGAGGGAATCGGACAGACGGGGAGATTCGGGCAGTCAGGTGATTCGGACAGTCGGGGGGGATTCGGACAGTCGAGGGGATTCGGACAGTCGGGGGGATTTGGACAGTCAGAGGGAATCGGACAGTCGGGGGGATTCGGACAGCCGGGGGGGATTCGGACAGTTGGGGGGATTCGGACAGTCGCGGGGGATTCGGACAGTCGGGGGAATTCGGACAGTCGGGGCATTTCGGACAGTCAGAGGGATTCGGACAGTTCTGGAGAATCAAACAGTCCGGGGATTCGGACAGTCAGGGGGATTCGGACAGTCCGGGGGAATCGGACAGTAGGGGGGATTCAGACAGTCGGGGGGATTCGGACTGTCAGGGGGATTCGGACAGTCCGGGGGAATCGGACAGTCAGGGGGATTCGGACAGTCCGGGGGAATCGGACAGTCAGAGGGATTCGGACAGTCGCAGGGGATTCGGACAGTCGGGGGGGGGGGTTCGGACAGTCAGAGGAATTTGGACAGTCGCAGGGCAATCGGACAGGCGGGGGAATTCGGACAGTCGGGGGGGATTCGGACAATCAGAGGGATTCGGACAGTCGGGGGGATTCAGACAGTCGGGGGGATTCGGACAGTCGTGGTGATTCGGACAGTCGGGGGGGATTCGGACAGTCAGGGGGATTCAGACAGTCAGAGAAATTCGGGCAGTTGGGGGAATTCGGATAGTCAGAGGGATTCGGACAGTCGGGGGAATTCGGACAGTCGGGGGGATTCGGACAGTCAGAGGGATTCGGACAGTCAGGGGGATTCGGACAGTCGGGGGGGGATTCGGACAGTCCGGGGGTATCGGACAGTCGGGGAATTCGGACAGTCGGGGGGGGATTCGGACAGTCAGAGGGATTCGTACAATCGGGGGAATTTGGACAGTCGGGGGGGATTCGGACAGTCGGAGGGGACTCGGACAGTCGGAGGGGAATTCGGACAGTAGGAAGGGATTCGGACAGTCGGGGGGATTCGGACAGTCGGAGGCATTCGGACTGTCGGGGGGATTCGGACAGTCAGAGGGATTCGGACAGTCGGGGGGATTCGGACAGTCGGGGGGATTCAGACAGTTCGGGGGGATTCGGACAGTCAGAGGGAATTGGACAATCGGGGGGATTCGGACAGTCGGGGAGATTCGGACAGTCAGAGGGAATCGGACAGACGGGGAGATTCGGGCAGTCAGGTGATTCGGACAGTCGGGGGGGATTCGGACAGTCGAGGGGATTCGGACAGTCGGGGGGATTTGGACAGTCAGAGGGAATCGGACAGTCGGGGGGATTCGGACAGCCGGGGGGGATTCGGACAGTTGGGGGGATTCGGACAGTCGCGGGGGATTCGGACAGTCGGGGGAATTCGGACAGTCGGGGCATTTCGGACAGTCAGAGGGATTCGGACAGTTCTGGAGAATCAAACAGTCCGGGGATTCGGACAGTCAGGGGGATTCGGACAGTCCGGGGGAATCGGACAGTAGGGGGGATTCAGACAGTCGGGGGGATTCGGACTGTCAGGGGGATTCGGACAGTCCGGGGGAATCGGACAGTCAGGGGGATTCGGACAGTCCGGGGGAATCGGACAGTCAGAGGGATTCGGACAGTCGCAGGGGATTCGGACAGTCGGGGGGGGGGGTTCGGACAGTCAGAGGAATTTGGACAGTCGCAGGGCAATCGGACAGGCGGGGGAATTCGGACAGTCGGGGGGGATTCGGACAATCAGAGGGATTCGGACAGTCGGGGGGATTCAGACAGTCGGGGGGATTCGGACAGTCGTGGTGATTCGGACAGTCGGGGGGGATTCGGACAGTCAGGGGGATTCGGACAGTCAGAGAAATTCGGGCAGTTGGGGGAATTCGGATAGTCAGAGGGATTCGGACAGTCGGGGGAATTCGGACAGTCGGGGGGATTCGGACAGTCAGAGGGATTCGGACAGTCAGGGGGATTCGGACAGTCGGGGGGGGATTCGGACAGTCCGGGGGTATCGGACAGTCGGGGAATTCGGACAGTCGGGGGGGGATTCGGACAGTCAGAGGGATTCGTACAATCGGGGGAATTTGGACAGTCGGGGGGGATTCGGACAGTCGGAGGGGACTCGGACAGTCGGAGGGGAATTCGGACAGTAGGAAGGGATTCGGACAGTCGGGGGGATTCGGACAGTCGGAGGCATTCGGACAGTCGGGGGGATTCGGACAGTCAGAGGGATTCGGACAGTCGGGGGGATTCGGACATTCGGGGGGATTCAGACAGTTCGGGGGGATTCGGACAGTCGAGGGGGATTCGGACAGTCGGGGGAATTCGGACAGTGGGGGGGATTCGGACAGTCAGGGGGAATCGGACAGTCCGGGGGGATTCGGAGAGTCGGGGAGATTCGGACAGTCGGAGGGATTCGGACAGTCGGGGGGATTTGGACAGTTCGGGGGAATCGGACAGTCGGGGGGATTCGGACAGTCAGAGGGAATCGGACAGACGGGGGGATTCGGGCAGTCAGGTGATTCGGACAGTCGGGGGGGATTCGGACAGTCGGGGGGGATTCGGACAGTCAGAGGGAATCGGACAGTCGGGGGGATTCGGGCAGTCAGGTGATTCGGACAGTCGGGGGGATTCGGACAGTCGGGGGGATTCGCACAGTCGGGGAGATTCGGACAGTCAGAGGGAATCGGACAGTAGGTGGGATTCGGACAGTCGGGGGGATTTGGACAGTCAGAGGGAATCGGACAGTCAGGGGGATTCGGACAGTCGGGTGGGATTCGGACAGTCGGGGGGATTCGGACAGTTGGGGGGATTCGGACAGTCAGGGGGAATCGGACAGTCGGGGGGATTCGGGCAGTCAGGTGATTCGGACAGTCGGGGGGATTCGGACAGTCGGGGGGACTCGCACAGTCGGGGAGATTCGGACAGTCAGAGGGAATCGGACAGTAGGGGGGATTCGGACAGTCGGGGGGATTTGGACAGTCAGAGGGAATCGGACAGTCAGGGGGATTCGGACAGTCGGGTGGGATTCAGACAGTCGGGGGGATTCGGACAGTTGGGGGGATTCGGACAGTCAGGGGGAATCGGACAGTCGGGGGGGATTCGGACAGTCGGGGAGATTCGGACAGTCGGGGGGATTCGGATAGTCGGGTGGATTTGGACAGTTCGGGGGAATCGGACAGTCGGGGGGATTCGGACAGTCAGAGGGAATCGGACAGACGGGGGGATTCGGGCAGTCAGGTGATTCGGACAGTCGGTGGGGATTCGGACAGTCGGGGTGATTCGGACAGTCAGAGGGAATCGGACAGTCGGGGGGATTCGGGCAGTCAGGTGATTCGGACAGTCGGGGGGATTCGGACAGTCGGGGGGATTCGCACAGTCGGGGAGATTCGGACAGTCAGAGGGAATCGGACAGTCGGGGGGATTCGGGCAGTCAGGTGATTCGGACAGTCGGGTGGATTCGGACAGTCGGGGGGATTTGGACAGTCAGAGGGAATCGGACAGTCGGGTGGATTCGGACAGTCGGGGAGATTCGGACAGTCAGCGGGAAGGGGATTCGGGCAGTCAGGTGATTCGGACAGTCGGGGGGATTCCGACAGTCGGGGGGATTCGGACAGTCGGGGGGATTCGGACAGTCGGGGGGGATTCGGACAGTCAGGGAGATTCGGACATTCGGGTGGGATTCGGACAGTCGGGGGGATTCGGACATTCGTAGGGATTTGGACAGTCGGGGGGATTCGGACAGTCAGAGGGAATCGGACATTCGGGGGGGATTCGGACAGTCAGAGGGAATCGGGCAATCGGGGGGATTCGGACAGTCGGGGAGATTCGGACAGTCAGAAGGAATCGGACAGACGGGGAGATTCGGGCAGTCAGGTGATTCGGAGAGTTGGGGGGGATTCGGACAGTCAGGCTGATTCGGACAGTCGGGGGGATTTGGACAGTCAGAGGGAATCGGACAGTCGGGGGGATTCGGACAGTCGGGGGGATTCGGACAGTCGGGGGGATTTGGACAGTCAGAGGGAATCGGACAGTCGGGGGGATTCGGACAGTCGGGGGGGATTCGGACAGTCGGGGGAATTCGGACAGTCGGGGCATTTCGGACAGTCAGAGGGATTCGGACAGTTCTGGAGAATCAAACAGTCCGGGGGATTCGGACAGTCAGGGGGATTCGGACAGTCAGAGGGATTCGGACAGTTCTGGAGAATCAAACAGTCCGGGGGAATCGGACAGTAGGGGGGATTCAGACAGTCGGGGGATTCGGACTGTCAGGGGGATTCGGACAGTCCGGGGGAATCGGACAGTCAGGGGGATTCGGACAGTCAGAGGGATTCGGACAGTCGCAGGGGATTCGGACAGTCGGGGGGGGGGGGTTTGGACAGTCAGAGGGATTTGGACAGTCGCAGGGGAAACGGACAGGCGGGGGAATTCGGACAGTCGGGGGGGATTCGGACAGTCAGAGGGATTCGGACAGTCGGGGGGATTCAGACAGTCGGGGGGATTCGGACAGTCGTGGGGATTCGGACAGTCGGGGGCATTCGGACAGTCAGGGGGATTCGGACAGTCAGAGAGATTCGGGCAGTCGGGGGAATTCGGATAGTCAGAGGGATTCGGACAGTCGGGGGAATTCGGACAGTCGGGGGGATTCGGACAGTCAGAGGGATTCGGACAGTCAGGGGGATTCGGACAGTCGGGGGGTATTCGGACAGCCCGGGGGTATCGGACATTCGGGGAATTCGGACAGTCGGGGGGGGATTCGGACAGTCAGAGGGATTCGTACAGTCGGGGGAATTTAGACAGTCGGGGGGGATTCGGACAGTCGGAGTGGACTCGGACAGTCGGAGGGGAATTCGGACAGTAGGAAGGGATTCGGACAGTCGGGGGGATTCGGACAGTCGGGGGCATTCGGACAGTCGGGGGGTTTCGGACAGTCAGAGGGATTCGGACAGTCGGGGGGATTCGGACAGTCGGGGGGATTCAGACAGTTCGGGGGGATTCGGACAGTCGAGGGGGATTCGGACAGTCGGAGGGAATCGGACAGTCGGGGGGGATTCGGACAGTCAGGGGGATTCGGACAGTCCGGGGTATTCGGACAGTCGGGGGGATTCGGACAGTCGGGGGGATTCGGACAGCCGGAAGAGATTCGGACAGTCAGAGGGATTCGGACAGTCAGGGGGATTCGGACAGTCGGGGGGGATTCGGACAGTCAGAGGGATTCGGACAGTCGGGGGAATTCGGACAGTCGGGGGGATTCGGACAGTCGGGGGAATTCGGACAGCCGGAAGGGATTCGGACAGTCAGAGGGATTCGGACAGTCGGGGGGGATTCGGAAAGTCAGGGGGATTCGGACAGTCGAGGGGGATTCGGACAGTCAGAGGGATTCGGACAATCGGGGGAATTCCGACAGCCGCAAGGGATTCGGACAGTCAGGGGGATTCGGACAGTCGGGGGGGATTCAGACAGTCAGAGGGATTTGGACAGTCGGAGGGGAATCGGACAGGCGGGGGAATTCGGACAGTCGGGGGGGATTCGGACAGTCGGAGGGAATTCGGACAGTCGGGGGGATTCAGACAGTCAGAGGGATTCGGACAGTCGGGGGGGATTCGGACAGTCGGAGGGATTCGGACAGTCAGGGGGATTCGGACAGTCGGGGGGGATTCGGACAGTCGGAGGGAATTCGGACAGTCGGGGGGTTTCGGACAGTCAGAGGGATTCGGACAGTCGGGGGGAGTCGGACAGTCGGGGGTTTCGGACAGTCGGGGGGGATTCGGACAGTCGGGTGGATTCGGACAGTCAGAGGGATTCGCACAGTCCGGGGGATTCGGACGGTCGGGGGAGATTCGGACAGTCAGAGGGATTCGGACAGTCGGGGGAATTCGGACAGTCGGGGGGATTCGGACAGTCGGGGGAATTCTCCACTCCCACGCCGGTGTCAGCGGCCGCTGACAGTTTCCCGCGCATGCGCAGTGGGGATAGTCTCTTCCGCCTCTGCCATAGTGGAGACCGTGGCGAAGGCGGAAGGGAAAGAGTGCCCCCACGGCACAGGCCCGCCAGCGGATCGGTGGGCCCCGATCGCGGGCCAGGCCACCGTGGGGGCACCCCCCCGGGGCCAGATCGCCCCGCACCCCCCCCCCCCAGTACCCCGGATCCCGCCCGCGCCGCCTTGTCCCGCCGGTAAGGTAGGTGGTTTAATCTACGCCGGCGGGACAGGCAATTTATCGGCGGGACTTCGGCCCATCCGGGCTGGAGAATCGAGCGGGGGCCACCCGGCGCGGCGCGTTTCCCGCCCCCACCGAATATCCGGTGCCGGAGACTTCGGCAACCGGCGGGGGCGGGATTCACGCCAGCCCCCGGCGATTCTCCGACCCGGCGGGGGGTCGGAGAATCTCGCCCACGAACAGAAAGCTTGGCAGCGTCGTCATTTTTACTGTCTGTACCCTCCCCGCCAGCGACAACACATCCTACCTATTAAAATCCCACCTCTTAAAATTCCCTTTCACCTGCTTCACCAACCGAATCAGAATCAACTTGTGCAGCTGTGCCCAGCCCCGAGTCACCCGGATACCCAAGTATCTGAATCCCGCCTCCACCAGCCTGAACGGCATCTCCCCCAACCTCCTCTCCTGCCCTCTAGCCTCACTCGTGAATACCGCGCTCTTTCCCATATTCAACTTGTACCCGGAGAACCGGCCACAGTCCTCCAAAACCTCCATAATGTCCCCGATACTGCCCAATGGGTCTGAGATATGCAACAACAGGTCGTCTGCATCCAATGAGACCTTGGGCGGGATTCTCCGCAATCGGCGCGATGTCCGCCAACCGGCGCCAAAAACGGCGCGAATCAATCTGGCATCGCGCCGCCCCAAAGGTGCGGAATCCTCCGCATCTTGAGCGGCCGAGCCCTAACCTTGAGGGGCTAGGCCCGCGCCGGACTGATTTCCACCCCGCCAGCTGGCGGGAAAGGCCTTTGCCGTGCGGCGCATGCGCGGGAGCGTCAGCGGCCGCTCACAGCATCCCCGCGCATGCGCAGTGGAGGGGGTCTCTTCCGCCTCCGCCATGGTGGAGACCATTGCGAAGGCAGAAGGAAAAGAGTGCCCCCCCGGCACAGGTCCGCCTGCGGATCGGTGGGCCTCGATCGCGGGCCAGGCCACCGCGGGGGCACCCCCGGGGCCAGATCGCCCCCCAGGACCCCGGAGCCCGCGCCGCCTTGTCCCGCCGGTAAGAGAGGTGGTTTCACTGCCTGCATCGCCTCCCTCTATATTGTCCATCACTTTCCTCAACCCAATTGGGGCCTTCAATGCCTGAACTAGCTTCTCCTCTACCTTGGGAGACTCCAGCACGTCCAAAATCCACCGCATCCCCTCCCCTCCCCCGGCTGGGGGCTCAGACTCATACAGCCTTCTGTAGAACAGCTCAAACATGCCATTCATCCCCTCTGGGTTCATCACCACCTTACCCGTATCAACCCTTACCCTGCCAATCCCACTCGCCGCCTCTTGCTTCCTCGACTGGTGAGCCAGCATCCTACTCGCCTTCGCCCCGTACTCATACACTGCCCCTCTGGCCCTCCGTAACTGCCCCGCTGCCTTCCCTGGAGACACTAACCCAAACTCCATCTGGAGCCTGCCTCCCTGGCCTCCGAATACCCCCCGTCTACCCTCAAAATCCCGTCTCCCAGCCTTGCTATCTCAGCCCTCTCCTTCTCCCTGTGTGCTCGAATTGAGATAACCTCCCCCCTGACCACCGCCTTGAGTGCCGCCCGCAGTGTGGCGGCCCTGACCTCCCCCGTATCCTGCAGCTCCACGCACCTCCGAGTGGCAGCCCTCACTCGCTCGCGCACCTCTTCCTCCGCCAACCATCTCGCATCCAGTCTCCACTGCGGGGGCTAACACCCCACCCCCCACCCCGCCCGCCCCCCCCCCCCCCCCCCCCCCCCCCCCCCCCCCCCCGTCCCTCCACCACCGAGGCACGCGCGAACCCACCCTGTGCGAGGCGCGGTAAGAAACCACAGTCGCCCAATTCTCCGGGTCAACCCCACACACGCGAGCAATGCCTCGTCTAACAGGGAACAATCGAGCCAGTGGTGCCCCCGGTGTGTGGGAGGAGTATGAAAATTCCATCGCTCACGTGACCAGCCTGGTTCGGGAGGGTCTCGCCGCCCCCTCCCCTGCCGATCAGCCCTACCCCTTCTGGGCCGGCCCCCGGCACGCATCACGCGGGCCTCCAGGCCCGCCCTTGGATGTTCGCCGTCATCGGTCCTTTTCCAATTGCGCCCCACCAACTAGCCCCCTCCCCACACCAGCCTCAAAGCACCAGCCCCATTCCCCCTGCCCCCCCCCCCCCCCCCTCCCCCACCACCCTCTCCACCACCGTGCCTGCCTCCTGGCCACCTCCCGCTTCGCTCCCTTTAACTAACCCGCCCATCTAGCAATGTGACCCCCGCCCAAGGCCTCCAACCTCCCCCTGCCCTCCTGCTCCCTACTCTTACACCCCGGAAGAGTAACAAAGGGTGCACTGACCCTCAATGTACCCCCAGAAAGAAACACGCCCGACAAAAAAAACGACGAACGTCAAAAACTCTAAAAACAACACAAACTCCTCCAAAGTTCAATGTCCTCACTCTCCACCCAGTCCCTATCCCTCATAGACTCCATCACCTCCTCTGGCAGGCCAAAATAGTACTCTGGCTTCTGGAAAGCCACCCACAGGCGGGCCAGGCACAACACTCCGAACTTCACCCCCTTTTTAAAGAGGGCTCCCTCGACCCGGTTGAACCCGACCCTCCCCTTCGCCAGCTCTGCCGCCAGGTCTTGGTACGCCCGCAGCTCGTTCCCATGTCAGGTATAATTCCTGGTCTGCCTCGCCCATCGAAGGATCTGCTCCTTGCCCAGAAAGCGGCGTAGCTGCACCACCATCGCCCTCGGCGGCTCGAACGCCGTCAGCCTCCCCATGAGCACCTCACGCGCACGGTCAACCTCCAGGAGCAGGTCAAAGGCCACCTCCCACATCAATTCCTCTAGCATCTTAAGCATGGCCACACCGGCCTCCGATGCCTTCGGGCATCACAAAGATCCTGAGCTAATGGGCGCGATTCTCCACTCCCACGCCGGTTGGGAGAATGGCCTGGGCCACCAAAATTTCCGGGGACGCCGGTCCGACGCCCTGCCGCGATTCTCCCGAGCGGCGGGAACGGCCCGGTCGGGTTTCGCGGGCCGCAGGCCGGAGAATCGCCGGAGACACCCAAAACGGCGATTCTCCGGCACCCCCGCGATTCTGAGGCCCGGATGGGCCGAGCGGCCAGGCCAAAACGGCGGGTTCCCCCCCCCCCCGGCGCCGTCCACACCTGGTCGCTGCAGTCGTGGGCGGTGCGTGAACGCTGGGGGGGGGGGGGGGGCGGCCTGTGGGGGGGGCGAGGGGGGATCCTGCACCGGGCTTCACCTGGAATGTGGGCTGGCCCGCGATCGGTGCCCACCGATCGTCGGGCCGTCGTCCCTGAAGGAGGATCTCCTTCCTTCCGCCGCCCCGCAAGATCCGTCCCCCATCTTCTTGCGGGGCGGATTTGGACAGGACGGCAACCGCGCATGCGCGGGTGACGTCCGTTATGCGGCGCCGGCCGCGTCATCTATTCGGCGCCGCTTTTACGCGGGCGACAAGGCCTGGCGCGGGTAGATGATGCGGCCCCGATACTGGCCCATTGTCAGGGCCTGAATCGGTTGGGACCGGGACCGTTCCGCGCCATCGTGAACCTCGAAGGCGTTCACGACGGCGCGGCCACTTCAGCGTGGGAGTGGAGACTCGCGCCCTATGTCTTCTGGAGCGATTCCACGGATCCTCCAGCCTCCTCTTTTGGGTATCCCGCATCACCCCTATCTCAGCCGCCAACGAGGACAACTGCCCCTCGTGCTCCCCCACCGCCTCCTCCACTTTCTGGGTCGCCCGTCCCTGGGAATGTAGCCTCTGCTCCACTCCCTCAATCCCCAACTTAATCGGCTCCACCACCTTGGTCAAGTCTCCCAGGGCCTCTTTCCAAAACTTTGCACGAAGGAACGTGATTCACTGTTCTGTTAACCATTGGGCACATAGAGCAGCCCCCTTGCCCTCCGCCATCTTATCCTGTGGATGCTCCAGCAGCCCTTTCCTTTATGCCCCACTCCTAGTCCGTTGATCCATCCACTGGCCACACCAGAGGCACTCCTGCACCTCTTGCACTCAAATACTTCACCCTTCAGGCGGGTAGAAGACCGAAAAAATCCACCTTGAGCGGGAACCACCAGATGTGTGACCGCTTACTCCATGGCCACCACCGGGAGTCCCCCTCCCGCCGTTTCTTGATATCACGGGGAGTGAATCATATTGGCTGAAGACTGACATCTGTAATGCTGGGGACCTCTGGAGGAGACCGAGATGGATCACCCACTCGGCACGATTGATGCAACTGCCTCAGCCTTGTCTTTTGCACATATGTGCTGCGCTCCCCCATCATTGAGGATGGGGATATTTGTGGTGCCTCCTCCTCCAGTGAGTGGTTTAATCGTCCAATACCATTCACGGCTGGATGTGGCAGGTCTGCAGAGCTTGGATCTGATGCGTTGGTTGCGGGATCGCTTATCTCTGTCGATCACTTGCTGCTTACTCTGTCTGTCGCACAAGTAGTCCTGTGTTGTAGCTTCACCAGGTTGACACCTCATATTGTGTGTAATGTGGGGCAAGAAGCCTTCTTGTGGTCAAAGGGGAACGGCCGAGTTGGCTGGGCCGTGACTAGCTCATCACAATTCCATTGAATTGAGATGAGATCAAGCGTGACAGAGGATGTTCTCAAGAAGTATCCGAACATGTGCGAGGATGAACTGGGTATATTGCGTGGTACTACTGTGAAGTTAGAAGTAGATCCTCGGGCTGCCTTTTCAAATCCAGGGTGGTGCCCAATGCCATGAGAAGATAAGTGGAATTGGAATTGGAATGGTTGCAAAGGCTTGGAATCATTGAACCTATTCATTTTTCTCGTTGGGCAGCTCCAATCGTTCCTGTCCTCAAACATGATGGTCCGTTGAGTACATGTGGTGACTACAAGCTCACCATTAACCAGGTTTCCCAGTGAGATGCTTATCCATTACCGAGGGTGGAAGGTTTGTTTTCAACTCTTGCGGGAGGCAAGATAGTTTCCAAATGACATGAGCCAACCATTCTTACGAGAGGCAGATTCGCAGCGGTACGTGACCATCATCTCACATAAAGGGTGGTTTGAGTACATTCCTTTTGCTTTTGGCATATCCTGCCGCCTGCCGATCTTTCAGAGGATGATGGACATCTCACTGGGAAACATGAACCATGTGTTGTTACTTGTCGGGTGGGCACATCTGAAATGGTTGGAAGCACACATCATGAGTAATATTTCACTTGAGAATCATAGATTATCATAGATTTCATAGAATTTACAGTGCAGAAGGAGGCCATTCGGCCCGTCAAGTCTGCACCGGCTCTTGGAAAGAGCACCCTACCCAAGGTCAACACCTCCACCCTATCCCCATAACCCAGTAACCCCACCCAACACTAAGGGCAATTTTGGACACTAAGGGCAATTTATCATGGCCAATCCACCTAACCTGCACATCTTTGGACTGTGGGAGGAAACCGGAGCACCCGGAGGAAACCCACGCACACACGGGGAGGATGTGCAGACTCCGCACAGACAGTGACCCAAGCTGGAATGGAACCTGGGACCCTGGAGCTGTGAAGCAATTGTGCTATCCACAATGCTACCGTGCTGCCCACGAGAAGCAACATCAAATTTTTTCAACTCGCAGTTTATCAGATTTACTTGTTTCAGATAACGGGATTACGGTTACAATTAAATTATTTTAATAATTCATGCAAAAGAATGATATTCGCCACGTGTGTATTGCGCCGTTTCGTTTGCCGAGAGCGAGCTGTTCAAACTCTGAAGGAGGGATTGAAGAGAATGGCAGGTGATAATTTGTGTACAAAAGCTCTCAAGATTTCTATTCCAGTTTCGAATGGCACCACGGTCCACAGCCGGGATCTCTCCAGCTGAATTGTTGCCAGCGAGGTGGCAAAAAGGTCTGATCTGGATCTGCTTAATCCAGATCTCTGAGTGAAAGCAAGTGGCTGACAAGAGAACATAGAATGTAGAACACAGAACATACAGTGCAGAAGGGGGCCATTCGGCCCATCGAGTCTGCACCGACCCACTTAAGCCCTCACTTCCACCCTATCCCCGTAACCCAATAACCCCTCCGAACCTTTTTGGACACTCAGGGAAATTTAGCGTGGCCAATCCACCTAACCTGCACGTCGTTGGACTGTGGGAGGAAACCGGAGCACCCGGAGGAAACCCACGCAGACACGGGGAGGACCTGCAGACTCCGCACAGATAGTGACCCAGCGGGGAATCGAACCTGGGACCCTGGCGCTGTGAAGATGGGCCGAGTGGCCGCCCGTTTTCGGCGCGTCCCGCCGGCGTAAATCACAGCAGGTCCTTACCGGCGGGACCTGGCTCAACGGGCGGCCTGCAGAGGCCTCGGGGGGGGGGGGGGGGGCGGGCGCAGGGGGAATCAGGCCCCGTGGGGTGCCCCCACAGTGGCCTGGCCCGCGATCGGGGCCCACCGATCCGCGGGCGGGCCTGCGCCATGGGGGCACTCTTTCCCGCGGCACCGGCCGCTGTCAACCTCCGCTGCGGCCGATGCGGAGAATAACCCCTCTGTGCATGCGCTGGGATGGCACGCTGGCGCTCCTGCACATGCGGCAACTTGCGCCGGCCGGCGGACGCCCTTCTGCGTCGGCTGGCACGGCAGCAAACACTCCGCCGCCAGCCTAGCCCTTGAGGGTGCGGAGGGTTCCGTACCTTCGGGGCAGACCGACGCTGGAGTGGTTCACACCACTCCTCGGCCCGCCCTGCCGATTCGCGGACAATCCCGCCCAAAGTGTTTCAGAGTGTCATTTTGAGTGTTCTTCTCAACCTTTCTCCTGGGTAGAACATAGAACATTACAGCGCTGTACAGGCCATTCGGCCCTCGATGTTGCGCCCACCTGTGAAACCACTCTAAAGCCCATCTACGCTATTCCCTTATTGTCCATATATCTATCCAATGTCCATTTGAATGCCCTTAGTGTTGGCGAGTCCACTACTGTTGCAGGCAGGGCATTCAACGCCCTTACTACTCTCTGAGTAAAGAACCTACCTCTGACATCTGTCCTATATCTATCTCCCCTCAATTTAAAGCTATGTCCTCTCATGCTAGACATCACCATCCAAGGAAAAAGGCTCTCACTGTCCACCCTATCCAATCCTCTAATCATCTTGTATGCCTCAATTAAGTCACCTCTGAACCTTCTTCTCTCTAACGAAAACA
Organism: Scyliorhinus torazame; assembly: GCF_047496885.1. NCBI lineage: Eukaryota > Metazoa > Chordata > Chondrichthyes > Carcharhiniformes > Scyliorhinidae > Scyliorhinus > Scyliorhinus torazame. Next base: position 25,531,368 of record NC_092737.1, on the reverse strand, counting down.
GCCTCAAGTCCATCAGCCTTTCCTCATAAGATCTTCCCTCCATAACCAGGCAACATTCTGGTAAATCTCCTCTGCACCCTTTCCAATGCTTCCACATCCTTTCTATAATGCGGCAACCAGAATTGCACGCAATACTCCAAATGCGGCCGCACCAGAGTTTTGTACAGCTGCAACATGACCTCATGGCCCCGAAACTCAATTCCTCTACCAATAAAAGCAAACACACCGTACGCCTTCTTAACAGCCCTCTCAACCTGGGTGGCAACTTTCATGGATCTATGTACATGGACACCGAGATCTCTCTGCTCGTCCACACTGCCAAGAATCTTACCATTAGCCCAGTACTCTGTCTTCCTGTTATTCCTTCCAAAATGAATCACCTCACACTTTTCTGCATTAAACTCCATTTGCCACCTCTCAGCCCAGCGCTGCAGTTTATCTATGTCCCTCTGTAACTTGTAACATCCTTCCGCACTGTCCCCAGCTCCACCGACTTTAGTGTCATCTGCAAATTTACTCACCCATCCTTCTACGCCCTCCTCCAGGTCCTTTATAAAAATGACAAACAGCAGTGGCCCCAAAACAGATCCTTGTGGTACACCACTAGTAACTGAACTCCAGTCTGGACATTTCCCATCAACCACCACCGTTGTTTTATTGGTATCTGTTAAGGGTTTCGAGCACTTGCGAGCTTTGGGCCGTCTTTTTCAGTGTGTAAAAGGTGACCTGGAAGCAAGACCTCTTTTACTACAGCTCCTGTTTTCATCGTTTTTTTAAATTGTTAAACTTTATTATTTATTCATATAAGGCAGTTCCTTTTTTTAGACAATGCCTACTTTGTGGCCTCACGTTACCACAATTACACTTTCGTATTTCAGAATTTCTGTCAATATGCTTTACTTTCCGACTCGTCAAGAACGGTTTTCTGATAAACAAATAATTTTGTTCTCTACTGAACAAACCTGAGCATTGCGCAGTCATTCGGCTTAGTACAGATTACAGCTAGCAGGAGGAATCAATTAAATATATGTTGTGACTTGTGGAGTAGTAGAATAGTGGGCACAGATAGCGAACAGATTTCAACAGGAAGTTTGTTGGACAGCTGATGGATATAAAAGTGCAGGGCTACGGGGAGCGAGCTGGGGAATGTGACTGACTGGGTTTCTGCAGGGAAGGGCTAGCATGGGCTCAGTGGGCCAAATGGCCCCCTTCTGCGCCATAAAACGCTCATTTGATCTGAGCTGGCAACTTTGCAAGTGAAGAAATGATTTCCTGAAACTGCCTCGCGTTTTAAATCTGATTCAGATGCTTCCTGTTAAATGACGGGTTGTATACGAGTCGGAGGTGATTCGCAACTGTTGACCTCTGGAGTCACATCTCAGTGTGAACGGCGGCGCTCGTCGAATGGTCTTGGAGCGCAGTGAATGTAGAGTTGCGGGATTTGGACACCTGAGGAAGGGGCCAGGGTTAGAAAGGTAAGAATGGCGCCTTAGAAACCAACAGCCTGCGTCTGCCCAGCTGAGACAACTCTGTACTGGTTAGAAAAAGGAATTTTCACTGCTCAGAAAGGGACACAAATTCTTTCCAGCACTCGTTTGTGAGTGAGTGTGGCCGCTCGGAAACGTTTCTGTCTTTTCTGACCATTTCCCAAAGCATCAGGTTGGCGGGAGCAAATCTTACTTTGAAATTTTGGGTTTCTTAGGTAAGTTGCATTTGTACCAGTCAAAGGGGCATTTGTGCCAGTCAAAGGGGCATTTGTACCAGTCAATGTGCTGCCATCTGCCCTCCATAGCCTCAGTCAAGAAGGCATGGAATTTCCTGAAATTGGGCAAAATTCCCAGCCTTAAGACGCTGGCTGGCATTAAAGGGTGCTGTTTCCCCGCAGATTGCCTGAAAAAAAAAGAGAATTCAACAGCTTGTCTCAGTTGGCGATGAACATCTTGCGTATTTGATGTTGGGAAGCTTCCTGTTGATTCTCGCTCTGTGCACTGGAAGCAAACCACAGAGAAAAATAACTACTGGCCAGCTGCTCAAAGAGGAAGGTGAAACGGAAAGCTGAGTTCTTTCGGAAGGTATTAGTTAAGAGTGGATGGATAAAGGCGCTGCACACAGGCTTTTGGGAATTGGCAACACAGTGGTTAGCATTGCTGCCTCGCAGCGCCAGGGACCAGCGTTCGATTCCGGCCTTGGGTGACTGCCTTTGTGGAGTCTGCATGTTCTCCCCATGTCTGCAGGGAGATGTGCAGGTTAGGTGGATTGGCCATTCTAAAAATTGACCCTTAATATCCAAAGATCTGCAGGTTAGGTGGGGATAGGGCAGGGAAGGGGGCTTTCGGAGGGTTGGTACAACTTTCGGAAGGTTTGTGCAGACTCGATTACCTCCTTCTGCGCTATAGGGATTCTTAGAATTTACGGCAGGAAGACTGGTCCTTCGGCCCAAACTGGTCCATACCAACCAAAAAGGCCATCTACGCTAACCCCATTCTCCTGTATTTGGCCCATATCCCTCTAAATCCTTTCCATGGACGAGGTCCTCCGACCCCCGCCGGGTCGGAAAATCGCCGGGGGCTGGCGTGAATCCCGCCCCCGCTGGTTGCCAAATTCTGGCCCTGGGGGGGGGGGTGCCAAGCCCGCGATCGGGGTCCACCGATCCACGGGCGGGCCTGTGCCGTGAGGGCACTCTTTCCCTCCGCACCAGCTGCTGTGGACCTCCGCCATGGCCGGTGCGGAGACGAACCCCCCCTGCGCATGCGCTGGGATGACGCCAGCACACGCTGGCGCCCCCGCGCATGCGCCAACTCGCGCCGGCTGGCGGAGGCCCTTCAGCGCCGGTTGGCGCGCCGCCAAGCCCCTTCAGCGCGGCACCAACCCCACCAGCTCCGGTCTACCCCTGAAGGTGCGGAGGACTACGCACCTTCGGGCGGCCCGACACCGGAGTGCTTCACTGCACTCCTCGGCGCCGGGACCGCCCGCCCCGCCGGGTAGGGGAGACTCCCGCCCAGGGAGTGGTGTTACAGGTGGTTCCCTCTCTGGTTCAACATGCCTTTACTTGGGGCATCAATGGCAGGACTAAAGAACCAGTCCAAATAGAGAACATGTTAAAATAGGAGGCAGAGTAAATCGTGCTGAGGACCAAAGCAACATGAACGGGGCAATTGTTAAGATGGAGTCACAAATTAAGAAGCAAATGGAATTCGCCGTCTATAAGTGTGAGATAAGACATTTTGGTAAATAAGAATAATAATTATATTTGAATGGTAAAACTGGGTTATGTGTATCAGCTGAAGGGTTTGTGTCTTCAGATTAATGGGGTATTAACAGATTTAATTTTTATTTGCTCATGGGATGTGGACTCTGCTGGATAAGCCAACGTTCCTTGCCCATTCCTAATTGCCCCTTGAGAAGGTGGTGGTGAGCTGCCTTTTTGAGCTACTGCAGTCTCTGAGGTGTAGGTACACCCAGAGTGCTGTGAGAGAGGGAGTTCCAGGATTTTGACCCAGTGACAGTGAAGGAACGGCCGATATATTTCCAAGTCAGTGTGGGGAGTGTTGGGAGGGGAGCTTCCAGGGGGTGGTGTTCCTCATGTGTCTACTGCCCTTAACCATCTAGATAGTAGAGGTCGTGGGTTTGGAAGGTGCTGTCGAAGTAGCCTTGGTGGGTTTCTGCATCTTGCAGATGGTCCACAATGCTGCGACTGTGCATTGGTGGCGGAGGGGGTGAATGGTTGCGGAAGAGGTGCCAATCAAGCATTGCCTTGTCCTGGATGATGCCAAGCTTCTTGAGCGTTGTTGGAGCTGCGCTCATCCATTCACGGGGAGAGTATTCCATCACACTCCTGACTTGTGCCTTGTCAGTGGTGGACAGGCTTTGGGGACTCAGGAGATGAGTTACTCACCGCAGGATTCCCAGCCTCTGACCTGCTCTGGTGGCCTCGGTATTTATATGGCTGGGTCCAGTTCAGATTCTGGTCAATGGTAACCCCCAGGATGTTGATAGTGCGGGATTCCCACTGGGGCTGGTTTAGCACAGGGCTAAATCGCTGGCTTTGAAAGCAGGCCAGCAGCACGGTTCAATTCCCGTACCAGCCTCCCCGAACAGGCGCCGGAATGTGGCGACTAGGGGCTTTTCACAGTAACTCAACTTGAAGACTACTTGTGACAATAAGCGATTTTCATTTCATTTTCATGTCATTTCATTCAGCGATGGAATGTCAAGGGGAGATGGTCAGATTCTCATTTTTTGGAGATGGCCATTGCCTGACACTTACTTGGCGTGAATGTAACTTGCCATTTATCAGTGCAAGCCTGGAAATGGTCCAGGTCTTGTTGCATTTGGACATGGACTGTTTCAAGTAGATAAAAAGATAGCTAATGTGATCATGGGTACTATGGGAGCACATAAAGGTGCAGAGGTAATGATGAATTTATAGCTACGAAAATAAGACCCCTGTTGTGTCCTGTTCAGTTTCACAATATAGAACGGATATTGAGGCAATAGAGAGACGATGACAAGACAATGTGTTGAAATACGAATGGGAAGCAAGAGTTAAGAACATAGAACATACAGTGCAGAAGGAGGCCATTCGGCCCATCGAGTCTGCACTGACCCACTTAAGCCCTCACTTCCACCCCATCCCCGTAACCCAATAACCCCTCCTAACTTTTTTTGGACACTAAGGGCAATTTATCACGGCCAATCCACCTAACCTGCACGCCTTTGGACTGTGGGAGGAAACCGGAGCACCCGGAGGAAACCCACGCAGACACGGGGAGGACGTGCAGACTCCGCACAGACAGTGACCCGAGCCGGGAATTGAACCTGGGACCCTGGCGCTGTGAAGCCACAGTGCTAGCCACCTGTGCTACCGCGCTGCCCGAAAGACTTGTATCGGTCCTGTCGAAGTAATAAGCTCAAACAGCACAGGGAAGGCTATTCCTTGGGCACTTGAACAAACTATCCAATCAGGTCCATGCCCCTGACCTTTCCCCATAACCTTTCATTTCCAAGATTACATCCAGTTCCCTTTTGAAAGTAGCTATTGAATCTGCTGCCACTTTCTCTTCAGGACCTCTCCGGCGCAAAGTTCTTGTACCATTTGTTTTTTGTACAACAGTGTTGTGAACTGCTTTAATAATCAGAGTATCCACCCCACTCCCCGTACTGTTTCTCCAACACAAAATTAGTGTTTGTACTGTTTGGCCTTGCAAATATTTTTTACTGTTTTAATAAAAGGAGATGGGGCGAAATTCTCCCCAAACGGCGCGATGTCCGCCGTCTGGCGCCCAAAACGGCGCCAATCAGACGGGCATCGTGCCGCCCCAAAGGTGCGGAATGCTCCGCATCTTTGGAGGCCGAGCCCCAACATTGAGGGGCTAGGCCGACGCCGGCGGGATTTCCGCCCCGCCAGCTGGCGGAAACGGCTTTTGTTGCCCCGCCAGCTGGCGCGGAAATGACATCTCCGGGCGGCGCATGCGGGGGAGCGTCAGCGGCCGCCGACAGTTTCCCGCGCATGCGCAGTGGAGGGAGTCTCTTCCGCCTCCGCCATGGTGGAGACCATGGCGGAGGCGGAAGGGAAAGAGTGCCCCCACGGCACAGGCCCGCCCGCGGATCGGTGGGCCCCGATCGCGGGCCAGGCCACTGTGGGGGCACCCCCCGGGGCCAGATCGCCCCGCGCCCCCCCCAGGACCCCGGAGCCCGCCCGCGCCGCCTTGTCCCACCAGTAAGAAAGGTACTTTAATCTACGCCGGCGGGACAGGCAATTTATCGGCGGGACTTCGGCCCATTCGGGCTGGAGAATCGAGCGGGGGGGCCCGCCAACCGGCGCGGCGCGATTCCCGCCCCTGCCGAATCTCCGGTACCGGAGACTTCGGCAACCGGCGGGGGCGGGATTCACGGCAGCCCCCGGCGATTCTCTGACCCGGCGGGGGGTCGGAGAATGACGCCCATGACCTATCCAGCTAACCTGGGCACCTTTGGACACTAAAGGGCAATTTATCATGGCTATTCCACCTAACCTGCACATCTTTGGACTGTGGGAGGAAACCAGAGCACCCGGAGGAAACCCACGCACACACGGGGAGAACATGCAAACTCCTCACAGACAGTCACCCAAAACCGGAATCGAACCTGAGTTCGAGTTGCCAGCTCTCGGCAAGTCACTTGGAATTACAGCACAGAAACAATTCGCCGTCAATGCTTATACTCTAAACAAGCCTCCTCCAACCCGATCCGCATAATCATAGAATCTCTCGAGTACAGAAGGAGGCCATTCGGCCCATTGATTCTGCACTAACCCTCTGAAAGAGCACTCTACCTCGGCCCACTCCCCATCCTATTCCCATAACTCCACCTAACCTGCACATCTTTGGACTGTGGGAGGAAACCGGAGCACCCGGAGAAAACCCACGCACACACGGGGAGAAAGTGCAATCTCGACACAGACAGTCACCCGAGGCCGGAATTGAACCTGGGTCCCTGGCGCTATGAGGCAGCAGTGCTAACCCACTGTGCCACCATGCCGCCCACTGTAATCCTTCTGCTCCTTGCTTCCTCATCAGATGCTTTTCGTCTTGATAAATATTGTGATATCCTAGAGGACAAACAGAGCTAATGTGTGCGAGCTTATGAATTAGATACTCCAGAAACTTGTGTTGCACATTGAAACTGTTTCTGAAATGAAATGAAATGAAAATCGGTTATTGTCACAAGTAGGCTTCAAATGAAGTTCCTGTGAAAAGTCCCTAGTCGCCACATTCCGGCACCTGTTCGGGGAGGCTGGTACAGGAATAGTTCTGAATAGTCTTAATCACATTTGGAAATCTGGGGCGAAATTCTCCCCAAACGGCGCGATGTCCGCTTACTGGCGCCCAAAACGGCGCCAATCAGATGGGCATCGCGCCGCCCCAAAGGTGGGAATGCTCCGCATCTTTGGGGGCCGAGCCCCAACATTGAGGGGCTAGGCCGGCGCCGGAGGGATTTCCGCCCTGCCAGCTGGCGGAAATGGCTTTTGTTGCCCCACCAGCTGGCGCGGAAATGGCATGTCGGGGCGGCGCATGCGTGGGAGCATCAGTGGGCGCTGACAGTTTCCCGCGCATGCGCAGTGGAGGGAGTCTCTTCCGCCTCCGCCATGGTGGAGACCGTTGCGGAGGTGGAAGGGAAAGAGTGCCCCCACGGCACAGGCCCGCCCGCGGATCGGTGGGCCCCGATCGCGGGCCAGGCCACCGTGGGGACACCCCCCGGGATCAGATCGCCCCGCGCCCCCCCCCAGGACCCCGGAGCCCGCCCACGCCGCCTTGTCCCACCAGTAAGAAAGGTACTTTAATTTACGCCGGCGGGACAGGCAATTTATCGGCGGGACTTCGGCCCATCCGGGCCGGAGAATCGAGCGGGGGGGCCCGCCAACCGGCGCGGCGCGATTCCCGCCCCCGCCGAATCTCCGGTACCGGAGACTTCGGCAACCGGCGGGGGCGGGATTCACGGCAGCCCCCGGCGATTCTCCAACCCAGCGGGGGGTCGGAGAATGACGCCCCTGATATCTTTCTGGTCCATTCCATGCAAGAGCACAACGTGAACAATAACACCAATATTCTAGACTGGATTGAGTTTGTGTGATTCCATTGACCAAAACTGCTTCAATATATTGTTGAAAATCTACATTTCTAAGGTGTCATGGTGTCGCAGTGGTTAGCACTGCTGCCACACAGCGCTGAGGACATGGGTTCGATCCCAACCCCGGGTCACTGTCCGTGTGGCGTTTGCACATTCTCCCCGTGACTGCGTGGGTTTCACCCCCACAACCCAAAGATGTGCAGGGGAGGTGGATTGGGCACGCTAAATTGCCCCTGAATTGGAAAAAACAATTGAGTACTCTAAATTTATTAAAAAGGGGAAAAAAAACCCTACATTTCTAAATTGAATACAATCGCTACAGCACAACAGCTGTGATGCAAATTATCAACAGCAAGTTTGATAATATGCTGGGCAAGTTCACGCTATCCCTGTATCCCTTGATATCTTGGGCGGGATTCTCCGACTCCCCGCCGTGCCGGTCGGCGCCCGTTGGCAGCGCCCCCCCGGCGATTCTCCGGCTCGCGATGGGCTGAGTGGCCGCCCGTTTTCGGCCGGTCCCGCCGGCGTAAATTACAACTGGTACGTACCGGCGGGACCTGGCTACGCGGGCGGCCTCCGGGGTCCTCGGGGGGGGGGCGCATGGGGATCTGGCCCCAGGGGGTGCCCGCATGGCGGCCTGGCCCGCGATCGGAGCCCACCGATCCGCGGGTGGGCCTGTGTCGCGGCGGCACTCTAATCCTCCGCGCCGGCTGGCGTGACAGTCTGCGATGGCCGGCACGGACAAGAACCCCCCCCCCGCGCATGCGCTGGGATGATGCCAGCACACGCTGGCGCTCCCGCGCATGAGCCAACTCACGTCGGCAGGCGGAGTCGCCGCTGGTCGGCGTGGCGCCAAGCCCCTTCCCCGCCAGCCGGCGCCACGCAAACCACACCGACGCCGGCCTAGCCCCTGAAGGTGCGGAAGATTCCGCACCTTGGGGGCGGCCCGCGCCAGAGTGGGTCACGCCACTCCTTCCCGCCGGTATTGCCCGCCCCGCTAGTTCGCGGAGAATCCCGCCCCTTTATTGTCTCGAAACCTGTGGATTTCTGTCTTGAACGTACTTGCTCGCTGAGCCTCCACACCCCTCTGGGTTAGAGGCGAAATTAAGAAATTCCTTCTCATCTTGGTTCGAAGTGGCCTCCCTCTTCTTTAGAGACAGTGTCCTCGGGGTCCAGACGCCCCAGTCAGGGGGAAACTTCCTTCCTGCATCAGCCCCTATCGAGCCCTGAAAGAATTTTGTAAGCTTCAATGGGACAACCTCTCATTCTTCAATACTCTAGCTAAAACAGGCCCTGTCTCCTCAATCTCTCCCCATAGGACAATCCCGCCATTAAACTCAGCCTGATGAACCCCCTCTATTGCACACCCTCTATAGCAAATATATTCTTCCTCAGGTAAGGAGAACAAAACTAGACTCACAAACTCAAGGCCCAGCCTCACCAAGGGCTCCACACAATAGCAGCAAGCCTTCTTTACTGTGGTGTTCAAATTGTCTTGCAATGAAGGCCAAGTAAGTCTGTCGCTGGAGTATATTACAACAGTGTGCAGTGGATATTAGAGATAGTCGAACAAGGCCTGGGCTATTCGGAGTGATACAAAGCCTCTTGAGTGGGCTATTTGTGAGGAGGCTGGAGGTATTTGGAAACAGATGGGTCATGAAGCAGATAGCAGTTCTTCCTATGGGGGGAGGGCAGCGAAGGTTTACCAGGCTGATTCCTGGGATGGCGGGACTGTCATATGAGGAGAGACTAAGTCAGTTAGGATTATATTCACTGGAGTTTAGAAGAGTGAACGGGGATCTCATAGAAATGTATAAAATTCTAACACGATTAGACAGGGTAGATTCAGGAAGAGTGGGCGGGATTCTTCCCTACCCGGCAGGGCGGGCCGTACCAGCGCCGAGGAGTGGCGTGAACCACTCCGGCATCGGGCCGCCCGGAATCCTCCACATTTGGGGCTAGGCCGGCGCCAGCGGGGTTGGTGCATGCGTGGGAGGGCCAGCGTGTGCTGGCGTCACCCCAGCGCATGCGCAGGGGGATTCGTCTCCGTGTCGGCCATCGTGGAGGTCCACAGCAGCCAGTGCGGAGGGAAAGAGTGCCCCCACGGCACAGGCCCGCCCGCGGATCGGTGGGCCCCGATCGCGGGCCAGGCCACCGTGGGGACACCCTACCCGGGGCCAGATTCCTTCGCGTCCCCCCCCCCCCCCGAGAACCCCGGCGGCCGCCCGCAGAGCCAGATCCCGCCGGTAAGTACCAGGTCTAATTTACGCCGGTGGGAGCGGCCTAAAACGGGCGGCCGCTTGGGGCCCATCGCGGGCCGGAGAATCGCCGGGGGCGGGGGGGGGGCGCTGCCAGCGGCCGGCAACGGGCACGGCGTGATTCCCGCCCCTGCGAAATCCCAGGGCTCCGGAGAATTCGGCAGCAGGCGGGGGCGGGATTCACGCCGCCCCCCCGGCGATTCTCCGACCCGGCCCCGGGGGGGGGGGGGGGGGGGGGGGGGGGGAGAATCCCGCCCAATGTTCCCGATGGTGGAGCGGTGCAGAACTAGGGGTCAAAGTTTGAGAATAAGTAAACCTTTTAGGACTGAGGTGAGGAGAAATCTCTTCACCCAGAGAGCGGTGAATCTGTGGAATTCGCTACCACAGAAAGTAGTTGAGGCCAGAACGTTGAGCAATTTCAAGAAGGAATTCCATACAGCTCTTGGGCTAAAGGGATATGGGGGGATGGCGGGATTAGGGTATTGAACTTGATGATCGGCCATGATCATAATGAATGACAGAGTAGGCCTCCTCCTAATTTTATTTTCTTTGTTTCTATACTTGGGAAGAGCTTGGGCCTAGAGGACGTATCTGGGAGCCTGGTTAGGAATTGTGTTTTGAGCTTTGGAAGGGGAGAATTGAATGGAGCAGTGAGAAATGTCAGGATGATAAAAGACTGTCTGAGTTACGTTGGAAAGGATCAGGGTGAGGCTGAAGGTTCAAGGTAAGAGACAATTCCTTTTCGGACACTGAGTGCTGAAGTTTCTGATTTATTTTTTGTAACACGTCCTCCGCTGTATTTTTAGCTCTGAGTAAAAAATAAAGTTAAGGGGCGGATCCCACGACATCATTCAGGCAGGGCGGGTCTAATTGAACCCACTCTGCCAGCAACTGAGGTCTTAGAAAGATTGCGGTGCCAAATTCAAATGAGAGAGGAAAATGTCTCCCTATGGGTGAGGTTGATAAGGGATTTTTTTTAAACTCCTTGTACACCTGGCATTCTCTGAACAGTCCTGGTCCCTTATCTAAGGAAGGATACACCGGCATTGGAGGCTGTCCAGAGAAGGTTCACTCGGTTGATCCCGGGTAGGGAGGGATTTTCCCATGAGGAGAGGTTGAGTACGTCGGGCCTGTCCTCATTGGGAGTTTAGAAGAATGGGAGGCGACCTTATTGAGACATATCGGATTCTCAGGGGGTTTGACGGGGTCGATGCTGAGAGGTTGTTTCCCCTTGTGGGAGAGTCTAGGACCAAAGGGCAGAATCTCAGAGTGAGGGAGTCGCCCATTTCACACAGAGGTGAGGAGGAATTTCTTCTCTCAGAGGGGTGGCACGGTAGCACAGCGGTTAGCACTGATGCTTCACAGCGCCAGGGTCCCAGGTTCGATTCCAGCTTGGGTCACCGTCTGTGCGGAGTCTGCACGTTCTCCCCGTGTCTGCGTGGGTTTCCTCCGGGTGCTCCGGTTTCCTCCCACAAGTCCCGAAAGATGTGCTGTTAGGTAATTTGGACATTCTGAATTCTCCCTCAGTGTACCCGAACAGGCGCCGGAGTGTGGCGATTAGGGGATTTTCACAGTAACTTCATCGCAGTGTTAATGTAAGCCTACTTGTAACAATAATAAAGATTATTATTACAGTGAATCTGTGGAATTCTATAGGGGCTGGGTCGTTAACTATGTTCAAGGCTGAGGTAGACATTTTTAATCGGTGAGGGAATCAAGGGAATGGGGATAAGGCGGGAAAGTGGAGTTGAGGGTTATCATATCAGATCAGTCATGATGGCATTGAATTGTACTCGCGCTGAGGATACTGCAGTGAGGCCAATAAAGCTGATTTTCGGCGGCATTCACGGTCTTGTCACAGTGGAAAGTGTGAGAGATCCCTTCCTGAGCATATGGTTAACCTGACATTTAATCAAGATTTCTTTCTGTAAACGATCAGATATTGCGAACTGCAAAATCCCTCTGGCAGTGGTTGGGGGGGTGGGTGATAGATGAGGAAGAGTTAGAAAGGCAGGGTCTCTACGGTAAACTGGTGAAGCCAAGAGAGGAATACATGAAGAATACAGATTTATGGATCTTAGGTAAGAGATGGGAGTTAGATTTGTGGCGCTGATGGGGGAGAGAGGGGATTAGTGTGCGGGTCTAGTAGGAGTGTCAGTATCTGACAAGTGGCAGGTGAGAATAAACAGAGATCAGGCTATTAAAACTCTACGTGGAACACAAGCTGACTTCCTCTCTTTCAGCTGCTCATTCGCCAGATGAAAATGAAAATCGCTTATTGCCACAAGTAGGCTTCAAATGAAGTTACTGTGACAAGTCCCTCATCGCCACATTCCAGCGCCTGTTCGGGGAGGCTGGTACGGGAATTGAACCCGCGCTGCCGGCCTGCCTTGGTCTGCTTTAAAAGCCAGCTCTTTAGCCCTTGTGCTAAACCAAATATCTAATATCCCCAACTATGGGGCAACCTAACCTTAGGCTTAAAAGGTGACAGTAATATTTGTAGGAGTTAAACTCTGAGAATGTCACTAGCTCAGACCTCCGGCAAGGCTTTCAATCAGTAAAAAGACCTTAAACTGCGTAATCTACAGAAGCCTCCCTATTTCTCGATTGGTTCTTTGCCTTCTGGGTCGTTTTGGAGTAACAGAATTTCCCGATGAAAGGTGGATCACCCGAGATTTCTACTCTCTCAGGACTGGGCCACACACTTTACGTTTTTGATGTCATTTTTTTCTACCCATTTCCCACCAGCTTGGTGTAAAATGTTCTGTCGTTGGTACTTTAGAGCGTAAGACAGGTACATCACACTCACTGCTGTTCTTATGGACTCACTTATGGAAGGCCGATCGTGCCTTCATTATATCAGTCAATGAGCCACACAGTGGCACGGTGGTTAGCACTGCCGCCTCACAGCGCCAGGGTCCCAGGTTCAATACTGAATTCTGGTGACTGTGTGGAGTTTGCACGTTCTCCCCGTGTGTGCGTGGGTTTCCTCCGGGTGCTCCGCTTTCCTCCCACAGCCCAAAGATGTGCAGGTTAGGTGGATTGGCCATGATAAATTGCCCTTCGTGTCCAAAAAGGTTAGGAGAGGTTATTGGGTTACGGGGATAGGGTGGAAGTTCGGGCTTAATGTGGGTCGGTGCAGACTCGATGGGCCGAATGGCCTCCTTCTGCACTGTATGTTCTATGTTCTGCACAGAGGGAGAATTCAGGATGTCCAAATTATCTAAGAAGCACGTCTTTCAGGACTTGTGGGAGGAAACCGCAGCACCCGGAGGAAACCCACGCAGACACGGGGAGAACGTGCAGACTCCGCACAGCCAGTGACACAAGCCGGGGATCGAATCGGGGTCCCTGGCACTGTGAAGCAACGGTGCTAATAAATGAGACCTGCACCTCCATACTACAGTCAGTTCAAAATATCAATCGAGTTCAATGGCTTTCTTGAACCATTGTTCATTGTCTTATTCATTACTGCACTGCTTCTGAATTTCTGATCTGCTGCCTCTACCACTTGACCTGTTCCCAGCCCATTGGATAAAATTGCCTCAAAGTCTCCCCTTCCGCCCTCGCCCTGAACTAGTTTCCTTCAATTTCTCTCCTCACTCCCCATGCCCTCCCTGACCTCATCATTTCCACGAAACCCGCTTCCTGCTCCCCAGACCTCTATTGCCGCCAAGCTATTGCCCACACAACTTAGAATCCTGTTCCCCACATTAATGATTCTCGCCCTTGAAGTCCTTTCGTGCTCTTCTTCAAACATGCTGTCATTATTGCTCTCCTCGCTAACCAATCCTTTGCAAATGACTACCCCATCGCCAACCTCTCTTTCCTTTGCAAAACCCTTGAATGTCTCCCTATTTGAACGCACCAATCAGGTCTCCAGCCCTATTATGGCACCCCATAAAAGCTCATATCAAAGTCCCAGACCGTATTCCAGGCGACTCTGATCGAGGTAAACTTTCCCTACTTGTGCATAGATGGCACAGTGACACAGGGGTTAGCACTTCTGCCTCACAGCGCCAGTGACCCGGGTTAGATTCCGGCCCTGGGTGACTATGAGTGCAGTGCAGAGATTGCACGCTGTCCCCGTGTGTGCGTGGGTTTCCTCCGGGTGCTCCGGTTTCCTCCCACAGTCCAAAGATGTGCCGGTTCGGTGGATTGGCCATGCTAAATTTCCCCTTAGTGGCCAAAGATGTGCAGATTAGGTGGGGTTATGGGGATAGGGCAGGGGTGTGGGCCTGTGAAGGGTGCTTTTTGAGAAGGTCGGTGCTGACTCGATGGGCCGAATGGTTCCTTCTGCACTGTAGGGAATCTATGGATTCTATTAATTGTCCTTCTCAGACAGTCTTTTGTCCTACTTTATTATTCATGGGCAAGGCCAGCATTTGTTGCCCATCCCTAATTGCCCTTGAGAATAATAAAGAGTCACATGTAGGCCAGACCGGGTAAGGGCAGCAGATTTCCTTCCCTAAAGGACATTAGTGAACCAGATGGGTTTTTACATAAATTGATGATAGTTAGCCTACAAATAAATCTCAATACCCTGTCCAGGAGCATTGAACAATATGAGCATACGAGAAGGAGCCAATGAAGACCATTCGGCCCCTCGAGACAGCTCTGCTCTTTGATAAAATCATGGTTGGTCTGTTGGTGTTTCGAGTTCCACATTCCTCATCGACCTCCAATAACCTATTACTTCCGCCTTTAAAACGTCCAGTGACTCCCAGCCTCCACCGTTCGGAGAATCGCCGGGGGGGGGGGGGCGGTGTGAATCCCACCCCCGCTGTCTGCCGAATTCTCCGGCGCCAGGGATTTGGCGGGGGCGGGAATCACGCTGCGCCGGCCGGCCTCCGGGGTCCTCGGGGAGGGGGGCGTGGGGGGGGGGATCTGCCCCGGGAGGTGTCCCCACGGTGGCCTGGCCCGCGATCGGGGCCCGCCATCTCCTGTGCCGCGGGGTCACTCTATCCCTCCACATCGGCTGCTGTGGACCTCCGCGATGGCCGACGCGGAGATGAACCGCCCTGCGCATGCGATGGGATGACACCAGAACACGCTAGCGCTCCTGTTCATGCGGCAACTTGCGCCAACGGGCAGAGGCCCTTCGGCGCCGGTTGACGTGGCGCCAAGCCCCTTCCCCGCCGGCCAGCGCGGAGCAAACTCTGGCGCCGGCCTAGCCCCTAAAGGTGCGGAGGAGTCCGCCCCTTTGGGGCGGCCCGACGCCGGAGTGGTTACCCGCCCCGCCGATACCCGCATAATCCCGCCCATTAGATCTGATGATCAAGCGTTTGGTTTTAAGGAGTATAGTTTTGTGGCTACCTTTACTGGGGTTTCAATTTCAAATGCTCTCCGCCATCATCCAGCTATGTGTGGTGGGCAGATGCTTGCTCCAGCTATATATGGAAAGACTAAAGTAATTTGGCAGGATTCCAAGGCCCCCCAGCTGTATGTTTCTCGGCCACGTGCCATTCGCTGACGGTGGAATACATATGCCCCTTGTCAACGTTATTTCCCACGGACGGGGGTGCGCTGCCGGCAGTAAAAGAGGATCCCAACGGTCGGAGAATTCCGGCAATTGTCTTTGGTCCCCACCTCAAACTCTGCTCTCTTTCGACCGATTCTATCCCTCTGCCTGGTGACGATTTGAGACTCAGCCAGACCTTTAACTGCACCAGCGCCTTGTTTTACCCCATAACCGTACATTTGCACTGTCACCAAAACCTCCCATTTCTTTTTTGAACTTTTAAAAATAAATTTAGAGTGCCGCAATTATTTCTTTCCAATTAAAGGCCAATTTAGCGTGGCCAATCCACCTACCCTGCATATCTTTGGGTTATGGGGATGAGGCCCGCGCAGACACGGGGAGATTGTGCAAACTCCACACGGACAGCGACCCAGAGGCGGGATCAAACCCGAGCCCTCGGTGCCGTGAGGCAGCAGTGCTAACCACTGCGCCTACAGTGCCGCATGTAATATCACACATTTCCACCTCTCATCTATGCCTTTCTTACTTCCAGAATGAACTATTCCAATATATTCCTGCCTGACCTCCCCCGATGTGCACTCACTTACTTGAGTACTGACTTGGATCAAATGGTGCTCACTGATTGCTGCTGCGCTCGTTGACCTCGACCGGTTCCCCGTCAAACTACGCTGCAATTTTTCCAAATCCTGATCCGGGGGACCCTCCCTATCTCCGTAATTTCCTCCGGCCCCACAGCCTCCGAGAGCCTCAATGCTCCTCTAATTCCGGCCTCTTGAGCACTCCTGGGGTGAAATTCTCCGGTATCGGCACGATGTCCGCCGACTGGCGCCCAAAATGGCGCAAATCAGTCGGGCGTCGCGCCGCCCCAAAGGTGCGGAATGCTCCGCATCTTTGGGGGCCGAGCCCCAACCTTGAGGGGCTAGGCCGGTGCCGGACGAATTTCCGCCCCGCCAGCTGGCGGAAAAGGCCTTTGGTGCCCCGCCAGCTGGCGCGGAAATGACATCTCCGGACGGCGCATGCATGGGAGCGTTAGCGGCCGCTCGCGGCATTCCCGTGCACGCGCAGTGGAGGGAGTCTCTTCCGCCTCGGCCATGGTGGAGACCGTGGCGAAGGCGGAAGGGAAAGAGTGCCCCCACGGCACAAGCCCGCCCGCCGATCGCTGGGCCCCGACCGCGGGCCAGGCCACTGTGGGGGCACCCCCCTGGGCCAGATCGCCTTGCGCCCCCCTCCCAGGACCCCGGAGCCCGCCCGTGCTGCCTTGTGCCGCCGGTAAGGTAGGTGGTTTAATTTACGCCGGCGGGACAGGCATTTTAGCGGTGGGACTTCGGCCCATGCAGGCCGGAGAATCGCGGGGGGGGGGGGGGCCAACCGGGGCGGCGCGATTCCCGCCCACGCCGAATATTCGGTGGTGGAGAATTCGGCAACCGGCGAGAGCGGGATTCACGCCAGCCCCCGGCGATTCTCCGACCCGCCCGGGGGTCGGAGAATCTCGCCCCTGATTCTCATCACACCACGATTGGTGGCCGTGTCATCAACTGCCTGGTTCTCAATCTCTGGATTTCCCTCTGTGAACCTCGGCACCTCTCCACCACATTTCCTTCTGAAAGACACTCTGGAAATCCTCTCTCTGATCAGGTTTTCGATGATCTGACCCAATATCTTTTTATGTACTCACTCTCTTATGTTAGTTTTGAGTCATCCTCTGTGGGACCCCGATTAAAGTTGACCAATAAATTCAAATCGTTGTTCATTCCCATGTTTGTCACTCCTGCTTATTGTCCCACATTTACTAACTCTTGTTGCACTCATTTTTTGTTGCCCCTGTTTACTTATCACGGGGTTCCTTCCAGACAATGGTTAGAGGTCTTAGGGAAGCTACATTCATCCACAAGTGCCACAGAGGAGGGATACTTATTGTATAAGAAATGTCATCAGAGGAATATCGGCCTTTGGGCCCTGGCAGCCTTAAGCAGAAGGTGAGCTCTTGTATTGGAGTAAAAGATCTCAAAGATTTCTTCAGATTTGGCAGGGAGAGGTTTTGGGCTCAGGTTCCTCATTTCAAACCATTGGTGTTCCTTCTGTGGTAATACCAGGTATTGCGGTACCAGAGAGAGCAATAACCATTGGCTAGACCGCGGGGTCTACCATTGGCTAATGTACATAGCCCCGCCCTGAGAGGCGGGGTATAAGAACCAATGCCGTCCCAGCAGCCTTCACTTCTGTAACTTCGCTGCTGGGTACAGTTCTATCTGATTAAAGCTGAATCGATATGACGCGGCAGCCCCCCAGACTTACCCGCTAACTCCGCAGGCCTGCGCGGCAAGGCGCCCCGCTACCGCCGCCAGCCAACGTTGCTTCTTCTGCGGCCAGGCGAATCACCCGCGCGCGCGCTGCCCGGCCCGCACCGCCACCTGCAAAGGGTGCGGCAAGAAAGGCCACTATGCCGCGGTCTGCCTCGCCCGCGCGGTGAACGCAGTATCCAACGACTCCCCTCAGCCATTCCTCCAGCCGCCTGCGGTGCAACCGCAGCCGTTCTTCCACGTCCCGACCGTCCCAGGCCCACCGCCGCACTCCCTCTTCCCAGCCCCGCCGGCCCAACGCGCACCGCAGCCTTTGCCCCGCCAGGCAGCGTCGCAGCCGCAGCCATTCTTTCCCCCTCCGGCACCCACGCTGGAGGAGTACGCACAGCCATTCTGCCCCTCGCCGGTCCAATCGTCGGGGTCTCCGTCCCCGAACTCCATGGGCGATCCCCGGCCGGCGCCAACTTGGATGGGTCTCAAGCCCCCAGCGCGGCTGGCTACGCGCCGCCCGACCAAAACCCTTTGTTGCAGCTGGCCTCCGCCACGCTGGAGCAACGCGCGTCGCCAGTTTGCTCCTTCCCGCCGCCATCGTCCCAGTCCCCGGATTCCACGTGCGATCCATGGCCGGCGCCATCTTGGATGGGGCCCCAAGCCCCCAGCGCGGCTGGCTACGCGCTGCCCGACCAAAACCCTTTGTTGCAGCTGGCCTCCGCCTCGTGGGAGCAGAGTGCGCCGGCACTTTGTCCCTCCCCGCCGCCATTTTGTTTCTCCCAGCCGCCTTCCACGCAGTCCCCAGACTCCATGTGCGATCCATGGACGGCGCCATCTTGGATGGGGCCTCAAGCCCCCAACACGGCTGACGATGCGCTGCCCGATCTTCACTCCTTGCTGCAGCTGGCCTCCGTCACCCTGGACCAGAGTCGGCCCCGAACGCTAGCAAAGGCCACCGCGACGATCGGCATCAATGGCCACGTGACGTCGTGCCTCATCGAGAGTTTCGTCCACCCCGCCACGGTAAGGCGCTGTTCTCTGGTCACCTACCCCACCCAACAAAGGATCTCCCTGGCCTCCGGGTCACACGCGGTGCAGATAAAAGGGTTCTGCCTCGCGAACCTCAACGTCCAAGGCAGGGAATTCCGCAATTCCCGCCTATACGTGCTGCCGCACCTCTGCGCAGCCACCCTTCTGGGACTGGATTTCCAGTCCCACCTACAAAGCCTTACTTTTAAATTTGGCGGCCCTATACCCCCCCTTACGGTTTGCGGCCTCGCGACCCTTAAGGTCGACCCGCCTTCCCTGTTTGCAAACCTCACCCCGGATTGCAAGCCCGTCGCCACCAGGAGCAGACGGTACAGCGCCCAGGACCGGACCTTCATCTGGTCCGAGGTCCAGAGGCTGCTGAAGGAAGAGGTCATCGAAGCGAGCAACAGCCCCTGGAGGGCTCAAGTAGTGGTGGTTAAGACCGGGGAGAAGCATAGGATGGTCATCGACTATAGCCGGACCATCAACCGGTTTACGCAACTGGACGCATACCCCCTCCCCCGTATTGCCGACCTGGTAAACAGGATCGCGCAATACAAGGTCTTCTCCACGGTGGATCTCAAGTCTGCCTACCACCAGTTACCCCTCCGTAATAGCGACCGCCAGTACACTGCCTTCGAAGCAGATGGGCGGCTCTACCACTTTTTAAGGGTTCCCTTCGGTGTCACAAACGGGGTCTCGGTCTTCCAGCGTGAGATGGACCGAATGGTTGACCGGTACGGCTTACACGCAACGTTCCCGTATCTTGACAACGTCACCATCTGCGGCCATGACCAGCAGGACCACGACACCAACCTCCGTAAATTTCTCCAGACCGTGCACCTCCTGAATCTGACCTACAATAAGGAGAAGTGCGTGTTTAGCACCGACCGTCTAGCCATCCGAGGCTACGTAGTGCGAAATGGAGTCATAGGCCCCGACCCTGAATGCATGCGCCCCCTTATGGAGTTCCCCCTCCCTCACTGCCCCAAGGCCCTAAAGCGCTGCCTCGGCTTCTTTAGCTACTATGCACAATGGGTCCCTAATTACGCCGACAAGCCTCGACCCCTAATCCAATCCACGACCTTCCCCCTGTCGACGGAGGCCCGCCATGCCTTCTGCCGCATCAAAGCGGACATCGCAAAGGCCACAATGCGCGCCATCGACGAGTCCCTCCCCTTCCAGGTCGAGAGCGACGTGTCTGACGTAGCTCTGGCCGCCACCCTCAACTAAGCGGGCCGACCCGTGGCTTTCTTCTCCCGCACTCTCCATGCCTCCGAAATTCACCACTCCTTGGTCAAAAAGGAGGCCCAGGCCATAGTGGAAGCTGTGCGGCACTGGAGGCATTACCTGGCCAGCAGGAGATTCACTCTCCTCACGGACCAACGGTCGGTGGCCTTCATGTTCGATAATGCGCAGCGGGGCAAGATTAAGAACGACTAGATCTTGCGGTGGAGGATCGAACTCTCCACCTTCAATTACGAGATCTTGTATCGTCCCGGGAAGCTGAATGAGCCTCCTGATGCCCTATCCCGCGGCACTTGTGCCACCTCACAAGTAGACCGCCTCCGAGCCCTCCACGAGGACCTCTGCCACCCGGGAGTTACCCGGTTCTTCCATTTTGTTAAGTCCCGGAACCTGCCCTACTCCATCGAGGAGGTCAGGACAGTCACCAAGGACTGCCAAACCTGCACGGAGTGCAAACCGCACTTCTACCGACCAGAGAGGGCGCACCTGATAAAGGCTTCCCGTCCCTTTGAACGCCTCAGCATGGACTTCAAAGGCCCCCTCCCCTCCACCGACCGCAACATGTACTTCCTTAACGTGATTGGGGCATAGGTTTAAGGTGAGGGGCATAGGTTTAAGGTGAGGGGCATAGGTTTAAGGTGAGAGGGGCAAAGTTTAGAGTAGATGTACGAGGCAAGTTTTTTACACAGAGGGTAGTGGGTGCCTGGAACTCACTACCGGAGGTGGTAGTGGAGGCAGGGACGATAGGGACATTTAAGGGGCATCTTGACAAATATATGAATAGGATGGGAATAGAAGGATACGGACCCAGGAAGTGTAGAAGATTGTAGTTTAGTCGGGCAGTATGGTCGGCACGGGCTTGGAGGGCCGAAGGGCCTGTTCCTGTGCTGTACATTTCTTTGTTCTTTGTTCTTTGTTCTTTGTGATTGATGAGTACTCCCGGTTCCCATTCGCCATCCCCTGCCCGGACATGACCACAACCACCGTCATCAAGGCCCTCCAAACTATTTTTACACTGTTCGGTTTCCCCGCATACATCCACAGTGATAGGGGGTCCTCCTTTATGAGCGACGAGCTGCGCCAGTTCCTGCTTAGCAAAGGCATCGCCTCGAGCAGGACGACCAGCTATAACCCCCGGGGAGGTAGAAAGGGAGAACGGAACGGTCTGGAAGACCGTCCTGCTGGCCCTTCGGTCCAGGAAACTCCCAGTCTCCCGCTGGCAAGAAGTCCTCCCAGTGGCCCTGCACTCCATTCGGTCGCTGCTATGTACTACCACGAACCAGAGACCTCATGAACGTCTCCTTGTTTTCCCCAGGAAGTCCTCCTTGGGGACCTCGCTCCCCACCTGGCTAGCGACACCCGGACCCGTCCTGCTGCGGAAACATGCGAGGGCGCACAAGTCGGACCCGCTGGTCAAAAGGGTCCACCTGCTGCATGCCAACCCCCAGTACGCCTACGTAGCGTACCCAGACGGACGCCAAGATACGGTATCCCTCTGGGACCTGGCGCCCGCCGGAGCACCACACGCGCCCGAGCCACTGCCACCACCCCCCCCCCCCCCCGCCCCACACCTGACCGGAGGGTCAGTACTGCCGCCAGAACCCCGACCCAGACCGAGCAGGCACCGACACCCCCTACAGGCACCCCTTCCTTCTGCCCATCTTTCGACCTTACAGCGCCACCTAGGGGTGACGAAACTGCCTGGGAGGAAGACACCACGTTCCCGGAGTCACTACTGCCGGGGCCCTCACCAGGATCGCCGCCTTAGATGCTCCAATAGGACGACCAGGCCGCCCGATCGTCTGATTGCAGCACCATGAGGAAAATTAACAACGCAAGAACTTTCTCTGCAACCCTCAATAGCATGGTACCTGCAATACCTGGTCCTACCATGAAAGGGCTACAGTAATACTGGCCATCACGCCGCTGACTCTTTTTTTAACAGAGGGTGAATGTGGTAATACCAGGTATTGCGGTACCAGAGAGAGGAATAACCATTGGCTAGACCGCGGGGTCTACCATTGGGCAATGTGCATAGCCCCGCCCTGAGAGGCGGGGTATAAGAACCAATGCCGTCCCAGCAGCCTTCACTTCTGTAACTTCGCTGCTGGGTACAGTTCTATCTGATTAAAGCTGAATCGATATGACTCCACGTGGACTCAAGCGTATTGATTGCGTATCACCGTCAAAGAGGATTGCAGAAATGGTGAGGAGCGAAAAGGAGCGACGGTGATCGACGGGTGCAGCAAGTGAGTGGTGATGCAGAGGACTGCAGAATGGTGAGAAATGGTGAGAGCGGCCACAGAATGATGGGGAGTAGTGAGGACTGAGGAGCTTTGATGAAGACTGACGTGAAATGATTACGGCGAACAAGGGGCGTCATTCTCCGACCCCCCGCCGGGTGGGAGAATGGCCGTTGGCCGCCGTGAATCCCGCCCCCGCCCCCGCCGAAGTCTCCGCTCCCGGAGATTGGGCGGGGGCGGGAATCCAGCCGCGCCGGTTGGCGGGACCCCCCGCTGGATTCTCCGGCCCGGATGGGCCGAAGTCGCGCCCAGGAATTGCCTGTCCCGCCGACGTAAATCAAACCTGGTATTTACCGGCGGGACAAGGCGGCGTGGGCGGGCTCCGGGGTCCTGGGGGGGGCGCGGGGCGTTCTGACCCCGGGGGGTGCCCCCACGGTGGCCTGGCCCGCGATCGGGGCCCACCGATCCGCGGGCGGGCCTGTGCCGTGGGGGCACTCTTTCCCTTCCGCCTCCGCTCCGGCCTCCACCATGGCGGAGGCGGAAGATACTCTCCCCACTGCGCATGCGCGGGAAACTGACAGCGGCCGCTGACGCTCCCGCGCATGCGCCGCATTTCTGCGCCAGCTGGCGGGGAAACAAACGCCATTTCCGCCAGCTGGCGGGGTGGAAATCCCTCCGGCGCCGGCCTAGCCCCTCAATGTTGGGGCTCGGCCCCCAAAGATGCGGAGCATTCCGCACCTTTGGGCCGGCGCGATGCCCGTCTGATTGGCGCTGGCTTTGGCGCCAGTCGGCGGACATCCCGCCGTTGGGGGAGAATTTCGCCCAAGGAGTGGGGAATGGGGCGGGATTCTCCGATTCCCCCCGCCGGGTCGCAGAATCGCTGGGTGGCGGCGTGAATCCCGCCCCTGACGGCTGCCGAATTCTCCGGCGCCGGGGTTTTGGTGGGGGCGGGAATCGCGGCGCGCTGGTCAGCTGCTGCTGGCTGCGCCCCCCCCCCTCGCCCCCCCCCCCGCCCCCCGGCGATTCTCCGGCCCGCGATGGGCCGAGTGGCTGCCCGTTTTCGGCGGGTCCCGCCGGCGTAAATTGCAACAGGCCCTCACCGGCGGGACCTGGCTCCACGGGCGGCCTGCAGAGTCCTCGGGGGGGGGGGGATCTGGCCCTGGGGGGTGCCCCCATGGTGGCCCAGCCCACAATCGGGGCCCACTGACCCGCGGGCGGGCCTGTGCCGTGGGGGCACACTTTCCCTCCGCACCGGCCGCTGTCAACCTCCGCCATGGCCGATGCGGAGAGGAACCCCCCTGCGCATGTGCTGGGATGGCGCCAGCACCTGCGGCCGCTCCCGCACAAACGGCAGCTCAAACGGCGCCAGGCCTTGTCACCGCGTAAAGGCGGCGCCGCATAGATGACGCGGCCGGCGCCACATAACTGGTGTCACCCGCGCATGCGCGGTTGTCGTCCTCTCTGAGTCCGCCCCGCAAGAAGATGGCGGACGGATCTTGCGGGGCTGCGGAAGGAAGGAGGTCCTCCTTCAGAGCGGATGGCCCGACGATCGGTGGGCACCGATCGCGGGCCATGCCACATTTGAGGTACCCCCCGGTGCAGGACCCCCCCCCCGCCCCCTGCAGGCCGCCCCCCCCCAGCGTTCCCCGCGCTGTTCCCGTTGGCAGCGACCAGGTGTGGACGGCGCCGGGGGGGGGGGAACCCGCCGTTTTGGCCTGGCCGCTCGGCCCATCCGGGCCTGAGGATAGCGGGGGTGCCGGAGAATCGCCATTTTGGGTGTCTCCGGCGATTCTCCGGCCTGTGGCCTGTGGAACTCGACGGGGCCGTTCCCGCCGCTTGGGAGAATCGCGGGAGGGCGTCGGACCGGTGTCCCCCGGAAATTTTGGCAGCCTAGGCGATTCTCCCAACCGGCGCGGGAGTGGAGAACCTCACCCTCTGTCTCTGGCGCTGTGAGGCAGCAGTGCTAACCACTGTGCCACCCTTATTGCTAAGAAGGCTTGTAGGATCCGTGGGTTTATAAATAGAGGCTTGGACTATCAAGCAGAAAATCATTGGTCAGACCATATTTGGAGTGTTGTGTTCAGTTCTGGGCACCTTACTTCAGGAAAGATGTTAAAGCCCTGGTGAGAGTGCAGAGGAGATTTGTGGGAATGATACCAGGAGTGAGGAATTTTACATACAAGGAAAGATTGGGGAAATTGGGCTTGTTCTCCTTGAGGCAGAGAAGATTGAGGTGTTCAAAATTCTGAACAATTTGGACAGGGCAAAGAAGGATATTCCGTTTCCACGTGTCGGCATGTCGATGGCTAGGTGGTCACAATTTCAAGATGGTCAGCGAGGAGCGAGATGAGGAGAACCGTCTTTACTCCGAGAGTTGTTGGGGTTTGGAATGCGCTGCCTGGGAGAGCGGTGGAGGCGGATTCCATCGGAGGTTCCAGAAGAGAGCTGGATATATATTTGAAAGGGATGAAGTCAGAGGGCAGCAGACACAGGGCTCGAGAATGGGACTAGCTCGGTAGTGCTTTCGGGAGCCGGTGCAGACACGGTGGGCCGAATAGCCTCCTTCTGTGCTCCAGAATTCTATGACTCAAGGGCACGAGGTGAATTGCTTCTTCTGTAGACAAGGCCTCCTTGTGTGGTATGACCATTCAATGAGTATTTGAGATTGGAGTCCATCAATTATCCTCATATGGAGTGGGAGTGCAGGGGTACATTGGGGCGAACGGTGTTTGGTGTTGGTAGAGGGGAGCATCGAGAACAAGGGGGAGTAGGATACCTGAAATGTGTACAAGAGAACATTGTTTACCGAGGAAGAGAAAAAACGGTGATCCCGATTTTGAAAATGAAGACGGGCAAGTGGGGCTTGTGTCAGCGAAGAGCGTCTGGGGAGCATTCATCACAGCAGCGTTAGGCTCCAAGCAGTTATGGAAATGGGCAGAGAAATATCAAGTGTGCGAATACTCCATCGGAGGAGGGCCAATTTCAGCGAGGCTGAATTGAGAATTAGAACAAAGGCTCAGCAGCTAAAACAATAGGGGAGCAACCCAATAGGAAACTGTTTGGGCCCCGGCTCTTTTCCATGAAGCAGAATGGAAGCCCTCATGCAGATGGAGCTCCCTTGGTCATCTAAGGTTCGTAGATTCAGTGGAAACACAGGGAACGAGCCCCCGATCCAGGAAACCTGGGACCGGACGTGGGGATTTCATGGATTTTGGGTTCTAGGCCGAGCACGAATTTGTAACACAGTAAATAAAGACCGGAAGACCGGCTGTTGCTGCAATATCCTGCACGGGACTGGCGGGGCGGGGATGCTTGTCTTCCCCATACTCCTTGTGGATAACCCGCTCCACCACTAGAGGCAGTGGGTGTATCTCAATTACCCAGTGTATACAAAGTCAGCCAGTAAGGGGACCGAGGGGAAGCAGGTAGGGATCTACTGGGAAGTGTATATATACCGTTTGTAAATTAAACTTCCTTCTTATTTCTAATCAGTGTTGGCTCCTCATTTTTGTATTAAAGTTGCGATTCAGTTTTCCCGCAGGCAGCTCACCCCCTCCCCAGGGTCTCCCGGCAGCATGAGGTGGTTCCAATCGGAACTCCCATCGACAGGATAGAATCCCGTCACCGGCGAATGTCGAGCCTCCAAGAAACACGTGGCTCGGGGGTGCAAAATAATCCCGGCCAAATAAAAAGGGTTTTAATTCAAATTGCGACACAAAATGTCAGCTCCGAATGTTGAATTCTTCCGGATTTTGGGGACGTGGGATAAAGCACCCAGTACCTGTTAAGACAAAAAGGGGTTTGATAACAATAAATAAGAAGGATCGCTTATTGTCACAAGTCGGCTTCAATGACGTTACTGTGGAAAGGCCCCAGTCGCCACATTCCGGTGCCTGTTCGGGGATAAATGGCAGGTTGGGGATTCTGCAGGAGACCAAGGTGAGTCCAGGAAGGGCTGAGCGACCAATTCCGTCAAGCTCATCACCTTTTTTTTTTTGCTCCTTGCAGGCTCTGACTGGTGACCCCGAAGGCAGCTGGAAGACCCCAGCAGAATGATCGACACAAATGGGAATTGCACGAGGACGAGGCACTGGACGGATCCTGTCTACGCGACGGCTTTCAGCTTCATCTTCCTCTTTGGGCTGCTGTTCAACGTTCTGGCTCTCGTCTTCTTTTTCCGCTTCACCAAGATCCGCTCGCAAACCACCATCTACATGAAGAACCTCGCCTTCTCCGACCTGTTGCTGGTGTCCTCCTTGCCCGTACGGATCTGGTACTACATCAGCCAGCCTCAACTCCCGCTGCGGCTCTGTGAGCTCAATGGCCTCATCTTCCTGGTCAACATGTACGGCAGTATCTTCTTCCTCACGTGCATCAGCCTGGACCGCTGCGTGGCCATCTGCTTCCCCATGAAGTCCAGACTGAATGAGCTACGCAAACGCGCCACGTGGCTTAGCGTTGGAATCTGGGTGCTGGTGATTGGAGCAAGCATCCCACCCTACCTCCTCATCAAAAGACCCTCGAATGACTCCTGCCATTCCTGCTTTGATCAGAAGCCCACTTACGTCACCAATCCAGTGACTCTGGTCCCCACCCTATTGATTGGATATGGGATCCCCCTGGCTACCATCCTGGTCTGCTCGCTCGCCCTCCTGAGAGGGATCCGACAAAGCTCGGCCACCCGCATGGACTACATCGACTGGCACAAGATCCGCAACATGGTGCTGGCCAACGTGGTGATCTTTATCATCTGCTTCCTGCCTTACCACACGGTGTTGCTCCTCTATTACATCCACCCTGCCACAGGCAAGGCATCGGCACTGCCTGGCAGCTACCGCATCACCATCACCATGGCCTGCTTCAATGCCGCGCTCGACCCTCTTGCCTACTACTTCGCCACGGAGACTTTTCAGAGGAGCGTGGGCATGAAGGCCCTGAAGAATGCCCTGACCTCCAACACGGACAGCATCGAGGGCAACAACCGTTCCCTGTCGCCACTCAACAGCTGATTTCGGAGAGCAGCTTGGCGCGAGGAGGAACGGGTTTGAGGGTAGAGACTGAGGGCCGGGGGGTGGGGGGGGGGGTTGAAAATATGCACCTCGACGGATTGACCTGCGACCACAGTCGACGTGTTGGGAAATCCCGTGAAGTAGGCCGGTTACGTGAATGTAGCGCTAACAATGCCAAGCGACTAGGGACTTAACGTGAGTGCCAGTGTAATCTGAAGACTGACGAGCTCCCAAGAGGAAGCTATGAGTCTTTGGCAAACGATTGGCACTGTGACATTCACCTCACATGTTCGGCCATTCAATAAGATCGCGGCTGGTCTAAATGTAACTTTGACCCCACATTGCTGCCGACCCCCGATAACCTTTCACCCCCTCGTTAATCAAGAATCTATCCACCTCTGCCTTAAAAGATTCTGCTTCCGCCGCCTTTTGAGGAAGATAGTTCTAAAGACTCACGGCCCTCTGCGAAAAACATTTGTTCCTCATCTCCGTCGTAAAGGGGCCACCCCTTTATTTTTAAACAGTGGCCCGCCCCGGTTCTAGATTCGCCCACAAGAGGAAACGTCCTCTCCACATCTCTCTCCCCCCCCCCCCCCCCCCCCCCCCCTGTCAACACCCCCTCAGGATCTTAAAAGTTTCAATACTTTTATTGCTCATGTGAAACTAGTGATGACAATAATTGCCCTTCACCGAAACAGGAGTCCAGATGCTCTCGGTAGTAACAAAAAGGCTTGCGTTTGAAGTACCTTTTTTGAGGTGTTCATGATTGTTCCCTGACATTTTGCATGAATTTCACAGGGCGTTCACGAACACGTCCACTTCTGACGTAAAACCCAAAGATCATAGAACTCCTGAAGTGCACAAAGAGGCCATTCAGCCCTGTGAGTCTGTACCGCCCCTTTGAAAGACCACCCGACCTAGACCCAATCACCCGCCCTGTAACCTCACCCTAACGGGCAATTTAGCATGTCATCCACCTAGGCTGCACATCTTTGGACTGGGGGAGGAAACCGGAGCACCCGGAGGAAACCCACCCAGACGCGGGGGAGAAAGTGCAAACTCCACACAGTCACCCCAGGTGGAAATCGAACCCAGGTCTTCTGGAGCTGTGAGGCAGCAGTATTAACCTACAGTGCCACCGTGCCGACCCGCATCCAGAGAAAAACAGATTAGGTGGATTGGCCATGCTATATTGTGGGGTACTGGGGAAAGGGCAGGGGAGTGGACCAAGATAGGGTGCACTTTCAGAGGGCCGGTGCAGACCCGATGGGCCAAATGGTCTCCTTCTGCACTGTAGGGATTCTATGATTCTGAATTTGCAGAATTTAGGAGTGCTGGGTGTGGTTGAGTAAGAGTTACTGAAAGTCATTGGCCAGTGCGGAGAGGCTGCAAATTGACAGGGCAAATTGTATATTAGGATAACTATAGGGGTGGTGCCAGAGTACTGGAGAATTGCAACTGTTACACAAAGGGGGCAAGGATAAACCCTGCAACCGCGGGCCAGTGAGTTTCAAACTTGTTGCGGGAGAGCTTTTCAAAACAATAATCTGGGACAAATTAACACATTGACAAATATGAATTCACAAAGGAAAGCCACCAATGATTTGCTATGCATTTAATGAACTTGCTTGAGTTTTTGTTTGAAGAGGTTGCAGAGAGGGTTAACAAGGGTGGTGTGGTTGACGTGGTGCACATAGGCCTCCAAAAGGTATTTGATAAACAGGTGAACATGCGTACTAATTCGGATCATAAGTAGGTCATTGGGCCCATCGAGTGTGGTGGACACAGGGGTTTGCATTGTTGCCGCACAGCGCCAGGGACACGGATTCGATTCCGACCTCGGGTGATTGTCTGTGCGGAGTCTGCACGTTCTCCCCATGTCTGCGTGGGTTTCCTCCGGGTGCTCCAATTTCCTCCCACAGTCCAAAGATGTGCAGGTTAGGTGGATTGGCCACGCTAAATGTCCCCTAGGTGGGGTTACGGGGATAGAGTGGGTGATTGGGCATGGGCAGGGTGCTCTTTCAGAGGGTGGGTGCAGACTCGATGAGCTGAATGGCCTCCTTCCAAGGGACAGTACAGTGGCATCTCTGCCTCACAGCGCCAGAGACCCGCATTCAGTTCCAGCCTTGGGTGACTGCCTGTGTGGAGTTTGCACGTTCTCCCCGTGTTTGCGTGGGTTTCATCCGGGAGCTCCGGTTTCCTCCCACAGTCCAACGATGTTCAGGTTAGGTGGGGTTACGGGGATAGGGTGGGGGGGGGGGGGGCGCAGCCTAGGTAGGACGATCTCTCAAGATGGTCGGTGCAGACTAGATGGATCGAATGGCCTCCTTCTGCAATGTAGGGATTCGAGGATTCCCTTCACAACTTACTTTCTACCTACATTTGTGCCATCAACAGATTTAGCAACTGTGCATTCGGTCCCTTCACCTAAATCATTCATGTAAATTGTAAATAGACGTGGCACTTAACAGACGGTGAACAGTTATTTTATGGAAACATATGCATTCAGCACCTAGGCTACTTACAGTGTCATTTGTTTGTGCTTTTCAAAATGGACAATTGCTGAGTTGACAAGATGGCTCCAAGCAAGTCCCATGCTAGCTTCCCTTTCAAAAGCGAACAAAATCTAATACCTCAAAGGTCCTGGAATGTAACACACCTTGCACCACATAAACATTCCATTCCAGCAGACCATCTGTCTGCCCCAGCCAGCTACAGACAAAGACAGCCGTTCGCAGGTCCGAATCTTCAATAATGGCGCCAATGGCCAAAGCATTAACTGTACTAACAAAAGCCAACCTCCCATATAAAAGAACATACCAGTCTCGTAAAACCCGATTTATCGTGTATTTCACTGTGGCCGTGCCCTGAACCCTCTCTCTTTTCCCTGATCCCATGTTCATTGTGTGAGTGCAATAGTTGTGGATGTTGTGAAACCCCTTTCGCACTTGTGCCTGTGTAAAAATAAACCAAACCTTTGTATTCTATTTTATCTTAACATCGCGTTTGCTGTGCAAGTTATTCATGGAGGATTGGAACACTCCATATCCAACAGTTAGGAAAAATATGCCGTCATTTAGAAAGGAGGAAATCAGAATTTTAAAAACCTTGCTGTTTGCAGATGGGTTGAGAGTGGGGAAATCAGGGCAATTTAAATTTGTGACAAGCCCCTTAACTATTAGGAATCTACATTCAAAGTGATCGTCAATGAGATTACCAAGTGCGCGAAATGCTTGAGAGCAAATGGACGACTTCACATGTTGCCTTTTCCACATCACAACCTACCTTGAACAGACCTGTTCATTGTGTTTAATAGTTACCTAATATTGCCATCTCGGTCCAGGCCCCGACAGCCACGAGGATACTGGACAGAAATCCCAATATTTTACTTTGATTTTGTAAGACGGTGAGGAAAGGATTCCTCGTTCCTGGAGTGATTTCACTCAAAATGGGGATGTGGCAAATTAAAACAAAGTTTATTACTAACACAGTATTAAAATATCTTTAACATCACACAGGAAAATAGTTTACAATTATCCCTTAAACAATGCTAATCAACACAGTGATACAATAACCTTTAACTGCTCTTAAACTATCTCAGGTCAACATCCACTTTTAAATACAGTTAACAGTCCCAGGCATGCTTGCTTAATAGATATTCTTTGAGACTGTTGTAAGAGATAGACCTGAATCCTGTCAGAACAATGCAGGAAGTCTCGCTGAAGTCTTCGGAAACTGTCTTCATGGTTTGACTTCCAGGATGCAACTGAACAATCTCCTCTTCTCTGCTAAAATGCCTGGTACTCGAGCTCCTCCCACTAGTTAAATCATCTTAATAACTAAACGTAAAAGTCTTTAATTAAATACTCCACAGGGTATAACCTCTTAGTCCAAACAAATATCCGTCAGCCCAAGCTCTTACGGTGCTTTAATTGCACCTCTGGCTCCCCAAAAGCCTCGCTGTCTTGCAGACCAGGATTCTTGAAAAACTTCACTGCAACGGTCGTACACTGTCGTGGAAATCATAATAAAGACAAATTCCTCAAAGTTCGATTTAAGGAAATTTATTTACACAAATATACTTGTGGAGAGAGAGTGTTTCAGCTGCAAAGCCAAGGCACTGCACGATTGAGTTATGCAGTCAAAAGCCATTATATTTATAGTGTGAAATAAACAACTTTGAAGAGATAAAGCTTGGGAACATACGCAAGAGAAAATATGAATGTTTTGCCCTTGGTTTAAAAACAATTCGAGTATGCATTTTGTTGTCCTTCGGAAGAACAACTTATTATCATAATAATGCAGAGTACAACATACTAAGCAGTATTTAGTTTACATTAGTTGACCTACTTATTTTCGCTCAAAAGCAGTGAATATAGTCAATATTCCCAGCATGTTTCTAAATTGGTGACTCATTAACTTCCCTTCCACATACACACAAACCCAGGCTTTTAACCCTTACTGCAGCAAATACATATAGTACGATATCTGTGAAATTCTTAGCTTCGTCACACGAAGAACCATTGCTGAACATGCAACGTCAGTTTGGAGTGCTGGACCTAGCAAACAGCACGTGAAAAAGGTCAAGAATGTTCAGAGACGAGAACTGGAATTGATGTGAGGTACCAAAGCTACCCTGACACAATTAAACAGCTGACTGTATGTTGCCTTGCTGAAAGAATGGAAACTTAGGGCTTCAATGGCTTATTTTAAGAAATACCAGTTGGCTCAGTCCAAACATGGCTGGGTAAAGTCTTGAGTCCCATTGCCACTGCCATTAACTCTTGCGAGGAGCAACGTTTAGAGGTAGGTGAGCACTTTGGTGATAGTGACCACAATTCGATTACGTTTACTTTAGTGATGGAAAGGGATAGGTATATACCGCAAGGCAAGAGTTATATCTGGGGGAAAGGCAATTATGATGCGACGAGGCAAGACTTAGGATACATTGGATGGAGAGGAAAACTGCAGGGGATGGGCACAATGGAAATGTGGAGCTTGTTCAAGGAACAGCTACTGCGTGTCCTTGATAAGTATGTACCTGTCAGGCAGGGAGGAAGTGGTCGAGTGAGGGAACCGTGGTTTACTAAAGCAGTCGAAACACTTGTCAAGAGGAAGAAGGAGACTTATGTAAAGATGAGACATGAAGGTTCAGTTAGGGCGCTCGAGAGTTACAAGTTAGCTAGGTAGGACCTAAAGAGAGAGCTAAGAAGAGCCAGGAGGGGACATGAGAAGTCTTTGGCAGGTAGGATCAAGGATAACCCTAAAGCTTTCTATAGATATGTCTGGAATAAACGAATGACTAGGGTAAGAGTAGGGCCAGTCAAGGACAGTAGTGGGAAGTTGTGCTTGGAGTCCGAGGAGATAGGAGAGGTGCTAAATGAATATTTTTTGTCAGTATTCACACAGGAAAAAGACAATGTTGTCGAGGAGAATACTGAGATTCAGGCTACTAGACTAGAAGGGCTTGAGGTTCATAAGGAGGAGGTGTTAGCAATTCTGGAAAGTGTGAAAATAGATAAGTCACCTGGGCCGGATGGGATTTATCCTAGGATTCTCTGGGAAGCTAGGGAGGAGATTGCTGAGCCTTTGGCCTTGATCTTTAAGTCATCTTTGTCAACAGGAATAGTGCCAGAAGACTGGAGGATAGCAAATGTTGTCCCCTTGTTCAAGAAGGGGAGTAGAGATAACCCCAGAAACTATAGACCAGTGAGCCTTACTTCTGTTGTGGGAGAAATCTTGGAAAGGTTTATAAGAGATAGATGTATAATCATCTGGAAAGGAATAATTTGATTAGAGATAGTCAACACGGTTTTGTGAAGGGTAGGTCGTGCCTCACAAACCTTATAGAGTTCTTTGAGAAGGTGACCAAACAGGTGGATGAGGGTAAAGCAGTTGATGTGGTGTATATGGATTTCAGTAAAGCGTTTGATAAGGTTCCCCATGGTAGGCTACTGCAGAAAATACGGAGGCATGGGATTCAGGGTGATTTAGCAGTTTGGATCAGAAATTGGCTAGCTGGAAGAAGACAAAGGGTGGTGGTTGATGGGAAATGTTCAGACTGGAGTCCAGTTACTAGTGGTGTACCACAAGGATCTGTTTTGGGGCCACTGCTGTTTGTCATTTTTATAAATGACCTGGAGGAGGGCGTAGAAGGATGGGTGAGTAAATTTGCAGATGACACTAAAGTCGGTGGAGTTGTGGACAGTGCGGAAGGATGTTACAAGTTACAGAGGGACATAGATAAGCTGCAGCGCTGGGCTGAGAGGTGGCAAATGGAGTTTAATGCAGAAAAGTGTGAGGTGATTCATTTTGGAAGGAATAACAGGAAGACAGAGTACTGGGCTAATGGTAAGATTCTTGGCAGTGTGGATGAGCAGAGAGATCTCGGTGTCCATGTACATAGATCCCTGAAAGTTGTCACCCAGGTTGAGAGGGTTGTTAAGAAGGCGTACGGTGTGTTAGCTTTTATTGGTAGAGGGATTGAGTTTCGGAGCCATGAGGTCATGTTGCAGCTATACAACACTCTGGTGCGGCCGCATTTGGACTATTGCGTGCAATTCTGGTCGCCGCATTATAGGAAGGATGTGGAAGCATTGGAAAGGGTGCAGAGGAGATTTACCAGAATGTTTCCTGGTATGGAGGGAAGATCTTATGAGGAAAGGCTGAGGGACTTGAGGCTGTTTTCATCAGAGAGAAGAAGGTTAAGAGGTGACTTAATTGAGGCATACACGATGATCAGAGGATTGGATAGGGTGGGCAGTGAGAGCCTTTTTCATCGGATGGTGATGTCTAGCACGAGGGGACATACCTTTAAATTGAGGGGAGATAGATATAAGACAGATGTCAGAGGTAGGTTCTTTACTCAGAGAGTGGTAGGGGCGTGGAATGCCCTGCCCGCAACAGTAGTGGACTCGCCAACATTAAGGACATTCAAATGGTCATTGGATAGACATATGGACAATAAGGGAATAGTGTAGATGGGCTTTAGAGTGGTTTCACAGGTCGGCGCAACATCGAGGGCCGAAGGGCCTGTACTGCGCTGTAATGTTCTATGTTCTATGAGTTGTGCAAGGGAAGTTTTTTTACACAGTGGGTAGGGGTACCTGTAACTCGCTGCCGGAGGAGGTGGTGGTAGCAGATACAATCGTGACGTTCAAGGGGCGTCTTGACAAATACATGACTAGGTTAGGAATAGAGGGATACGGTACTTGGACGTGAAGAAGTTAGCATTGGTGGTGCAGGATTGGAGGGCCGAAGGGCCTGTTCCTGTGCTATACTTGTTCTTCACACAACCTCACACACGTAAATGCGCCACGGAACTAAGGAGAGACAACACTATTCCGCAAATGAGGTATTGAACGAGTAGAATACGGAACAGCCGAATTCCCTATTTTTAAAAAAACTTAGCATGGACCGGTCAGGTACGTGAATTGGTAGCTCAATGGTGTACAATCCAATGATTATTCATCAGCGTTAACATTGTCTATTTTTTACCAATGATAATAATTGTCTGAGCCAACTGATGTTTCTCAAAGCAAGCCATTGAAGCCCTAAGTTTCTAACTTGTTGCTGGATTTCCGTGCATGCGAGGGCCAGTGCACATGCACAGGTGGATATCGGTGGTGGCCATCTTGAACGTCCATGTTGCATTGATAGGAGACGCGGTGATGTCAATAAAGTCCCATGGTACTATTTTGAAGAAGGGCAGAATGGTTAAGCCCTGATCCATTTTGATCTCTTATTCAATGCTTCAAAAGAAAAAGTAAAACGGAAAAGGCTGGATAAACCCTGGCAGCATCTGTGGAGGGAGAAGTCGCTTTAACGATTGAAACCCAATATGAAAGCAAGATTGTCCAGGCATGATCACATTGCTGCGTGTGGGATCTTGCTCTGTTCGAATTGATTGCTGCAGTTCCTACATTACAATAGTGACCCCGCTTCAAAAAGTGCTTCCTTCAGGCTGTGAAGTGCCTTGCGTCGTCCTGTGGCTGTGAAGAAATTAAATGCAAATCTTTCTATTTTTTGCTCTTTCAAATGTGGCACCGAGCTATGGAATGGGGAAGTCCCTCAGACGAAGAGCATCTTGGCCAAAGAGGCAGGTTTTAAAGACTGTTCTGAGAGGGGAAAAGAGAGACGGAGAGGTGCAGTGAAGAAATTCCAGACTTCGGGACACTGTTTCGAATTGAGGAGCAACGAGAGTTGGGACTGCACACCAGGCCAGAGTTAGAGGAGTGCAGCTGGGAGGGCAGTGGGGGCTGAAGGAGGTCACAGGGATTCCAATTCTCTTCCCCCACCTAGTGGTGTACCAAGGCAAACTTCTGTCTGCTTCCATAGCTCGTAATTCATGGAACAGGTTGCCAGTGTGCCGCCAAGGTGACAGAATTAGGGAGGGGAGGGAGACAAGGCCCTGGGTCGGTTTGGAAATCAGGATGGGAATTTTAAAACCAGCGCGTTGCTTGACCGAGGGCCGGTGTAGGTCAGTGGGCACAGGGGGCTGATAGTTGAATGGGGGCTGGGTGCAAGTTAAGTTAACGGGCAGCAGGGATTTGGATGCCTTTGAGGTTACAGAGGGTGCAACCAACATGCAGGTTGACACAGCCAGTGCAGTACTGTGGGAGTCCTGCACTGCCCGAGGGATTTGCCGCCTTCGGGTGAGACAATGCCCTCTCAGCCGTATGCAAAAGATCCCATGTGGCCACCCATCAGAAGGTGAGTTCCTCCCTCAGCATCAACCCACCGCCGCCTCCCCAAAAAACGTCCAACCAACAATAAAAGCAGATTAAGATTGGTCATTGACCACACTTCTGTTATATGTGACCGCGCCATCGGACAGCACGGTAGCACAGTGATAGCACTGAGGCTTCACAGCGCCAGGGTCCCAGGTTCGATTCCCGACTTGGGTCACTGTCTGTGTGGAGTCTGCACCAATACAGAGGAGGCCGGTTAGCTCTGTTGGCGGGACGGCTGGTTTGCAGTGCAGAGGGGGTTCAATGCCACTCACAGCGCATGTTGAATTCCAGTGCCGGCTGAGGTTATCTGTTGTAGTCAATGAGGAGATCCCACCCCCCCCGAAAAGGTAACTCGAAAGTCATTTATTTCCCACTCGCAATTGGGAATACAGCAACTAAGCAGCACTCCGAGTCCCAGCCGGGCCCACCATCCTGTGATGCTGACTTTTATCAGGGGGGGAATTAACGTGCATCGTTGTTGGGCCTTTGGCGTTCAGCTCGTGCCTGAAGGGTGTTGTGTTATGCTGCTTCCGATAACACAGGCTGCTACTTGATGCAGTCTTAACTAAAGGATGCTCCAACTCTGAAATTAGTTCAACGCGTTTATTGAACTATGAACACAGTTCTCAAATGAGTTTGACTCTCTGCTAATCTAACTGTAGTAACTCAGTCTAACTGTAGCAGCCTGCTCTAAGCCACGTGCTGGGGTGTGATGCTGCTGATCAACCCTGTCTAACTCTCTAGATGTCTGTCTGTGGAAAGAGGCAGGGTGTGAGTGCCTCATCCCTCTTATAGTGTTTGTCATGCCCCCTTGTGGTGATGCCACCTTTGAGTGTCCTGACTGCCCATTGGTTGTGTCCTATTCTGAGTGTTCATTGGTTGCATGTTTGCATATCATGACATCTCCCCCTTTATTTTTTTTTTAGATGTATATACATGTGTCTATCTACTGTGACTGATCGAGGAATACAGGACAGACAAACAAAACAAATGTTCAGATGTCCAGTCTCTGATGCTTGCGTCTGATCCTCATCGACCGCCGGAGAGGTGGTGCAGGGGATGACGGTGTCTTGACAGGCGAGTGGGAGGCACGACTGGTGGCCACGTGGTTCGAGGTGTCTGGAGGTAGCAATTCTACATGTGGAAATGGAGGGGAAAGTGGTTGTGGGCAATTAACTTTCCGCAGTGCCCTTCGATTCCTTCGCACCATGGAGCCATCAGCCATATGTATGACATAGGATCTGGGCGCGGCCTGTCGAACAACGAGAGCCAGATCCGAGATCCGGTATCTTGATCCTGACCATGTCTGCCTGGGATAGCACGTCCAGATCGGTGGCATGTGCGTCATAGCCCTGCTTCTGGCTGTCGCGAAGCTGCTGCATCTTCTGCAGCACCGGGAGGTGATCCAGGTTGGGCAGGTGTATGGCTGGAAGCATCGTCCGCAGGTCCCTGTTCATCAGCAGTTGAGCTGGCGACATGCCAGTGGACAAGGGAATCGGCCGGTATGCAAGTAGTGCAAGGTGTATGTCGGAAGCGAAGTCCGAGGCCTTGCGGGTGAGCTTCTT
Source organism: Scyliorhinus torazame (assembly GCF_047496885.1). NCBI lineage: Eukaryota > Metazoa > Chordata > Chondrichthyes > Carcharhiniformes > Scyliorhinidae > Scyliorhinus > Scyliorhinus torazame. The sequence continues at coordinate 25,493,903 of NC_092737.1, read as the reverse complement.
AACGATGTGACCCCTTTTTCGACTTTGCCATTGGACTGCGGGTAGCGCGGACTGGAGGTGACATGCCTGAAATTGTAGCTCTTGGCAAAGGTGGACCATTCTCGACTGTGGAAGCACAGGCCATTGTAGCTCATGACGGTGTTCGGGATGCCAGGCCGTGAGAATATCTCTTTACCGCTTTGATGACGGTCCGTGAGGTGAGGTCTGGCAGCTTCAGCACCTCAGGATAGTTCGAAAAGTAATCGATGATTAAGATATAGTCACGACCATTCGCGTGGAATAGGTCAATGCCAACCTTGGACCACGGAGAGGTCTCTAGGTCATGTGGTTGGAGCACCTCCTTGCTCTGCGCTGGTTGGAACCTCTGACAGTTTTCGCAATTCAGGACCATGTCCGTGATGTCCTGGTTGATGCCGGGCCAGTAGACAGCTTGTCGGGCTATGCGTCTGCACTTTTCTACGCCCAGGTGTCCCTCATGAATCTGCCGCAGCACCATGCTCTGGAGACGTAGCGGGATGACTATCCTGTCCAGCTTGAGCAGGATGCCGTCGATCAGCGTCAGGTCGTCCTTGACGTTGTGGAATTGAGGGCATTGCCCTTTCTGCCAGCTATTGCTGAGGTTGTGGATGACTCGCTGCAACAGGGGGTCTTTGGCCGTCTCTTCTCGGATGAGAACAATCTTCTCATCTGTTGCCGGGAGAGTGCTTGCACACAGTCGTACCTGCAGTTCAATGTGCTGGATGATCTCCAGTGGTTCACTGGGTGAGTTGACAGAGGGGGACAATGCATCGGCGATGATGAGCTCCTTGCCAGGTGTGTACACCAAATTGAGATCAAACCTCCGGAGTTTGAGCAGAATTCTCTGCAAACGAGGCATCATGTCGTTCAGGTCCTTTTGGACGATGTGGACCAGAGGCCTATGATCCGTCTCAACAGTAAATGTTGGCAAGCCGTAGACATAATCATGAAATTTGAGGATACCGGTGAGAAGACCTAAACACTCCTTTTCAATCTGCGCATATCTGGTCTCAGTGGGTGTCATTGCCCGTGACGCGTATGCTACTGGTACCCAGGGTGACGTGTCGTCTCTTTGAAGCAACACCGCCCCAATGCCATCCTGACTCGCACCTGTGGATATCTTGGTCTCTCGGTCTGGGTCAAAGAATGCAAGGACGGGTGCAGTGGTGAGCTTGGCTTTCAGCTCCAGCCACTCTGTTCGGTGCTCCGCCTTCCACTCAAAGGCAGTTGATTTTTTTCACCAGGTTGCGTAGGGCCGTGGTGTGTGTGGCCAAATTCGGGATGAACTTGCCAAGGAAGTTGACCATTCCCAGGAAGCACCTTTTTGTCCTCGGGGACTTTCATTGCCTCGATGGCTTTAATTTTGTCCGTGTCCGGGCACACACCGTGTTGCGAAATCTGATCGCCCAGGAACTTCAGCGTGGATGTCCCAAAACAGCACTTGGACCTGTTTAGCTTGAGGCCATGATCATGTATGCGTCAGAATACTTTCTTGAGTCGCGACACATGTTCCTCTGGAGTTGTGGACCAGATTATGATATCGTCAACGTAGACACAAACCCCTTCTATTCCCTCCATCATCTGTTCCATGATGCGATGGAAAATCTCTGATGCCGAGATGATGCCAAATGGCATTCGGTTGTAACAGAATCTGCCAAAAGGTGTGTTGAAGGTGCACAGCCTTCTGCTGGATTCTTCAAGTTGGATTTGGCAAAATCCTTGGGATGCGTCTAATTTTCTGAAGAGGCGCGCGGTGCCATCTCACTCGTGATTTCTTCCCTCTTCGGGATGTGGTAATGTTCCTGCATAATGTTTTTGTTTAGATCCTTGGGGTCAATGCAGATGCGTAGGTCCCCCAAAGGCTTCTTTACGTACACCATCGAGCTGACCCAGTCAGTTGGTTAAGTGACCTTGGAGATGATGCTTTTTTGTTATAGACTCGTGAGCTCTGCCTTCAGGTGCTCTCTCAGTGGAGCAGGGACACGTCGTGGTGCATGGACCACTGGCTTGGCATCAGGCCGCAGTAGAATCTTGTACTCGTACGGCAGCGTGCCCATCCCGCTAAATACGTCTGGGTACTGGGTTAGGATGTCGTCGATGCTGGCTTGAAGATCTGAATGGGATGGCGTTGTGGTGTAGACCCTTTGAATGAGGTTCAGTTGCTTGCAGGCGTGCGCACCTCGCAGGGACGCCCTGTCTGGTTTAACAATCTCGAAGCGTAAGCTTGCTTGTGTGTGCCGGCTGGACACCTGCAGATGGCAGGACCCCAGTGCCTTGACGGCGTTTCCATTGTAGTCCAGGAGTTTGCAGGCAGCTGGAAGGATTGTCGGGGGCTTCTTGATTCTCTTGAAGTCCACCTGCGAAATCAGGTTGACGGAGTCACCTGTGTCCAGTTTGAACGGGATGGGGCAGTGGTTGACCTTCATCACTGCTCGCCATTCGTCCTCGGAATCCACGGCCAGGATTGATTGGACTCGCGATGTGTCCGGTATGGCGTATTCGCACTTTGTAACAATGCCCACTCGGTAAGTGTTGTCCAGGTATTCATCACCTGGATCCGTCGCACTGCCTGGATCAGAGACATGCATTCGGTGTTGCACACTTCTGATGCGCCGCTGTCGGAATTGGGAGCGCTGGTTCCTGACTGGTGGTGCAGATCTGCACAGGGCTGCACAGTGGTTTGGTTTCCCACAGTTTAAACAGCCTTTGCCTCTTGCAGGGCAGTTTTTAAAAAAATGGGCGATGCCGCAGTCATGACGCTCAGTGCGTCGTTGCGCATGCGCGGTGCGGTTCTCGGATGTCTGCACCTGCGCAGTGCGGTTTTCGGCCGCTTCGTGTTCCCGATCGCATTGCGCATGCATCGGGCCCCGGGAAGAGCGCGCAAAATGGCCACTTTCGTCAATGTGGAGGCGCTGCATCCGGGAGACGGCCTGAACACTCCCCACCTCCTGGGAGGCTTGTTTTTCACTTTCTGCCGTTTTGTACTGTGAATAGCCATTTTAGAGTGCTCATGCACAGTACACGTTTCAATCGCCACTGGCAGGGTCATGTGCTTGATTTTCAACAATTGCTCTCGCAGAGGATCAGAGTGGACTCCAAAAACGATTTGGTCTCTGACCATGGACTCAGTGATATCAAAGAAGTTGCAGGATTGCGCTAGCAGTCTAAGGGTAGTTAGATAGGATTCGTCTTTACCTTGCATCCTCTGCTTGAAGATGTAGCGCTCAAAGATTTTGTTGGTGTCCACCTCGCAGTGGCTGTCGAATTTGTCCAGGATGGTTTGGTACTTCGTTTTGTCCTGCCCTTCGGAAAAGTGAAAGGAGTTGAGGATCTGTATCGCATGGTCACCCGCAGTGGTGAGTAGAAGAGCTATCTTCCGAGCATCGGTCGCGCCATTGAGGTCGGATGCTTCCATGTATAGTTGAAATTTCTGTTTGAATGATCGCCAGCTGGCACTAAGATTGCCGGTGGTCCTGAGCTGATGAGGAGCCTGAATCTTGTCCATTGTGCCTGTATTCAGTAGCTGGTTGTCACGGATCTTGCTGAGTTGAACTAAATAGATCGAACAGTCACTCCTGATATCATGTTGTGTTATGCAGCTTCGGATAACACAGGCTGCTACTTGATGCAGTCTTAACTAAAGGATGCTCCAAACTCTGAAATGAGTTCAACGTGTTTATTGAACTATGAACACAGTTCTCAAATGAGTTCGACTCTCTGCTAATCTAACTGTAGTAACTCAGTCTAACTGTAGCAGCTTGCTCTAAGCCACGTGCTGGGGTGTGATGCTGCTGATCAACCCTGTCTAACTCTCTAGATGTCTGTCTATGGAAAGAGGCAGGGTGTGAGTGCCTCATCCCTTTTATAGTGTCTATGTCATGCCCCCTTGTGGTGATGCCACCTCTGAGTGTCCTGACTGCCCATTGGTTGTGTCCTATTCTGAGTGTTCATTGGTTGCATGTTTGCATATCATGACAAAGGGTAGATCGATCATGCCGACGCCGTGGGTTCATTATCCATGAAGCCTTCTCAACCTTGCCCCTCGCCTGAGGGTGGCGTGACCCTCAGGTGAAATCGCCAGCACTCGACTCTCTTTCTCCCTCAAAAGGGGAGAGGAGCCTGTGGTCAGCGATCGTCTCATTTCGCAATCACACAGCGCCTCGCAGACCACTGCTGTTTTGCTGCTCGGAGATTGCCCTGTGGTTATGTCATGCGCTATTTAAAATGCGTGTACATGTGAAGCTTGTTTCCTTTGCTGTGTGTTTACAGGGCCTCGGGAGGAGACAATCTGCAGAAAAGGGCAAAGCCACTTCGCATTGTGACCTTAAGCCTTTGAGCAACAGAGCAAGGCATGCAAAATAAAACAGCAGGCAGCAGCTTGTTGCGGGGGCGGGGGGGTGGGGTTTCATTTTGCAGCTTTGCATGCGTACGTGATTAGATAGCAAGAAATAGCTGTCAACGCCTACGGCTCGGATTAGCTGCCGCTCGAATCTTTGTTTCCCATCAGCAGGACTGAGTATAAGCTTTCTAATATTAGGCCCAAGACTGCAGGCGCGGGTCTCCAGGGATAGTTGCACCATGAAGCCGAATGCATTTGCATTGACCCAGTTGATTCTCGGAGGTAGTCACTGCTCTCCATTCCCAACTTGATCGGCACAGCGCCCCAGCAATGGCCCATCGCCAACAACAACATGATGTTCCTTTTGGGGCGGAAATCCTTAGAATCCCCACAGTGCAGAAGGAGGCCATCCAATGCTCAGCCCCCCCCCCCGCCCGATCCCTGTAACCCACCTAACCTGCTCATCTTTGGACTAGATAGGATTCGGAACAGGAGCTTCAAGTTGAAAGGAAGGGGTGTTACACGCTGCTCTATAAGACCACCCAGGATAAAAAGTTGGGGCACTCCAAATTTAGACATTTAAGCAGTCACAGTTTTGTTATGGGATGCCCAGTGTTGAGGGGTGATACCTCGAGATCGGCAGCTCCTGAATGGTGACTGGCCTTTGTATCAGTGTGAGACTGCGATCCGTCATTGTGGGCCCCAGCCAAGGTCAACATGGTGCCGGCATAGATGGTTCCGGGGAGGGGTGGGGGGGGTGTGAGCCCTGTTAACGCTACTGCTGCTTCACATGCACAGCTGGGGGGGGGGGGAGCCCTGTTAATGCTACTGCTGCTTCCCTCCTTCTTACTTTCAACCGCATTTTCTCTCAAAGGTCACCGAGGCCCGCCACTAAAGCTTGGACATGCCCACCACGACTTACTCCAGACATTTAGGGCTGCCTCGGATTGTCCATTGTTGAGAAGATAGTATTGAGCCTCAGTCTCTTGGCCCTGAAACTCCATCTCCAGCCTTCCTCGCCACGCAGATAGCAGATGTGGCTCCCCCCTGAGTACCTGTGGCATATTTCACATCAGGACACGAGAGCAGCAGATGCAATTGCCTCGCTGACACACTTGCAAAGGTCACAATATGGCGTCCTGCAAGTAATAGCTTGCAGGATGCGTGGCCAGGCTGCACACTCGTAAATGAGCCCAATGTTCAGTCATGCACATGTGGGATTATTGAGTAACCACAGGACTGAGAACATGAAAGAAACAAGCAACAGCAGATCATTATCGGGCCAAATCTCAGACGCTTAAATTCCTGCGACCAATTGAAGGGGCGAGGAGCAAGGTGGAACCCAGGAATCGTCCAAACTGTACGAGTCAGCATATATTTACAAATGCCCAAACTATTTACAATGGTTGCAAACCTGTTCCACCCGTGCGCCTCCAAAACGTTCGTACACTTTATTTGCCAAATGCCAAGTGAGCCCTGACATCCACGATTGAGATGAAAGCAGCCTGCTGACTGCTCTGCCCTCTTGACTGTGATGACGTTGTGGGTGCCCTCGGGTAGCCCTGGTCTAGACAGCCCCAGGCTGCTACAGTTATCCTGCTCAGCTGCAGGGGCACCTTCTTGGCCTGACCTGGTTGGCGGTGGGGTCGCTGGTGGAGGTGGAGTACCCGGGCGTCCTTGGAAGCTTCTGGGATGAAGCACCTGAGGGGGATCGGGTGGTGCTCCTCGATCGTGCAAGTGTCCAGTGACACCTCCCGGACACCTTGAGGAAAAGGGGCACCCTCAGAGGGACGGTGGTGGTGGAGAGGGGGGGGCACTGCTGCACTATACCCATATCTAGTGCGATGAATGTAGAAATCTCAGGTATATATTGTATTGGATGTCTGTGGTGCAGTAAGGGTTAAAAGCCTGGGTTAGTGTGATGTGCGACTGCTGCATTGGTGTTTCTAAAAACCCCGGTTTGAAAGACAGCCAGGCTTTCATAGAATCACAGAATGTACATGCAGAAGGAGGCTATTTGGCCCATCGAGTTTGCACTGGCCCTTGGAAAAAGCACCCTACTTAAACAAATGCCTCTACCCGATACCCGTGTACCCCACCTAACCTTTTGGACACGATGGGGCAATTTATCATGACCAACCTTTGTGGTTACATCAGGGATAATCGGAAAAGTGAGGGCTCATGGAATTTTGTTTACTTTAAAGAAGATTCCCCGGGGAGTTGATGCTTAGAGACTAGGGCGCGATTCAACAGAAAAACAATCTGTGTCTGGTTTTGGGGCATTTCTCGGCTGCTGCAGAACCGAGGAACACCCCGCTTTTCAACACCATTTTACCATTTTCTTGGCATCGGGGAGCCCAGGCCGCAATTCAGTTATTTGTGGCTGGAGGGTCCGGCAGGAAAGGCTCCTTGTGGATCGGGGTGCCATTTTGGAAGGCTTCCCGAAACCTTCCACCGTCCTTTCTCCCCCCCCCCCCCCCCCCCCCCGCAGGATCGCTTTCAACCCCACCAACCTCGAGGAGGGCCCGGGAAAAACCCCCACACCCTCCCTCTGCCTAGCAAGGGCTTCACCCCAGGCCCGATCCCTGGCAGTGCCAACCTGGCACCCAGGCACCCTGACACTGCCACCCTGGCAGTGTCCCTGCCACCCTGGCAGTGTCCCTGCCAGCCTGGCGTTTCGCGTGTTGCAGATCGCGAGATTCAACAGCCGCATCCCAACACCAAGTCGGACACGGGGAGGACGCTAAATCGCGCCAATCATGCTTGGCCTTAGTAAGAATGATGTAGTCAATGAGGGGCTGAAGCAGTCAGGTGTTGAAGTCAGGACTTCTAAAAAAAAATACTGCAGCAGTCATACACACACACTAACCCAGGCTTTTAACCCTTAGTGCACCAAGCCCAGTTGTGGAGTTCAGTTAATGGTTTGGCTGTGAACAGGCCAGCAGTTTCTCTCGAAGCAGTGAGTTAAAGATTTGCCTGTGAACGGGAGAGGAGCTTTTTGCCTAAGGTTGCCACAGGATTACCGGCTGCACATCTGAATAGAGCTCCCTTTAAAAGACTGATTGGAGATAAAGAAAAGTCTAGTCAGGAAACAGCCCCCAGCCTCTCATCTGGGTCAGACCACTGCTTAGCCTGCCAGCCTTTGAGAAACCTGTTCCTCTCCGGTTCACAGGCAAATCTTTAACTCACTGTTTTCAGAACAGCTGCTTATCTGGTCTGTCCCCAGTTAAATCTTTCATGAAACTGTCTTGCCAGAAGCTGAAGACTCAATGCCTGACTGCTTCAGGCCCGGCTCCTGCTATTAACTCCTTCATTTTCCTCACACTGAACACAGTGGGCTGGATTCTCCGTTTCAGAGTCGAAGGGCTCTATTCTCCGATTCTGGGCGGGATTCTCCGACCCTCGGCGCGGGGGGCGGAGAATTACCCAAAATAGGCTCCCATGCCGACACGCCATTCTCCAGCGACCGGTGAATCGCCGCCAGGTATCTTTAGCCTTAGTTTATTAGCTCTGATTACGTCACCTTTGCTCACGAGTCGCCAGGTATCTTTATGATACCGCCATGTGTTTCAAGTTCAAGTTATGATTAATAAGTCAGCACACCGCTTAGTAAGATTGAAATCAACGGTCATTTATTATATACAACAAGTAATGTTTACACAATAATCCTACTATCTATATAATAAACCTATCATTACTGGCCAATACTTACCTTTAGGAAGAGCCCACCAGGTAAGGGAAACGAATGGCTTATCCAATCGGATCTGGCCCGCGGGATTCAAAAGGCTGCTACAGGTCGGTGGCTAGGAGTCTTTATCGGAAAGCGATCGCTGGATTCAAATTTACAGTTGCCGGTTGATGTTCTTGCGAAGGTCTCGAGCAGGCGAAGAAGGGAGAGAGAGCGATCTGAACTTGGCCCCTCACTTTATAGGGTCCAGGAGCTTCCCGCCTCTCGGGGCGGCCCTTGACCCTGAGTCCCAAGTGATTGGACTTGTTCCCAATCCCTGGATTCGATGCGTCCAATGGTGAGGCGATTCCCCGATCGGGGGGTGGTCGCTCACCTGCCTTTGTTTCGGCCACTGCAGGCGGCGACAGGTCTGGCCCGGTATTCAATTGCTAATATGTTGCAATTGTTCCCGGGGATAGCCGATTTAACTGCAGATGTCTGGGTTGAGGGGCTGTTAATAGTCCTAAGTATAACTGCAGATGTCTGGGTTGGTGGGCTGTTAATAGTCCGGAGTATCGATCTGGGCCAACTTCCCCAGAGCCGGATATGATATTCTGCCTGCAGCTGTCCGTTTGTGTCTTGTTACCTGCTTTTCCCATCAGCCTTTCCGGTTAGCCATTTTAAATCGGGTTTTGGCCAAATTAATCGGGAAGCAGCCATTTTACGTGGCTACAGGGCCGAGTGGCCGCCGGCGTGGTTCACATGTTGTCCCACCCAACGGGACCACGGCATTCTGGCTGCGGCGACCGTCCAGGTGGTGGGGGGGGGGGGCGGATCCGACTCCGGTGGGGGGGGGGGGGCCTGCACGGTGGCCAGGCCCACGATCGGTGGCTACCGGTTGGCGGGATCGCTCATTCCGGGGGGGGTGGGGGGGTGGCGTAAGTTGCTCCTCGGCAGGCCCGCTGTAGGGCCCCGCCATGCTGTGTGGGGGCCGGCGTGACGAGGGCTGGCGCGCGCATGCGCGGACCCGCGGGCCTAACTGCAGGGCCCCGCTGGCCGCCGGAGCTGCGGGATGCACGCCGACGCCCTGCTAGTCCCCCTGAAGTCGGAGATTCACCCCGGACTTTCTGGGAAAATGTCCAGAGTGATTGTCGCCCGTTTTCCGGCGGGCGTAAGGGGGGAATCCCGCCCCCTGTCCCCACGCCGGCATGGGAACGGCGGCGTTTTACGCCAGGAAAGCTGGCGCCAATCGGCCACCGATTCCCCATTTTGCTGGGGGCTAGCAAAACGGCAGCGTAAAGCGCCCGGATCTAGCTGCCGATACACCCCAGAGAATTGCCGGGTCGGTGGCTGTGCATGCAGCGGCCACACCGTGCTTCATGGCGGGCGCAGCCTGCGGATCCGCCCGCGAAATAGTCCCCCCTTTGGCCGGCTCGCACCCCCCCGACTCCCCCCACAGTACCCCCCAGCCCTGAAAAATGTCCACCCCTGCCCCTCGACCCTCCCCCGACTGTGGCGGCGCTGGACTGACTCTCAAGCCGCCACGCCGATTTCCCGACGGGTGGGACCACACGTGTCCCGCGTCTACGGGAACTCGGCCGGTCGGGGGCGGAGCACCTTTAAACCAGGACTTCCCCCAAAAAAATACTGCAGCAGTCATACACACACTAACCCAGGCTTTTAACCCTTAGTGCACCAAGTACATCAGAAATCCCTACATTCATCGCAAGAGCGAGAGGATTCGAGTACAGCAGGGATGTGTTGCTGCAATTATACAGGGCCTTGGTGAGGCCACACCTGGAGTATTGTGGGCAGTTTTGGTCTCCTTATCTGAGGAAGGATATTCTTGCTATGGAGGGAGTGCAGCGGTTTGGCAGAATGATTCTCAGGATGGCAGGACTGACGTACGAGGAGAGATTGAGGTGTTTGGGATTGTATCCGCTGGAGTTAAGAACAATTATAGTAATAGCTTTTTGTCACAAGTAGGCTTCAATGAAGTTCCTGTGAAAAGCCCCTAGTCGCCACATTCCGGCGCCTGTTCGGGGAGGCCGGTACGGGAATTGAACCTGCGCTGTTGGCCTTGTTCTGCATTACAAGCCAGCTGTTTAGCCCCCTGTCCTAAACCAGCCCTTATGGAATGAGGGGGGATCTCACAGAAACCCATAAAATTATGACACGATTGGACAGGGTAGATGCAGGAAGGATGTGCCCGATGGTGGGAGTCTGCAGAACCCGGGGTCACAGTTTGAGGTTACGGGGTAGACCATTTAGGACAGAGATGAGGAGAAATGTATTCACCGAAAGCAGTTGGGGCGAAAATATTGTATGTTTACAAGAAGCAGTTAGAAGCACTTGAGGCGAAGGGATCGAAGAATATAGGGGGACGGCAGGATCAGGCTATTGATTTGGATGATTAGCCTTGATTATAATTAATGGCAGCGCTCGCTCGAGGGGCCGAAAGGCCTCCTCCTGCTCCTATTTTTAATGTTGTTCTTTAACTCCGAAAATTGAGAGCATGAAGTGACTGGCCCATATTTAGTGCACATATCCCATCACCTGGTCAGGCCTGCAAGCCACCATCACTGTGCATTCGCACACTTAGACAGCCGGAGGCCTTTCACGGTGTCGGTTGGCTGTGAGTCGATGGTGCATTTACCCTGGCAGAACACCGCCCATCACACATCCTCATCCTGCACGATTGGGCGTCCCCACACCCGCCAACTTTCACTGCCACCTCCGTCCAGGCTGCCGTGGTCAGATGGGGTGATCCCGAAGAAACAGCACCTCTTTCCTTGGCTGCGGAGAATCCCCAGCGAGGCGCTGCTGAGCCGTGAGAGGCAGTACGTTGTCTGCTCTGGGAGGCTCTCACTGATAAGAGTCTTGAAGACCAGCCAGCCTGCAATGCTGCCCGTTTAATATGGCACCCTGACCTTTGATCCCATGAGGTAATGGTGGCAAAGGTGACTCAATGCTCTCCCCCGCCATGAGACTCACTGAGCTCCTTTTGCGCGTGTCAGCTGTCTTCCCCCCCCCCCCCCCCCCCGCAACAAGCCCTTAAGATAAAGGGCAACATTTCATCAACATCCAATTATGCTTTGCCCCCTTCCACGAGACTATGATGATTCCTGTATTTGGACCCACCGACACACAGTGACAAAATATACTTCAGCAACTCACCAAGGTTCCTTCAGCAGTATCTTCCAAACCTGCAACCCCTACCATCTAGAAGGACAAGGGCAGCAGATGCCTGGGAACCCCACCTCTTTCTCTGCACCTTGCTACAACTGTGACATTATATTCTGCAGTCTCTCCTCCCTTCCCTATGTACGGTTTGCATTATCTGTGCAGCATGCAAGAAACAATACTTTTCACTGTATACTAATACATGTGACAATAATAAATCAAATCAAATTCCCTTCCCAGCCACTATCGTAGGAACATAGGTATTAGAAGGGGTCTGTCATACCTCCTCTCTAACCTGCTCCACCATTCAATTAAATAGTGGTTGATCGACCTCAACACCATTTTTCCAAACTATTCCCGCATACCTTGACGTTTTCGCAATTGAGAAATCTACCGATCTGTGCCTCGAACATGCTAAATGGCTGAGCCTCCAAAACGCTGACTCGGAAGTGTATCGACGTTCCGTCACTGCTGCTGAGTCAAATCCCGGAATTCCCTTCCTAACAGCACTGCGGCAGGACCTACACCGCATGGACTCTGGTGGTCGAAGATGGTGGCTCTACACTGCCTTCTCACAGAAAATTACAGTTCAACAACAAATGTTGGCCTCTCGAGCAATGCTCACTGCCATAATTCTTAACTTCCCGCTATTTAAAAAATACTCTGATCTGTCTTGATCCAAAGTGAACAGGTTCCCATTTTCCCACAATAAACGCCATCTGCTACAGTTTTGCACACCCACGAAAGATGACGCGGATATTATAGCAATGTAATTTTTGCATCGTGTGTTGCAGCCATACAGACACAGTGACATCATAGAATTTACAGTGCAGAAGGAGGCCATTCGGCCCTTGGAAAGAGCACCCTACCACCTCCACCCTATCCCCATAACCCCGCCCCACTGTTTTGGACACTAAGGGCAATTTATCACGGCTAATCCCCTCAACCTGCACATCTTTGGACTGTGGGAGGAAACCGGAGCACCCGGAGGAAACCCACGCAGACACGGGGAGAAGGTGCAGACTCTGCATATCCAGTGACCCAGCAGGGAATCGAACCTGGGACCCCGGAGCTGTGAAGCAACTGTGCTAACCACCCGCGCTACTGTGCTGCCCAGTGTGGAGAAGCTTTCTTTTAGGACAGTTATGAGTCACTGGGGATTGGTTTCAACAGTTGCAGGATGACCATCCATGAAGTCACGAAGGTTCTGGACGGGGGAAGACGAGAGCGAGGAGTTCCTTTTTGATCGGAGCATAACGGGCCCCGGTGTCAGTGAGGGATCTTGATGCAAGGCTATTAGTCCGACATTCTGGATGCAGACTGTGCTAAGTCCGTGCTGGGGGGCATCTGTTGATGTGAGTCCGGTTGCCTGAATGGCACGTATTGTAGCACCGGTGAGGGGCTGAGCGGCTGAAGAAGACTGTGCGGTGCTCCTGCCAAAGACATTCGATGTCTTGGCGGAGGAACTGTTGAAGAAGTCATGTGACCTCACTGTAAAGTGGGGTGAACTCACAACGATCATTTGTCACACCAAGGAAGCGCTGTAAAGTGTGCTTGTCCACAGGAATGGCCAGGGGTGTCTTGAGACGCTAAGACGTAGGAGCAGAATTAGGCCACTCGGCCCATCGAGTCTGCTCCGCCACGCAATCACGGTTGATATGTTTCTCATCCCCATTCTCCTGCCTTATCCCCATAACCACGGTAGCACAGTGGTTAGCACCGTTGCTTCACAGCGCCAGGGATCCGGGCTCGATTCCCGGATTGGATCAGTCTGCGCGGAGTCTGCACATCCTCCCCGTGTGTGCGTGGGTTTCCTCCCACAGTCCAACGATGTGCAGGTTAGGTCGATTGGTCACGCTAAATTGCCTCGTACTGTCCAAACGTTAGGTGGGGTTGCTGGGTTGCCAGTATAGGGTGGAGGTGTCGGCTTAGGTAGGGTGCTGTTTCAGGGGCCGCTGTAGACTCGATGGGCCGAATGGCCTCCTTCTGCACTGTAAATTCTATGATTCTATGAAAGCCTGATCCCCTTATTAATCAAGAACCTATCCATCTCCACAGCCTTCTGCAGAAAAGAGTTTGACAGATTCACCACTCTCTGGCTGAAGAAATTCCTCCTCATCTCAGTTTTAAAGGATCGTCCCTTCAGTCTGAGACTGTACCCTCGGGTCCTAGTCTCTCCTACTCGTGGGAACATCCTCTCCACGTCCACTCTATCTAAATAGTCTTGTCTTGGATCTTCACACATCGGCTTGGGGTAAGTGCCCCATAAAAGGAGCCTGATTTACCCTGAATCTGCATTTCACAGCGTTAAGCGACAGGTTTATGGTCCTGATTCTGCCGAGGATGATGTAAGGGTGCATCCTGTTCTTGCACAGTCTGATCCCAGACCAGGATGCTTTCAACAATGATTTTGCAGGGTCGGCCTGTAAGGAGTCGCTCCATGCAGCGCTGCAAGTCCTCACTGCCTGTGAGACGGACATACGGAGAAAACAATCGGCTGGATTCTCCGTCCCGCCGCGCCAGATTCCTGGTTCGGCACGCCGGCGGGATGCTCCGTTTCGCCGGCTGGTCAATGGGGTTTCCCACTGTGGGGCCGCCCCACACCGTCGGGAAACCCCCAGGCCGCCGGCAAAACGGAGCATCCCACCGGCGGAGAATCCAGCCCAATATCGGCCGACTGGCGACTTGAATGTGATAAGTTTCAAAGATTCCTCATCGAGCAGGATCTTCCATAACCCACGCTTCACATCCAGGATGCTGAACACCTTGGCATTAGACATGTCAGCTATCACCTGTCTTCATAGGGTGATGAAGTCTGAGCAGTGCCTTGTTTAAGTGAACTGGGTCAATGTAGATCTTGCCCATACCTACTTCCTTTACTTTAGCCTCCATTGCTGAACCCCATTCTGCGTCTATGGGGGTTATGACACCCAGTGTCGATATTTGATGCAGCTCATTGATTACGTTCTGCCTCGTGGCTATTGGATGTCTTCTCGAAGCACAAACTGTTGGTGGTACAGAGTCATCCAATCTCATGTGGTATATTACCGGTAATTTACCCATGATGTCGCGGTTGAAGAACTCTCTGTACTCTCTCATTTCACGGGCCTGGTGCTGCAGAGCAGGTACCTCTGGACCAGGTTGGATGTGCCCCAGTGTGGTGCTGTCCCGAAGACCGAGAAGTGGCCTTATGTTCTGGCCAGCTATAAGGAACTTGTTGTCCTGTGTGCACTGGAGGTGGTCACACCTTCTATGCAGATGGTTTGCCCGACATAGACACGGTTGCACAAGTGGGCAGCAAGGTAGCACAAGTGGATAGCACTGCGGCTTCACAGCTCCAGGGTCCCAGGTTCGATTCACTATCTTGTGCGGAGTCTGCACGTTCTCCCCGTGTCTGCGTGGGTTTCCTCCAGGTGCTCCGGTTTCTTCCCACAGTCCAAAGATGTGCAGGTTAGGTGGATTGGCCATGATAAATTTCCCTCAGTGACCAAGAAAAGGTTAGGAAGGGTTATTGGGATACGAGGATAGGGTGGAAGTGAGGGCTTAAGTGGGTCGGTGCAGACTCGATGGGCCGAATGGCCTCCTTCTGCACTTTGTAGGTCATGAGGTCTGCCTGGGTATTGGGGTCCAGTGCTGCATATCAGTCCAGTCCCTGTAGCATTGGGCTGGGAAATACGTTACACTTTGTTCCAGTTTCTATCTTTAACTTCAGTTTTGCAATGTTGCAACTCATGATGAGAGTGGTGAAGACCTCACCCTTTCATGTGACAGTGTTGACACTCTCGCAGGTGCGTGTTATTGGAGGCTCAGTGGTTTGATTGCTCTGGCTGAGCGCCGGTTCATTTACTCTGCTGATACTCCTACCCTTGAGGGACTGACTGGCTTCAACGGTAGCATGGCGGTTAGCACAATTGCTTCACAGCTCCAGGGTCCCAGGTTCGATTCCCGGCTTGGGTCACCATCTGTGCGGAGTCTGCACGTTCTCCCCGTGTGTGCGTGGGTTTCCTCCCGGTGCTCCGGTTTCTTCCCACAGCCCAAAGATGTGCAGGTTAGGTGGATTGGCCATGATCAATTGCCCTTAGTGTCCAAAATTGCCCTTAGTGTTGGGTGTGGTTACTGGGTTATGGGGATAGGGTGGAGGTGTTGACCTTGGGTGGGGTGCTCTTTCCAAGAGCCGGTGCAGACTTGATAGGCCGAATGGCCTCCTTCTGCACTGTAAATTCTATGAATGTGGCTCCCATCAAGAGAGCCACTGTGATTTCGATGCACTGTTCAGATCTTTGGTTCACATTGCTAAAGGCGTGCGCGTCGAGTATTAGGATCTGTACCCGCAGGCAAAATGTTCTCAAACATTTTTAGAATTATTTGGGGGTCCTCTTTCTCCTCTTGCATTTGAAATACAAATGACTCAAACTTCCCGACTGCCTTGGGGTCGCTAGATTTAGGAAGGTAAACTTGTACCGTTTTTGATTTATCCCATAATCCAGCAACGCACTATATACGCCTCTCCTTTTCAAACATGATCAGGTTGTCCGCGGCATTTTCATCAAATACGAGCAAGTCGATGCGGCAAAGTCCATGTGCCAAACTGCCCACTCCTGACACTATGTGCTGGGTTCCAAAAGACTGCAACAAACACTATTTTATTCATTACCTCAGCAGCGACTCCCGTGTTTGCACTCTGCCCGTGCTGCGGAGGGAACCCCCATGCTTCCGTTGTGTGGCCTCGTAGGTAACCGCGTCATCACGTCATCGTTAGGCCACACGGTCAGTCGACAATAGGAACGTTCGTGATCGGAACCATGCAGATGATATTTATCCACATGAATGGTCATTCATTGGGGATTAAGATGTTGGTCAAGCATCTATCAGTCTATGAAGATAAATGGATTGGTGGTTTTATTAGGGTGGCATGATATTTATTTAGGGTGGCAAAGGCGCCCGGCGGTTAGCACTGTTGCTTCAAAAGGGGCTGATTTAGCACAGCGGGCTAAACAGCTGACTTGTAAGTCAGAAGAATGCCAGCAGCGCGGGTTCAATTCCCGTACAGGCCTCCCCGAACAGGCGCCGGAATGTGGCGACGAGGGGCTTTTCACAGTAACTTCATTGAAGCCTACTAGGGGCTGGTTTAGCACACTGGGCTAAATTGCTGGCTTTGAAAGCAGACCAAGGCAGGCCAGCAGCACGGTTCAATTCCCGTACCAGCCTCCCCAAACAGGCGCCGGAATGTGGCGACT
This sequence comes from Scyliorhinus torazame, assembly GCF_047496885.1. Taxonomy (NCBI): domain Eukaryota; kingdom Metazoa; phylum Chordata; class Chondrichthyes; order Carcharhiniformes; family Scyliorhinidae; genus Scyliorhinus; species Scyliorhinus torazame. The sequence continues at coordinate 25,477,459 of NC_092737.1, read as the reverse complement.
AGGGGCTTTTCACAGTAACTTCATTTGAAGCCTACTTGTGACAATAAGCGATTTTCATTTCATTGCACCAGGGACCCAGATTTGATTCACGGCTTGCTTCTCCGTCTGTGCGGAGTCAGCATGTCCTCTCCATGTCTGCGTGGGTTTCCTTCGGGTGCTCCGGATTGCTCCCACAGGTCCCGAAAGACGTGCTTGTTAGGTGAATTGGACATTCTGAATTCTCCCTCTGTGTACCCGCATAGGCGCCGGAATGTGGCGAGGGGATTTTCACAGTAACTTCTTTGCACTGTTAATGTCAGCCTGCTTGTGACAAAAATAAAGATTACTATTATTAAAATACACACCCTGTGAATTTGCAACCTCAGTTTATTTGTCTAAGCACAGAAGGATTATACACACGAACCGAAAACCTCTCAACAAACATGTGAAAGATGAAAAACATGTAATCAGAGAACTTAGCAAAACCAGTTTGAACCCTTGAGATAGGGAAGTGGGGTTACAAATATGTCCTCAGTCAGGTCATGTGAATCACGTAGTGCAACATCTTGGTGTCTGAGGCACGGAGCAAGTCTAATTGAAGCTCAGTTAATGGACAGGGCAAAGAAGGAAATATAACGTTCAACTCCAGTTCAGCGGCAAAGCAAAAAGAAATAATTCACGAGAGAAAGAGACAGTGTGGGGGGGGGGAGAGACAGAGTGTGGGGGGGGGGAGAGACAGAGTGTGGGGGGGGGGAGAGACAGAGTGTGTGGGGGGGGAGAGACAGAGTGTGGGGGGGAGAGAGACAGAATGTGGGGGGGGGGGAAACAGAGTGGGGGGGGAAACAGATTGGGGGGGGAGAGACAGAGTGTGGGGGAGAGACAGAGTGAGGGGGAGAGACAGGGTGAGGGGGAGAGACAGGGTGAGGGGGAGAGACAGGGTGAGGGGGAGAGACAGGGTGAGGGGGAGAGACAGAGTGAGGGGGAGAGACAGAGTGAGGGGGAGAAACAGAGTGAGGGGGGAGAGACAGAGTGTGGGGGAGACAGAGTGTGGGGGAGACAGAGTGGGTCAAACAGAAAGTAACTTTTATTTACAACAATATTTTCACAGCACACCATGCAGGGGCTGGTTTAGCACACTGGGCTAAACAGCTGGCTTTTAAAGCAGACCAAAGCAGGCCAGCAGCACGGGTTAAATTCCCGTACCAGCCTCCCCGAACAGGCACCGGAATGTGGCGACTAGGGGTAACTTCATTGAAGCCTACTTGTGACAATAAGCGATTTTTATTTTTCATTTTTTTCCTGACTTGAAAACATATTGGCCGTTCCTTCAGTTCACTATTGGTTCTCTTTGTAGACTGTACCATTCCGGCCAGCTGGTACCGGACTGTACCATACAGCTGAAAGGTTAACAATTGCCCCGGGCCCTTATCGGAGGAGCTCTTTTTCCCCCAAGATTCAAGGGGTAACCAATTTTCCCCACCCAATAGGATGAGGACAAGTTACAACAGTGACCTAAAGCCGGGCTTGAACCCGGGCCCCTGGCACTGTGAGGCGGCTGTACCATCCAGGCGAGTGAGCGCAAGGAAGCGATGATGGATAAGAAACAGAAGGATTTAATAAACCTACTCACTACACTCGCTACTCCCCGAAGGATCTCTTCCACGCTCAGCCCTTTCCTGGGCCGGGAATTTATGACCCAGTGTACCCTTGTTAAGGATGAAGTCCCGCTCCCTCATCGGGGGGATATCGTACTCAGGTGGGGCCACGGGGAACCTGACGGTACAGACATTGGGTCGGGTTATAACAGCAGCAGTGCTAACCACTGGCCACCAAGCTGCACCCAGAGTGAGAGAAAAAGGGAGAGATAAAGAGTGAGAGAGGCAGTGGTTTTTAAAAATTCATTCATGGGATACACCACCGATTGTCCATCCCTAACTGCCCTTGAGGAGGTAGCGATAAGCTGCCATTCTGAACCACTGCAGTCCGTGTGGTGTAGGTACACCCACAGCGCTGTTAGTGAGGGACTTCCAGGATTTTGACTCGGCGACAGTGAAGGAACGGCCGATTTATTTCCCAGTCAGGGTGGCGTGCGTCTTGGAGGGAGACTTGCAGATGGTGGAGTTCCCCTGGTGCCACCCTGGGCCTTCGAGGTGGTAGAGGCCACAGCTTCGGAAGGTGCCGGTGGAGGAGATTTCTGGGCCAGGGTTTGGAAAACTCCAAGGGGAATCATGGAGTTCATCCGACCTACAACTGTTTATCGATTTTGGTTACGATGAACACAAGGGCCTGCCTTTCAGGGGTTATTCCACAGAGGCCTTAAGTACTTTGAATCAAAAACAAGCTTTATTCTACGAATTTAGTTAACATTCTTAGAAACACACACAGTGAGCATTTTTATCAACTACAGACAGCTACAGTAATCTATGTATCACCCTTAATGAATTCCCCTTTAACTGTTCCAATTTAATAACAAGATCCAATAAACCAGAAACCCCTTTTCAAAGGTGTGGCCCAGCACACGGCACTCTTACTATCTTTCAAACTTGGTATGGATACACCTGCGTCCTTTCCAAAACAGCAGGTTTGAAACCCTTCCAGAAAAGAGAGAGCATTTAAACACATGGCTACAGGGATGGTGCAGGCGGGAGGGATTCAGATTTTTGGATAACTGGGGCTCTTTCTGGGGAAGGTGGGACCTCTACAGACAGGATGGTCTACATCTGAACCTGAGGGGCACAAATATCCTGGGGGGGAGATTTGTTAGTGCACTTTGGGGGGGGCTTAAACTAATGCAGCAGGGGCATGGGAACCTGGATTGTAGTTTTAGGGTACGGGAGAATGAGAGTATAGAGGTCAGGAGCACAGATTTGACGTCGCAGGAGGGGGCCAGTGTTCAGGTTGGTGGTTTGAAGTGTGTCTACTTCAATGCCAGGAGTATACGAAATAAGGTAGGGGAACTGGCAGCATGGGTTGGTACCTGGGACTTCGATGCTGTGGCCATTTCGGAGACATGGATAGAGCAGGGACAGGAATGGATGTTGCAGGTTCCGGGGTTTAGGTGTTTTAGTAAGCTCAGAGAAGGAGGCAAAAGAGGGGGAGGTGTGGCGCTGCTAGTCAAGAGCAGTATTACGGTGGCGGAGAGGATGCTAGATGGGGACTCATCTTCCGAGGTAGTATGGGCTGAGGTTAGAAACAGGAAAGGAGAGGTCACCCTGTTGGGAGTTTTCTATAGGCCTCCAAATAGTTCTAGGGATGTAGAGGAAAGGATGGCGAGGATGATTCTGGATATGAGCGAAAGTAACAGGGTAGTTATTATGGGAGATTTTAACTTTCCAAATATTGACTGGAAAAGATATAGTTCGAGTACAATAGATGGGTCGTTTTTTGTACAGTGTGTGCAGGAGGGTTTCCTGAAACAATATGTTGACAGGCCAACAAGAGGCGAGGCCACGTTGGATTTGGTTTTGGGTAATGAACCAGGCCAGGTGTTGGATTTGGAGGTAGGAGAGCACTTTGGGGACAGTGACCACAATTCGGTGACGTTTACGTTAATGATGGAAAGGGATAAGTATACACCGCAGGGCAAGAGTTATAGCTGGGGGAAGGGCAATTATGATGCCATTAGACGTGACTTGGGGGGGATAAGGTGGAGAAGTAGGCTGCAAGTGTTGGGCACACTGGATAAGTGGGGCTTGTTCAAGGATCAGCTACTGCGTGTTCTTGAGAAGTATGTACCGGTCAGACAGGGAGGAAGGCGTCGAGCGAGGGAACCGTGGTTTACCAAGGAAGTGGAATCTCTTGTTAAGAGGAAGAAGGAGGCCTATGTGAAGATGAAGTGTGAAGTTTCGGTTGGGGCGATGGATAGTTACAAGGTAGCGAGGAAGGATCTAAAGAGAGAGCTAAGACGAGCAAGGAGGGGACATGAGAAGTATTTGGCAGGAAGGATCAAGGAAAACCCAAAAGCTTTCTATAGGTATGTCAGGAATAAGCGAATGACTAGGGAAAGAGTAGGACCAGTCAAGGACAGGGATGGGAAATTGTGTGTGGAGTCTGAAGAGATAGGCGAGATACTAAATGAATATTTTTCGTCAGTATTCACTCAGGAAAAAGATAATGTTGTGGAGGAGAATGCTGAGCCCCAGGCTAATAGAATAGATGGCATTGAGGTACGTAGGGAAGAGGTGTTGGCAATTCTGGACAGGCTGAACATAGATAAGTCCCCGGGACCTGATGGGATTTATCCTAGGATTCTCTGGGAGGCCAGGGAAGAGATTACTGGACCTTTGGCTTTGATTTTTATGTCATCATTGGCTACAGGAATAGTGCCAGAGGACTGGAGGATAGCAAATGTGGTCCTTTTGTTCAAAAAGGGGAGCAGAGACAACCCCGGCAACTATAGACCGGTGAGCCTCACGTCTGTAGTGGGTAAAGTCTTGGAGGGGATTATAAGAGACAAGATTTATAATCATCTAGATAGGAATAATATGATCAGGGATAGTCAGCATGGCTTTGTGAAGGGTAGGTCATGCCTCACAAACCTTATTGAGTTCTTTGAGAAGGTGACTGAACAGGTAGACGAGGGTAGAGCAGTTGATGTGGTGTATATGGATTTCAGCAAAGCGTTTGATAAGGTTCCCCACAGTAGGCTATTGCAAAAAATACGGAGGCTGGGGATTGAGGGTGATTTAGAGATGTGGATCAGAAATTGGCTAGCTGAAAGAAGACAGAGGGTGGTGGTTGATGGGATATGTTCAGAATGGAGTACAGTCACAAGTGGAGTACCACAAGGATCTGTTCTGGGGCCGTTGCTGTTTGTCATTTTTATCAATGACCTAGAGGAAGGCGCAGAAGGGTGGGTGAGTAAATTTGCAGACGATACTAAAGTCGGTGGTGTTGTCGATAGTGTGGAAGGATGTAGCAGGTTACAGAGGGATATAGATAAGCTGCAGAGCTGGGCTGAGAGGTGGCAAATGGAGTTTAATGTAGAGAAGTGTGAGGTGATTCACTTTGGAAGGAATAACAGGAATGCGGAATATTTGGCTAATGGTAAAGTTCTTGAAAGTGTGGATGAGCAGAGGGATCTAGGTGTCCATGTACGTAGATCCCTGAAAGTTGCCACCCAGGTTGATAGGGTTGTGAAGAAGGCCTATGGAGTGTTGGCCTTTATTGGTAGAGGGATTGAGTTCCGGAGTCGGGAGGTCATGTTGCAGCTGTACAGAACTCTGGTACGGCCGCATTTGGAGTATTGCGTACAGTTCTGGTCACCGCATTATAGGAAGGACGTGGAGGCTTTGGAGCGGGTGCAGAGGAGATTTACCAGGATGTTGCCTGGTATGGAGGGAAAATCTTATGAGGAAAGGCTGATGGACTTGAGGTTGTTTTCGTTGGAGAGAAGGTTAAGAGGAGACTTAATAGAGGCATACAAAATGATCAGGGGGTTGGATAGGGTGGACAGTGAGAGCCTTCTCCCGCGGATGGATATGGCTGGCACGAGGGGACATAACTTTAAACTGAGGGGTAATAGATATAGGACAGAGGTCAGAGGTAGGTTCTTTACGCAAAGAGTAGTGAGGCCGTGGAATGCCCTACCTGCTATAGGAGTGAACTCGCCAACATTGAGGGCATTTAAAAGTTTATTGGATAAACATATGGATGATAATGGCATAGTGTAGGTTAGATGGCTTTTGTTTCGGTGCAACATCGTGGGCCGAAGGGCCTGTACTGCGCTGTATTGTTCTATGTTCTATGTTCTAAAACAACTATCACCTTTAAGTTATCAAGTAATCTGGAAACAGCTTTTAAACTGAAGACAGATACTTCTCTCCAACCGGTGCTGTACAACACCAGGTCAAACTCAAAGCAAAAGTTAAAAACTCAAGAGCAACAGCCCAGCTCCACCCACACAATGACATCACTGAAGCCATGTGATAAGACAAAAACATTTCTGAAAGGGACACTCACATGACAGGAGCCTTGATGAGTCGCTGCAATGCATCTTGTAGATGGGACACTGAGCATCCGCGGAGGACGTTTAAGGTGGTGGATGGGGTGCCAATCAAATGGGGTTGAGACAAAGAAAGAATACAAGCCAAAGCGAACCATGGACTGAGTGAAAGAAAGAGAGGCATGGTAAGGGAGGCAGACAGGGAGAACGAGGGAGGGAAAACATACTGTTATTCCCATCATTGTCTACTACTCCTTGGGCAGGTTGTAACGCTGGAGTCACTGAAGAAGGTGAGGTGGTATCCTGTTACTTTCTGTATGCTTTTAATCCTCGGTGATCCTTCTACCAAGTCGGCTTTGGCCAACCCAGACAACACCCCGGGTCTTCCTGATTTGGGGGTGAGAAAGGTCCATCGACGAGCTGTGTCATACCCTGCTGAACATCAACACATTGAATCCTTCGCCCTGTGCCTCAGTGGGCACGCAGCCCCCTAACTAATGGTCTACTCTGCAAGGTTAGTGCGTGAAGCCAGTTAGGCCACAGGCTTGGAGCCATTTCAGTTACACAACTGGCCAAGACGACCCTTCTTCTTCTTGGCCTTTGACATAAAAGTTTGATTTGATTTATTATTGTCACATGTATTAGTATACAGTGAAAAGTATTGTTTCTTGCATGCTGTACAAAAAATGCATACCATACATAGGGAAGGAAGGAGAGACTGCAGAATATAATGTTACAGTTTTGGCAAGATGTAGCGAAAAGATCAATTTAATACGAGGTAGGTCCATTCAAAAGTCTGATGGCAGTAGGGAAGCTGTTCTTGAATCGGTTGGTACGTGACCTCAAACTTTGGTATCTTTTTCCTGACGGAAGGAGGTGGAGGAGAGTATGTCCGGGGTGCGTGGGGTCCTTAATTATGCTGGCTGCCTTTCTGAGACAGCAGTAATTATAGATAGAGTCAATGGATGGGGGGCTGGTTTGCGTGATGGACTGGGCTACATTCACGACCTTCTGTAGTTTCCTGCGGTCTTGGGCAGAGCAGGATCCATACCAAGCTGTGATACAACCAGAAAGAATGCTTTCAATGGTGCATCTGTAAAGGTTGGTGAGAGTTGTAGCTGACATGCCAAATTTCCTTAGTCTTCTGAGAAAGTAGAGTAATTGGTGGGCTTTCTTAACTATAGTGTCGGCATGGGGGGACCAGGACAGGCTGTTGGTGATCTGTACACCTAAAAACTTGAAGCTCTCGACCCTTTCTACTTCGTTCCCATTGATGTAGACAGGGGCACGTTCTCCACTACGCTTCCTGAAGCCGATGAGAAAGGGGGCTGGTTTAGCACAGGGCTAAAGAGCTCTCTTTCAAAGCGGACCAAGGCAGGCCGGCAGCACGGTTCAACCCCCGTGCCAGCCTCCACGAACAGGCGCCTGAATGTGGCGACTAGGGGCTTTTCACAGTAACTTTCTAAAGAATAAAGGGATTCGGGGATATGGTGTACGGGCCGGAGAGTGGAGCTGAGTCCACAAAGATCAGCCATGATCTCATTAAATGGCGGAGCAGGCTCGAGGGGCCAGATGGCCGACTCCTGTTCCTAATTCTTATGTTCATTTGAAGCTTTCTTGTGACAATAAGCAATTTTCTTTTCATTTCATTTCAATCTCCTTCATTCTGTCGACATTGAGGGAGATTATTGTCGTCGCACCAGTTCACCCAATTCTCTAAAGATCTCGCCAGCGACATTCAGCGTGCCTTCCAGGGTGAATTCCAATGTGCTACTGTGGTTACCCTCGCAATCAGAATACCCAGCTTTAAACAAACATATTAAACTGCCAATTAAACAGGACTTGACGAGATCGTGCCCAAATATTGTTTTACTGAATGGTGGCTGGGGGATTGGGCGAAATGCCCCGCTGCTGTTCCAATTGGGATGTGGGATCATTTCCGTCCCCTGGGCAGGAGAGATCGCAGAACGGTTAGAGGGCACCAGGAGGCCATTTGGCCCATTTAGTCATCCTCAGAAATGTGTTACTTCATGGGATGTGGGTTTGGCGGGCAATGCCAACATTTGCTGCCCATGCCCACTTGCCCTCACAGGGGCAGATGAGACTCCACCACATCACCGTGGGTCTGGAGTTAAATGTAGGCCAGACCAGGTAAGGACGGTGGATTTCCATCCTTGACGGAAATGAGCGAACCAAATTCGATTTTTAAACAACAATTGGTGATCATTTCCTCATCACTATTACAGAGGCGAAAGTCTTTCATTAGTTACTTAACTTTACCAGTTGAATAATGTCACATGCGTTGCAACGGTTCAAGAAGCCTGCCACCTACTCAGGGGTATTCAGGCGACAATAAATGTTGGCCAAGCCAGCGGTTCCCTCATCCCGTGGAAGAATCAAAATAAATAATGTTCTGTTCTTGTCGAGAGGGCAATGCAGCACTCCCTCAGTTCGGTGCTGGGAGGATGTGGCAGCCTGGATTGTATCGATGTAGTTCGTGGAGTCATAGAATCGCTACTGTGCGGAAGGAGGCTCTTCGGTCCATCGAGTCAGCACCGACCCTTCGAATGAGCACTCTACCCCTGTAATCCCATCACCTAACCCGTGTATCTTTGGACTACGGGAGGAAACCGGAGCAAACCCACGCAGGCACGGGGAGAATGTGCAAACTCCACACAGTCACCCGAGGCTGGAATTGAACCCGGTTCCCTGGCGCTGCGAGGCAGCAGTGCTAACCATTGTGCCGCTGGCCACGACAAACACAGCAAAAGCAATGGCTTAGGGGGAAGAGCAAAAACCAGGGGGTTTTGGCCTGTATTAAAATTGATTTACCTATTTTGCGAAGACCTGCGCTGAGGCACTCAAGGATTTTTTCGATTGAGACTGAGCTGTCAACTTGTGGGGCGGTTGGAAACCGATCAACATCTTTGCGTTGTGTCAATTCAGGGAAGATTGCACAATCGCAGCCCTTGTGCTCTATTTGTGGAAGAAGGATTCAATAACTACAACGCCTTTCCCATGATGATTACGAAACTCCAAAATGTGTCTTGCTAGTAAACATTCCGCTTTACAGCCAATCAGATAACAATGCTCAAATCTGAAGCAATTTAGTTCTTTCAGCAAAGTCACTGTGCTTCCAGGGACAAAGCAATTGGTCACCGCGAGGCAGGTCACTGAGACTCAGCTCACCCAGATCACTGCAATGTAGATCACGGAAAATCTGATTCGAGATTGTGGCACCCTTCAACACTGACCCTCAGGCAGAGCATGTCCCCTCAGGATTGGCCCTTCAGCAGTGCCGGACTCCCTCAGTACTGACTCTCTGACAGTGCAGCACTCCCTCAGTGCTGACCCTCTGACAGTGCAGCAGTCCCTCAGTACTGACTCTCTGACAGTGCAGCACTCCCTCAGTACTGACCCTCCGACAGTGCGGCACTCCCTCAGTACTGACCCTGACAGTGCAGCAGTCCCTCAGTGCTGACCCTCTGACAGTGCAGCGCTCCCTCAGTACTGACCCTCTGACAGTGCGGCACTCCCTCAGTACTGACCCTCTGACAGTGCAGCAGTCCCTCAGTACTGACCCTCTGACAGTGCAGCACTCCCTCAGTGCTGACCCTGACAGTGCAGCACTCCCTCAGTGCTGACCCTGACAGTGCAGCAGTCCCTCAGTACTGAACCTCTGACAGTGTAGCACTCCCTCAGTACTGACCCTCTGACAGTGCAGCACTCCCTCAGTACTGACCCTGACAGTGCAGCAGTCCCTCAGTACTGACTCTCTGACAGTGCAGCACTCCCTCAGTACTGACCCTGACAGTGCAGCAGTCCCTCAGTACTGAACCTCTGACAGTGCAGCACTCCCTCAGTACTGACCCTCTGACAGTGCTGCACTCCCCCAGTACTGACCCTCTGACAGTGCTGCACTCCCCCAGTACTGACCCTCTGACAGTGCAGCACGCCCTCAGTACTAACCCTCTGACAGTGCGGCACTCCCTCAGTACTGACCCTCTGACAGTGCAGCACTCCCTCAGTACTGACCCTCTGACAGTGCTGCACTCCCCCAGTACTGACCCTCTGACAGTGCAGCACGCCCTCAGTACTGACCCTCTGACAGTGCAGCACTCCCTCAGTACTGACCCTCTGACAGTGCAGCACTCACTCAGTACTGACCCTCTGACAGTGCAGCAGTCCCTCAGTACTGACCCTCTGACAGTGCAGCACTCGCTCAGTACTGACCCTCTGACAGTGCAGCACTCCCTCAGTACTGACCCTCTGACAGTGCAGCACTCCCTCAGTACTGACCCTCTGACAGTGCAGCACTCCCTCAGTACTGACCCTCTGACAGTGCTGCACTCCCCCAGTACTGACCCTCTGACAGTGCAGCACGCCCTCAGTACTGACCCTCTGACAGTGCAGCACTCCATCAGTACTGACCCTCTGACAGTGCAGCACTCACTCAGTACTGACCCTCTGACAGTGCAGCAGTCCCTCAGTACTGACCCTCTGACAGTGCAGCACTCGCTCAGTACTGACCCTCTGACAGTGCAGCACTCCCTCCGTACTGACCCTCTGACAGTGCAGCACTCCCTCAGTACTGACCCTCTGACAGTGCAGCACTCCCTCAGTACTGACCCTCTGACAGTGCGGCACTCCCTCAGTACTGACCCTCTGACAGTGCAGCACTCACTCAGTACTGACCCTCTGACAGTGCGGCACTCCCTCAGTACTGACTCGACAGTGCAGCACTCCCTTAGTACTGACCCTCTGACAGTGCGGCACTCCCTCAGTACTGACCCTCTGACGGTGCAGCACTCCCTCAGTACTGACTCGACAGTGCAGCACTCCCTTAGTACTGACCCTCTGACAGTGCAGCACTCCCTCAGTACTGACCCTCTGACAGTGCAGCATTCCCGTCACTCCCTCAGCACTGACCCTCTGACAGTGCGGCACTCCCTCAGTACTGACCCTCTGACAGTGCAGCACTCCCTCAGTACTGACCTTCTGACAGTGCAGCACTCCCTCAGTACTGACCCTCTGACGGTGCAGCACTCCCTCAGTACTGACCCTCTGGCAGTGCGGCACTCCCTCAGTATTGACCCTCTGACAGTGCAGCACTCCCTCAGTACTGACCCTCTGGCAATGCGGCACTCCCTCAGCACTGACCCTCTGGCAATGCGGCACTCCCTCAGACACTGACCCTCTGACAGTGCAGCACTCCCTCAGCACTGAATCTGACAGTGCGGCACTCCCTCAGCACGGACCCTCTGGCAGTGCGGCACTCCCTCAGTATTGACCCCCCAACATTGTGGCCCTCAGTACTGATCATCAGACAAGACAGTGTTCCCTCATGTAATGACGCTCTGACAGTGCAGTATTCCTTATCTTAACTATCCGAGAAGTTGAGCTCCCTTCGCCCCGAGGCTCCGACATTGCGGCGTATCAACAGGAAGGGACTTTCTATCCCTCCCTCCCCAAAACAAATGAAACATGATGGTATGGGCAGCAGTCACAAACATGGATCCATTCATTCTTCCCCGTTATACAGGTCTCCCCAGTCAGTTCGTACATTGTGATATACACTTCTAACGAGTCTTTTAGCACACTTTCTTGAAGGAATAAATGTTTCAGGAATGGGCGAGGTACATTCCAACAAGAGGGGCGGGGTGGGGGGAGGCAAAGGATCCGAAACCAGTTCTCCCTGGTTGATTGCGGAGAATGAGAATATGAGGAAAGGGAGAATAAGAGGGCGTCTGGTGGCCCTCGGCTGAACCCTTTTGAGTGAAACCTAAGCAAATACAACAAGAGAGGAAGTGAAAAGTATAGAAAGGTCGTCAATATTCAAGGGAACGCCCAAAAACATTCAACCAACATGTAAATAGTAAACTGGCAGGCAGTGGCGCGGTGGGTGGTGATTTGTTCTGTTCTCAGTGTAACATAAACGGCTTCCTTGTGGCGCACTTGACAAAGGAAGGTTCAGACGTGGAGATAACTTCAACACGTTTATTAAACTTCAACACGTTTATTAAACTATTTACACTTCTATTACTCGGGTTCGACACTCCTGCTAATCCGACTATAGCTACCCAGGCTGACTAACCAGTTGCTGCAATCCACGTGGTGGGAGTGATATTGAATCAACTCTGAATCTCTACTCACTGACCGTCTCCAATGGAAAGAGGCAGATCACGTGCGTGGTGTCCTTTATATATGGATTGGTGTAATGCCCCCCTATGGTCGTGTCACCTCCATGCGTATCATGAATGTCCATTGGTCGTGTCCTATCCAACTGATCTATTGGTTGAGTGTGTGTGTGAGATGTCTCCGGTGCTCCCTCTAGTGTCTAGCTAGCCTACATGCATTTACATTGATGCACATCACCACAGGTGGCGCGGGGGGGGGGACAGTGGTGGCTTTATTCGAAAAGACGCAGAGCAAGGCTAGAATGGTTTGTGAGTCCTTCCATCTGACACCAATTAACTGCAACGAGACAATAGCAGGAAGGTCAGATGGTTTGGCTGATAAGATGGAATCTAATACAGCGAAATACACTGATGCATTTCGAAAGGATAGAGAGAGGCAATGCAGACTTAATGGCACAGTGCAGGCACAGAGGGACATGGGTGTTCAAGTGCATAGATCTTTGAAGGTGGAGGAACATATAGTTCACAAAGCACAAGGCGTCTTGGGCTTCTAAAAAGGCGTCAATGACAAAAGCTGGAATGTGGGGGTAGGAGGAGGGATGGCTGTTCGGCCCTACGAGCTTGCTGCAATATTAAGATTGAGGCTGACCTGGTTGTGCTCTCAGCTCCAGTTTAATGTGTGCAGCCCTTCTCCCCTGCCCGCCAGTGACCCTCCGCTCCCTGGGCGAACAAACACATGTCCAATCCTGCCTTGAATAAATTCAAAGATCTGGCCCCCACTACTTACTGAGAAAGAGGGTAAGAGGGTTCCACACAGGGACAATACTTTGGGAAGAAAAGTGTTTTCTCAAATGTCTTAAAATGGAGATCTCTTACTTTTTAAGTATGTCCCCTAGCTCCCCTACAGGAGCAACCATCGTTCAGGTATTCCCGCCCCTTCCTATTGAGTCCCCTCAAGATCTCACATGTCTCAATCAGATCGCCTCTCATTCTTCTGTACTCCCAAGGGGTATAGGCTAAGCTGACCAACCTTTCAAGCAGGGAAGCTATGCTGAACCTCTGTAAAGCTCTGCTCAGACCAGAATGACAGCATTACCTCCAGTTCTGGTCACCGTGCTTTACCGTTGTGGCGGGTCCTTGAGGGAGAGCCCAGGCAGTTTACCAGGAGGAAGGGATTTGGCTGAAAGGCCAGCGTAGAGACGTTGGAACAAAGGGAGATCCGAAAGCGGAATGGCGGCACAGTGGTTAGCACTGCTGCCTCACGGCGCCAGGGATCCGGGATCAATTCCCAACTTGGGTGACTGCCTGTGTGGAGTTTTCACTTGCTCCCAGTATCTGCGTGGGTTTCCTCCAGGTGCTCCCGTTTCCTCCCACAGTCCAAAGATGTGCAGGTTAGACCATAAGACATAGGAGCGGAAGGCCATTCGGCCCATCAAGTCCACTCCACCATTCAATCGTGGCTGATTTCAACTCCATTTACCCGCTCTCTCTCCATAGCCCTTAATTCCTCGAGAAATCAAGAATTTATCAACTTAGGTCTTAAAAGACACTCAACGTCCCGGCATCCACCGCCCTCTGTGGCAATGAATTCCACAGACCCACCACTCTCTGGCTGAAGAAATTTCTCCTCATCTCTGTTCTAGTGACTCCCTTTTATTCTAAGGCTGTGCCCCCGGGTTCTAGTCTCCCCTGCAAATGGAAACAACTTCCCTCCGTCCACCCTGTCTAAGCCATTCATTATGTTGTAAGTTTCTATTAGATCTCCCCTCAACCTCCTAAATTCCACTGAATATAATCCCAGGATCCTCAGACGTTCATCGTATGTTAGGCCTACCATTCCTGGGATCATCCGTGTGAATCTCGGCTGGACCCGCTCCAGTATGTCCTTCCTGAGGTGTGGGGCCCAAAATTGCTCACAGTATTCTAAATGGGGCCTAACTAATGCTTTAGAAAGCTTCAGAAGTACATCCCTGCTTTTATATTCCAAGCCTCTTGAGATAAATGACAACATTGCATTTGCTTTCTTAATTACGGACTCAACCTGCAAGTTTACCTTTAGAGAATCCTGGACTAGGACTCGCAAGTCCCTTTGCACTTCAGCATTATGAATTGTGTCACCGTTTAGAAAATAGTCCATGCCTCTATTCTTTTTTACAAAGTGCAAGACCTCGCACTTGCCCACGTTGAATTTCATCAGCCATTTCTTGGACCACTCTCCTAAACTGTCTAAATCTTTCTACAGCCTCCCCACCTCCTCCATACTACCTGCCCCTCCACCTATCTTTGTATCATCGGCAAACTTAGCCAGAATGCCCCCAGTCCCGTCATCTAGAACAGCTGTGGCCCCAACACTGAACCCTGCGGGACACCACACGTCACCGGTTGCCATTCCGAAAAAGAACCTTTTATCCCAACTCTCTGCCTTCTGCCTGACAGCCAATCGCCAATCCATGTTAGTACCTTGCCTCGAATACCATGGGCCCTTATTTTACTCAGCAGTCTCCCGTGAGGCACCTAATCAAAGGCCTTTTGGAAGTCAAGATAGATAACATCCATTGGCTCTCCTTGGTCTAACCTATTTGTTATCTCTTCAAAAGAACTCTAACAGGTTTGTCAGGCACGACCTCCCCTTACTAAATCCATGCTGACTTGTCCTAATCCGACCCTGCACTTCCAAGAATTTAGAAATCTCATCCTTAACAATGGATTCTAGAATCTTGCCAACAACCGAGGTTAGGCTAATTGGCCTATAATTTTCCATCTTTTTCCTTGTTCCCTTCTTGAACAGGGGGGTTACAACAGCGATTTTCCAAACCTCTGGGACTTTCCCCGACTCCAGTGACTTCTGAAAGATCATAACTAAATGCCTCCACTATTTCTTCAGCTAACTCCTTTAGAACTCTAGGAAGTAGCCCATCTGGGCCCGGAGATTTATCAATTTTTAGACCTCTTAGTTTCTCTAGCACTTTCTCCTTTGTGATGGCTACCATATTCAACTCTGCCCCCTGACTCTCCTGAATTGTTGGGATATTACTCATGTCTTCTACTGTGAAGACTTACGCAAAGTACTTATTTAGTTCCTCAGCTATTTTCTTGTCTCCCATCACTAGATTACCAGCGTCATTTTGGAGTGGCCCAATGTCTACTTTTGCCTCCCGTTTGTTTTTAATGTATTTAAAGAAACTTTTACTATCATTCCTAATGTTACTGGCTAGCCGACCTTCATAATTGATCCTCTCTTTCCTTATTTCTCTCTTTGTTATCCTCTGTTTGTTTTTGTAGCCTTCCCAATCTTCTGACTTCCCACTACTCTTTGCCACATTATAGGCTTTCTCTTTTGCTTTGATGCATTCCCTAACTTCTTTTGTCAGCCATGGCTGCCTAATCCCCCCCTCTGATAACCTTTCTTTTCTTTGGGATGAACCTCTGTACTGTGTCCTCAATTACTCCCAGAAACTCCTGCCATTGCTGTTCTACTGTCTTTCCCACTAGGCTCTGCTCCCAGTCAATATTAGTCAGTTCCTCCCTCAAGCCCCTGTAGTTACCTTTATTTAATTGTAACACCTTTACATCTGATTCTACCTTCTTTCTTTCAAATTGGAGATTTAATTCTACCATATTATGATCACTGCCTCCTAAGTGTTCCCTTACTTTAAGGTCTTTGATCAAGTCTGGCTCATTACATAACACTAAGTCCAGAATGGCCTGTTCCCTCGTGGGCTCCATCACAAGCTGTTCCAAAAAGCCTTCCTGTAAACATTCAATGAATTCCCTTTCCTTGGGTCCACTGGCAGCATTATTTACCCAGTCCACCTGCATATTGAAGTCCCCCATGATCACTGTGACCTTGCCTTTCTGACATGCACTTTCTATTTTGTGGTGCATTTTGTGCCCCAGATCCTGACCACTGTTAGGAGGCCTGTACATAACTCCCATTATGGTTTTTTTGCCTTTGTGGTTCAACTCTACCCACACAGACTCCAAATCGTCTGACCCTATGTCGTTTAGTGCTATTGATTTAATTTCATTCCTAATTAACAAGGCAACCCCGCCCCCTCTGCCCACCTCTCTGTCTTTTCGATAGGTTGTGAATCCCTGGATGTTTAAATGCCAGTCCTGAACCCCCTGCAACCATGTCTCTGTGATGCCTACCACATCATACCTGCCAGTCACAATCTGGGCCACAAGCTCATCTACCTTGTTCCGTACACTGCGCGCATTTAAATATAGCACCTTTAATTCTCTGTTGACTGTCCCTTTTTGTTTTCTTAGTGTGGTGGACCTTGGTTTACTGAGCCTTTCCATACATTGTCATATTTTGTGGGATGGGGACTATCGCAACCTCTCCAGAGTTCTGTCTTTTCGTGCTTTTTTGTATTCCGAAGCAGCTACACTTCCCACTGATTACTTCACCTCTTGGTTCCCTGCCTTTCCCTCCACCACCCCCCCCCCCCCCCCGCCAATCGCTCGTTTAAAGTCCTATTGACCACCCTATTTACTCTTTTCGCCAGAA
This sequence comes from Scyliorhinus torazame, assembly GCF_047496885.1. Classification (NCBI taxonomy): domain Eukaryota; kingdom Metazoa; phylum Chordata; class Chondrichthyes; order Carcharhiniformes; family Scyliorhinidae; genus Scyliorhinus; species Scyliorhinus torazame. The sequence goes on along the minus strand of NC_092737.1, from coordinate 25,460,886 downwards.
CATTGGTCCCAGGTCGGTTCAGGTGGAGACCATCCCAACGGTATAGGTCCCCCCTGTCCCAAAACTGATGCCAGTGTCCCATGAAAAGGAACCCCTCATTCCCACACCACTCTTTCAGCCACTTGTTAACTTTCCTTATTCTTGCCTCCCTATGTCAATTTGCACATGGCTCGGGCAGTAATCCGGAGATTATGACCCTTGAGGACCTGTTTTTTTTTTTTTTAAATTTGAATCCTAGCTCTTTATAATCTCTAAACAGATCCTCTTTTCTAGACTTGACTATGTTGTTGGTACCAACATGGACCACAACTGGATCCTCCCCCTCCCTCTCCAGTATCCTTTCAAGCCGGTCAGAGATGTCCCGCACCCTAGCACCGGGCAGGCAACATACCATGCGGGACTCTTTACCCTGCTCACAAAGGATACTATCTATCCCCCTGATAATAGAATCCCCTACAACGACAACTTGCCTATTTACTCCCTCCCCTTGAATGGCTTGCTGAACCATGGTGCCTTGGTCAGCTGACTCATCCTTCCTGCAGCCCTGTCCGCCATCCACACAGGGAGCAAGTGCCTCATACCTGTTGGACAGGGTCAAGGGCTGAGGCTCCTGAGTTCCTGACTGCTGGTTCCCTTTACCTGCCTGACTTGCAGTCACACCCTGCTGTCCCTGGCCACTGGCAGGATTTAAACTACTTACTCTGACAGGTGTGACTGCCCCCTGAAACAGTGTCCAGGTAAGTCTCCCCCTCCCGGATGTGCCTCAGTGTTTGAAGCTCAGACTCCAGCTCATCAACTCTGAGCTCTCGGAGCTCTTCGAGCAGCCAACTTACTGCAGATGTGGTCGCTGCAGCTCGCAATGGGATCTGCCAGCTCCCACATCGAGCAGCTCAAGCACATCACCTGACCATCCATCACTAATTAATTAATTTAATTTAAGTTTACGAGTTTAGCTGTGTTTTTTTTTTAAATTTGGGGCAGATTTGCTATCAACCAATCAGATCACAGCTTCCCTCAGACGTCACTTACGGAAAAAAAAATAGGAAGTTACCGTTAGGTTTTTATACTCAGAGACTGCTCCTCCTCCTCCGAACGGCTCCCGAAATTAGGCCCGAAGAAAGTGAGAACACAAAACAGTCGGGAAAAAGCACCTTCTCCCACTCTTCACCGAATTACCTCTCTGCACCAAATTACCAAATTCTCACTCTGTCTGTGTCTCACTCACTCAGGCTGTGTCTCCTTGACCTGTGCAACGCTTACTGAGTGCGCTTTCTGTCTGTCTTTTATACAGACTTTAGGATGACTCACACTAAAACTTCAAAGAGAAGAATACAATGTGTACCTTTGTGCCCCTTAACAGGCCTCAGGTGACTGCCAGATAACTGCCTCTCAGCAATTAGGGTGGGGGCAGCTTCAGCCAATCAGACACTAATCTACACTGCACTTTTAACTGAAAAACAACAGAATTAGATTAACCACTTACCTTTCCTGGTTACCTCACTGCACCAAATTACCAAATTCTCACTCGGTCTGTATCTCTCTCACTCAGGCTGTGTCTCCTTGACCAGCGCAACGCTTCAGGTTAGGTGGATTGGCCAAAACTAAATTGCCCCTTAGTGTCCAAAGGTTAGGTGGGGTTACTGGGATAGGGCGGGGGAGTGGGCCTGGGCAGAGTGCTCTTTCAGAAGGTCGGTGCAGGCTCAATGGGCGAATGGCCTCCTCCTGCACTGTACGGATTCTATGTTTCGATGAAGTGTACAAAATAATGACAGGTTTAGCTGTCAAGGACATATATTTGTATGGTACCCCATACATAATTAAACCCCTCAAGCTGTTCCACAGGAGAATTATAACAAATACAAATGCAAGCCATGCAAGGCGAGATGATCGAAGGCTCAGTAAAGGGCAAGATTTTAAGGAGTATAAGCGAGGGAATGCCAGAGTTCGAGGCCCAGGCAACTGGAGACACGGGAACCAATGGCGGAGTACTTAAAATCGAGGATGTACGAGGGGTAATAATTAGAGAGCGCAGAGATCTCGACTGGCTATGGAGCTGGAGGAGATTACAGAGATCGGGTGGGGGTGAAGCCATGAGAGATTTGAAAAAGAGGGGAAATTTAAAATCGGGATGTGACTCGAAGGCTTGGATGACCTCACGTTTACAGAGGCAAGAATCTGGAAGGCCAGCCAGGAGTGCAACGGAAGAGCCAAGTCCAGAGCTAATGAAAGCCGGAGGTTTATATTGTGGCAAAACAGAGAACCACATTTAAAAAATAAAAAAAAAATAAAAAAAAGCTGAGGGACAAATTAAAGGCGAAGACTCTTAAAGGGATACTTCCGGAATTATAAAGCAAATCACCAATGAAAGTTAAAAGTTCAAATCACAGTGCGATTAAAAGGGTTGATAAGCTGTGGTCCCTACGGTGCCCACCGAGCACAGCAGGCATGAGGGATCCAGCAACAGGCGAGTTGAGGCAGGGTCAAAGTCATGCAAAGGTCATGAGCTGGAAATAGGCACCTTTGATGACGGTGTTGCTGAGTGGGATATAGACATAGAACATACAGACCTCTACAAGAAAGCCAAAGAAATCCATCAAAGATGCCGAAAGACAGTACCGGACCAAGCTCGAGTCCCAGGCTAGCCGCACTGATCCCCGCCCTCTAAGGCAAGGTCTGCAAGACATAACGGGCTACAAGATGAAGGCATGTAAAATCGGCGGCTCCAACGCACCCCTCCCTGATGAGCTCAACGCATTCGATGCCCGCTTTGAGCAAGAGGTCAGCGAGAGCGAGCCCTCCACCCCAGAAGCTGCGGATGAACTTGTATCGGAGATCACCACTGCAGACGTCAGAGCAGCCTTCTCGAAGGTCAACCCACGGAAAGCCACTGGCCCAGATGGGGTACCCGGACGAGCACTCAGGTCTTGCGCGGATCAGCTGGCGAGGGTATTCGCAGACATCTTCAACCTCTCGTTACAACAATCAGAGGTCCCTATCTGCTTCAAGAAGACGACCAACATCCCTGTACCAAAATAAAAGTTAAGCAGCGTGCCTTAATGACTATCATCGAGTGGCTCTGACATCCATCATCATGGTGCTTCGAAAGGTTAGCCATGGCATGAATCAATTCCAGCCTCCCGGATGGCCTTGATCCACTACAGTTAGCCTACCGCTGCAACGGGTCCACAGCAGACACCATCTCCATGGCCCTACACTCTGCCCTGGAACACCTAGATAACAAAGACACCTATGTCAGACTCCTATTTATCAACTACAGATCAGCCTTTAACACCATTATTCCTACGAAACTAATCTCCAAACTCCGTGGCCTTGGCCTCGGCTCCTCCCTCTGTGACTGGATCCTGAACTTTGTAACCCACAGGCCACAATCAGTAAAGATAGGCAACAACACCTCCTCCACGATCATCCTCAACACCGGTGCCCACAAGGCTGTGTCTTCAGCCCCCTACTACACTCCTTACACACCTATGACTGTGTGGCCAAACTCCCCTCCAACTCGATTTTCAAATTTGCTGATGACACCACCGTAGTGGGTCGGATTTCAAACAATGACGAGACAGAGTACAGGAATGAGATAGAGAATCTGGTGAACTGGTGCGACGACAATAATCTCTCCCTCAATGTCAAACGAAGGGGATTGTCATCGACTTCAGGAAGCGTAGTGGAGAACATGCCCCCGTCTACATCAATGGGGACGAAGTAGAAAGGGTCGAGAGCTTCAAGTTTTTAGGTGTACAGATCACCAACAGCCTGTCCTGGTCCCCCCATGCCGACACTATAGTTAAGACAGCCCACCAACGACTCTACTTTCTCAGAAGACCAAGGAAATTTGGCATGTCAGCTACAACCCTCACCAACTTCTACAGATGCACCATAGAAAGCATTCTTTCTGGTTGTGTCACAGCTTGGTATGGATCCTGCTCTGCCCAAGACCGCAGGAAACTACAAAAGGCCGTGAATGTAGCCCAGTCCATCACGCAACCAGCCTCCCATCCATTGACTCTATCTATAATTCCCGCTGCCTCAGAAAGGCAGCCAGCATAATTAAGGGCCCCACGCACCCCGGACATGCTCTCTTCCACCTCCTTCCGCCAGGAAAAAATACCAAATACTCAAGAACAGCTTCTTCCCTACTGCCATCAGACTTTTGAATGGACCTACCTCGTATTAAGTTGATCCTTTCTCTCCACCTTGCTATAATGTAACATTATATTCTGCAGTCTCTCCTTCCTTCCCTATGTACGGTATGCATTATCTGTACAGCATGCAAGAAACAATACTTTTCACTGTATACTAATACATGTGACAATAATAAATCAACTCAAATCAAAGGAGGTCATTCGCCCATCGAAGCTGCACCGACCCACTTAATCCCTCACTTCAACCCTATCCCCTTAACCCAATAACCCCACCTAACCTTTTTGGACACTAAGGGCAATTTAGCATGGCCAATACACCTAACCTGCATGTCTTTGGATTCTGGGAAGAAACCGGAGCACCCGGAGGAAACCCACGCAGACACGTGGAGACTCCGCACAGACAGTGACCCAGCAGGGAATCGAACCTGGGACCCTGGCACTGTGAAGCCACAGTGCAACCAATATGCTACCATGCTGCGGTAGAGATGGCTAATCTTGTGCTGTGAGGCATGATGGGGAAAGAGGACAATGGCCAACATTAAAGAGGCCAACAGACAACTGCAGCTCTCCGCAAAATGAACTGCATGGGAACAGGCAGAAAGACAACTTGCAACTACATATTTCCCTCATACCACTATGTTTTGGAACAGCAAGAACAAGGCTATCTCTCTCTCTCCATCTCTCTCACTCAAGAACAAATGATATCTATAAACCACAGATTGCTTAACTTAAACCTTACAAAATTGCAAGCACTTCCGAGATTCACCAGTGATAACCCCAGGGATCAACCTTCGTAAAGCACGCCACCATTTGAAAGCTCACGATGGACACTCTCCAGAGTGGACCTGGCCAAGTTTTCTCCAAGCGGGCAGCATACGTTTGTTCAAGTTGTGGCTCTTGCAACTGGATAAATAAACACGGAGCTAAAGTCTGGGATATAATAAAAGCCGTGGAAAAGAAGTAAATCAAACTTGCAAGGAGTATTCAATTTTGTCCGTTTTCGTCATTTGAGGTAGAGGCACCAGCAGAGTGAACAGGTGGGAGGAAGCTCACCAGGGGGGGGGGGGGGGGGGGGTGGTGTGTGCAGCTCAGGGGCCGGGAGTCCTGCGGCAAGTAACTCACGTCCTGACTCTCCAAAGACCGTCCACCATCTACAAAGCAAGTCAGGAGTGTGAGGGAATACTCTCCACTTGCCTGGATGAGCGCAGCTCCAACAACACTCAAGAAGCTCGACACCATCCAGGGCGAAGCAGCCCCGCTTGATTGGCACCCCTTCCGCAAATATTCACTCCCTCCACGACCAACGAACGACAGCAGCCGTGTGTACCATCAACAAGATGCACTGCAGAAACTCACCAGGACTCCTTCAGCAGCGCCTTCCAACCCACGGCCATCGAGGACAAGGGCAGCAGATACCTCAAAGCATCACCACCTGGAGGTTCCCCTCAAAGTCACTCACCACCCCGACTTGGCGATATATTCAATCAGTCGCTGGGTCACAATCCTGGAACTCCCTCCCTCTGCCTACACCACAGGGACAACAGTGGTGCAAGAAGGCAGTTCACTCACCTTTCCTCACAGCTAATGCCCTCCATACCAGGCAACATCCTGGTAAATCATTTCTGCACCCTCTTCAAAGCCTCCATATCCTTCTGATATTTAAAAAAGTACCTGAATGGGCATTTGGAGGGTGAAAATCAGCTGAGCTACAAGAATAGGGCCAGGAGCAGGCCATTCAGCCCTTCGAGGCCAGGCTGCCATTCAATGAGACCATGGTTGACCCTCTAGCTCAACATCATTTGACCATAAGGCCACATGGACGGCACGGTAGTACAGTGGTTAGCACGGTTGCTTCACAGTGCCAGGGTCCCAGGTTCGATTCCCAGCTTGGGTCACTGTGTGGAGTCTGCACGTTCTCCCCGTGTCATCGCGGGTTTCCTCCGGGTGCTCCGGTTTCCTCCCACAAGTCCTGAAAGAAGTGATGTTAGGCGAATTGGACATTCTGAATTCTCCCTCCGTGTACCCGAACAGGCGCCGGAGTGTGGCGACTAGGGGCTTTTCACAGTAACTTCATCACAAGTGTTAATGTAAGCCTACTTGTGACATGGATAAAAGATTATCATCCTTCTAAACTCCAATGAGTACACACCCAAAGTCGTCAACCGCTCCGCATATGACATGTCCTTCATTCCAGGGATCATTCTTGTGAACCTCCTCTGGACCCCCTCAAAAGATCAGCTCATCCTTCCTTAGATACGGGGCCCAACATGCTCACAATATTTCAAATAAGGGGGCTGCACTCTCTCTGTACCCTTGATGCTGTTAATACATCAACCTCAATCTTGAACATAACAACTATGCCTGCACAGCCCTCTGGGGCAGAAACGCCAACGTTTCTATGGGGATAGAATGGAACCGACAGGATTTCTCTACAGAGGAGCTGTGAGCCGAATGGTCTCCTCCTGTTCTGGATTGGCTCATCGGAGCCCAGAGCCATCTATCCCTCCTTCTCTCTAACTGCAGCTGATCAATCACTCTTTAATCCTTTCTCTCTCTAACCCTGTTTGTGCAGGGGTCACAGGTTCAGCCAATCATCTTTTAACCGCTCGAACCCTCTCGTTTCCGCAATGAAATGCCGAGTTTAATGAACCCTTAGACAGAATGAAAGAAAGAAAACAGCAACGGTTAGACCAAAAAAAACTTTAATGAGTTCAGAACGATTTACAAAATTAGGACAGAAACCAGTCAAACACTCCTCAGCGGGAAGCTCTCGGGAGGAGGGCAGGGGTCAGCACAGACCCTTCGGGATGAGGCCAGCACGGAGTCCTCGGGAGGAGGTCAGCGCGGAGCCCTCGGGAGGTCAGGGGTCAGTGCGGGACCCTCAGGAGGTCAGGGGTCAGTGCGGACCCCTCGGGAGGAGGGCAGGGGTCAGCGTTGTTTGAGCAGGGGTCAGGGCAGGGCCCTCAGGAGGACATGAGGAGTTCGCATTGCGTTGGGCGGGGGTCAGCGGTGTGATCCTGAGGGGATGTCACTGTTTCACCTCGGACCAACAGCATTATTGGAAGTTGGAAGGGGTTCAAAGGGCATGGCCCAGGCCCATCGGAGTCCAGACCATCCTTGGCTTCAGGTTGTGACTGGATCGACTGAGGTATGTGTGGGTGCTCTGATTGGTCAGTCTGGGCAGCAGGGAGGGATTGAACGGACAGGCCCGGCTGGTTGCTGGTGCCTGGGTCCTGGGGTTGGTCAGTCAGAGGATAGCTGGGTCTCTGTGGAGAGCGGGGATCAGGCCCCGGACCCACGAGCAGCCGAGAAGAACAACCATGTTCCAGGGTACTCTGCCCATGCCATGCCGAGCTTGTGTTGTTCAGCCGCCGATAGGTCTCGTTCATGTGGTTCCACAGCTCTGGGCAGTTCAGACTCTGCAAATGGTTGGGGAGAGTCATCAACAGATCAAGGACAACTGCAGATTCTGGTGGGGTGGGGGGAAAAAGAGAGAGAGAGAGAGAGAGAGAGAGAGAGAGAGAGAGAGAAAGTCAGTCAGGTCAAGCATAGTCCTCACAGGCATTAATCCCAAGACCACAGGGCAAGAGACAGAGCGAGCGGATGGGGGACAGACTGACCAAACAGGAGGGGGGGGGGGGGGGGCTTACCTCCCTGCACTAATCCCGTAACCTGACTTAACCGGTACATCGTTTGGACACTTAAAGGGAAATTTTAGCACAGCCAACCCACCTAACCTGCATATCTTTGGACTGTGGGAGGAAACCCTCGCAGACACAGGGAGAACATGCAAACTCCACACAGATAGCCACCCGAGGTCGGAATCGAACCCGGGTCCCTGGCGTCGTGAGGCAGCAGTTCTCATCACTCTGCTGCAGTGTATACTTCATAAATTTCACCGCAACCCGAATCTCATTGGATCCCATTTGGATCCAAATTGGATGAGTGGCAGGAGGCAGAGCGTGATGGTCGAGGAGTGTCTTTCTGACTGGAAGCCGGTGTCTAGTGGGGTCCCGCAGGGATCAGTGTTGGGGCTCATGCTGTGCTTGTGGTTTATATAAATGATGTTAGATATGAATGTAGGGGGGTTGGTCAGTAAGTTTGCGGATGATCCGGGGCAGCACGGTAGCATTGTGGATAGCACAATTGCTTCACAGCTCCAGGGTCCCTGATTCGATTCCGGCTTGGGTCACTGTCTGTGCGGAGTCTGCACATCCTCCCCGTGTGCGCGTGGGTTTCCTCCGGGTGCTCCGGTTTCCTCCCACAGTCCAAAGATGTGCAGGTTAGGTGGATTGGCCGTGATAAATTGCCCTTAGTGTCCAAAATTGCCCTTAGTGTTGGGTGGGGTTGCTGGTTATGGGGATAGGTTGGAGGTGTTGACCTTGGGTAGGGTGCTCTTTCCAAGAGCCGGTGCAGACTCGATGGGCCGAATGGCCTCCTTCTGCACTGTAAATTCTATGATAATCTATGAAATTTGTGGGGTGGTAAATAGTGGGGAGTCTATTTGTCGATTGCAGGAGGATGTAGATGGGCTGATCAGTGGCAAATGCAGTTCAATCTGGATAAGTGTGAGGTGATGCACTTGGGCAGGACAAACATGGTAATCAAATGCAGGATAAATGGCAGGGCCCTGGGAAGCACCGAGGAACCTAGGTGTGCATGTACACCCGTCCCTTAAGCTAGTAGAGCAGGTGGATACTGTGGTTAAGAAGGCTTATGGTATACTTGCTACATTATAGGAGGGATGTGATCACACTGGAAAGGGTGCAGAGGAGATTTACCAGCATGTTGCCTGGGCTGGAGAGTTTTAGCTATGAAGAGAGATTGGATAGACTGGGGTTGTTTTCCTTGGAGCAGAGGAGACGGAGGGAGGGATAGGATTGAGATGTGGGCTCCTGTGGGCAGCACAAGTGGTTAGCACGGTGGGTTCACAGCGCCAGGGTCCCAGGTTCGATTCCCCGCTGGATCACTATGTGCGCGGAGTCTGCACGTTCTCCCCGTGTCTGCGTGGGTTTCCCCCGGGTGCTCCGGTTTCCTCCCAAAGTCCGAAGACGTGCAGGTTAGGTGGATTGGCCGTGATAAATTGCCCTTAGTGAGCAAAAAGGTTAGGAGGGGTTATTGAGTTACGGGGATAGGGGGTGAAAGTGAGGGCTTAAATGGGTGGGTGCAGACTCAATGGGCCGAATGGCCTCCTTTTGCACTGTATAAAATTGAGGGGCATAGATAGAGTAGACAGGGAGAAACTTTTCCCCTTGGTGGAGGGATCAATGACCAGGATGCAGAGATTTAAGGTAAGGTGGTCGAGAGAGAGAGAGAGAGAGAGGGGGGGGGGGGGGGGGGGGGGAGATTTATTTTTTTTGGCCAGAGGGCAGTGGGAGTTTGAAACTCGAAGCAGAGACCCTCATAACATTGAAGAAGTATTTAGATGTCCACTTGAGATACCACGACATACAAGGCTATAGTCCAAGTGTTGGATAATGGGATTAGCATAGTCAGGTGGATGTTTTTGACCGGCACAGACTCATGGGCCTAAGGTCTTTTACTGTGCTTCCGATATCTCTATGACTCATACACAACTGGATTAAGGTGGCTTGTGATACACCGAGTAAAGCTGATGGGGACAGATTCACCACCCTCTGGCTGAAGGAATTCCTCCTCATCTCTGCTTTAAAGGATCATCTATTTAGTCCGAGATGCTGTCCTCGGCTTCTAGTTTGTCCGACAAGTGGAAACATCCTCTCCACGTCCACTCTCTCCAGGCCTCGCAGTCTCCTGTATGTTTCAATAAGATACCCCTGCATTCTTCTAAACTCCAACGAGTACAGACCCAGACTCCTCAACGGTTGCTCATAGGACAAGCTCTTCATTCCAGGGATCATTCTTGTGAACCTTTCCAAGGCCAGTACATCCTTCCTTAGATACAGGGCCCAAAACTGCTATCAATACTCCAAATGGGGGCTGATCAGAGCCTTATACAACCTCAGAAGTACATCCCTGCTCTTGTATTCTAGCCTCTCGACATGAATGCTAACATTGCATTTGCCTTCCTAACTGCTGACTGAACCTGCACGTTAACCTTAAGAGAATCGTGAACAAGGTGTCCCAAGTCTGATTTCCTAAGCATTTCCCAATTTTAATAAATAGTCTATGCCTCCATTCCTCCTACCAAAGTGCATAACCTCACACTTTTCCACATTGTATTCCATCTGCCACTTCATTCTCCTAGCCTGTCCAAGTCCTTCTGCAGCCCCCCCCTACTTCCTTTATACCACCTGCCCCTCTACAGATCTTTGTATCATCTGCAAAATTGGCAACAGTGCCTTCAGTTCCTTCTCCCAGGTCATTAATGTATATTGTGAAAAGTTGTCAAGACAACCACTGTACAGCAGGCAGTAAAGAAGGCAAAATGGAATGTTGGCCTTCATAGTGTGAGGGTTTGAGTACAGGAATAAGGATATTTTACTGCAATTGTACTGGGCGTTGGGGAGTCCAGACCTGGAGTAGTGCGCGCAGTTTTGGTATCACTGTTGCTTCTCAGCACCAGGTACCCAGGTTCGATTCCCGGTTTGGATCACTGTCTGTGCGGAGTCTGCACGTTCGCCCCGTGTCTGCGTGGGTTTCCTCCGGGTGCTCCGGTTTCCTCCCACAAGTCCCAAAAGACGTGCTATTAGGTAATTTGGACATTCTGAATTCTCCCTCGGTGTACCTGAACAGGTGCCGGAATGTGGCAACTAGGGGCTTTTCACGGTAACTTCCTTGCAGTGTTAATGCAAGCCTACTTGTGACAATAAAGATTGTTATATCTGTCTGAGGAAGGATGTTCTTGCTATGGAGGGAGTACAGCGAAGGTTTACCAGGCAGATTCCTGGGATGGTGGGACTGGCATACGAGGAGAGACTAAATCGGTTAGGATCGTGCAGACGACACAAAGGTTGGTGGAATTGCGGATAGCGATGAGGACTGTCAGAGGATACAGCAGGATTTAGATTGTTTGGAGACTTGGGCGGAGAGATGGCAGATGGCGTTTAATCCGGACAAATGTGAGGTAATGCATTTTGGAAGGTCTAATGCAGGTAGGGAATATACAGTGAATGGTAGAACCCTCAAGAGCATTGAAAGTCAGAGAGATCTAGGAGTACAGGTCCACAGGTCACTGAAAGGGGCAACACAGGTGGAGAAGGTAGTCAAGAAGGCATACGGCATGCTTGCCTTCATTGGCCGGGGCATTGAGTTTAAGAATTGGCAAGTAATGTTGCAGTGTATAGAACCTTAGTTAGGCCACGCTTGGAGTATAGTGTTCAATTCTGGTCGCCACACTACCAGAAGGATGGAGGCTTTAGAGAGGGTGCAGAAGAGATTTACCAGAATGTTGCCTGGTATGGAGGGCATTAGCTATGAGGAGCGGTTGAATAAACTCGGTTTGTTCTCACTGAAACGACGGAGGTTGAGGGGCGACCTGATAGAAGTCTACAAAATTGAGGGGCATAGACAGAGTGGATAGTCAGAGGCTTTTCCCCAGGGTAGAGGGGCCAATTACTAGGGGGGCATAGGTTTAAGGTGAGAGGGGCAAGGTTTAGAGTAGATGTACGAGGCAAGTTTTTTACGCAGAGGGTAGTGGGTGCCTGGAACTCGCTGCCGGAGGAGGTGGTGGAAGCAGGGACGATAGTGACATTTAAGGGGCGTCTTGACAAATACATGAATAGGATGGGAATAGAGGGATACGGACCCAGGAAGTGTAGAAGATTGTAGTTTAGTCGGTCAGCATGATCGGCACGGACTTGGAAGGCCGAAGGGCCTGTTCCTGTGCTGTACATTTCTTTGTATTCATTAGAGTTTAGAAGAGTGAGAGGGGATCTCACTGAAATGTATAAAATTCTAACAGGATTAGACAGGGTAGATTCAGAAAGAATGTTCCAGATGGTGGGGGAGTCCAGGACTAAGGGTCATAGTTTGAGGATAAGGGGTAAATCTTTTGGGACTGAGGTGAGGAGAAATTTCTTCACCCAGAGAGCGGTGAATCTGTGGAATACAGAAAGTAGTTGAGGCCAAAACGTTGTGTGATTTGGAGAAGGAATGAGATACAGCTCTTGGGGGTAAATGGGGGGGCGTGCGCGGTTGGATCAGGATATTGAACTGACGATCAGCCATGATCAGAATGAATATCGGAGCAGGCGCGAAGGGCCTCCTCCTGCTTCTATTTTCTATCCATGTTGCAACTTATAGAGAATTGCCAAAATGTTCAGACAGTACGAGTGACCCGACGTCACGGCGACTACGGCTGTGGACTGTCGTCTTTGCCGAGCAGGTTTCTCCAATTTTGTAACACGTTACAGAGAGGCCTGATTGGTCAGGACAGCCAACCACTCGGGTGTTTACCACGACGCCACCAGTGGGGGGGAAAGAGATAAGAGAGCCACCAAAAACAGGAAAGAGTCTCAACAACCCCCGGCCCCGACGGCTGCGAGGAGGTTGACACTGCAACCACAGAGCAAACGTTGCGACAGCCGGACAGCACGACAGCGCCGCAGGCGTTGCAGCAACCAGCTCGCTGCCGGCCCAGGCGGAGGGTGCAGCACACGGCCGAAGCAAAGGTGAGCTTGCACACAAAAGGAAACACAGCCTCGGGAGAGGAATGGGCATCCCCAGTCAGAAAACAATGGTGGCGACGGCCACGATGAAAGAAGAAATGGGGGAAAGAAAACTACGCAAGGGACGAGCGCCAGGTTCGTCCATCCCGTGAGAAATAGGATAGAAGAATCACCCGAACTGCCAAATTGACGAGGAGGAGTTCGATTCCAAGGAATGGCAATTAAAAAAAAGATGAACAACCTGCAAATAAACAGAATTAACCTGTGACAACAGAGCCAGGCGCTGGCCTGACAGTCCTGCGTCCGAGAAAAGGGAGGGTTAGAAACCTCCAGACCACCTGAATCTCTGAACCCAGACAGGGGGGGGGGGGGGGATTTACCTGTGCAAATACAGGGGCTACACCAGAACAACGTGAGGGGCGGTTTAGTGTCATGGCTCTAGCACAGGTAGGGTTAATGTGGGCCTGAGGACGGAGCCACCCCCACAGTGATGGAAGAGAGCATATCACCCACCCACCTGTGGTCAGTCTTTTGCTAGATTGAGTGGGGGCCACAGAGAGGGATAGGGGACGATGGGGCATGGGGTGGAGGGAAGGGAGGGAGGTGGGGGTTCCCCTAGGAAACCTGGAAGGGTTCATGGGGGGTGGGACATGTGTGGGGGCATGTGCAGGCTGAGGAAGGCAGGGAGGGGAGGGGGGGGGGGGGGGAAAGAGCCCCCCCCCTGAGGAAGGCAGGTAGGAGCCCCCCCTGCCCCGAGGAAGGCAGGGAAGGGAGAAAGAGCCCCCCCAAGGAAGGCAGGAAGGGGGGAGACCCCCTGCCCCGAGGAACGCGGGGATGGGGGAGACCCCCCAACCCCCAAGGAAGGCTGGGAGGAGCCCCGCCTCCGAGAAAGGCAGGGAAGTGGGGACGGGGACGGGACGACGACTAGAAGGAAGTGGCAGTGGGCTGTGGCCAGCAGCTTGGGGGTGTGGTTAGTGGGGGAAGCAGAGGGAAGCAGCTGGAGTTGCCAAGGGAACATATACACATGGACATTATCTCAATCTACCCAGAGCCCCGTCCCTTTTCTAGGCAATGGTATCAAATCACTGGCTCAAGGCTGCCACCTGCTGGCTGAGCAAAATAAAGGAGGGGGCAGAGAATTTCACTTCCAACTCCCACAGGATTTCCCATTCGTGGTTCGCAAAAATGAGTGAACCCCATCTCCGCTCCCAACTTAAAACTGGTGGTAACGAGTTCCACCGTCTAACCACTCGCCGGGGAAAGCGGTTTCGCTGAATTTCCAATTGGATTTGCATATTCAACCGCTCTCATGCCGAAATCCTGATCACAACTGGCAACATCCTAATTAATTCTCCCCTATCGAACCATTCCACTGTGGGAAAGATCCCTCCAGTCTGCTCATGGCATCCCTGCCCCCAATCTTCACTGACCAGCTTTTCAATCTTCCTCACTTTTGGTGTCATGCACGGAAATCTTTCCTGCACCGTTTCGTGGGAACACGGGAACAGGACGCGGCCAGTCAGCCCCTCGAGCCTGTCCCACCATTTGATGAGATCCTGGCTGATCTGTGACCTAACGCCATGAACCTCTCTTTGGACCATATCCTTCAATATCTCTGCTTTACAAAAATCGAAAATTAACTGTTTTGCTGCAACTGCTGTGCGGGGGGGGTGGGGGGGGGGTGGAGAATTCCAGACCTCAACCACCCTTGGAGTGAAGAAGTTCTTCCCAACCCCTCTCCTCGACTGTGCCCCCTAGTTCTGGGCACGACGCCTTAGGAAGGACATTTTGTAAACGTGCGTTGCACCCCCTCCAAGGCCAAAATATCCTTCCCGAGGCACGTTATACAGCACAGTACCGGCCCTTCGGCCCACGATGTTGTGCCCCAACTAGTCTGAAACTAAGATCAAATCAACCTACTCCCAATCATTCTAGTGCACTCCATGTGCCCATCCAATAACCGCTTGGAAGTTCCTAAAGTGTCCGACTCCACTACTATAGCTGGGAGTGCTTCCCACGCCCCAACCATTCGGAGGATAGAACCCCCCTATATCTTCCACCATGAACACCTCAATTAAGTCGCCTCTCATCTCTCCTCCCGCTCCAATGAGAAAAGCCCCTAGCTCCCTCAACCTTTCCTCATAAGATCTACTCTCCAATCCAGGCAGCAGCCTGGTAATCTCCTTTGCACCCTTTCCAATGCTTCCACATCCGACCAGAACTGCACACAATACTCCAAATGTGGCCTAACCAAGGTAGTGTACAGTTGCAGCATAACCTCACGGCTCTTAAACTCAATCCCCCTGTTAATAAACGCTAACACACTATAGGCTTTCTTCACGGCTCTATCCACTTGGGTGGCAACTTTCAGAGATTGACGAGGAGAGGCTGAGTAGACTCGGACTGTACTCGTTGGAATTTAAAAGGATGAGGGGGGGGGGGGGGGTCTTATAGAAACATACAAAATTATGAAGGGAATAGATAGGATAGATGCGGGCAGGTTGTTTCCACTGGCAGGTGAAATCAGAACTAGGGGGCATAGCTACAAAATAAGGGGAAGTAGATTTAGGACTGAGTTTAGGGAGGCACTTCTTCACCCAAAGGGTTGTGAATCTATGGAATTCCTTGCCCAGTGAAGCAGTAGAGGCTCCTTTATTAAATGTTAAGATAAAGATAGATAGTTTTTTGAAGAATAAAGGGATTAAGGGTTATGGTGGTCGGGCCGGAAAGTGGAGCCGAGTCCACAAAAGATTCCGACCTCGGTGACGGACTGTGTGGAGTTTGCACTTTCTCCCCGTGTCTGCTTGGGTTTCCTCCGGGTGCACCGGATTCCTCCCACAGTCTGCAGATTAGGTGGATCGACTGCGCTAAAATTTCCCCTCAGCGTTCAAAGATGTGGTGAGGCGGGTTGACCAAGATCAATACGGGAGAGTCACGAGGGTAGGGCAGGGTGTGGGCCTGGGTAGAGCGCTCTTTTGGAGGGTCAGTGCAGACTTGATGGGCCGAATGGCCTCCTTCTGCACTTTAGGGATTCTACAGAGATCCTCACTACATCCACCCGAGCTGGAAGATGGGGGGGGGTCTCAGTTTTTAAAGACCCATGCGAAAGGCAGCGACT
This sequence comes from Scyliorhinus torazame, assembly GCF_047496885.1. Classification (NCBI taxonomy): domain Eukaryota; kingdom Metazoa; phylum Chordata; class Chondrichthyes; order Carcharhiniformes; family Scyliorhinidae; genus Scyliorhinus; species Scyliorhinus torazame. The sequence goes on along the minus strand of NC_092737.1, from coordinate 25,445,020 downwards.
CTGACAGTGCAGCACTCCCTCAGCACTGAGTGTCAGCCTCAATTTTACTCCTGAAGTCCGGGTGTTGGCCGGGAACGTGGAACTTTGCGATTTGGTGGGTAGGGTGATACAAGCCAGCTGCGAGTTATTCGGGTTGTCAAAAGGGGAGTCTGCTAATTCCGATACTCACCAAAGGGAGACAGCTGTGGGAATGGCGAGTTGCGCATAGCTGCCGACAGAAATTTGTAGATTTGGTCAAAGTCCAGAGGCTCTTCCTGCGACGAGGGACCGAGCTCTGTCACCGGGTTTCCAGGGGGCAGGCCACTGAATCCCGGCTTGGAGTGGGAGTCTCCGGGCAACGTCCCACCACTGCCGTCTCCTGGAGCTCTCGATGTCTGAACAGTCAGCTTCGGCCTCGGGTTTCCCGCGGGTGATGGGCTCAGTGGCTGCGATCGTCAGCGTCTGAGAACAAGGGGCAAAGTTCAGTAGGGGAAAGGGGGCGGAGAGGAACGAGGTGGGCAGACACGCGAAGGCCAGTCAGGCAGGCAACGTGATTCCTTGACTTTACCCCTCTCTCCCTGTGATTACCTCAGAATAAAAATCGCTTGTCACAAGTAGGCTACAATGAAGTTACTGTGAAAAGCCCCTAGTTGCCACATTCCCGCGCCTGTTCGGGGAGGCCGGTACGGGAATCATGACCGCATGGTTCCGCCTCCCTCCGCATGACTCCCACCCTCACACCTCGTGACTCTGCTCCCTCACACGGACTTGCCACCTCCCTTCCCCCTCTCTTCAGTAAACCACCCCAATCCCCGCCCTCTTTCCATCCATTCTCACTCAGTTTCCGGTAAACCCCAGCTCACGCGCAGCGAGGAGCAGAATCCTCAGTGTCGTCTACCTGGGCGAACGCGGCAGAAATCACCTCATCCAATTTCCCCGGTGGCTTCTTCAGCCAGTTCAGTCCAGATCTGGAACAGAGGAAAAGGAATCATAAACCTGACAATCAAGAGGAGAGGCAGTGTGATGAATGTAGGGAGTAGGGAGTTTTTATGTCGATGTATATCTGTATGCACCAATATTTTTAGAAGATCCTGGTTTGACATACAGGCAGTCTGTGAGTCTGCAAAAGGTACAATTGTAAGAGGTCTGCAGGACAGCGCCCAGTCTGCGGGAACACAGCCGGCAGGACAGCTCCCAGTCTGCGGGACACAGCCGGCAGGACAGCTCCCAGTCTGCGGGACACAGCCGGCAGGACAGCTCCCAGTCTGCGGGACACAGCCGGCAGGACAGCTCCCAGTCTGCGGGACACAGCCGGCAGGACAGCTCCAGTCTGCGGGACACAGCCGGCAGGACAGCTCCCAGTCTGCGGGACACAGCCGGCAGGACAGCTCCCAGTCTGCGGGACACAGCCGGCAGGACAGCTCCCAGTCTGCGGGACACAGCCGGCAGGACAGCTCCCAGTCTGCGGGACACAGCCGGCAGGGACAGCTCCCAGTCTGCGGGACACAGCCGGCAGGACAGCTCCCAGTCTGCGGGACACAGCCGGCAGGACAGCTCCCAGTCTGCGGGACACAGCCGGCAGGACAGCTCCCAGTCTGCGGGACACAGCCGGCAGGACAGCTCCCAGTCTGCGGGACACAGCCGGCAGGACAGCTCCCAGTCTGCGGGACACAGCCGGCAGGACAGCTCCCAGTCTGCGGGACACAGCCGGCAGAGACAGCTCCCAGTCTGCGGGACACAGCCGGCAGGACAGCTCCCAGTCTGCGGGACACAGCCGGCCAGGACAGCTCCCAGTCTGCGGGACACAGCCGGCAGGACAGCTCCCAGTCTGCGGGAACACAGCCGGCAGGACAGCTCCCAGTCTGCGGGACACAGCCGGCAGGACAGCTCCCAGTCTGCGGGACACAGCCGGCAGGACAGCTCCCAGTCTGCGGGACACAGCCGGCAGGACAGCTCCCAGTCTGCGGGACACAGCCGGCAGGACAGCTCCCAGTCTGCGGGACACAGCCGGCAGGACAGCTCCCAGTCTGCGGGACACAGCCGGCAGGACAGCTCCCCAGTCTGCGGGACACAGCCGGCAGGACAGCTCCCAGTCTGCGGGACACAGCCGGCAGGACAGCTCCCAGTCTGCGGGACACAGCCGGCAGGACAGCTCCCAGTCTGCGGGGACACAGCCGGCAGGACAGCTCCCAGTCTGCGGGACACAGCCGGCAGGACAGCTCCCAGTCTGCGGGACACAGCCGGCAGGACAGCTCCCAGTCTGCGGGACACAGCCGGCAGGACAGCTCCCAGTCTGCGGGACACAGCCGGCAGGACAGCTCCCAGTCTGCGGGACACAGTCTGCAGTATAGCTCCCAGTCAGTGACAGTCTGCAGTATAAGAACATAAGAACTAGGAGCAGGAGTAGGCCTAGGAGCAGGAGTAGGCCATCTGGCCCTCGAGTCTGCTCTGCCATTTAATGAGATCATGGCTGATCTTTTGTGGACTCAGCTCCACTTTCTGGCCCCCCCTCCCCTCCCCTCCCCTCCCCTCCCCTCCCCTTCCCCCCCCCCTCCCCTCCCTTCCCCCCCCCTCCCCCTCCCCCCCCCCCTCCCCTCCCTTCCCCCCCCCCCCCCTCCCTTCCCCCCCCCTCCCCTCCCCTCCCTTCCCCCCCCCCCCCCCTCCCTTCGGCCCTCGATGTTGCGCCAACCTGTGAAACCACTAAAGCCCATCCACACTATTCCCTTATCCGTCCATATGTCTATCCAATGACCATTTGAATGCCCTTAGTGTTGGCGAGTCCACTACTGTAGCAGGCAGGGTTTCCACGCCCTTACTACTCTGAGTAAAGAACCTACCTCTGACATCTGTCCTATATCTATCTCCCTTCAATTTAAAGCTATGTCCCCTCGTGCTAGACATCACCATCCGAGGAAAAAGGCTCTTACTGTCCACCCTATCCAATCCTCTGATCATCTTGTATGCCTCAATTAAGTCTCCTCTTAACCTTCTTTTCTCTAATGAAAACGGCCTCAAGTCCCTCAGCCTTTCCTCACAAGATCTTCCCCTCCATACCAGGCAACATCCTGGTAAGTCTCCTCTGCACCCTTTCCAATGCTTCCCACATCCTTCCTGTAATGCGGCGACCAGAATTGCACGCAATACTCCAAATGCGGCCGCACCAGAGTTTTGTACAGCTGCAACACGACCTCATGGCTCCGAAACTCAATCCCTCTACCAATAAAAGCTAACACACTGTCCGCCTTCTTAACAACCCTCTCAACCTGGGTGGCAACTTTCAGGGATCTATGTACATGGACACCAAGATCTCTCTGCTCATCCACACTGCCAAGAACCTTACCATTAGCCCAGTACTGTCTTCCTGTTATTCCTTCCAAAATGAATCACCTCACACTTTTCTGCATTAAACTCTATTCGTCACCTCTCAGCCCAGCGCTGCAGTTTATCGATGTCCCTCTGTAACTTGTTCCATCCTTCCGCACTGTCCACAACTCCACCGACTTTAGTGTCATCTGCAAATTTACTCACCCATCCTTCTACGCCATCCTCCAGGTCATTTATAAAAATGACAAACAGCAGTGGCCCCAAAACAGATCCTTGTGGTACACCACTAGTAACTGGACTCCAGTCTGAACATTTCCCATCAACCACCACCCTTTGTCTTCTTCCAGCTAGCCAATTTCTGATCCAAACTGCTAAATCTCCCTGAATCCCATGCCTCCGTATTTTCTGCGGTAGCCTACCGTGGGGAACCTTATCAAACGCTTTACTGAAATCCATATACACCACATCAACTGCTTTACCCTCATCCACCTGTTTGGTCACCTTCTCAAAGAACTCAATCCTCTGCACTTTTTGCTTTACCACTCATCTTAGTGTCGTCTGCAAACTTGGACACATTGCCCTTGGTCCCCAACTCCAAATCATCTATGTAAATTGTGAACAATTGTGGGCCCAACACTAATCACTGAGGGACTGCTACTACTTTACCCTTAATTCCATGCATCTCTATCTTACGCAGCAGCCTTTTGTGTGGCATCTTGTCAAAGGCTTTCTGGAAATCCAGATATGCCACATCCATTGGCTCCCCGTTATCTACCACACTGGTAATGTCCTCAAAAAATTCCACTAAATTAGTTAGGCACGACCTGCCCTTTATGAACCCATACTGCGTCTGCCCAATGGGACAATTTCCATCCAGGTGCCTCGCTATTTCTTCCTTAATGATAGATTCCAGCATCTTCCCTACTACCGAAGTTAAGCTCACTGGCCTATAATTACCCGCTTTCTGCATACCTCCTTTTTTTAAACAGTGGTGTCACGTTTACTAATTTCCAATCCGCTGGGACCACCCGAGAGTCTAGTGAATTTTGGTAAATTATCACTAGTGCATTTGCAATTTCCCTAGCCATCTCTTTTAGCACTCTGGGATGCATTCCATCAGGTCCCGGAGACTTGTCTACCTTTAGCCCCATTAGCTTGCCCATCACTACCTCCTTGGTGATAACAATCCTCTCAAGGTCCTCACCTGTCATAGCCTCATTTCTATCAGTCACTGGCATGTCCACTGTGAAGACCGATCCAAAAAACCTGTTCAGTTCCTCAGCCATTTCCTCATCTCCCATTATTAAATCTCCCTTCTCATCCTCTAAAGGACCAATATTTACCTTAGCCACTCTTTTTTGTTTTATATATTTGTAGAAACTTTTACTATCTGTTTTTATAGTCTGAGCAAGTTTACTCTCATAATCTATCTTACTCTTCTTTATAGCTTTTCAGTAGCTATCTGTTGCCCCATAAAGATTTCCCAGTCCTCTAGTCTCCCACTAAGCTTTGCACTTTGTATGCTTTTTCCTTCAATTTGATACTCTCCCTTATTTCCTTAGATATCCACGGTCCAATTTCCCTCTTTGTCCTTCCTTTTTGTTGGTATAAACCTTTGCTGAGCACTGCGAAAATCGCTTGGAAGGTTCTCCACTGTTCCTCAACTGTTTCATCAAAAAGTCTTTGCTCCCAGTCTACCTTAGCTAGCTCTTCTCTCATCCCATTGTAATCTCCTTTGTTTAAACACAAAACACTAGTGTTTGATTTTACCTTCTCACCCTCCATCTGTATTTTAAATTCCACCATATTGTGATCGCTCCCAGGCTGGGGGACACAGTCTGCGGTATCGCTCCCAGGCTGGGGGGACACAGTCTGCGGTATCGCTCCCAGGCTGGGGGACACAGTCTGCGGTATCGCTCCCAGGCTGGGGGACACAGTCTGCGGTATCGCTCCCAGGCCTGGGGGGACACAGTCTGCGGTATCGCTCCCAGGCTGGGGGACACAGTCTGCGGTATCGCTCCAGGCTGGGGGACACAGTCTGCGGTATCGCTCCCAGGCCGGGGGACACAGTCTGCGGTATCGCTCCCAGGCCGGGGGGACACAGTCTGCGGTATCGCTCCCAGGCCGGGGGACACAGTCTGCGGTATCGCTCCCAGGCCGGGGGACACAGTCTGCGGTATCGCTCCCAGGCCGGGGGACACAGTCTGCGGTATCGCTCCCAGGCCGGGGGACACAGTCTGCGGTATCGCTCCCAGGCCGGGGGACACAGTCTGCGGTATCGCTCCCAGGCCGGGGGACACAGTCTGCGGTATCGCTCCCAGGCCGGGGGACACAGTCTGCGGTATCGCTCCCAGGCCGGGGGACACAGTCTGCGGTATCGCTCCCAGGCCGGGGGACACAGTCTGCGGTATCGTCCCAGGCCGGGGGACACAGTCTGCGGTATCGCTCCCAGGCCGGGGGACACAGTCTGCGGTATCGCTCCCAGGCCGGGGGACACAGTCTGCGGTATCGCTCCCAGGCGGGGGACACAGTCTGCGGTATCGCTCCCAGGCCGGGGGACACAGTCTGCGGTATCGCTCCCAGGCCGGGGGACACAGTCTGCGGTATCGCTCCCAGGCCGGGGGACACAGTCTGCGGTATCGCTCCCAGGCCGGGGGACACAGTCTGCGGTATCGCTCCCAGGCCGGGGGACACAGTCTGCGGTATCGCTCCCAGGCCGGGGGACACAGTCTGCGGTATCGCTCCAGGCCGGGGGACACAGTCTGCGGTATCGCTCCCAGGCCGGGGGACACAGTCTGCGGTATCGCTCCCAGGCCGGGGGACACAGTCTGCGGTATCGCTCCCAGGCCGGGGGACACAGTCTGCGGTATCGCTCCCAGGCCGGGGGACACAGTCTGCGGTATCGCTCCCAGGCCGGGGGACACAGTCTGCGGTATCGCTCCCAGGCCGGGGGACACAGTCTGCGGTATCGCTCCCAGGCCGGGGGACACAGTCTGCGGTATCGCTCCCAGGCCGGGTGGACACAGTCTGCGGTATCGCTCCCAGGCCGGGGGACACAGTCTGCGGTATCGCTCCCAGGCCGGGGGACACAGTCTGCGGTATCGCTCCCTGGCCGGGGGACACAGTCTGCGGTATCGCTCCCAGGCCGGGGACACAGTCTGCGGTATCGCTCCCAGGGCCGGGGGGACACAGTCTGCGGTATCGCTCCCAGGCCGGGGGACACAGTCTGCGGTATCGCTCCCAGGCCGGGGGACACAGTCTGCGGTATCGCTCCCAGGCTGGGGACACAGTCTGCGGTATCGCTCCCAGGCCGGGGGACACAGTCTGCGGTATCGCTCCCAGGCCGGGGGACACAGTCTGCGGTATCGCTCCCAGGCTGGGGGACACAGTCCTGCGGTATCGCTCCCAGGGCTGGGGGACACAGTCTGCGGTATAGTTCCCTTTCAGGTTGCATCCCACGATTGGCTGATTCTCACTGACCTGCAATGGTGCTCGGAGCAATTGCTGTTTCTGCCGTTTCTCCCGCAGTCTCTGGGAGCAGTTACGCTGGACAATACTGCGGACCGACCGGATCCTCAGCCCCTCGAGATAAGCAGCAATCTGAGGACGGACACAGAAAACAGAAAGTCGGTGTTAGTGACAGACCTGAGTGGAGGGGTACGGAGTCGCCGGAGCGGGGGCTGTTCAGAGGGGATCGGAGATTTGGGTGCTGGGTCACTGGAGCGGGGGCTTTGCACAGAGGGGATCGGGAGGGCAAGGATAGATAAGTGAATCAAGAGCAGGAATTTTGTCTTCATTTATAGGATGTGGACGTCCAGCATTTATTGGCCGTCCCCAATGTTGGAGCTGCACCCATCCCGGCAAGTGGAGAGTATTCCATCATACTCCTGACTCGTGTCTTGTCGATGGTGGACAGGCTTTGGAAGTCCGGAGGTTAGTTACTCGCCTCAGGATTCTGACCGTTGTATGGACTGCTTCACTGAGGAGGCAAGAACATTGTGCAGTCATCTGCAAACACCCCCACCTCTAACCTTATAATGGAAGGTCATTAGCGAAGCAGAAGATGGGTGGGCCTTGGATGCTTCCCTGAGGAACTCCTGCAGTGATGTCCTGGAGCCGAGCTGATTGACCTCCAACCACCAGAACCATTTCCTTTGTGCCAGGGTTTGAGTCCAATCAGCGGAGAGTTTTCTCCCGTGACCCCAGTTTAGCTCGGGCTCCTTGATGCAATACTCGGTCAAATGCTGCCTTGATGGCAAGGGCAGTCACTCCCACCTCACCTCCAGCATTCAGCTCTTTTGTCCATGTTTGAACTGAGGCTGGAATGAGGTCAGGAGCTGAGTGACCCCTGACAGAACCCAAACTGAACATCCGTGAGCAGGTTATTTGTTGAACAAGTGCTGCTTATGACTCTTCCACACTTGATTGATGGGGTGATAAGTGGCCGGGTTGGATTGGCCCTGTTGTGGACAGGACATACCTGGGGCAAGTTTCCACAATACTGGGGAGTTGCCAGTGTTGTAGCTGGACAGGACAGCTTGGCTAAGGGCACGGCAAGTTGTGGAGTACAAGTCTTCAGTGCTATTGCCAGAATATAGCCAGGGCCTTTGTAGTGTCCAGTGCATTTGGCCATTTCTTGATATCACGAGGAGTGAATTGAATTGGCAGAATGCGGTCATCTGTGATGCTGGGGACTTCCAGAGGAGACAGAGATGAATCATCCATTCGGCACTCCTGGCTGAAGATTGTTGCGAAAGCTTGAGCCTTATCATTTGCACTGATGCGCTGGACTCCTCCATCGTCGGGGATGTGGATATTATGGAGCCTCTTCCGCCAGTGAGTTGTTTAATTGTCCAAACCATTCATGGCTCATAGTGCCTTATGGTTGCCCAGTCTGGATTGGCTCGATCTGTTTGAGGACTACCCCATTTGGCACGGAGGTAATGATGGGGTGACTATTTGGGGGGGGTTCTGGGTCACTCGACTCCAAGGTTGTGCACCCTGTCCCCACACGCCCCATCCCCCTACCCAACTCCCCCCACCCCTGTTCCCGGCCCTCCCCATCCACCCCAAGTGCCAAGCGCTCTCCACAACCCCCCTCCCAGCCCACTCCCAACCAACCCTCTACCCATCTCAGCCCTCTCCCAACCCTCACCCATCCCCCTACCACCAGACGCCTCTCTCCCCCCCTTCCCCCTCTCCCTTTCCCCCCCCTCTCCCCCCCTCCTCTCCCTTCCCCCCCCCTCCTCTCTCTTCTCCCCCCCCCCCTCCTCTCTCTTCTCCCCCCCCCTCCTCTCTCTCTCCCCCCCCCCCTCCTCTCTCTTCTCCCCCCCCCCTCCTCTCTCTTCTCCCCCCCCCTCCTCTCTCTTCTCCCCCCCCTCCTCTCTCTTCTTCCCCCCCCTCCTCTCTCTTCTCCCCCCCCTCCTCTCTCTTCTCCCCCCCCCCCCTCCTCCTCTCCCCCCCCCCTCTCTTCTCCCCCCCCCCTCTCTCTCTCCCCCCCCCCTCTCTCTCTCTCCCCCCCCCGCTCTCTTCCCCCCCCCCCTTCCCTCTCCCCCCCCCCTTCCCTCTCACCCCCCCCCTTCCCTCTCCCCCCCCCCCTTCCCTCTCCCCCCCCCCCTTCCCTCTCCCCCCCCCCCTTCCCTCTCCCCCCCCCCTTCCCTCTCTCCCCCCCCTCCCTCTCCCCCCCCCTCCCTCTCTCCCCCCCCTCCCTCTCTCCCCCCCCTCCCTCTCTTCTCCCCCCTCCCTCTCCCCCCCCCTCCCTCTCCCCCCCCCTACCTCTCCCCCCCCCTCCCTCTCCCCCCCCCCTCCCTCTCTCCCCCCCCTCCCTCTCCCCCCCCCCCTCCCTCTCCCCCCCCCTCCCCTCTCCCCCCCCCTCCCTCTCCCCCCCCTCTCTCTCCCCCCCCGCTCTCCCCCCCCCTCTCTCCCCCCCCCCGCTCTCCCCCCCCCCCCTCTCCTCCCCCCCCCCGCTCTCTCCCCCCCCCCCGCTCTCTCCCCCCCCCCCCCCGCTCTCTCCCCCCCCCCCCCCCCGCTCTCTCTCTCTCCCCCCCCCCCGCTCTCCCCCCCCCCCCCCGCTCTCCCCCCCCCCCCCCTCTCCTTCCCCCCCCCGCTCTCTCCTCCCCCCCCCCGGCGCTCTCCCTCTCTCCCCCCCCTCTCCCCCCCCCCCCGCGCTCTCTCCCCCCCCCGCGCTCTCCCCCCCCCCCCCGCTCTCTCCCCCCCCCCCCGCTCTCTCCCTCCCCGCCCCGCGCTCTCTCTCCCACCCCCGCGCTCTCTCTCCCCCCCCCGCGCTCTCTCTCCCCCCCCCCCCGCTCTCTCTCTCCCCCCCCCCCCCGCTCTCTCTCTCCCCCCCCCCCCCCGCTCTCTGCCCCCCCCGCTCTCTCTCTCCCCCCCCCCGCTCTCTCCCCCCCCCCGCCGCTCTCCTCCCCCCCCCCGCTCTCTTCCCCCCCCCGCCGCTCTCTCCCCCCCCCCGCTCTCTTCCCCCCCCCGCTCTCCCTCTCCTCCCCCCCCCCTCCCTCTCCCCCCCCCCCTCCCCTCTCCCCCCCCCTCCCTCCCTCTCCCCCCCCCCTCCCTCCCTCTCCCCCCCCCCTTCCCTCTCCCCCCCCCCTTCCCTCTCCCTCCCCCCCTTCCCTCTCCCCTCCCTCCCCCTCTCTCCCCCCCCCTCCCTCTCCCTCTCTCCCCCCCCTCCCTCTCCCCCCTCCTCTCCCTCTCTCCCCCCCCCTCCCCTCTCCCTCTCCCTCTCCTCCCCCCCCTCCCTCTCTCCCCCCCCTCCCTCTCTCCCCCCCCCTCCCTCTCTCCCCCTCCCTCTCCTCCCCCCCTCCCTCTCTCCCCCCCCCCTCCCTCTCTCCCCCCCCCTCCCTCTCCCCCCCCCTCCCTCTCCCCCCCTCCCCTCCCCTCTCCCCCCCCCTCCCTCCCCCTCCCCCCCCCCGCTCTCCTCCCCCCCCCCGCTCTCTCCCCCCCCCCCGCTCTCCCCCCCCCTCTCCCCCCCCCCGCTCTCTCTCTCCCCCCCCCCCGCTCTCTCTCCCCCCCCCCCCGCTCTCTCCCCCCCCCCCCGCTCTCTCCTCCCCCCCCCCCGCTCTCTCTCCCCCCCCCCCGCTCTCTCCCCCCCCCCCCGCTCTCTCCCCCCCCCCCGCTCTCTCCCCCCCCCCGCGCTCTCTCCCGCTCTCTCCTCCCACCCCCCCCCGCTCTCTCTCTCTCCCCCCCCCCTCTCTCTCCCCCCCCCCGCCTCTCTCTCTCCCCCCCCTCTCTCTCTCCCCCCCCCTCTCTCTCCCCCCCCTCTCTCTCCCCCCTCTCTCTCCCCCCCCCCCCGCGCTCTCCCCCCCCCCCCGCTCTCTCTCTCTCCCCCCCCCCCCTCTCTTCCCCCCCCCCCGCCTCTCCTCCCCCCCCCCTCTCTCTCCCCCCCCTCTCTCCCCCCCCCCCTCTCTCTCCCCCCCCCCTCTCTCTCCCCCCCCCGCGCTCTCCCCCCCCCCGCGCTCTCCCCCCCCCCGCGCTCTCCCCCCCCCGCTCTCTCCCCCCCCCCGCTCTCTCCCCCCCCCCCCGCTCTCTCTCTCTCCCCCCCCGCTCTCTCTCTCTCCCCCCCCGCTCTCTTCTCTCTCCCCCCCCGCTCTCTCTCTCTCCCCCCCCCGCTCTCTCTCTCTCCCCCCCCCGCTCTCCCCCCCCCCCCGCTCTCTCCTCCCCCCGCGCTCTCTCTCTCTCCCCCCCCCCGCGCTCTCTCTCTCCCCCCCCTCTTCCCCCCCCCGCCCTCGCTCTCTCCCCCCCCCCCGCTCTCTCCCCCCCCCCCCGCTCTCTCCCCCCCCCCCCCGCTCTCTCCCCCCCCCCCCGCTCTCTCCCCCCCCCCCCGCTCTCTCCCCCCCCCCCCGCTCTCTCTCCCCCCCCCCCGCGCGCTCTCTCTCTCTCCCCCCCCCCGCGCTCTCTCTCTCCCCCCCCCCCCCCCCCCCGGCGCTCTCTCTACCCCCCCCCCCCCCGGCGCTCTCTCTCCCCCCCCCCGCTCTCTCCCCCCCCCCCGCTCTCTCCCCCCCCCCGCTCTCTCTCTCTCCCCCCCCCCGCTCTCTCCCCCCCGCTCTCCCCCCCCCCCCCCCCCCCCCCCCGCTCTCTCCCCCCCCCCCCCCGCTCTCTCTCCCCCCCCCCCGGCGCTCTCTCTCCCCCCCCCGCGCGCTCCCCCCCCCCGCTCTCTCTCCCCCCCCCCCCCCGCTCTCTCTCTTCCCCCCCCCCGCTCTCTTCTCTCCCCCCCCGCTCTCTCTCTCCCCCCCCCGCGCTCTCTCTCCCCCCCCCCTCTCTCCCCCCCCCGCTCTCTCTCCTCCCCCCCCCGCGCTCTCTCCCCCCCCCCGCTCTCCCCCCCCCCCCCCGCTCTCCCCCCCCCCCCGCTCTCTCTCCCTCCCCCCCCCCGCTCTCTTTCCCTCCCCCCCCCCCGCTCTTTCTTCCCCCCCCCCCGCTCTCTCTCCCCCCCCCCCCGCTCTCTCTCTCCCCCCCCCGCTCTTTCCTCCCCCCCGCTCTTTCCCTCCCCCCCCCGCTCTTTCCCTCCCCTCTCTCTCTCCCCCCCCCTCTCTCTCTCCCCCCCCCCTCTCTCTCTCCCCCCCCCCGCGCTCTCTCTCTCCCCCCCCCCCGCTCTCTCTCCCCCCCCCCGCTCTCTCGCTCTCTCTCTCCCCCCCCCCTCGCTCTCTCTCCCCCCCCCCCCGCTCTCTCTCTCCCCCCCCCCCCCGCTCTCTCTCTCCCCCCCCCCGCTCTCTCTCTCCCCCCCCCCCCGCTCTCTCTCTCCCCCCCCCCCCGCTCTCTCTCTCCCCCCCCCCCCCGCTCTCTCTCTCCCCCCCCCCCCGCTCTCTCTCTCCCCCCCCCCCCGCGCTCTCTCTCCCCCCCCTCTCTCTTCCCCCCCCCCTCTCTCTTTCCCCCCCCCCTCCTCTCCTTCCCCCCCCCTCTCTCTCTCTCTCTCTCCCCCCCCCTCTCTCTCTCCCCCCCCCGCTCTCTCTCCCCCCCCCCGCTCTCTTCCCCCCCCCCGCTCTCTTTCCCCCCCCCCCTCTCTCTTTCCCCCCCCCCTCTCTCTTCCCCCCCCCCTCTCTCTTTCCCCCCCCCTCCCCGCTCTCTCTCCCCCCCCCCCTCTCTCTTTCCCCCCCCCCTCTCTCTTCCCCCCCCCCTCTCTCTTTCCCCCCCCCCCACTCTCTTTCCCCCCCCCCTCCCCGCTCTCTCTCCCCCCCCCCTCTCTCTCTCCCCCCCCCTCTCTCTTTTCCCCCCCCCCCCTCTCTCTTCCCCCCCCCCCCTCTCTCTTTCCCCCCCCCCCTCCCCCTCTCTTCTCCCCCCCCCCGCTCTCTTTCCCCCCCCCTCTCTCTTTCCCCCCCCCTCCCCGCTCTCTCTCCCCCCCCCTCTCTCTCTCCCCCCCCTCTCTCTTTTCCCCCCCCCCCCTCTCTCTTCCCCCCCCCCCTCTCTCTTTCCCCCCCCCCCTCTCTCTTTCCCCCCCCCCCTCTCTCTTTCCCCCCCCCCCTCTCTCTCTTTCCCCCCCCCCCCTCTCTCTTTCCCCCCCCCCCTCTCTCTTTCCCCCCCCCCCCCTCTCTCTTTCCCCCCCCCCCCCTCTCTCGTCCCCCCCCCCCCTCTCTCTCTTTCCCCCCCCCCCCTCTCTCTTTCCCCCCCCCCCCCTCTCTCTTTCCCCCCCCCCCCTCTCTCTTCCCCCCCCCCTCTCTCTTTCTCCCCCCCCCCCTCTCTCTTTCCCCCCCCCCCTCTCTCTTTCCCCCCCCCCCCCTCTCTCTCTTTCCCCCCCCCCCCCCCTCTCTCTTCCCCCCCCCCTCTCTCTTTCTCCCCCCCCCCTCTCTCTTTCCCCCCCCCCCTCTCTCTCTTTCCCCCCCCCCCCCCCCTCTCTCTTCCCCCCCCCCCCCCTCTCTCTTTCCCCCCCCCCCCCTCCCCCTCTCTCTTTCCCCCCCCCCCCTCTCTTTCCCCCCCCCCCCTCTCTCTTTCCCCCCCCCCCCTCTCTCTTTCCCCCCCCTCTCCCATCCCCCCCCTCCCTCTCCCATCCCCCCCCTCCCTCTCCATCCCCCCCCTCCCCTCTCCCATCCCCCCCCTCCCTCTCCCATCCCCCCCCTCCCTCTCCCATCCCCCCCCCTCCCCTCTCCCAATCCCCCCCCAGCCGCCCCGGGCCTACCTCTGCCGGCTCCTGCCGGGCACGGCCGCCTGCAGGCTGCCCAGGTCGGGCTCCCGGGCCGCGCTCTGCTTCTTGAGGGCCCGCAGCAGCAGCCGCTGCTCGCCCGCGGCCCAGTCCTCCAGCTCCGGCTCCAACTCCGCCCACTTCTTGTCGAAGTCCACCCCGAATCTCCGGGGTGCGGCCCGGGCCCTCACCGGGGGCTTCATCGGCCCCGCGCGCAGACCCTCGCCCCGCGGCAACCGCCGCAATCCGCGCACCGATCGACGCGGCGGCTTCCCTTCGCCAGCACCAGCGATGGCCGCGCCCTGCAGCCGCCGCCATCTTTTATACTGGCAGAGACTGAGGGGGGTTGGGGGGGAGACAGTGCTGAGTGATTGCTGCACTGTCAGAGGGTCAGTACTGAGGGTGTGCTGCACTGTCAGAAGGTCAGCACTGAGGGAGTGCTGCACTGTCAGAGTGTTCGTACTGAGGGAGTGCCGCACTGTCAGAGTGTTCGTACTGAGGGAGTGCCGCACTGTCAGAGTGTTAGTACTGAGGGAGTGCCGCACTGTCGGAGGTCAGGACTGAGGGAGTGCTGCACTGTCAGAGGGTCAGTACTGAGGGAGTGCTGCACTGTCAGAGGGTCAGTACTGAGGTAGTGCTGCACTGTCAGAAGGTTAGTACTGAGGGTGTGCTGCACTGTCAGAAGGTCAGCACTGAGGGAGTGCTGCACTGTCAGAGTGTTCGTACTGAGGGAGTGCCGCACTGTCAGAGGGTCTGTACTGAGGGAGTGCTGCACTGTCAGAGGGTCAGTACTGAGGGTGTGCTGCACTGTCAGAAGGTCAGCACTGAGGGAGTGCTGCACTGTCAGAGTGTTCGTACTGAGGGAGTGCCGCACTGTCAGAGTGTTAGTACTGAGGGAGTGCTGCTCTGTCAGAGTGTTAGTACTGAGGGAGTGCCGCACTGTCAGAGGGTCAGTACTGAGGGAGTGCCGCACTGTCAGAGTGTTCGTACTGAGGGAGTGCCGCACTGTCAGAGTGTTAGTACTGAGGGAGTGCCGCACTGTCGGAGGTCAGGACTGAGGGAGTGCTGCACTGTCAGAGGGTCAGTACTGAGGGAGTGTTGCACTGTCAGAGGGTCAGTACTGAGGTAGTGCTGCACTGTCAGAAGGTTAGTACTGAGGGTGTGCTGCACTGTCAGAAGGTCAGCACTGAGGGAGTGCTGCACTGTCAGAGTGTTCGTACTGAGGGAGTGCCGCACTGTCAGAGGGTCTGTACTGAGGGAGTGCTGCACTGTCAGAGGGTCAGTACTGAGGGTGTGCTGCACTGTCAGAAGGTCAGCACTGAGGGAGTGCTGCACTGTCAGAGTGTTCGTACTGAGGGAGTGCCGCACTGTCAGAGTGTTCGTACTGAGGGAGTGCCGCACTGTCAGAGTGTTAGTACTGAGGGAGTGCCGCACTGTCGGAGGTCAGGACTGAGGGAGTGCTGCACTGTCAGAGGGTCAGTACTGAGGGAGTGTTGCACTGTCAGAGGGTCAGTACTGAGGTAGTGCTGCACTGTCAGAAGGTTAGTACTGAGGGTGTGCTGCACTGTCAGAAGGTCAGCACTGAGGGAGTGCTGCACTGTCAGAGTGTTCGTACTGAGGGAGTGCCGCACTGTCAGAGGGTCTGTACTGAGGGAGTGCTGCACTGTCAGAGGGTCAGTACTGAGGGTGTGCTGCACTGTCAGAAGGTCAGCACTGAGGGAGTGCTGCACTGTCAGAGTGTTCGTACTGAGGGAGTGCCGCACTGTCAGAGTGTTAGTACTGAGGGAGTGCTGCTCTGTCAGAGTGTTAGTACTGAGGGAGTGCTGCTCTGTCAGAGGGTTAGTACTGAGGGAGTGCCGCACTGTCAGAGGGTTAGTACTGAGGGTGTGCTGCTCTGTCAGAGTGTTAGTACTGAGGGAGTGCCGCACTGTCAGAGGGTCAGTGCTGAGCGAGTGCTGCACTGTCAGAGGGTCAGTACTGAGGGAGTGCCGCACTGTCAGTGGGTCAGTACTGAGGGAGTGCTGCACTGTCAGAGGGTCAGTACTGAGGGAGTGCTGCTCTGTCGGAGGGTCAGTACTGAGGGAGTGCCGCACTGTCAGAGGGTCAGTACTGAGGGAGCGTTTCACTGTCAGAGGGTCAGTACTGAGGGAGTGCCGCACTGTCAGAGGGTTAGTACTGAGGGAGTCCTGCACTGTCAGAGGGTCAGTACTGAGGGAGTGCTGCACTGTCAGAGGGTCAGTACTGAGGGAGTGCTGCACTGGTAGAGAGCCAGTACTGAGGGAGTGCTGCACTGTCAGAGGGTCAGTGCTGAGGGAGTGCCGTACTGTCAGAGGGACAGTACTGAGGGAGCTCCGCACTGTCAGAGGGTCAGTACTGAGGGAGTGCTGCACAGTCAGAGGGTCAGAACTTAGGGACTGCAGCACTGTCGCATGTTCAGTACTGAGGGAGTGCCGCACTGTCAGAGAGTCAGGGCTGAGGGAGTGCTGCACTGTCAGAGGGTCAGTACTGAGGGAGTGCTGCACTGTCAGAGGGTCAGTACTGAGGGAGTGCTGCACTGGTAGAGAGCCAGTACTGAGGGAGTGCTGCACTGTCAGAGGGTCAGTGCTGAGGGAGTGCCGTACT
Organism: Scyliorhinus torazame; assembly: GCF_047496885.1. Taxonomy (NCBI): domain Eukaryota; kingdom Metazoa; phylum Chordata; class Chondrichthyes; order Carcharhiniformes; family Scyliorhinidae; genus Scyliorhinus; species Scyliorhinus torazame. Next base: position 25,428,975 of record NC_092737.1, on the reverse strand, counting down.
GTCAGAGGGACAGTACTGAGGGAGCTCCGCACTGTCAGAGGGTCAGTACTGAGGGAGTGCTGCACAGTCAGAGGGTCAGAACTTAGGGACTGCAGCACTGTCGCATGGTCAGTACTGAGGGAGTGCCGCACTGTCAGAGAGTCAGGGCTGAGGGAGTGCTGCACTGTCAGAGGGTCAGTACGGAGGGAGAGCTGTACTGTCAGAGGGTCAGCACTGAGGGAGTGCTGCACTGTCAGTGGGTAAGTACTGAGGGAGAGCTGTACTGTCAGAGGGTCAGTACTGAGGGAGTGCTGCACTGTCAGAGAGTCAGTAATGAGGGAGTGCTGCACTGTCAGACAGTCAGTACTGAAGTGCTGGACTGTGAGAGGGTCAGTACTGTGGGAGTGCTGCACTGTCAGAGGGTCAGTACTGAGGGAGTGCTGCACTGTCAGAGGGTCACTACTGAGGTAGTGCTGCACTGTCAGAGGGGCAGTACTGAGGGAGTGCTGCACTGTCAGAGGGTTAGTACTGAGGGATTGCTGCTTTGTCAGAGGGTTAGTACTGAGGGATTGCTGCCCTGTCAGAGGGTTAGTACTGAGGGAGTGCTGCACTGTCAAAGGGTCAGTACTGAGGGATTGCCGCACTGTCCGAGGGTCAGTACTGAGGGAGTGCCGCACTGTCAGAGGGTAAGTACTGAGGGAATGCTGCACTGTCAGAAGGTCAGCACTGAGGGAATGCCGCACTGTCAGAGTGTTCGTACTGAGGGAGTGCTGCTCTGTCAGAGTGTTAGTACTGAGGGAGTGCTGCTCTGTCAGAGTGTTCGTACTGAGGGAGTGCTGCTCTGTCAGAGGGTTAGTACTGAGGGAGTGCCGCACTGTCAGAGTGTTAGTACTGAGGGAGTGCTGCTCTGTCAGAGTGTTAGTACTGAGGGAGTGCCGCACTGTCAGAGGGTCAGTACTGAGGGAGCGTTTCACTGTCAGAGGGTCAGTACTGAGGGAGTGCCGCACTGTCAGAGGGTTAGTACTGAGGGAGTCCTGCACTGTCAGAGGGTCAGTACTGAGGGAGTGCTGCACTGTCAGAGGGTCAGTACTGAGGGAGTGCTACACTGGTAGAGAGCCAGTACTGAGGGAGTGCTGCACTGTCAGAGGGTCAGTGCTGAGGGAGTGCCGTACTGTCAGAGGGACAGTACTGAGGGAGCTCCGCACTGTCAGAGGGTCAGTACTGAGGGAGTGCGGCACAGTCAGAGGGTCAGAACTTAGGGACTGCAGCACTGTCGCATGGTCAGTACTGAGGGAGTGCCGCACTGTCAGAGAGTCAGGGCTGAGGGAGTGCTGCACTGTCAGAGGGTCAGTACGGAGGGAGAGCTGTACTGTCAGAGGGTCAGCACTGAGGGAGTGCTGCACTGTCAGTGGGTAAGTACTGAGGGAGAGCTGTACTGTCAGAGGGTCAGTACTGAGGGAGTGCTGCACTGTCAGAGAGTCAGTAATGAGGGAGTGCTGCACTGTCAGACAGTCAGTACTGAAGTGCTGGACTGTGAGAGGGTCAGTACTGTGGGAGTGCTGCACTGTCAGAGGGTCAGTACTGAGGGAGTGCTGCACTGTCAGAGGGTCACTACTGAGGTAGTGCTGCACTGTCAGAGGGGCAGTACTGAGGGATTGCTGCTTTGTCAGAGGGTTAGTACTGAGGGATTGCTGCTTTGTCAGAGGGTTAGTACTGAGGGAGTGCTGCACTGTCAGAGGGTCAGTACTGAGGGAATGCCGCACTGTCAGAGGGTCAGTACTGAGGGATTGCCGCACTGTCAGAGGGTCAGCACTGAGGGAGTGCCGCACTGTCAGAGGGTCAGTACTGAGGGATTGCCGCACTGTCCGAGGGTCAGTACTGAGGGAGTGCCGCACTGTCAGAGGGTCAGTACTGAGGGAGTGCTGCACTGTCAGAGGGGCAGTACTGAGGGAGTGCTGCACTGTCAGAGGGTTAGTACTGAGGGATTGCTGCTTTGTCAGAGGGTTAGTACTGAGGGATTGCTGCTCTGTCAGAGGGTTAGTACTGAGGGTGTGCTGCACTGTCAGAGGGTCAGTACTGAGGGAGTGCCGCACTGTCAGAGGGTCAGTACTGAGGGAATGCCGCACTGTCAGAGGGTTAGTACTGAGGGAGTGCCGCACTGTCAGAGTGTTAGTACTGAGGGAGTGCCGCACTGTCAGAGGGTCAGTGCTGAGCGAGTGCTGAACTGTCAGAGGGTCAGTACTGAGGGAGTGCCGCACTGTCAGTGGGTCAGTACTGAGGGAGTGCTGCACTGTCAGAGGGTCAGTACTGAGGGAGTGCTGCTCTGTCGGAGGGTCAGTACTGAGGGAATGCCGCACTGTCAGAGTGTTCGTACTGAGGGAGTGCCGCACTGTCAGAGTGTTAGTACTGAGGGAGTGCTGCTCTGTCAGAGTGTTAGTACTGAGGGAGTGCTGCTCCGTCAGAGTGTTAGTACTGAGGGAGTGCCGCACTGTCAGAGTGTTAGTACTGAGGGAGTGCCGCACTGTCAGAGGGTCAGTGCTGAGCGAGTGCTGCTCTGTCAGAGGGTCAGTACTGAGGGAGTTCCGCACTGTCAGAGGGTCAGTACTGAAGGAGCGTTTCACTGTCAGAGGGTCAGTACTGAGGGAGTGCTGCACTGTTAGAGGGTCAGTACTGAGGGAGTCCTGCACTGTCAGAGGGTCAGTACTGAGGGAGTGCAGCCCTGTCAGAGGGTCAGTACTGAGGGAGTGCTGCACTGTCAGAGGGTCAGTAATGAGGGAGTGCTGCACTGGCAGAGAGTCAGTACTGAGGGAGTGCTGCACTGTCAGAGGGTCAGTACTGAGGGAGTGCCGCACTGTCAGAGGGTCAGTACTGAAGGAGCGTTTCACTGTCAGAGGGTCAGTGCTGAGGGAGTGCCGCACTGTCAGATGGACAGTACTGAGGGAGCTCCGCACTGTCAGAGGGTCAGTACTGAGGGAGTGCTGCACAGTCAAAGGGTCAGAACTTAGGGACTGCTGCACTGTCGCATGGTCAGTACTGAGGGTGTGCTGCACTGTCAGTGGGTGAGTACTGAGGGAGAGCTGTACTGTCAGAGGGTCAGTACTGAGGGAGTGCCGCACTGTCAGGGTTAGTACTGAGGGAGTGCCGCACTGTCAGAGGGTTAGTACTGAGGGTGTGCTGCTCTGTCAGAGTGTTAGTACTGAGGGAGTGCCGCACTGTCAGAGGGTCAGTGCTGAGCGAGTGCTGCACTGTCAGAGGGTCAGTACTGAGGGAGTGCCGCACTGTCAGTGGGTCAGTACTGAGGGAGTGCTGCACTGTCAGAGGGTCAGTACTGAGGGAGTGCTGCTCTGTCGGAGGGTCAGTACTGAGGGAGTGCTGCTCTGTCAGAGGGTCAGTACTGAGGGAGTGCCGCACTGTCAGAGGGTCAGTACTGAGGGAGCGTTTCACTGTCAGAGGGTCAGTACTGAGGGAGTGCCGCACTGTCAGAGGGTTAGTACTGAGGGAGTCCTGCACTGTCAGAGGGTCAGTACTGAGGGAGTGCTGCACTGTCAGAGGGTCAGTACTGAGGGAGTGCTGCACTGGTAGAGAGCCAGTACTGAGGGAGTGCTGCACTGTCAGAGGGTCAGTGCTGAGGGAGTGCCGTACTGTCAGAGGGACAGTACTGAGGGAGCTCCGCACTGTCAGAGGGTCAGTACTGAGGGAGTGCTGCACAGTCAGAGGGTCAGAACTTAGGGACTGCAGCACTGTCGCATGGTCAGTACTGAGGGAGTGCCGCACTGTCAGAGAGTCAGGGCTGAGGGAGTGCTGCACTGTCAGAGGGTCAGTACGGAGGGAGAGCTGTACTGTCAGAGGGTCAGTACTGAGGGTGTGCTGCACTGTCAGTGGGTAAGTACTGAGGGAGAGCTGTACTGTCAGAGGGTCAGTACTGAGGGAGTGCTGCACTGTCAGAGAGTCAGTAATGAGGGAGTGCTGCACTGTCAGAGAGTCAGTACTGAAGTGCTGGACTGTGAGAGGGTCAGTACTGTGGGAGTGCTGCACTGTCAGAGGGTCAGTACTGAGGGAGTGCTGCACTGTCAGAGGGGCAGTACTGAGGGAGTGCTGCACTGTCAGAGGGTTAGTACTGAGGGATTGCTGCTTTGTCAGAGGGTTAGTACTGAGGGATTGCTGCCCTGTCAGAGGGTTAGTACTGAGGGAGTGCTGCACTGTCAGAGGGTCAGTACTGAGGGAGTGCCGCACTGTCCGAGGGTCAGTACTGAGGGAGTGCCGCACTGTCAGAGGGTCAGTACTGAGGGATTGCCGCACTGTCAGAGGGTCAGTACTGAGGGAGTGCCGCACTGTCAGAGGGTCAGTACTGAGGGTGTGCTGCACTGTCAGAGGGTCAGTACTGAGGGAATGCCGCACTGTCAGAGTGTTAGTACTGAAGGAGTGCTGCTCTGTCAGAGTGTTAGTACTGAGGGAGTGCTGCTCTGTCAGAGGGTTAGTACTGAGGGAGTGCCGCACTGTCAGAGTGTTAGTATTGAGGGAGTGCAGCTCTGTCAGTGTGTTAGTACTGAGGGAGTGCCGCACTGTCAGAGGGTCAGTGCTGAGCGAGTGCTGCACTGTCAGAGGGTCAGTACTGAGGGAGTGCTGCACTGTCAGAGGGTCAGTACTGAGGGAGTGCCGCACTGTCAGAGGGTCAGTACTGAGGGAGTGCTGCACTGTCAGTGGGTCAGTACTGAGGGAGTGCTGCACTGTCAGAGGGTCAGTACTGAGGGAGTGCTGCTCTGTCGGTGGGTCAGTACTGAGGGTGTGCTGCTCTGTCAGAGGGTCAGTACTGAGGGAGTGCCGCACTGTCAGAGGGTCGGTACTGAGGGAGCGTTTCACTGTCAGAGGGTCAGTACTGAGGGAGTGCCGCACTGTCAGAGTGTTCGTACTGAGGGAGTGCCGCACTGTCAGAGTGTTAGTACTGAGGGAGTGCTGCTCTGTCAGAGTGTTAGTACTGAGGGAGTGCTGCTCCGTCAGAGTGTTAGTACTGAGGGAGTGCCGCACTGTCAGAGTGTTAGTACTGAGGGAGTGCCGCACTGTCAGAGGGTCAGTGCTGAGCGAGTGCTGCTCTGTCAGAGGGTCAGTACTGAGGGAGTTCCGCACTGTCAGAGGGTCAGTACTGAAGGAGCGTTTCACTGTCAGAGGGTCAGTACTGAGGGAGTGCTGCACTGTTAGAGGGTCAGTACTGAGGGAGTCCTGCACTGTCAGAGGGTCAGTACTGAGGGAGTGCAGCCCTGTCAGAGGGTCAGTACTGAGGGAGTGCTGCACTGTCAGAGGGTCAGTAATGAGGGAGTGCTGCACTGGCAGAGAGTCAGTACTGAGGGAGTGCTGCACTGTCAGAGGGTCAGTACTGAGGGAGTGCCGCACTGTCAGAGGGTCAGTACTGAAGGAGCGTTTCACTGTCAGAGGGTCAGTGCTGAGGGAGTGCCGCACTGTCAGATGGACAGTACTGAGGGAGCTCCGCACTGTCAGAGGGTCAGTACTGAGGGAGTGCTGCACAGTCAAAGGGTCAGAACTTAGGGACTGCTGCACTGTCGCATGGTCAGTACTGAGGGTGTGCTGCACTGTCAGTGGGTGAGTACTGAGGGAGAGCTGTACTGTCAGAGGGTCAGTACTGAGGGAGTGCCGCACTGTCAGGGTTAGTACTGAGGGAGTGCCGCACTGTCAGAGGGTTAGTACTGAGGGTGTGCTGCTCTGTCAGAGTGTTAGTACTGAGGGAGTGCCGCACTGTCAGAGGGTCAGTGCTGAGCGAGTGCTGCACTGTCAGAGGGTCAGTACTGAGGGAGTGCCGCACTGTCAGTGGGTCAGTACTGAGGGAGTGCTGCACTGTCAGAGGGTCAGTACTGAGGGAGTGCTGCTCTGTCGGAGGGTCAGTACTGAGGGAGTGCTGCTCTGTCAGAGGGTCAGTACTGAGGGAGTGCCGCACTGTCAGAGGGTCAGTACTGAGGGAGCGTTTCACTGTCAGAGGGTCAGTACTGAGGGAGTGCCGCACTGTCAGAGGGTTAGTACTGAGGGAGTCCTGCACTGTCAGAGGGTCAGTACTGAGGGAGTGCTGCACTGTCAGAGGGTCAGTACTGAGGGAGTGCTGCACTGGTAGAGAGCCAGTACTGAGGGAGTGCTGCACTGTCAGAGGGTCAGTGCTGAGGGAGTGCCGTACTGTCAGAGGGACAGTACTGAGGGAGCTCCGCACTGTCAGAGGGTCAGTACTGAGGGAGTGCTGCACAGTCAGAGGGTCAGAACTTAGGGACTGCAGCACTGTCGCATGGTCAGTACTGAGGGAGTGCCGCACTGTCAGAGAGTCAGGGCTGAGGGAGTGCTGCACTGTCAGAGGGTCAGTACGGAGGGAGAGCTGTACTGTCAGAGGGTCAGTACTGAGGGTGTGCTGCACTGTCAGTGGGTAAGTACTGAGGGAGAGCTGTACTGTCAGAGGGTCAGTACTGAGGGAGTGCTGCACTGTCAGAGAGTCAGTAATGAGGGAGTGCTGCACTGTCAGAGAGTCAGTACTGAAGTGCTGGACTGTGAGAGGGTCAGTACTGTGGGAGTGCTGCACTGTCAGAGGGTCAGTACTGAGGGAGTGCTGCACTGTCAGAGGGGCAGTACTGAGGGAGTGCTGCACTGTCAGAGGGTTAGTACTGAGGGATTGCTGCTTTGTCAGAGGGTTAGTACTGAGGGATTGCTGCCCTGTCAGAGGGTTAGTACTGAGGGAGTGCTGCACTGTCAGAGGGTCAGTACTGAGGGAGTGCCGCACTGTCCGAGGGTCAGTACTGAGGGAGTGCCGCACTGTCAGAGGGTCAGTACTGAGGGAGTGCTGCACTGTCAGAAGGTCAGCACTGAGGGAGTGCTGCACTGTCAGAGTGTTCGTACTGAGGGAGTGCCGCACTGTCAGAGTGTTCGTACTGAGGGAGTGCCGCACTGTCAGAGTGTTAGTACTGAGGGAGTGCCGCACTGTCGGAGGTCAGGACTGAGGGAGTGCTGCACTGTCAGAGGGTCAGTACTGAGGGAGTGTTGCACTGTCAGAGGGTCAGTACTGAGGTAGTGCTGCACTGTCAGAAGGTTAGTACTGAGGGTGTGCTGCACTGTCAGAAGGTCAGCACTGAGGGAGTGCTGCACTGTCAGAGTGTTCGTACTGAGGGAGTGCCGCACTGTCAGAGGGTCTGTACTGAGGGAGTGCTGCACTGTCAGAGGGTCAGTACTGAGGGTGTGCTGCACTGTCAGAAGGTCAGCACTGAGGGAGTGCTGCACTGTCAGAGTGTTCGTACTGAGGGAGTGCCGCACTGTCAGAGTGTTAGTACTGAGGGAGTGCTGCTCTGTCAGAGTGTTAGTACTGAGGGAGTGCTGCTCTGTCAGAGGGTTAGTACTGAGGGAGTGCCGCACTGTCAGAGGGTTAGTACTGAGGGTGTGCTGCTCTGTCAGAGTGTTAGTACTGAGGGAGTGCCGCACTGTCAGAGGGTCAGTACTGAGGGAGTGCCGCACTGTCAGAGTGTTCGTACTGAGGGAGTGCCGCACTGTCAGAGTGTTAGTACTGAGGGAGTGCCGCACTGTCGGAGGTCAGGACTGAGGGAGTGCTGCACTGTCAGAGGGTCAGTACTGAGGGAGTGTTGCACTGTCAGAGGGTCAGTACTGAGGTAGTGCTGCACTGTCAGAAGGTTAGTACTGAGGGTGTGCTGCACTGTCAGAAGGTCAGCACTGAGGGAGTGCTGCACTGTCAGAGTGTTCGTACTGAGGGAGTGCCGCACTGTCAGAGGGTCTGTACTGAGGGAGTGCTGCACTGTCAGAGGGTCAGTACTGAGGGTGTGCTGCACTGTCAGAAGGTCAGCACTGAGGGAGTGCTGCACTGTCAGAGTGTTCGTACTGAGGGAGTGCCGCACTGTCAGAGTGTTCGTACTGAGGGAGTGCCGCACTGTCAGAGTGTTAGTACTGAGGGAGTGCCGCACTGTCGGAGGTCAGGACTGAGGGAGTGCTGCACTGTCAGAGGGTCAGTACTGAGGGAGTGTTGCACTGTCAGAGGGTCAGTACTGAGGTAGTGCTGCACTGTCAGAAGGTTAGTACTGAGGGTGTGCTGCACTGTCAGAAGGTCAGCACTGAGGGAGTGCTGCACTGTCAGAGTGTTCGTACTGAGGGAGTGCCGCACTGTCAGAGGGTCTGTACTGAGGGAGTGCTGCACTGTCAGAGGGTCAGTACTGAGGGTGTGCTGCACTGTCAGAAGGTCAGCACTGAGGGAGTGCTGCACTGTCAGAGTGTTCGTACTGAGGGAGTGCCGCACTGTCAGAGTGTTAGTACTGAGTGAGTGCTGCTCTGTCAGAGTGTTAGTACTGAGGGAGTGCTGCTCTGTCAGAGGGTTAGTACTGAGGGAGTGCCGCACTGTCAGAGGGTTAGTACTGAGGGTGTGCTGCTCTGTCAGAGTGTTAGTACTGAGGGAGTGCCGCACTGTCAGAGGGTCAGTGCTGAGCGAGTGCTGCACTGTCAGAGGGTCAGTACTGAGGGAGTGCCGCACTGTCAGTGGGTCAGTACTGAGGGAGTGCTGCACTGTCAGAGGGTCAGTACTGAGGGAGTGCTGCTCTGTCGGAGGGTCAGTACTGAGGGAGTGCCGCACTGTCAGAGGGTCAGTACTGAGGGAGCGTTTCACTGTCAGAGGGTCAGTACTGAGGGAGTGCCGCACTGTCAGAGGGTTAGTACTGAGGGAGTCCTGCACTGTCAGAGGGTCAGTACTGAGGGAGTGCTGCACTGTCAGAGGGTCAGTACTGAGGGAGTGCTGCACTGGTAGAGAGCCAGTACTGAGGGAGTGCTGCACTGTCAGAGGGTCAGTGCTGAGGGAGTGCCGTACTGTCAGAGGGACAGTACTGAGGGAGCTCCGCACTGTCAGAGGGTCAGTACTGAGGGAGTGCTGCACAGTCAGAGGGTCAGAACTTAGGGACTGCAGCACTGTCGCATGTTCAGTACTGAGGGAGTGCCGCACTGTCAGAGAGTCAGGGCTGAGGGAGTGCTGCACTGTCAGAGGGTCAGTACTGAGGGAGTGCTGCACTGTCAGAGGGTCAGTACTGAGGGAGTGCTGCACTGGTAGAGAGCCAGTACTGAGGGAGTGCTGCACTGTCAGAGGGTCAGTGCTGAGGGAGTGCCGTACTGTCAGAGGGACAGTACTGAGGGAGCTCCGCACTGTCAGAGGGTCAGTACTGAGGGAGTGCTGCACAGTCAGAGGGTCAGAACTTAGGGACTGCAGCACTGTCGCATGGTCAGTACTGAGGGAGTGCCGCACTGTCAGAGAGTCAGGGCTGAGGGAGTGCTGCACTGTCAGAGGGTCAGTACGGAGGGAGAGCTGTACTGTCAGAGGGTCAGCACTGAGGGAGTGCTGCACTGTCAGTGGGTAAGTACTGAGGGAGAGCTGTACTGTCAGAGGGTCAGTACTGAGGGAGTGCTGCACTGTCAGAGAGTCAGTAATGAGGGAGTGCTGCACTGTCAGACAGTCAGTACTGAAGTGCTGGACTGTGAGAGGGTCAGTACTGTGGGAGTGCTGCACTGTCAGAGGGTCAGTACTGAGGGAGTGCTGCACTGTCAGAGGGTCACTACTGAGGTAGTGCTGCACTGTCAGAGGGGCAGTACTGAGGGAGTGCTGCACTGTCAGAGGGTTAGTGCTGAGGGATTGCTGCTTTGTCAGAGGGTTAGTACTGAGGGATTGCTGCCCTGTCAGAGGGTTAGTACTGAGGGAGTGCTGCACTGTCAAAGGGTCAGTACTGAGGGATTGCCGCACTGTCCGAGGGTCAGTACTGAGGGAGTGCCGCACTGTCAGAGGGTCAGTACTGAGGGAATGCTGCACTGTCAGAAGGTCAGCACTGAGGGAATGCCGCACTGTCAGAGTGTTCGTACTGAGGGAGTGCTGCTCTGTCAGAGTGTTAGTACTGAGGGAGTGCTGCTCTGTCAGAGTGTTCGTACTGAGGGAGTGCTGCTCTGTCAGAGGGTTAGTACTGAGGGAGTGCCGCACTGTCAGAGTGTTAGTACTGAGGGAGTGCTGCTCTGTCAGAGTGTTAGTACTGAGGGAGTGCCGCACTGTCAGAGGGTCAGTACTGAGGGAGCGTTTCACTGTCAGAGGGTCAGTACTGAGGGAGTGCCGCACTGTCAGAGGGTTAGTACTGAGGGAGTCCTGCACTGTCAGAGGGTCAGTACTGAGGGAGTGCTGCACTGTCAGAGGGTCAGTACTGAGGGAGTGCTGCACTGGTAGAGAGCCAGTACTGAGGGAGTGCTGCACTGTCAGAGGGTCAGTGCTGAGGGAGTGCCGTACTGTCAGAGGGACAGTACTGAGGGAGCTCCGCACTGTCAGAGGGTCAGTACTGAGGGAGTGCTGCACAGTCAGAGGGTCAGAACTTAGGGACTGCAGCACTGTCGCATGGTCAGTACTGAGGGAGTGCCGCACTGTCAGAGAGTCAGGGCTGAGGGAGTGCTGCACTGTCAGAGGGTCAGTACGGAGGGAGAGCTGTACTGTCAGAGGGTCAGCACTGAGGGAGTGCTGCACTGTCAGTGGGTAAGTACTGAGGGAGTGCTGCACTGTCAGACAGTCAGTACTGAAGTGCTGGACTGTGAGAGGGTCAGTACTGTGGGAGTGCTGCACTGTCAGAGGGTCAGTACTGAGGGAGTGCTGCACTGTCAGAGGGTCACTACTGAGGTAGTGCTGCACTGTCAGAGGGGCAGTACTGAGGGATTGCTGCTTTGTCAGAGGGTCAGTACTGAGGGAGTGCTGCACTGTCTGAGGGTCAGTACTGAGGGAGTGCTGCACTGTCAGAGGGTCAGTACTGAGGGAGTGCTGCACTGTCAGAGGGTCAGTACTGAGGGAATGCCGCACTGTCAGAGGGTCAGTACTGAGGGATTGCCGCACTGTCAGAGGGTCAGCACTGAGGGAGTGCCGCACTGTCAGAGGGTCAGTACTGAGGGATTGCCGCACTGTCCGAGGGTCAGTACTGAGGGAGTGCCGCACTGTCAGAGGGTCAGTACTGAGGGAGTGCTGCACTGTCAGAGGGGCAGTACTGAGGGAGTGCTGCACTGTCAGAGGGTTAGTACTGAGGGATTGCTGCTTTGTCAGAGGGTTAGTACTGAGGGATTGCTGCTCTGTCAGAGGGTTAGTACTGAGGGTGTGCTGCACTGTCAGAGGGTCAGTACTGAGGGAGTGCCGCACTGTCAGAGGGTCAGTACTGAGGGAATGCCGCACTGTCAGAGGGTTAGTACTGAGGGAGTGCCGCACTGTCAGAGTGTTAGTACTGAGGGAGTGCCGCACTGTCAGAGGGTCAGTGCTGAGCGAGTGCTGAACTGTCAGAGGGTCAGTACTGAGGGAGTGCCGCACTGTCAGTGGGTCAGTACTGAGGGAGTGCTGCACTGTCAGAGGGTCAGTACTGAGGGAGTGCTGCTCTGTCGGAGGGTCAGTACTGAGGGAATGCCGCACTGTCAGAGTGTTCGTACTGAGGGAGTGCCGCACTGTCAGAGTGTTAGTACTGAGGGAGTGCTGCTCTGTCAGAGTGTTAGTACTGAGGGAGTGCTGCTCCGTCAGAGTGTTAGTACTGAGGGAGTGCCGCACTGTCAGAGTGTTAGTACTGAGGGAGTGCCGCACTGTCAGAGGGTCAGTGCTGAGCGAGTGCTGCTCTGTCAGAGGGTCAGTACTGAGGGAGTTCCGCACTGTCAGAGGGTCAGTACTGAAGGAGCGTTTCACTGTCAGAGGGTCAGTACTGAGGGAGTGCTGCACTGTTAGAGGGTCAGTACTGAGGGAGTCCTGCACTGTCAGAGGGTCAGTACTGAGGGAGTGCAGCCCTGTCAGAGGGTCAGTACTGAGGGAGTGCTGCACTGTCAGAGGGTCAGTAATGAGGGAGTGCTGCACTGGCAGAGAGTCAGTACTGAGGGAGTGCTGCACTGTCAGAGGGTCAGTACTGAGGGAGTGCCGCACTGTCAGAGGGTCAGTACTGAAGGAGCGTTTCACTGTCAGAGGGTCAGTGCTGAGGGAGTGCCGCACTGTCAGATGGACAGTACTGAGGGAGCTCCGCACTGTCAGAGGGTCAGTACTGAGGGAGTGCTGCACAGTCAAAGGGTCAGAACTTAGGGACTGCTGCACTGTCGCATGGTCAGTACTGAGGGTGTGCTGCACTGTCAGTGGGTGAGTACTGAGGGAGAGCTGTACTGTCAGAGGGTCAGTACTGAGGGAGTGCCGCACTGTCAGGGTTAGTACTGAGGGAGTGCCGCACTGTCAGAGGGTTAGTACTGAGGGTGTGCTGCTCTGTCAGAGTGTTAGTACTGAGGTAGTGCCGCACTGTCAGAGGGTCAGTGCTGAGCGAGTGCTGCACTGTCAGAGGGTCAGTACTGAGGGAGTGCCGCACTGTCAGTGGGTCAGTACTGAGGGAGTGCTGCACTGTCAGAGGGTCAGTACTGAGGGAGTGCTGCTCTGTCGGAGGGTCAGTACTGAGGGAGTGCTGCTCTGTCAGAGGGTCAGTACTGAGGGAGTGCCGCACTGTCAGAGGGTCAGTACTGAGGGAGCGTTTCACTGTCAGAGGGTCAGTACTGAGGGAGTGCCGCACTGTCAGAGGGTTAGTACTGAGGGAGTCCTGCACTGTCAGAGGGTCAGTACTGAGGGAGTGCTGCACTGTCAGAGGGTCAGTACTGAGGGAGTGCTGCACTGGTAGAGAGCCAGTACTGAGGGAGTGCTGCACTGTCAGAGGGTCAGTGCTGAGGGAGTGCCGTACTGTCAGAGGGACAGTACTGAGGGAGCTCCGCACTGTCAGAGGGTCAGTACTGAGGGAGTGCTGCACAGTCAGAGGGTCAGAACTTAGGGACTGCAGCACTGTCGCATGGTCAGTACTGAGGGAGTGCCGCACTGTCAGAGAGTCAGGGCTGAGGGAGTGCTGCACTGTCAGAGGGTCAGTACGGAGGGAGAGCTGTACTGTCAGAGGGTCAGTACTGAGGGTGTGCTGCACTGTCAGTGGGTAAGTACTGAGGGAGAGCTGTACTGTCAGAGGGTCAGTACTGAGGGAGTGCTGCACTGTCAGAGAGTCAGTAATGAGGGAGTGCTGCACTGTCAGAGAGTCAGTACTGAAGTGCTGGACTGTGAGAGGGTCAGTACTGTGGGAGTGCTGCACTGTCAGAGGGTCAGTACTGAGGGAGTGCTGCACTGTCAGAGGGGCAGTACTGAGGGAGTGCTGCACTGTCAGAGGGTTAGTACTGAGGGATTGCTGCTTTGTCAGAGGGTTAGTACTGAGGGATTGCTGCCCTGTCAGAGGGTTAGTACTGAGGGAGTGCTGCACTGTCAGAGGGTCAGTACTGAGGGAGTGCCGCACTGTCCGAGGGTCAGTACTGAGGGAGTGCCGCACTGTCAGAGGGTCAGTACTGAGGGATTGCCGCACTGTCAGAGGGTCAGTACTGAGGGAGTGCCGCACTGTCAGAGTGTCAGTACTGAGGGTGTGCTGCACTGTCAGAGGGTCAGTACTGAGGGAATGCCGCACTGTCAGAGTGTTAGTACTGAGGGAGTGCTGCTCTGTCAGAGTGTTAGTACTGAGGGAGTGCTGCTCTGTCAGAGGGTTAGTACTGAGGGAGTGCCGCACTGTCAGAGTGTTAGTACTGAGGGAGTGCAGCTCTGTCAGTGTGTTAGTACTGAGGGAGTGCCGCACTGTCAGAGGGTCAGTGCTGAGCGAGTGCTGCACTGTCAGAGGGTCAGTACTGAGGGAGTGCTGCACTGTCAGAGGGTCAGTACTGAGGGAGTGCCGCACTGTCAGAGGGTCAGTACTGAGGGAGTGCTGCACTGTCAGTGGGTCAGTACTGAGGGAGTGCTGCACTGTCAGAGGGTCAGTACTGAGGGAGTGCTGCTCTGTCAGTGGGTCAGTACTGAGGGTGTGCTGCTCTGTCAGAGGGTCAGTACTGAGGGAGTGCCGCACTGTCAGAGGGTCGGTACTGAGGGAGCGTTTCACTGTCAGAGGGTCAGTACTGAGGGAGTGCCGCACTGTCAGAGTGTTCGTACTGAGGGAGTGCCGCACTGTCAGAGTGTTAGTACTGAGGGAGTGCTGCTCTGTCAGAGTGTTAGTACTGAGGGAGTGCTGCTCCGTCAGAGTGTTAGTACTGAGGGAGTGCCGCACTGTCAGAGTGTTAGTACTGAGGGAGTGCCGCACTGTCAGAGGGTCAGTGCTGAGCGAGTGCTGCTCTGTCAGAGGGTCAGTACTGAGGGAGTTCCGCACTGTCAGAGGGTCAGTACTGAAGGAGCGTTTCACTGTCAGAGGGTCAGTACTGAGGGAGTGCTGCACTGTTAGAGGGTCAGTACTGAGGGAGTCCTGCACTGTCAGAGGGTCAGTACTGAGGGAGTGCAGCCCTGTCAGAGGGTCAGTACTGAGGGAGTGCTGCACTGTCAGAGGGTCAGTAATGAGGGAGTGCTGCACTGGCAGAGAGTCAGTACTGAGGGAGTGCTGCACTGTCAGAGGGTCAGTACTGAGGGAGTGCCGCACTGTCAGAGGGTCAGTACTGAAGGAGCGTTTCACTGTCAGAGGGTCAGTGCTGAGGGAGTGCCGCACTGTCAGATGGACAGTACTGAGGGAGCTCCGCACTGTCAGAGGGTCAGTACTGAGGGAGTGCTGCACAGTCAAAGGGTCAGAACTTAGGGACTGCTGCACTGTCGCATGGTCAGTACTGAGGGTGTGCTGCACTGTCAGTGGGTGAGTACTGAGGGAGAGCTGTACTGTCAGAGGGTCAGTACTGAGGGAGTGCCGCACTGTCAGGGTTAGTACTGAGGGAGTGCCGCACTGTCAGAGGGTTAGTACTGAGGGTGTGCTGCTCTGTCAGAGTGTTAGTACTGAGGGAGTGCCGCACTGTCAGAGGGTCAGTGCTGAGCGAGTGCTGCACTGTCAGAGGGTCAGTACTGAGGGAGTGCCGCACTGTCAGTGGGTCAGTACTGAGGGAGTGCTGCACTGTCAGAGGGTCAGTACTGAGGGAGTGCTGCTCTGTCGGAGGGTCAGTACTGAGGGAGTGCTGCTCTGTCAGAGGGTCAGTACTGAGGGAGTGCCGCACTGTCAGAGGGTCAGTACTGAGGGAGCTTTTCACTGTCAGAGGGTCAGTACTGAGGGAGTGCCGCACTGTCAGAGGGTTAGTACTGAGGGAGTCCTGCACTGTCAGAGGGTCAGTACTGAGGGAGTGCTGCACTGTCAGAGGGTCAGTACTGAGGGAGTGCTGCACTGGTAGAGAGCCAGTACTGAGGGAGTGCTGCACTGTCAGAGGGTCAGTGCTGAGGGAGTGCCGTACTGTCAGAGGGACAGTACTGAGGGAGCTCCGCACTGTCAGAGGGTCAGTACTGAGGGAGTGCTGCACAGTCAGAGGGTCAGAACTTAGGGACTGCAGCACTGTCGCATGGTCAGTACTGAGGGAGTGCCGCACTGTCAGAGAGTCAGGGCTGAGGGAGTGCTGCACTGTCAGAGGGTCAGTACGGAGGGAGAGCTGTACTGTCAGAGGGTCAGTACTGAGGGTGTGCTGCACTGTCAGTGGGTAAGTACTGAGGGAGAGCTGTACTGTCAGAGGGTCAGTACTGAGGGAGTGCTGCACTGTCAGAGAGTCAGTAATGAGGGAGTGCTGCACTGTCAGAGAGTCAGTACTGAAGTGCTGGACTGTGAGAGGGTCAGTACTGTGGGAGTGCTGCACTGTCAGAGGGGCAGTACTGAGGGAGTGCTGCACTGTCAGAGGGTTAGTACTGAGGGATTGCTGCTTTGTCAGAGGGTTAGTACTGAGGGATTGCTGCCCTGTCAGAGGGTTAGTACTGAGGGAGTGCTGCACTGTCAGAGGGTCAGTACTGAGGGAGTGCCGCACTGTCCGAGGGTCAGTACTGAGGGAGTGCCGCACTGTCAGAGGGTCAGTACTGAGGGATTGCCGCACTGTCAGAGGGTCAGTACTGAGGGAGTGCCGCACTGTCAGAGGGTCAGTACTGAGGGTGTGCTGCACTGTCAGAGGGTCAGTACTGAGGGAATGCCGCACTGTCAGAGTGTTAGTACTGAGGGAGTGCTGCTCTGTCAGAGTGTTAGTACTGAGGGAGTGCTGCTCTGTCAGAGGGTTAGTACTGAGGGAGTGCCGCACTGTCAGAGTGTTAGTACTGAGGGAGTGCAGCTCTGTCAGTGTGTTAGTACTGAGGGAGTGCCGCACTGTCAGAGGGTCAGTGCTGAGCGAGTGCTGCACTGTCAGAGGGTCAGTACAGAGGGAGTGCTGCACTGTCAGAGGGTCAGTACTGAGGGAGTGCCGCACTGTCAGAGGGTCAGTACTGAGGGAGTGCTGCACTGTCAGTGGGTCAGTACTGAGGGAGTGCTGCACTGTCAGAGGGTCAGTACTGAGGGAGTGCTGCTCTGTCGGTGGGTCAGTACTGAGGGTGTGCTGCTCTGTCAGAGGGTCAGTACTGAGGGAGTGCCGCACTGTCAGAGGGTCGGTACTGAGGGAGCGTTTCACTGTCAGAGGGTCAGTACTGAGGGAGTGCCGCACTGTCAGAGGGTTAGTACTTAGGGAGTCCTGCACTGTCAGAGGGTCAGTACTGAGGGAGTGCTGCACTATCAGAGGGTCAGTACTGAGGGAGTGCTGCACTGTCAGAGGGTTAGTGCTGAGGGAGTGCCGCACTGTCAGAGGGTCAGTACTGAGGTAGTGCTGCACTGTCAGAGGGTCAGTACTGAGGGAGTGCCGCACTGTCAGAGGGTCAGTACTGAGGGAGTGCTGCACTGTCAGAGGGTCAGTACTGAGGGAGTGCCGCACTGTCAGAGGGTCAGTACTGAGGGAGTGCTGCACTGTCAGAGGGTCAGTACTGAGGGAGTGCCGCACTGTCAGAGGGTCAGTACTGAGGGAGTGCTGCACTGTCAGAGGGTCAGTACTGAGGGTGTGCTGCACTGTCAGAGGGTCTGTACTGAGGGAGTGCTGCACTGTCAGAGAGTCAGGACTGAGGGAGTGCTGCACTGTCAGAGTGTTAGTACTGAGGGAGTGCTGCTCTGTCAGAGTGTTAGTACTGAGGGAGCGCTGCTCTGTCAGAGTGTTAGTACTGATGGAGTGCCGCACTATCAGAGGGTCAGCACTGAGGGAGTGCCGCACTGTCAGAATGTTAGTACTGAGGGAGTGCCGCACTGTCAGAGGGTCAGTGCTGAGCGAGTGCTGCACTGTCAGAGGGTCAGTACTGAGGGAGTGCCGCACTGTCAGTGGGTCAGTACTGAGGGAGTGCTGCACTGTCAGAGGGTCAGTACTGAGGGAGTGCTGCTCTGTCGGAGGGTCAGTACTGAGGGAGTGCTGCTCTGTCATTGGGTCAGTACTGAGGGAGTGCCGCACTGTCAGAGGGTCGGTACTGAGGGAGCGTTTCACTGTCAGAGGGTCAGTACTGAGGGAGTGCCGCACTGTCAGAGGGTTAGTACTGAGGGAGTCCTGCACTGTCAGAGGGTCAGTACTGAGGGAGTGCTGCACTGTCACGAGGGTCAGTACTGAGGGAGTGCTGCACTGCCAGAGGGTTAGTGCTGAGGGAGTGCCGCACTGTCAGAGGGTCAGTACTGAGGGAGTGCTGCACTGTCAGAGGGTCAGTACTGAGGGAGTGCCGCACTGTCAGAGGGTCAGTACTGAGGGAGTGCCGCACTGTCAGAGGGTCAGTACTGAGGGAGTGCTGCACTGTCAGAGGGTCAGTACTGAGGGAGTGCCGCACTGTCAGAGGGTCAGTACTGAGGGTGTGCTGCACTGTCAGAGAGTCAGGACTGAGGGAGTGCTGCACTGTCAGAGTGTTAGTACTGAGGGAGTGCTGCTCTGTCAGAGTGTTAGTACTGAGGGAGCGCTGCTCTGTCAGAGTGTTAGTACTGATGGAGTGCCGCACTATCAGAGGGTCAGTACTGAGGGAGTGCCGCACTGTCAGAGGGTCAGTACTGAGGGAGTGCTGCACTGTCAGAGGGTCAGTACTGAGGGAGTGCCGCACTGTCAGAGGGTCAGTACTGAGGGAGTGCTGCACTGTCAGAGGGTCAGTACTGAGGGAGTGCCGCACTGTCAGAGGGTCAGTACTGAGGGAGTGCCGCACTGTCAGACGGTCAGTACTGAGGGAGTGCCGCACTGTCAGAGGGGCAGTACTGAGGGAGTGCCGCACTGTCAGAGGGTCAGTACTGAGTGAGTGCTGCACTGTCAGAGGATCAGTACTGAGGGAATGCCGCACTGTCAGAAGGTCAGTACTGAGGGAGTGCTGCACTGTCAGAGGGTCAGTACTGAGGGACTGCTGCACTGTCAGAGTGTCAGCACTGAGGGAGTGCTGCACTGTCAGAGGGTCAGTACTGAGGGAGTGCTGCACTGTCAGAGGGTCAGTACTGAGGGAGTGCCGCACTGTCAGACGGTCAGTACTGAGGGAGTGCCGCACTGTCAGACGGTCAGTACTGAGGGAATGCTGCACTGTCAGAGGGTCAGTACTGAGGGAGTGCTGCACTGTCAGAGTGTCAGTACTGAGGGAGTGCTGCACTGTCAGAGGGTCAGTACTGAGGGAGTGCTGCTCTGTCCGAGGGTCAGTACTGAGGGAGTGCTGCACTGTCAGAAGGTCAGTACTGAGGGAGTGCCGCACTGTCAGACGGTCAGTACTGAGGGAATGCTGCACTGTCAGAGGGTCAGTACTGAGGGAGTGCTGCACTGTCAGAGTGTCAGTACTGAGGGAGTGCTGCACTGTCAGAGGGTCAGTACTGAGGGAGTGCTGCTCTGTCCGAGGGTCAGTACTGAGGGAGTGCTGCACTGTCAGAAGGTCAGTACTGAGGGAGTGCCGCACTGTCAGACGGTCAGTACTGAGGGAGTGCCGCACTGTCAGAGGGGCAGTACTGAGGGAGTGCCGCACTGTCAGACGGTCAGTACTGAGGGAGTGCCGCACTGTCAGAGGGTCAGTACTGAGTGAGTGCTGCACTGTCAGAGGATCAGTACTGAGGGAATGCCGCACTGTCAGAAGGTCAGTACTGAGGGAGTGCTGCACTGTCAGAGGGTCAGTACTGAGGGACTGCTGCACTGTCAGAGTGTCAGCACTGAGGGAGTGCTGCACTGTCAGAGGGTCAGTACTGAGGGAGTGCTGCACTGTCAGAGGGTCAGTACTGAGGGAGTGCCGCACTGTCAGACGGTCAGTACTGAGGGAGTGCCGCACTGTCAGACGGTCAGTACTGAGGGAATGCTGCACTGTCAGAGGGTCAGTACTGAGGGAGTGCTGCACTGTCAGAGTGTCAGTACTGAGGGAGTGCTGCACTGTCAGAGGGTCAGTACTGAGGGAGTGCTGCTCTGTCCGAGGGTCAGTACTGAGGGAGTGCTGCACTGTCAGAAGGTCAGTACTGAGGGAGTGCCGCACTGTCAGACGGTCAGTACTGAGGGAATGCTGCACTGTCAGAGGGTCAGTACTGAGGGAGTGCCGCACTGTCAGAGGATCAGTACTGAGGGAGTGCCGCACTGTCAGACGGTCAGTACTGAGGGAGTGCTGCACTGTCAGAGGATCAGTCCTGCGCTTTACCAGTTTTTCTCATTCAGTTTATAATTTTTGTGAATATCAAGAGGGTAACACACACTGGAGAAATTGTGAAAAGGCAATAGGATTGCAGGCGAAATAAATTTATTTCCATGACCCACGCAGGCATGTTACAGTGTGGAAGATTGGTGCACTTCATTGTACAGGCTCTCTTAGGAGGCTCCACGGCCCTTCGCACAAGCTTGACTACTGAACCCTGGTTGACCTCTGGATGACTACATTTCCTTTGGTTTGAATGCTGGCGGTCAGCCAGCTAATTACGTTCCCTTGCGCCTCCGACTCGCCTCGTGCCAGGCGGCGGATTGTCCTGGGTGACAAAACGCGGTCGTAAAGGTTGACGTCGACCATCTCGCCCACGTAACTGGACTCCTGCCCGATCTTGTCTTGCTCGTGTCCCAGGATGACGCTGCCGCTCATCGTAATGGTGGGCGCGCTCTGCAGCTGCTTGCGGACGGTGGGCTCCCCGTTGATGTACAGGGCGACCAGTCCGGCGCTGGCGTCGCGGGCGACGCACACGTGGACCCAGCCCCAGAGGTCAGCTGGCAGCCTGAATCGCAGCTCCTTGCCTCCAATGCTCACCCTCATGGTCCTGTCGTCCTCCCGGGCCAGCAGCAGATCGCGGGTATTGTAGGAGAATAGCGAGTGCTTGGTGCGGAGCTCGGTGTTAAACCTCAAGCAGAGCGTCAAGTCACTGAGACTCATCTCCTTTCTCAGCGACAACACCACATGCTCACTGCGCGAGTCTGTCAGAAACAGCAGTGAATCCTCGACAAATCCTACAGAGGAGACAGAACAGAGAAGGCCCGGGTTACTGGCTCACCTGGTTAACACGGTGCAGAATCAACCTGCGGTGTGACTATTCCAACGCGTGCCCACGTTCATCACCACTCGCCTCGAAGAGCGCAGCTCCAACAACACTCGAGAAGCTCAACACCATCCAGGACAAAGCAGCCCCGCTTGATTGCTCCCCTTCCACAAACATTCACTCCCTCCACCACCGACGCACAGTGGCAGCCGTGTGTCCCGTCTACAAGATGCACGGCAGCAACTCACCAAGGCTCCTTGGCCAGCACCTTCCAAACCCACCACCTCCACCATCTAGAAGGACGAGAGCAGCAGATACCTGGGAACCCCACCGCCTGGAGGTTCCCCTCCGTGTCACTCCCCACCCCGACTTGGAAATATATCCACTGGCTGGTTTAGCTCACTGGGCTAAATCGCTGGCTTTGAAAGCAGACCAAGGCAGGCCAGCAGCGCGGGTTCAATTCCCGTACCAGCCTCCCCGAACAGGCGCCGGAATGTGGCGACTAGGGGCTTTTCACAGTAACTTCATTGAAGCCTACTCGTGACAATAAACGATTTTCATTTTCATATATCCCCGCTCCTTCACTGCCGCTGGGGTAACACCCTGGAACTCCCTCCCTAACAGCACTGTGTGTGTACCTACATCTCAAGGACGGCAGCGGTTCAAGAAGACAGCTCACCCATCACCTTCTGAAGGGCAACTTGGGATGGGAAATCAATGCTGGGCCTAACCAGCGACGGCCACATTCCGTAAATGAATTTTTGAAAATCTTATAAACCTAAGGCCATTCAAATCCCTGCCGTCGGCGTCTTACCTCACAAGGAACTCCTTTTTCCCCTCTCCTCGCTAACCTACATTGGCGCCTTCAAAATTCTCCTTTTCCTTTTCAAACCCTGACATGGCCTCACCTACTCCCCATCTCCGTTATCTCCTCCAGCCCCACACAGTGGTTAGCACTGCTGCCTCACAGCACCAGGGACCTGGGTTTGATTCCAACCTCGGGTCACTGTCTGTGCGGAGTCTGCACTATCTCGCCGTGTCTGGGTGGGTTTCCCCCTGGTTCTCCGGTTTCCTCCCACAGTCCAAGGATGTGCAGGTTAGGTGGATTAGCCGTGATAAATTGTCCCTTGGATGTCCAAAAATATGAAGATTAGGTGGATTGATGATGCTAAAATTACCCTTTAATGACCAAAGGTTATGCAGATAGGGTGGGGATGGGCCTAGATAGGGAGCTCTTTTGATGGGTCAGTACAGGCTTGATGGCCAGACCGGCCTCCTTCTGCACTGTAGGGATTCGATGGGACCCTCTGATGTATCAGCCCCACTCTAATGCTGGCCTCCTGCGTTTCGGGGATTTTCATCGCTCCACCATTGGCGGCCGTGCCTTCAGTTGCCTGAGCCACGAGCTCTGTGACAACTTCCCTAAACTTTCCCACCTTTCCTGATCCTCCTTTTACGAATCCCTTCAAAACATGCCTCTTTAACCAACCATCTAAAATAATGACCATGTGACGTATGTTGAGAAGGTTCATTGTCGCAAAGGCGAGAGAAGACGAGGTGTTTGTTGAGGACAGGGGGTGTCGGGCTGTGTGTGTGATGCTCTATGCGTGCTTAATGTGTGCAGAGGTGCAAGCATTTACCTTCCTGTTCCTCGCCGATGACGAGTGGAGCCATCAGGCACGAGATGGACATCAGGAGAAAGATCTTCATGGTGAGTGCTGTCTCTGTAGAGTAAGTAGACAGTCAGATTCAGCGCTGACACAGAATGACCCCCTGAATCCTCGACCTCAGCGCAGACATGCAACGAAACGCAGATTCAATGCCAGTCCTATTCAATGCCAATCCAAGACCTTGCTTCTCTGGGGAAGAGCATCGGGGTAGGGAGGTTGGCGAAAGATGGGGAGGAGAGAGAATGAAGAGTTGGATGGATGGAACAGGAGGGAAGGAGAAGGGGACACGCTGTTACTCTCTCTCCCCTCTCTTTGTGGAGAGGATGGGGGTCAGAGGTGTGGGTCTGCCTGAGTTGCTGACAACTGCCTGGGGCGAGGAGGAGGGGGTGAAGCAGTACTCACGTAGCAGATGATCTGCCCTCCCTCCCCCTTCACAGGAGACATCCTTCACACTTACCCTCGACCTGTACGCACGAGCAGACAATCCCTGGTGTGTGAAACCCCAGTCCCCCAGTCCAGGGCCATTTATACCCGAGGCCATTGAGTCATGGGCCAATGGGGGGAAAGAGAGGCAGTGGGTGGTGCCGGCTGGTGTGTGGGTCACCTCGCCCACAATCGTCCAGCTGTCAACTGTTTGCCTTTGGAACCCAGTCAATGTTGATCTTCACTTGCAACAAACATTCAACATGACTTGTATCCTTGGGAAAGTTTAGGTCACCTTATCCTGGACTCTTTGCCAACTGACTCGAACCAAATGCCCCAAGCCACCTTCCCCTTGCCCGGTCCTCCACCTACCTCATCCCCAGGCCTTGCCAGCTTTGGAATGTAGGCCACAGTGAGCCTGATAAAAAGTTGGCCCTGGCTCTTGCTTCTGGCCTGGGGCGGTTGGTTGATGACATCCTGCCGGGAAAGGGGGAGGAGAGGAGGCAGGGAGCAGGGTGACGAGACACCACGCTTGGGTGGGGATTGGGTTGGGAGAGCATGCTGAGGATTGGGCAGGGAAAGTGCAGGCCAGTGGGGATTCGGGTGCGGTGGTGCGGTAGTGGTGGGAGCCAGCAGGCCAATGAGAGAGAGACGGTGCAAGAGAGTGAGGGGACAGCACAATAGAGATGGGCAGAAAGAGAGACAGACATAGAGGAGAACAGGGAGGAAAAAAAGAGTAAATGATAGAGAGAAAGATGGACTGCTGGAGAGAGAACGGCAGACTGCGAGTGTGAGAGAGATGGACTGCGAGAAAGAGAGCGATGGACTACGAGAGAGAGAAAGATGGACAGTGAGAGAGAGAGAGACATGGTGGGATTCTCTGTTGGCTGATGCTGGAATTGGGATATGCGATTGGGCGGAGAATCTGTTTTGATGCTCAAATTGTGGCGGGCGTCGGTTTCATACCAAATCGCAATTATCCGTCGCCTCGAAAGCGGCGTCGATGCATTCCACTCCACACAGATAGTAAACCCCGTTGGCATATAATTTGCGGGCCTGACCGCGATCTCCGGGACCTCCACGATTCTCCACCTCCACTGGGCGGAATTCCAGACAGCTTTAAAAATTGGGAATCAGGCGCTGTGGCTGATGAGGGAGAGAGAGGAGGTAGAACACGGAGAGGCGCGACCGTGGGCTGCAGGCCTTGACACTGGTCGAGCTGGCTGGCGGGAGGGCTGGGGGGGGGGGGGGGGGGGGACACGGCTTCTGCCTTCTGCCAGGGCTGGGATGGGGGGGTGACAGGGGGACAGGCCTTTGGGCCGGGGTGACCCCCCCACGGGACGGCCATTATCATAGATTATCATAGAATTTACAGTGCACAAGGAGGCCATTCGGCCCATCGAGTCTGCACCGGCTCTGGGAAAGAGCACCCTACCCAAGGTCAACACCTCCACCCTATCCCCATAACCCAGTAACCCCACCCAACACTAAGGGCAATTTTGGACACTAAGGGCAATTTATCACGGCCAATCCACCTAACCTGCACATCTTTGGACTGTGGGAGGAAACCGGAGCACCCGGAGGAAACCCACGCAGACACGGGGAGGATGTGCAGACTCCGCACAGACAGTGACCCAAGCCGGAATCGAACCTGGGACCCTGGAGCTGTGAAGCAATTGTGCTAACCACTGTGCTACCGTGCTGCGGCCTGCAAGGCAGCCATCTTGCGGCGCACCCGACTGACCACCCACCCTGCAGACAATGGAGATTGGAATACAATCAGCAATGGTGGCCTTCTTCTTAGTTGCCGCAGCCCTGGGGATGCGCTGTGGCTGTATGAGCTGGAGCTGCCCGCGGAGGGGGAAGCTGCGGCAGCGGAGCCTGCCCCAGAGGAACAGGGGGCGGCCGCCCAACAGGCCGAGGCGGAGGTGCAAAGGAAGCGCCGCTTGAGGCCTCGTGGGTACCGGCACAGCCTGTCATTCACGAACCTGCCGGACCGGGAATGCCGTTGAAGCCTCCGGCTGAGCAGGAGGGCAGTGTGACATATCTGCCAGATGATGTCACGCCTGTCACCGCGAGGGTGTTGGGGAGGGGGAGGGGGGGGGCATGCTCTCGGTGGCCGTCAGGGTGACGGTTGCCCTGAACATTTACGACATGGGCTGCTCCCAGGCGCTGAGTGGCGATCTGTCTGGGATCTCACAGAGCTCAGCGCACAGGTGCATCTGCGCTGTCACAGAGGTCCTGTATGCCCAGTGGCACAATACATCCATTTCATTGTGGACCGAACCCACCAGGATGCCCGGGCAGCGGGATTCGCCGCCATCGCCGAGGTGCCCCCGGGTCTAGGGGGTGGTCGACGGGATGCACGCCCCCCCCCTACGAGAACCTGCAGATGACAGGCTGATCTCCACAAACCAAAAGCGTTCCACTCGATGAAAGTGCAGCTGGTGTGTGATCATGAGATGTGCATCGTACACATCTGTGCCCGATGCCCGGGCAGTGTGCACGATGCCTTCATCCTGGCGCACTCAACGGCTCCCGGCCTCTTCGATGTGCCGTCTGGGCTGGGGGATTTGCTTTTGGGTGACAGGGGTTACCCACTACGACGCCTATCCGCGGGCCACAGACCGACTCGCAGACTTGATATGACGACGCCCACGCAGCGAGCAGGTCCGTGGTCGAGTGGCGCTTCGTCACTCTGAAGATACGATTCAGGTGCCTGGACCGCTCTGGACGGGCCTTCCGGTATAGCACTGGGAGGGTCTACTGCCACATAGTGGCCTGCTGTGTTCTCCGCAACATCGCACAGCAGGGGCTGTGCTGGAGCAGGAGGAGGAACACCAAGCCTCGTCTGAAGAGGAGAATGAGGGGGGGGGGTGGTTGAGGATGGGTGCTAGCCCCTTATAGCACAGTGGTTAGCACTGTTGCTTCATAGCTCCAGGGTCCCAGGTTCGATTCCCGGCTTAGGCCACTGTCTGTGCGGAGTCTGCACGTCCTCCCCGTGTGTGCGTGGGTTTCCTCCGGGTGCTCCGGTTTCCTCCCACAAGTCCCGAAAGACGTGCTGTTCGGTGAATTGAACATTCTGAATTCTCCCTCTGTGTACCCGAACAGGCGCCGGAATGTGGCGACTAGGGGCTTTTCACAGTCACTTCATTGCAGTGTTAATGTGAGCCTATTTGTAACAATAAAGATTATTATTCTAATGGTCTCTGAATCATTCCAGGTGCGGCACCAGTTTTGCTGTCATAGAGGTCCCGTCATCAACACTTAGTCTCAGGAACGGGAGTCTAGCTGATGGACCAGGAGAGAGCGAGAGACAGATAGCAAGAGAGAGAAAGAGAAACAGGCTAGAGAGCAACTCTGAGAGGGATGGGGCAAGGGAGTGTGAGAGAGAGAGAGACAGATGGACCGCGAGTGAGACAGTCAGCGAGAAAGAGCGAGAAACGGACAAGAGAACGGAACTGAAAGAGATGGGGTGAGAGAGAGAGCGAGAGATGGAGCGAGAGAATGAAAGAGATGGGTCAAACGAGACAGAGAGTCGGGGCGAGAGAGAGATGGGGAGAGATGGGGAGAGAGACGGGGCGAGAAAGAGGGAGAGAGAGATGGGGACAGGGACAGGGTGAGAGAGAGGGAGTGAGACGGGGCGAGAGAGAGGGAGAGATACAGGGCGAGAGAGGGAGAGAGAGACGGGGCGAGAGAGAGGGAGAGAGTAGGAAGGAGCAAGAGAGAGAGAGAGATGGAGCGAGACAGAGATAGGGAGAGAGACGGGCGAGAGAGGGAGAGAGAGATGGGGAGAGAGACAGGGTGAGAGAGAGTGAGTGAGACGGGGCGAGAGAGAGGGAGAGATACGGGGCGAGAGAGGGAGAGAGAGACGGGGCAAGAGAGACGGGATGAGAGAGAGAAGGAAGGAGCGAGAGAGAGAGATGGGGGCGAGAGAGAGATAGGGAGAGAGACGGGGCGAGAGAGGGAGAGAGAGATGGGGAGAGAGACAGGGGGCAAAATTCTCCGGAAACGGCGCGATGTCCGCCGACTGGCGCCCATAACGGCGCCAATCAGACGGGCATCGCGCCGCCTTCCGCATCTTTGGGGGCCGAGCGCCAACATTGAGGGGCTAGGCCGACGCCGGAGGAATTTCCGCCCCGCCAGCTGGAGGAAACAGCCTTTGGTGCCCTGCCAGCTGGCGCGGAAATGACATGTCGGGGCGGCGCATGCACGGGAGCGTTCGCGGCCGCTGACAGTTTCCCGCGCATGCGCAGTGGAGGGAGTCTCTTCTGCCTCCGCCATGGTGGAGACCGTGGCGGAGGCGGAAAGAAAAGAGTGCCCCCACGGCACAGGCCCACCCGCGGATCGGTGGGCCCCGATCACGGGCCAGGCCACCGTGGGGGCACCCCCCGGCGACCAGGACCCCGGAGCCCGCCCGCGCCACCTTGTCCCGCCGGTAAGGTAGGTGGTTTAATTTACGCCGGCGGGACAGGCATTTTAGCGGCGGGACTTCGGCCCATCCGGGCCGGAGAATCGAGCGGGGGGGCCCGCCAACCGGCGCGCCGCGATTCCCGCCCCCGCTGAATATCCGGTGCCGGAGACTTCGGCAACCGGCGGGGGCGGAATTCACGCCAGCCCCCGGCGATTCTCCGACCCGGCGGGGAGGGGGGTCGGAGAATCACGCCCAGGGTGAGAGAGAGGGAGTGAGACGGGGCGAGAAAGAGGGACAGCGACGGGGTGAGAGAGAGATGGGGAGAGAGAAGGAAGGAGCAAGAGAGAGAGAGATGGGGCGAGAGAGAGAGGCTGGGTAAGAGAGCGAGAGGGCGAGAGAGAGGTTTCTTTTATACTGAGAGTCTTGGGGCTAATGCCCTCCATGAGGTAGGGCCTAAAAACCGGGGCTAAGCCAATGTTTTAGGACAAAATACAGAGGTGGGCCTTATTGTAATGGGTACAGAGTATAGGTTCAGGATGTGTTGCCACAACAGGACATTGGTAAGACCACACCTCAAGAACGGTGTGTACCTGTGATCTCTTTAAGAAGGACTATTGGTGATTTGCTGGCACTTAAGAGAAGTCCATTAGCCTAATAGCTGGGGTAATCGTACCTGCTTCTTAGTGGGTTTGAGAGAATAAATACCCAGAGGCTGTTTCCCCTCTTGGTGGCATCTATAACTGGGGTGCCAGTTTAAACGTGATGGGTCTCCCATTTAGAACAAGGGTCGAGAAGAAATTTCTTCCCCCCCCCCCCCCCCCCTCCCCCTCCCCGAGGTTCACATTTGTGTTTGTAACTCTTTTCCCCAACAAGCAGTAGTGGCTGGGTTGTCGAATCGTTCAAGGCCGTGTTGGACGGGGTTTTGATTGACAAGGAATAGAAACATTGGGCGCGATTCTCCACTCCCATGGTGGTTGGGAGAATCGCCTGGGCCGCCAAAATTTCCGGGGACGCCGGTCCGACGCCCTCCCGAGCGGCGGGAACGGCCCGGTCGAGTTTCGCAGGCCGGAGAATCGCCGGAGACACCCAAAAGGGCGATTCTCTGGCACCCCCGCTATTCTGAGGCCCGGATGGGCCGAGCGGCCTGGCCAGAACGGCGGGTTCCCCCCCCGGCGCCGTCCACACCTGGTCGCTGCAGTCGTGAGCGGTGCGTGAACGCTGGGGGGGGCGGCGAGGGGGGATCCTGCACCGGGCTTCACCTGGCATGTGGGGTGGCCCGCGATCAGTGCCCACCGATCGTCGAGCCGTCCTCTCTGAAGGAGGACCTCCTTCCTTCCTCGGCCCCGCAAGATCCATCCCCCATCTTCTTGCGGGGCGGATTTAGAGAGGACGACAACCGCGCATGCGCGGATGATGCCCGCTATGCGGCGCCGGCCGCGTCGTCTATGCGGCGCCGCTTTTACGCGGGCGACAAGGCCTGGCGCGTGGAGATGACGCGGCCCCGATCCTGGTCCATTGTCAGGGCCTGAATCGGTCGGGACCGGGGCCGTTCCGCGCCGTCGTGAACCTCGACGCCGTTCACGGCGGCGCGGCCACTTCGGCGTGGGAGTGGAGAATCCCGCTCGTGGAGTTCAGGCCACATCAGATCAGCTATGGTCGAATTGAATAGCAGAACATGCTCAAGGGGCTCCATAGCCTCCTCCTACGCCTATTTCTTCTGACCTTATGGTTGAAAGAAGGTGCGGGGGGAGTGTATAATGTTCAATAGATAAAGGAAGAAGGTTAGGCTACAGTTGGAGTACTGGGTACAGTTCTGGTCGCCATACTATAGGTGTCATGATATGCACTC
The DNA here is from genome assembly GCF_047496885.1 of Scyliorhinus torazame. Taxonomy (NCBI): domain Eukaryota; kingdom Metazoa; phylum Chordata; class Chondrichthyes; order Carcharhiniformes; family Scyliorhinidae; genus Scyliorhinus; species Scyliorhinus torazame. Next base: position 25,400,337 of record NC_092737.1, on the reverse strand, counting down.
ATGCACATAATGAGATACAGACAGGCAGTGACAGACACCCAGTACAGCCAATCAACACACAGGACAGAACACAACCAATCACCAGGCAGAACACTAGAAGGTGGTCTCCCACTATAAAACACACGAGGCATCAACACTCTGCCTCTTTCCACTGGTGACAACTGTAGTGACAGTCAGGGTGTATATATCAGTTAGCGCCTTCTACACGTGGCTCAGAGCTAGTCTGGTCTAGTTAGTTATAGTAAGCACGCTTAGATTAGTAGAGTGTCAAACCCACAGCAAACTGTGTGCACTGCTCAACAAGGTCAACAAAGCGTATTGAACTAACATCAAAGTTTGGTGTTTACTTTCAAGTACAACTGCATCCAGTTGCAGTCCTCTGCGAGCCCTCCCAAACAGATCCACTTTTTACTTAACCTATACTCGTTCTAATCTTTTAAAAAATAACTCTAAAACTAACATTATTACTAACTTCTCTCTCTTATCTTCTCTTGCAGGCTTGAACATCCTCCGAGGCCCGTGGAGACCTTTTGACCCGACCCGACCTGACCTCCGCGACCTGGAAGAAAATCGGGCCCAAACTGGAAGGGAAGCCACGACCTCGATTTGGAGCCGACCCGGACCTCGGAGCTCCCAACCCGGCCTAAGTACCGACCCCAGCCCCCGGATCGCCTTGCCCAGTCCCCGGAGCTCCCGACCCGACCCCCGACGGCAAGACCCGGCCCAACGCGGCCCCCAGAGACCCGCCCAGCGACCCGACCCAGAGAGGCCCGCCCAACAACCCAACCTACCTGGTGATGGAAGAAAGTAAAATCCACCTGGAGGCTCGACCGGGCCTATTTCATGATCCGACCCCAGGAGCGCCCAGGGAAGGAACAGACCACGAGACCCAGCCCAACCTGCCTCAGGAAGCCCCTGCCCACGACCCAGGACCCCCGAAACGGCGGAGACCACTCATGAGGACCCGAACGCGCTGCAAGGTATTCCTGCGCCCGCAGAATGCCGGGACCCATCCGGATCGCAAACATGCCCCCCTAGCAACCCCTCTACCTCAACCAGCGCCCGGGACCCTGCCAGACGCGACCCCAGATACGTAAACAGCGCCCTGGTCCCCGCCAGCACCCTGGACCCCGCCAGACGCAACCACCTACCTTCCACAAGAGCTGACATCTGCCATCAGATCCCAGGATCATCCAGCAGCAGCCGCCGACCGAGGAAGCGAGGGAAACGCGGCGGTCTGCAGGTTAGACTGGAGCAACGCGGTTTCAAGACCCCTCTCTCCAGCATACTCCTGGCAAACGTCCAAGCGATCGAAAACAAGCTGAATGAACTTAACGCCAGACTTACCTCTCAGAGGGAAGTAAGAGACTGCTGTGTGCTCTGTTTCACAGAGACATGGCTCACCCCTGCCTCACCGGACTGTGCCATACAACCTGAAGGCTTCTCAATTCACCGGGCGGACCGCACGGCACCATCAAGCAAAGCAAAGGGTGGAGGGGTTTGCCTCCTCATCAGCTCCTCCTGGTGCCTTGGATGTGGCGACTCTGGTGACCTACTGCTCCCAGACCTGGAATAACTGACCGTGAAGTGCCGCCCATATTATCTTCCACGTGAGTTCACTTCAGCCATTATCACAGCGGTCTACATCCCAACCCAGGCAGAAGTGGGTAAGGCGCTGGACGAACTATACACAGTAATAAACAACTACGAAACAGAACACCCGGAGGCCTTGTTCATCGTGGCCGGAGACTTCAACAAGGCCAACCTCAAGAGTGTACTGCCAAAATTCCACCAGCACATCTCCTGTCCCACCAGGGGCGACAACATCTTGACCACTGCTACTCAAAAATCAAGGGCGCCTACCGTTCCATCCCCCGACCGCACTTTGGGAACTCAGACCATAAGACTGTGCTCCTTCTCCCAGCATACAAGCAGAAACTCAAGCGGGAGAATCCAGCTAAGAAGGTTGTGCAGTGCTGGTCCGAGGAGACAGAAGAGCTCTTACGTGACTGCAGAGACAGTGGACTGGTCCATATTTAAGAACTCAGCGACCAACTTAAATGAGTATGCCACCACCGTCACAGACTTCATCAGCAAATGTGTGGACGACTGCGTGCCAAAGAAAATAGTACGTACGTTCCCCAACCGGAAACCATGGCTCAATCGCGAGATTGACTCCCTACTGAAGGACAGATCTGAGGCATTCAAGACAGACGATCCTGACCTATAAAAGAAATCGAGGTACGATCTCCGCAAAGCCATCCAAGATGCCAAGAGAGAATATCAAACCAAGCTAGAGTCACAGACAGACTCTCGGCGGTTGCGGCAAGGACTAAACAACATAACGGGCTACAAAGCGAAGCCAAACAGTATCTCTGGCAGCAGCGCACCCCTCCCCGATGAACTCAATGCATTCTATGCTCGGTTCGAGCAGGTAACCAACAATCCGCTGGCGAGTGCCCCAGCAGCCCATAATTCACCCATACCCACCATCACAGCTTCCGAAGTCAGATTGGCCTTCCTGAAAGTGAACCCTCAGAAGGGGACGGGCCCGGACGGGATCCCTGGTCGTGCACTCAGAGCCTGCGCGGGCCAGCTGGCAGAGGTATTCACGGACATCTTTAACCTGTCCCTACTCCACTCCGAAGTCCCCACCTGCTTCAAGAAGACCACCATCATACCGGTACCAAAGAAGAACCAGGCAACATGCCTCAATGACTACCGACCAGTGGCCCTGACTTCAGTCAACCTTTCGTAGGTGCTTCGAAAGGTTGATCATGAAGCGCATCACCTCCATATTCCCAGAACGCCTTGATCCACTGCAATTTGCATACCGCTGCAACCGGTCCACATCAGACACCATTTCTCTGGCCCTACACTCATCCCTAGAGCATCTCGAAAACAAGGACTCCTACATCAGACTCCTATTTATTGACTACAGCTCCGCCTTCAACACCATAATCCCAGCCAAGCTCATATCAAAGCTCCAAAAGCTAGGACTTGGCTCCCCACTCTGCAACTGGATCCTCGATTTTCTGACCAACAGACCACAATCAGTAAGAATGAACAACAACACCTCCTCCACAATAGTCCTCAATACCGGCGCCCCCAAGGCTGCGTACTTAGCCCCCTACTCTACTCCCTGTACACACACGACTGCGTGGCAAAGCTTGGTTCCAACTCCATCTACAAGTTTGCTGACGATACGACCATAGTGGGCTGGATCTCGAATAACGATGAGTCTGAATACAGGAGGGAGATAGAGAACCTAGTGGAGTGGTGTAGTGACAACAATCTCTCCTTAAATGCCAGCAAAAGAGCTGGTAATTGACTTCAGGAAGCAAAGTACTGTACACACCCCTGTCAGCATCAACGGGGCCGAGGTGGAGATGGTTAGCAGTTTCAAATTCCTAGGGGTGCACATCTCCAAAAATCTGTCCTGGTCCACCCGCGTCGAAGCTACCACCAAGAAAGCACAACAGCGCCTATACTTCCTCAGGAAACTAAGGAAATTCGGCATGTCCACATTAACCCTTACCAACTTTTACAGATGCACCATAGAAAGCATCCTATCTGGCTGCATCAAAGCCTGGTATGGCAACTGCTCGGCCCAGGACCGCAAGAAACTTCAGAGAGTCGTGAACACCGCCCAGTCCATCACACGAACCCGCCTCCCATCCATTGACTCCATCGACACCTCCCGCTGCATGGGGGAAGCGGGCAGCATAATCAAAGATCCCTCCCACCCGGCTTACTCACTCTTCCAACTTCTTCCATCGGGCAGGAGATACAGAAGTCTGAGAACACGCACGAACAGACTCAAAAACAGCTTCTTCCCCACTGTCACCAGACTCCTAAATGACCTTCTTATGGACTGACCTCATTAACACTGCACCCTGTGTGCTTCATCCGATGCCAGTGCTTATGTCGTTACATTTAAAATGTTGTGTTGCCCTGTTATGTATTTTCTTTTATTCCCTGTTCTTCCCATGTACTTAATGATCTGTTGAGCTGCTCGCAGAAAAATACTTTTCACTGTACCTCGGTACACGTGACAATAAACAAATCCAATCCAATCCAATCCGTGTTACCCCAGTGTGATTAACAATAGGAAGGAGGTGATTGCACTGGAGACGGTGCAGCAGAGATTCACCAGGATGCTGTCTGGGCTGGAGCGTCTCAGCTATGAAGAGAGGCTGGTTAGGCCGGGGTTGTTCTCCTTGGAGCAGAGAAGGCTGAGGGGGGAGCTGATTGAGGTGTATAATATTATGAGGGACATAGATAGGGTGGATAGCAAAGCGCTTATCCCCTTAGTGGAGGGGTCAGTAACCAGAGGAATAGGTTTAAAGTAAGGGCCTGGAGGTTTAGAGGGGATTTGAGGAAAAACCTTATCCCCCAGAAGGTGGTGGGAATCTGGAACTCGCTGCCTGAAAGGGTGGGAGAGGCGGGAACTGTCACATTGAAGAAGCATTTAGATGAGCGATTGAAACTCCACAGCAAACAAGGCGACGCACCAAGTGCTGGGAAATGGGATTCAAATAGATAGGTGCTTGATGGTCAGCGATGGGCCGAAGGGTCTGTTTCCATGCTGTAAAACTCTGACTCTAAGATTGGCGGCACGGTGGTTAGCACTGCTGCCACACAGCTCCCAGGGCCCGGGTCCAATTCTGGGCACGGGTGACTGTGTGTGTGGAGTTTGCACGTTCTCCCCCGTGTCTGCGTGGGTTTCCTCCGGGTGCTCCAGTTTCCTTCCGCTGTCTAAAGATGTGCAGGTTAGGTGGATTGGCCGTGATAAATTGTCCCTTACTATCCAAACATTTAGGTGGTGTTACTGAGTAACGGGGGTAGGGTGGAGGTGTGGGATTAAGCGGGGTGCTCTTTCCAAGGACCGGTGCAGACTCGATGGGCCGAATGACCTCCTTCTGCACTGTGAATTCCATGAAATTTCTCGGTGGGTTTGTGGGGACTGAGTGGACTGGGTGGAGTGAGTGGCCTGCAGTAACTTTGAGATAAGCATCAACAAGGGTCTGGAGTGACTGTCGATGCGATGCCAGAGCGAATTACACTCTTGCACTGTAATTCTCACTCTTCCACTGCAATTCTCACTCTTCCACTGCAATTCACACTCTTGGACTGAAATTCCGGGCGGGATTCTCCACTCCCGCGCTGAAGTGCCCACGCCGTCGTGAACGCCGTCGAGGTTCACGACGGCGCGAAACGGCCCCTATCCCAACCGATTCAGGGCCCGAAAATGGGCTAGGATCGGGGGCCATGCGCGGTTGCCGTCCTCTCCGAGTCCGCCCGCAAGACGATGGCAGATGCATCTTGCGGGGCAGCGGAAGAAAGGAGGTCCCCCTTCAGAGAGGACGGCCCGACGATCGGTGGGCACCGATCGCGGACCACCCCACATTTGAGGTACCCCCCGGTGCAGGATTCCCCCCCCTCCCCCCCCCCCCCCCCCCCCCCCGCAGGCCGCCCCCCCCACCCCCAGCGTTCCCGCGCCGTTCCCGACGGCAGCGACCAGGTGTGGACTGCTCCGGGGGGGGGACCCGCCGTTTTGGGCAGGCCGCTCGGCCCATCCGGGCCTGAGAATAGCAGGGGCGCCGGAGAATCACCATTTTGAGTGTCTCGGGTGATTCTCCGGCCTGCGGCCCGCGGAACACGATGGGGCCGTTCCTGCCACGGGAGGGCGTCGGACCGGCGTCGCGGGAAATTTTGGCGGCCCAGGCGATTCCCCCAACTGGCGCGGGAGTGGAGAATCACGCCCGGTCCGTCTTCAGATGATTGAACGGCGCTGGGCAAACGGCACGATTGAATGACGTCTCGGAGATCGCAGGGGACACTTTGCGCCTGTTTTCTCTCCGCCGCAGGGCCGTGCCTGTTGAAAAATAACACAGCCAAGATCTGGGTCAGGATGCCCCAGTTCAGCAAGGCCAACATTTGGCAGCCTTAGCCCACGGCTGATTGCAGGCTTGCTGTTGACTCAATCAATAATTAGACCTTGGACCTGCCATGAGTCACGTTTAACTCTTTCTGAAAGTGGCGAACAGGAAAGGACATGGAAGAGATCACAATAGGAGTAAGCTCCCTTGGCACAGAGCATTGGAAATGGATCATGACGATCCACACACGAGACCTCTGCTTTGGGGCTTTCAAGACCTTCCCCTCAGGGCAGCACGAGGTAAAGGCCGTGAAACAGATTGGAAAGAATCAGTAAACCACCACTCCCACTCTGAGAACATATTAAAAATGCAGCAGCGAAGCACGCCCTTCAGTCCATCTAGTTGCTGCTGGAGTTTTCGAGGAGCAATCTTCCACTGCAATTCTCACCTTCCACTGCAATTATCACTCTTCCTCTCCAATTCTCTCTTCCACTGCAAGTCTCACTCTTCCACTGCAATGCTCACTCTTCCACTGCAATTCCCTCTCTTCCACTGTAATTCCCTCTCTTCCACTACAATGCTGACTCTTCCACCGCAATGCTGACTCTTCCACTGCAATTCCCTCTCTTCCATTGCAATTCTCACTCTTCCACTGCAATTCCCTCTCTTCCATTGCAATTCTCACTCTTCCACTGCAGTGCTCACTCTTCCACTGCAATTCTCACTCTTCCACTGCAGTTCCCTCTCTTCCACTGCAATTACATCACATCCACTGCAATGCTCAATCTTCCAGTGCAATTCTCCCTCTTCGACTGCAATTCTCACTCTTCCACTACAATTCTTACTCTTCCACTGCAACTCCCTCACTGCCACTGAAATTACCTCTCATCCACTGCAATGCTCAATCTTCCAATGCAATTCTCACTCTTCCACTGCAATCCCCTCTCTTCCACTGCAGTTCCCTCACTTCCACTGCAATTCTAACTTTTCCACTGCAATTCTCACTCTTCCACTGCAATTCCCTCTCTTCCACTGCAATTGCCTCTCATCCACTGCAATGCTCAATCGTCCAGTGCAATTCTCCCTCTTCGACCGCAATTCTCACTCTTCCACTGCAATTCTCACTCTTCCACTGCAATTCCCTCTCTTCCACTGCAACTCCCTCTCATCCACTGCAATGCTCAATCTTCCAGTGCAATTCTCAATCTTCCAGTGCAATTCTCACTCTTCCACTGCAATTCCCTCTCTTCCATTGCAATGCTCACTCTTCCACTGCAATTCCCTTTCTTCCACTGCAATTGTATCTCTTCCACTGCAATTCCCTCTCTTTCACTGCAACTCCCTCTTTTCCACTGCAACTGTCACACTGCCACTGCATTTCGCACTTTCCACTGCAATTCTCACTCTTGCACTGCAATTCCCTCTCTTCCACTTCAATTGTCACTCTACCTCTGCATTTCGCAATCATCCACTGCAATTCTCACACTTCCACTGCAATGCTCACTCTTCCACTGCAATTCCCACTCTTCCACTGCAATTCCCTGTCTTCCATTGCAATGCTCACTCTTCCACTGCAATTCCCACTCTTCCACTCCAATTCTCACTCTTCCACTGCAATTCTCACTCTTCCACTGCAATGCTCTCTTTCACTGCAATTCTCACTCTTCCACTGCAATTCAATCTCTTCGTCTGCAATTCTCACCCTTCCACTGCAATTCTCACTCTTCCACTGCAATTCTCACTCTTCCACTGCAATTCTCATTTTTCCACTGCAATTCTCACTCTTCCAACTTCAATTCTCATTCTTCCACTGCAATTCTCACTCTTCCACTGCAATTTCATCTCTTCCACTGTTATTCCCTCTCTTCCACTGCAATTTTCACTCTTGCACAGCAATTCCACCTCTCCAACCGCAATTCCCTCTCTTCAACTGCAATTCTCACTCTTCCACCGCAATTCCATCTCTTCCACTGCAATTCTCATTTTTCCAGTGTATTTCCCACGCTTCCACTGTGATTCTCACTCTTCCACTGCAATTCTCCCTCTTCTACTGCAATTCTCACGCTTCCACTGCAATTCTCACTCTTCCACTACAATTCTCGCTCTCCACTGCAATTCCGTCTCTTCCACCGCAATTCCATCTCTTCCACTGCAATTCTCATTCATCCACTGCAATTCTCACACTTCCACTGCAATTCTCACTCTTCCAGTACAATTCCCACGCTTCCACTGCAACTCCCTCTCTTCCACTGCAATTCTCACTCTTCCACTGCATTTCGCAATCTTCCACTGCAATTCTCACTCTTCCACTGCAACTCTCACTCTTCCACTGCAATTCCCTCTCTTCCACTGTAATTCCCTCTCTTCCACTGCAATGCTGACACTTCCACCGCAATGCTGACTCTTCCACTGCAATTCCCTGTCTTCTATTGCAATGCTCACAGTTCCACTGCAATTCGCACTGTTCTACTGCAATTCTCACTCTTCCACTTCAATTCTCTCTCTTCCACTGTAATTCCCTCTCTTGCACTGCAATGCAGACACTTCCACCGCAATTCCATCCCTTCCACTGCAATTCTCATTCATCCACTGCAATTCTCACTCTTCCAATGCAATTCTCACTCTTCCAATGCAATTCTCACACTTCCACTGCAATTCTCACTCTTCCACTGCAATTCCCTCTCTTCCACTGCAATTCTCACTCTTCCACTGTAATTCCCTCTCTTCCACTGCAACGCTGACTCTTCCACTGCAATTCCCTGTCTTCCATTGCAATACTCACTCTTTCACTGCAATTCTCACCCTTCTACTGAAATTCCTTCACTTCCACTGCAGTTCCCTTTCTACCACTGCAATTCCCACTGTTCAACTGACATTACATCTCATCCACTGCAATGCTCAAACTTCCAGTGCAATTCTCACTCTTCAACTGAAATTCTCACACTCCACTGCAATTTGCGCTCTTCCACTCCAATTTTCACTCTTCCTCTCCAATTCTCTCTTCCACTGCAATCCTCACTCTTCCACTGCAATTCTCTCTTTCACTGCAACTCTCACTCTCCCACTGCAATTCTCAATCTTCCACTGCAATTTCCTCTCTTCCACTGCAACTCCCTCTTTTCCACTGCAACTGTCACACTTCCACTGCAATTCGCACTCTTCCACTGCAATTCTCACTCTTCCACTGCAATTCTCTCTTCCACTGCAACTCTCACTCTTCCACTGCAATTCCCTCTCTTCCACAGCAATTCCATATCTTCCACTGCAATTCCCTCTCTTCCACTGCAATTCCCTCTCCTCCACCGTAATTCCCTTTCTTCCACTGCAATGCAGACACTTCCACCGCAATTCCATCTCTTCCACTGCAATTGTCATTCAGCCACTGCAATTCTCACTCTCCCACTGCAATTCTCACACTTCCACTGCAATTACCTCACTTCCACTGCAACTCCCTCTCTTCCACTGCAATTGTCACTCTACCACTGCATTTCACAATCTTCCACTGCAATTCTCACTCTTCCACTGCAATTCTCTCTCTTCCACTCCAATTCTCACTCTTCCTCTCCAATTCTCTCTTCCACTGCAACTCTCACTGTTCCACTGCAATTCCCTCTCTTCCACCGCAATGCTGACTCTTCCACTGCAATTCCCTGTCTTCTATTGCAATGCTCACTCTTCCACTGCAATTCCAACTGTTCTACTGCAATTCTCACACTTCCACTGCAATTCCCTCTCTTCCACAGCAATTCCATATCTTCCACTGCAATTCCCTCTCTTCCACTGCAATCCCCTCTCTTCCACTGTAATTCCCTCTCTTCCACTGCAACGCTGACTCTTCCACTGCAATTCCCTGTCTTCCATTGCAATGCTCACTCTTTCACTGCAATTCTCACCCTTCTACTGAAATTCCTTCACTTCCACTGCAGTTCCCTTTCTACCACTGCAATTCTCACTCTTCCACTGCATTTCGCAATCTCCCACTGCAATTATCACCCTTCCACTGCAATTCTCACTCTTCCACTGCAATTCCTTCTCTTCCACTGAAATTCCCTCTCTTCCACTGCAATGCTGACTCGTCCACTGCAATTCACTGTCTTCCATTGCAATGCTCACTCTTCCACTGCAATTCCCACTCTTCGACTGCAATTCCTTCTCTTCCATTGCAATTCTCATTCTTCCACTGCAATTCTATCTTTCACAGCAATTCGCACTCTTCCACTGCAATGCTCACTCTTCCACTGCAGTTCCCTTTCTTCCACTGCAATTCCCTCTGTTCCAATGCAATTACATCTCATCCACTGAAATGCTCAATCTTCCAGTATAATTCTCCCTCTTCGACTGCAATTCTCACTCTTCCACTCCAATTTTCACTCTTCCTCTCCCATTCTCTCTCCCACTGCAAAGCTCGCTCTTCCACTGCAATTCCCTCTCATCCACTGTAATTCCCTCTCTTCCACTGCAATACTGACTCTTCGCAATTTGACTCTTCCACTGCAATTCCCACTCCTCCAATGCATTTTCTACTCTTCCATTGCATTTCTCACTTTCCACTGCAATACTCACGCTTCCACTGCAATTCTCAGTCTTCCACTGCAATGCTCACTCTTCCACTGCAATGCTCACTCATCCAGTGTAATTCCCTGTCTTGCATTGCAACTCGCTCTCTTCCACTGCAATTCTAACTGTTCCACTGCAATTCTCAGTCTTCCACTGCAATTTCCTCTCTTCCACTGCAATTCTCACTCTTCCACTGCAATTCTCACTCTTCCACTGCGATTCTCACTTTTCCACTGCAATTCCCTCTCTTCCACTGCAACTCTCACTCTTCCACTGCAATTGTATCTCTTCCACTGCAATTCCCTCTCTTGCACTGCAACTCCCTCTTTTCCTCTGCAACTGTCACACTGCCACTGCATTTCGCACTTTCCACAGCAATTCTCACTCTTCCACTGCAATTCCCTCTCTTCCACTTCAATTGTCACTCTTCCACTGCAATTCCCTCTCTTCCATTGCAATTCTCACTCTTCCACTGCAATTCTCTCTTTCACTGCAATTCTCACTCTTCCACAGCAACTCAATCTCTTCCATTGCAATTCTCACTTTTACACCGCAATTCCATCTCTTCCACTGCAATTCTCACTCTTCCACTGCAATTCTCTCTTTCACTGCAATTCTCACTCTTCCACTGCAACTCAATCTCTTCCACTGCAATTCTCGCTTTTCCACCGCAATTCCCTCTCTTCAACTGCAATTCTCACTCTTTCATCGCAATTCCATGTCTTCCACCGCAATTCTCACTCGTACACTCCAATTCTCACACTCCCTCTCCAATTCTCTCTTCCACTGCAATTCTCACTCTTGCACTGCAATTCTCTCTTTCAATGCAAATCTCACTCTACCACTGCAGTTCCCTCTCTTCCACTGCAATTCTAACTCTTCCACTGCAATTCTCATTCTTCCACTGCAATTTCCTCTCTTCCACGACAATTCTCACGCTTCCACTGCAATTGTATCTCTTCCACTGCAATTCCCTCTCTTCCACTGTAATTACCTCTCTTCCGCTGCAATGCTGACTCTTCCACCGCAATGCTGACTCTTCCACTGCAATTCCCTGTCTTCCATTGCAATGCTCACACTTCCACTGCAATTCCCACTGTTCTACTGCAATTCTCACTCTTCCACTTCAATTCTCACTTCCACTGCAATTCTCATTCTTCAATTGCAATGCTCACAATTCCACTGCAATTCTCACTCTTCCCCTGCAATTCCCACTCTTCCACTGCAATTCTCACTCTACCACCGCAATCCCCTCTCCTCCACTGCAATTCTCACTCTTCCACTGCAATTCCCTCTCTTCCACTGCAATTTTCACTCTTCCGCAGCATGGCTCACTCTTCCACTACAATTCCCTCTCTTCCACTGTAATTCACTTTCTTCCACTGCAATGCTGACTCTTCCACAGCAATGCTGACTCTTCCACTGGAATTCCCTCTCTTCAATTGCAATTCTCACTCTTCAACTGCAATTCTCTCTATCACTGCAATTTCCTCTCTTCCACTGCAACTCCCTCTTTTCCACTGCAACTGTCACACTTCCACTGCAATTCTCACTCTTCCACTGCAATGCTCACTCTTCCACTGCAATTCTCACTCTTCCTCTCCAATTCTCTCTTCCACTGCAATTCTCATTCTTCAATTGCAATGCTCACAATTCCACTGCAATTCTCACTCTTCCCCTGCAATTCCCACTCTTCCACTGCAATTCTCACTCTACCACCGCAATCCCCTCTCCTCCACTGCAATTCTCACTCTTCCACTGCAATTCCCTCTCTTCCACTGCAATTTTCACTCTTCCGCAGCATGGCTCACTCTTCCACTACAATTCCCTCTCTTCCACTGTAATTCACTTTCTTCCACTGCAATGCTGACTCTTCCACAGCAATGCTGACTCTTCCACTGGAATTCCCTCTCTTCAATTGCAATTCTCACTCTTCAACTGCAATTCTCTCTATCACTGCAATTTCCTCTCTTCCACTGCAACTCCCTCTTTTCCACTGCAACTGTCACACTTCCACTGCATTTCGCACTTTCCACTGCAATTCTCACTCTTCCACTGCAACTGACTCTCTTCCACTTCAATTGTCACTCTACCACTGCATTTCGCAATCTTCCACTGCAATTCTCACTCTTCCACCGCAATTCCATCTCTTCCACTGCAATTCTCATTTTCCATTGCAATTCGCACTCTTCCACTGCAATTCTCACTCTTCCACTTCAATTCTCTCGTCCACTGCAACTCTCACTATTCCACTGTAATTCCCTCTCTTCCACAGCAATTCCATCTCTTCCACTGCAATTCCCTCTTTTCCACTGCAATTCCCTCTCCTCCACCGTAATTCCCTCTCTTCCACTGCAATGCAGACACTTCCACCGCAATTCCATCACGTCCACTGCAATTGTCATTCATCCACTGCAATTCTCACACTTCCACTGCAATTCTCACACTTCCACTGCAACTCTCACTCTTCCACTGCAATTACCTGACTTCCACTGCAACTCCCTCTGTTCCACTGCAACTCTCACTCTTCCACTGCAATTACCTGACTTCCACTGCAACTCCCTCTGTTCCACTGCAACTCTCACTCTTCCACTGCAATTTCCTCTCTTCCACAGCAATTCCCTCTCCTCCACCGTAATTCCCTCTCTTCCACTGCAATGCAGACACTTCCACCGCAATTCCATCTCTTCCACTGCAATTGTCATTCATCCACTGAAATTCTCACTCTTCCACTGCAATTCTCTCTTCCACTGCAACTCTCACTCTTCCACTGCAATTCCCACTCTTCCACTGTAATTCCCTCTCTTCCACTGCAATGCTGACTCTTCCACCGCATGCTGACTCTTCCACTGCAATCCTCTGTCTTCTATTGCAAAGCTCACTCTTCCACTGCAATTCCAACTGTTCCACTGCAAATCTCACTCTTCCACTTCAATTCCCTCTCTTCCACTGTAATTCCTCTCTTCCACTGCAATGCAGGCACTACCACTGCAATTCCATCTCTTCCACTGCAATTCTCACTCTTCCAATGCAATTCTCACTCTTCCACTGCAATTCCCTCACTTCCACTGCAATTCCCTCTCTTCCACTGCAATTGTCACTCTTCCACTGCATTTCGCAATCTCCAACTGCAATTCTCACTCTTGCACTGCAATTCTCTCTTTCAATGCAAATCTCACTCTACCACTGCAGTTCCCTCTCTTCCACTGCAATTCTAACTCTTCCACTGCAATTCTCATTCTTCCACTGCAATTTCCTCTCTTCCACGACAATTCTCACGCTTCCACTGCAATTGTATCTCTTCCACTGCAATTTCCTCTCTTCCACTGTAATTACCTCTCTTCCGCTGCAATGCTGACTCTTCCACCGCAATGCTGACTCTTCCACTGCAATTCCCACTGTTCTACTGCAATTCTCACTCTTCCACTTCAATTCCCTCTCTTCCACTGTAATTCCCTCTCTTCCACTGCAATGCAGACACTTCCACCACAATTCCATCTCTTCCACTGCAATTCTCATTCATCCACTGCAATTCTCATTCATCCACTGCAATTCTCACTCTTCCAATGCAATTCTCACACTTCCACTGCAATTCTCACTCTTCCACTGCTATTCCCTCACTCTTCCACTGCATTTCGCAATCTCCCACCGCAACTCTCACTCTTCCACTGCAATTCTCACTCTTCCATCCAATTCTCAATCTCCCTCTCCAATTCTCTCTTCCACTGCAATTCTCACTCTTCCACTGCAATTCCTTCTCTTCCATTGCAATTCTCACTCTTCCACTGCAAATCTATCTTTCACTGCAATTCTCACTCTTCCACTGCAATGCCCACTCTTCCACTGCAGTTCCCTTTCTTCCACTGTAATTCCCTCTCTTCCACTGCAATTACATCTCATCCACGTAATGCTCAGTCTTCCAGTGTAATTCTTCATCTTCGACTGCAAGTCTCACTCTTCCACTGCAATTTGCACTCTTCCATTCCAATTTTCACTCTTTCTCTCCAATTCTCTCTTCCACTGCAATTCTCACTCTTCCAGTGCAAAGCTCACTTTTCCACTGCAATTCTCTCTCATCCACGGTCATTCCCTCTCTTCCACTGCATTTCTTACTCTTCCACTGCAATTCTCACTCTTCCACTGCATTTCGCAATCCCCCACTGCAATTCTCACTCTTCCACTGCAATTCTCACTCTTCTATCCAATTCTCAATCTCCATCTCCAATTCTCTCTTCCACTGCAATGCTGACGCTTCCACCGCAATGCTGATTCGTCCACTGCAATTCTCTGTCTTCCATTGCAATGCTCACTCTTCCACTGCAATTCCCACTCTTCGACTGCAATTCCTTCTCTTCCATTGCAATTCTCACTCTTCCACTGCAATTCTATCTTTCACTGCAATTCTCACTCTGCCACTGCAATTCCCTCTCTTCCACTGCAATTCTCTCTCTTCCACTCCAATCTCATCCACTGAAATGCTCAATCTTCCAGTGTAATTCTCCATCTTCGACTCCAATTCTCACTCTTCCACTGCAAATTGCACTCTTCCTGTCCAATTCTCTCTTCCACTGCAATTCCCACTCTTTCAGGGCAAAGCTCACTCTTCCTCTGCAATTCCCTCTCATCCACGGCAATTCCCTCTCTTCCACTGCAATACTGACTCTTCCATCGCAATTTGACTCTTTCAATGCAATTCCCTCTCCTCCACTGCATTTCTTACTCTACCACTGCAATTCTCACTCTTCCACTGCAATGCTCACACTTCCACTGCAATTCTCACTCTTCCACTGCAATGCTCACTCTTTCACTGCAATGCTCACTCTTCCAGTGTAATTCCCTGTCTTGCATTGCAACTCCCTCTCTTCCACTGCAATTCTCACTCTTCCACTACAATTCTCTCTGTCAATGCAATTCTCATTCTTCCACTGCAATTTCCTCTCTTCCACTGCAACTCCCTCTTATACACTGCAACTGTCACACTTCCACTGCAATTCTTACTCTTCCACTGCAATGCTCACTCTTCCACTGCAATTCTCACTCTTCCTCTCCAATTCTCTCTTCCACTGCAATTCTCATTCTTCAATTGCAATGCTCACTCTTTCACTGCAATGCTCACTCTTCCGGAGTAATTCCCTGTCTTGCATTGCAACTCCCTCTCTTCACCTGCAATTGTCACTCTTCCACTGCATTTCGCAATCTCCAACTGCAATTCTCACTCTTGCACTGCAATTCTCTCTTTCAATGCAAATCTCACTCTACCACTGCAGTTCCCTCTCTTCCACTGCAATTCTAACTCTTCCACTGCAATTCTCATTCTTCCACTGCAATTTCCTCTCTTCCACGACAATTCTCACGCTTCCACTGCAATTGTATCTCTTCCACTGCAATTCCCTCTCTTCCACTGTAATTACCTCTCTTCCGCTGCAATGCTGACTCTTCCACCGCAATGCTGACTCTTTCACTGCAATTCCCACTGTTCTACTGCAATTCTCACTCTTCCACTTCAATTCCCTCTCTTCCACTGTAATTCCCTCTCTTCCACTGCAATGCAGACACTTCCACCACAATTCCATCTCTTCCACTGCAATTCTCATTCATCCACTGCAATTCTCATTCATCCACTGCAATTCTCACTCTTCCAATGCAATTCTCACACTTCCACTGCAATTCTCACTCTTCCACTGCAATTCCCTCACTCTTCCACTGCATTTCGCAATCTCCCACCGCAACTCTCACTCTTCCACTGCAATTCTCACTCTTCCATCCAATTCTCAATCTCCCTCTCCAATTCTCTCTTCCACTGCAATTCTCACTCTTCCACTGCAATTCCTTCTCTTCCATTGCAATTCTCACTCTTCCACTGCAAATCTATCTTTCACTGCAATTCTCACTCTTCCACTGCAATGCCCACTCTTCCACTGCAGTTCCCTTTCTTCCACTGCAATTCTCACTCTTCCAATGCAATTCTCACTCTTCCACTGCAATTCCCTCACTTCCACTGCAATTCCCTCTCTTCCACTGCAATTGTCACTCTTCCACTGCATTTCGCAATCTCCAACTGCAATTCTCACTCTTGCACTGCAATTCTCTCTTTCAATGCAAATCTCACTCTACCACTGCAGTTCCCTCTCTTCCACTGCAATTCTAACTCTTCCACTGCAATTCTCATTCTTCCACTGCAATTTCCTCTCTTCCACGACAATTCTCACGCTTCCACTGCAATTGTATCTCTTCCACTGCAATTCCCTCTCTTCCACTGTAATTACCTCTCTTCCGCTGCAATGCTGACTCTTCCACCGCAATGCTGACTCTTCCACTGCAATTCCCACTGTTCTACTGCAATTCTCACTCTTCCACTTCAATTCCCTCTCTTCCACTGTAATTCCCTCTCTTCCACTGCAATGCAGACACTTCCACCACAATTCCATCTCTTCCACTGCAATTCTCATTCATCCACTGCAATTCTCATTCATCCACTGCAATTCTCACTCTTCCAATGCAATTCTCACACTTCCACTGCAATTCTCACTCTTCCACTGCTATTCCCTCACTCTTCCACTGCATTTCGCAATCTCCCACCGCAACTCTCACTCTTCCACTGCAATTCTCACTCTTCCATCCAATTCTCAATCTCCCTCTCCAATTCTCTCTTCCACTGCAATTCTCACTCTTCCACTGCAATTCCTTCTCTTCCATTGCAATTCTCACTCTTCCACTGCAAATCTATCTTTCACTGCAATTCTCACTCTTCCACTGCAATGCCCACTCTTCCACTGCAGTTCCCTTTCTTCCACTGTAATTCCCTCTCTTCCACTGCAATTACATCTCATCCACGTAATGCTCAGTCTTCCAGTGTAATTCTTCATCTTCGACTGCAAGTCTCACTCTTCCACTGCAATTTGCACTCTTCCATTCCAATTTTCACTCTTTCTCTCCAATTCTCTCTTCCACTGCAATTCTCACTCTTCCAGTGCAAAGCTCACTTTTCCACTGCAATTCTCTCTCATCCACGGTCATTCCCTCTCTTCCACTGCATTTCTTACTCTTCCACTGCAATTCTCACTCTTCCACTGCATTTCGCAATCCCCCACTGCAATTCTCACTCTTCCACTGCAATTCTCACTCTTCTATCCAATTCTCAATCTCCATCTCCAATTCTCTCTTCCACTGCAATGCTGACGCTTCCACCGCAATGCTGATTCGTCCACTGCAATTCTCTGTCTTCCATTGCAATGCTCACTCTTCCACTGCAATTCCCACTCTTCGACTGCAATTCCTTCTCTTCCATTGCAATTCTCACTCTTCCACTGCAATTCTATCTTTCACTGCAATTCTCACTCTGCCACTGCAATTCCCTCTCTTCCACTGCAATTCTCTCTCTTCCACTCCAATCTCATCCACTGAAATGCTCAATCTTCCAGTGTAATTCTCCATCTTCGACTCCAATTCTCACTCTTCCACTGCAAATTGCACTCTTCCTGTCCAATTCTCTCTTCCACTGCAATTCCCACTCTTTCAGGGCAAAGCTCACTCTTCCTCTGCAATTCCCTCTCATCCACGGCAATTCCCTCTCTTCCACTGCAATACTGACTCTTCCATCGCAATTTGACTCTTTCAATGCAATTCCCTCTCCTCCACTGCATTTCTTACTCTACCACTGCAATTCTCACTCTTCCACTGCAATGCTCACACTTCCACTGCAATTCTCACTCTTCCACTGCAATGCTCACTCTTTCACTGCAATGCTCACTCTTCCAGTGTAATTCCCTGTCTTGCATTGCAACTCCCTCTCTTCCACTGCAATTCTCACTCTTCCACTACAATTCTCTCTGTCAATGCAATTCTCATTCTTCCACTGCAATTTCCTCTCTTCCACTGCAACTCCCTCTTATACACTGCAACTGTCACACTTCCACTGCAATTCTTACTCTTCCACTGAAATGCTCACTCTTCCACTGCAATTCTCACTCTTCCTCTCCAATTCTCTCTTCCACTGCAATTCTCATTCTTCAATTGCAATGCTCACTCTTTCACTGCAATGCTCACTCTTCCGGAGTAATTCCCTGTCTTGCATTGCAACTCCCTCTCTTCCACTGCAATTGTCACTCTTCCACTGCATTTCGCAATCTCCAACTGCAATTCTCACTCTTGCACTGCAATTCTCTCTTTCAATGCAAATCTCACTCTACCACTGCAGTTCCCTCTCTTCCACTGCAATTCTAACTCTTCCACTGCAATTCTCATTCTTCCACTGCAATTTCCTCTCTTCCACGACAATTCTCACGCTTCCACTGCAATTGTATCTCTTCCACTGCAATTCCCTCTCTTCCACTGTAATTACCTCTCTTCCGCTGCAATGCTGACTCTTCCACCGCAATGCTGACTCTTCCACTGCAATTCCCACTGTTCTACTGCAATTCTCACTCTTCCACTTCAATTCCCTCTCTTCCACTGTAATTCCCTCTCTTCCACTGCAATGCAGACACTTCCACCACAATTCCATCTCTTCCACTGCAATTCTCATTCATCCACTGCAATTCTCATTCATCCACTGCAATTCTCACTCTTCCAATGCAATTCTCACACTTCCACTGCAATTCTCACTCTTCCACTGCTATTCCCTCACTCTTCCACTGCATTTCGCAATCTCCCACCGCAACTCTCACTCTTCCACTGCAATTCTCACTCTTCCATCCAATTCTCAATCTCCCTCTCCAATTCTCTCTTCCACTGCAATTCTCACTCTTCCACTGCAATTCCTTCTCTTCCATTGCAATTCTCACTCTTCCACTGCAAATCTATCTTTCACTGCAATTCTCACTCTTCCACTGCAATGCCCACTCTTCCACTGCAGTTCCCTTTCTTCCACTGTAATTCCCTCTCTTCCACTGCAATTACATCTCATCCACGTAATGCTCAGTCTTCCAGTGTAATTCTTCATCTTCGACTGCAAGTCTCACTCTTCCACTGCAATTTGCACTCTTCCATTCCAATTTTCACTCTTTCTCTCCAATTCTCTCTTCCACTGCAATTCTCACTCTTCCAGTGCAAAGCTCACTTTTCCACTGCAATTCTCTCTCATCCACGGTCATTCCCTCTCTTCCACTGCATTTCTTACTCTTCCACTGCAATTCTCACTCTTCCACTGCATTTCGCAATCCCCCACTGCAATTCTCACTCTTCCACTGCAATTCTCACTCTTCTATCCAATTCTCAATCTCCATCTCCAATTCTCTCTTCCACTGCAATGCTGACGCTTCCACCGCAATGCTGATTCGTCCACTGCAATTCTCTGTCTTCCATTGCAATGCTCACTCTTCCACTGCAATTCCCACTCTTCGACTGCAATTCCTTCTCTTCCATTGCAATTCTCACTCTTCCACTGCAATTCTATCTTTCACTGCAATTCTCACTCTGCCACTGCAATTCCCTCTCTTCCACTGCAATTCTCTCTCTTCCACTCCAATCTCATCCACTGAAATGCTCAATCTTCCAGTGTAATTCTCCATCTTCGACTCCAATTCTCACTCTTCCACTGCAAATTGCACTCTTCCTGTCCAATTCTCTCTTCCACTGCAATTCCCACTCTTTCAGGGCAAAGCTCACTCTTCCTCTGCAATTCCCTCTCATCCACGGCAATTCCCTCTCTTCCACTGCAATACTGACTCTTCCATCGCAATTTGACTCTTTCAATGCAATTCCCTCTCCTCCACTGCATTTCTTACTCTACCACTGCAATTCTCACTCTTCCACTGCAATGCTCACACTTCCACTGCAATTCTCACTCTTCCACTGCAATGCTCACTCTTTCACTGCAATGCTCACTCTTCCAGTGTAATTCCCTGTCTTGCATTGCAACTCCCTCTCTTCCACTGCAATTCTCACTCTTCCACTACAATTCTCTCTGTCAATGCAATTCTCATTCTTCCACTGCAATTTCCTCTCTTCCACTGCAACTCCCTCTTATACACTGCAACTGTCACACTTCCACTGCAATTCTTACTCTTCCACTGCAATGCTCACTCTTCCACTGCAATTCTCACTCTTCCTCTCCAATTCTCTCTTCCACTGCAATTCTCATTCTTCAATTGCAATGCTCACTCTTTCACTGCAATGCTCACTCTTCCGGTGTAATTCCCTGTCTTGCATTGCAACTCCCTCTCTTCCACTGCAATTGTCACTCTTCCACTGCATTTCGCAATCTCCAACTGCAATTCTCACTCTTGCACTGCAATTCTCTCTTTCAATGCAAATCTCACTCTACCACTGCAGTTCCCTCTCTTCCACTGCAATTCTAACTCTTCCACTGCAATTCTCATTCTTCCACTGCAATTTCCTCTCTTCCACGACAATTCTCACGCTTCCACTGCAATTGTATCTCTTCCACTGCAATTCCCTCTCTTCCACTGTAATTACCTCTCTTCCGCTGCAATGCTGACTCTTCCACCGCAATGCTGACTCTTCCACTGCAATTCCCACTGTTCTACTGCAATTCTCACTCTTCCACTTCAATTCCCTCTCTTCCACTGTAATTCCCTCTCTTCCACTGCAATGCAGACACTTCCACCACAATTCCATCTCTTCCACTGCAATTCTCATTCATCCACTGCAATTCTCATTCATCCACTGCAATTCTCACTCTTCCAATGCAATTCTCACACTTCCACTGCAATTCTCACTCTTCCACTGCTATTCCCTCACTCTTCCACTGCATTTCGCAATCTCCCACCGCAACTCTCACTCTTCCACTGCAATTCTCACTCTTCCATCCAATTCTCAATCTCCCTCTCCAATTCTCTCTTCCACTGCAATTCTCACTCTTCCACTGCAATTCCTTCTCTTCCATTGCAATTCTCACTCTTCCACTGCAAATCTATCTTTCACTGCAATTCTCACTCTTCCACTGCAATGCCCACTCTTCCACTGCAGTTCCCTTTCTTCCACTGTAATTCCCTCTCTTCCACTGCAATTACATCTCATCCACGTAATGCTCAGTCTTCCAGTGTAATTCTTCATCTTCGACTGCAAGTCTCACTCTTCCACTGCAATTTGCACTCTTCCATTCCAATTTTCACTCTTTCTCTCCAATTCTCTCTTCCACTGCAATTCTCACTCTTCCAGTGCAAAGCTCACTTTTCCACTGCAATTCTCTCTCATCCACGGTCATTCCCTCTCTTCCACTGCATTTCTTACTCTTCCACTGCAATTCTCACTCTTCCACTGCATTTCGCAATCCCCCACTGCAATTCTCACTCTTCCACTGCAATTCTCACTCTTCTATCCAATTCTCAATCTCCATCTCCAATTCTCTCTTCCACTGCAATGCTGACGCTTCCACCGCAATGCTGATTCGTCCACTGCAATTCTCTGTCTTCCATTGCAATGCTCACTCTTCCACTGCAATTCCCACTCTTCGACTGCAATTCCTTCTCTTCCATTGCAATTCTCACTCTTCCACTGCAATTCTATCTTTCACTGCAATTCTCACTCTTCCACTGCAATTCCCTCTCTTCCACTGCAATTCTCTCTCTTCCACTCCAATCTCATCCACTGAAATGCTCAATCTTCCAGTGTAATTCTCCATCTTCGACTCCAATTCTCACTCTTCCACTGCAAATTGCACTCTTCCTGTCCAATTCTCTCTTCCACTGCAATTCCCACTCTTTCAGGGCAAAGCTCACTCTTCCTCTGCAATTCCCTCTCATCCACGGCAATTCCCTCTCTTCCACTGCAATACTGACTCTTCCATCGCAATTTGACTCTTTCAATGCAATTCCCTCTCCTCCACTGCATTTCTTACTCTACCACTGCAATTCTCACTCTTCCACTGCAATGCTCACACTTCCACTGCAATTCTCACTCTTCCACTGCAATGCTCACTCTTTCACTGCAATGCTCACTCTTCCAGTGTAATTCCCTGTCTTGCATTGCAACTCCCTCTCTTCCACTGCAATTCTCACTCTTCCACTACAATTCTCTCTGTCAATGCAATTCTCATTCTTCCACTGCAATTTCCTCTCTTCCACTGCAACTCCCTCTTATACACTGCAACTGTCACACTTCCACTGCAATTCTTACTCTTCCACTGCAATGCTCACTCTTCCACTGCAATTCTCACTCTTCCTCTCCAATTCTCTCTTCCACTGCAATTCTCATTCTTCAATTGCAATGCTCACTCTTTCACTGCAATGCTCACTCTTCCGGTGTAATTCCCTGTCTTGCATTGCAACTCCCTCTCTTCCACTGCAATTCTCACTCTTCCACTACAATTCTCTCTGTCAATGCAATTCTCATTCTTCCACTGCAATTTCCTCTCTTCCACTGCAACTCCCTCTTATACACTGCAACTGTCACACTTCCACTGCAATTCTCACTCTTCCACTGTAATGCTCACTCTTCCACTGCAATTCTCACTCTTCCTCTCCAATTCTCACTTCCACTGCAATTCTCAGTCTTCAATTGCAATGCTCACAATTCCACTGCAATTCTCACTCTTCCCCTGCAATTCCCACTCTTCCACTGCAATTCTCACTCTACCACTGCAATCCCCTCTCCTCCACTGCAATTCTCACTCTTCCACTGCAATTCCCTCTCTTCCACTGCAATTTTCACTCTTCCGCAGCATGGCTCACTCTTCCACTACAATTCCCTCTCTTCCACTGTAATTCACTTTCTTCCACTGCAATGCTGACTCTTCCACAGCAATGCTGACTCTTCCACTGGAATTCCCTCTCTTCAATTGCAATTCTCACTCTTCAACTGCAATTCTCTCTATCACTGCAATTTCCTCTCTTCCACTGCAACTCCCTCTTTTCCACTGCAACTGTCACACTTCCACTGCAATTCTCACTCTTCCACTGCAATGCTCACTCTTCCACTGCAATTCTCACTCTTCCTCTCCAATTCTCTCTTCCACTGCAATTCTCATTCTTCAATTGCAATGCTCACAATTCCACTGCAATTCTCTCTCTTCCCCTGCAATTCCCACTCTTCCACTGCAATTCTCACTCTACCACCGCAATCCCCTCTCCTCCACTGCAATTCTCACTCTTCCACTGCAATTCCCTCTCTTCCACTGCAATTTTCATTCTTCCGCAGCATGGCTCACTCTTCCACTACAATTCCCTCTCTTCCACTGTAATTCACTTTCTTCCACTGCAATGCTGACTCTTCCACAGCAATGCTGACTCTTCCACTGGAATTCCCTCTCTTCAATTGCAATTCTCACTCTTCAACTGCAATTCTCTCTATCACTGCAATTTCCTCTCTTCCACTGCAACTCCCTCTTTTCCACTGCAACTGTCACACTTCCACTGCATTTCGCACTTTCCACTGCAATTCTCACTCTTCCACTGCAACTGACTCTCTTCCACTTCAATTGTCACTCTATCACTGCATTTCGCAATCTTCCACTGCAATTCTCACTCTTCCACCGCAATTCCATCTCTTCCACTGCAATTCTCATTTTCCATTGCAATTCGCACTCTTCCACTGCAATTCTCACTCTTCCACTTCAATTCTCTCGTCCACTGCAACTCTCACTATTCCACTGTAATTCCCTCTCTTCCACAGCAATTCCATCTCTTCCACTGCAATTCCCTCTTTTCCACTGCAATTCCCTCTCCTCCACCGTAATTCCCTCTCTTCCACTGCAATGCAGACACTTCCACCGCAATTCCATCACGTCCACTGCAATTGTCATTCATCCACTGCAATTCTCACACTTCCACTGCAATTCTCACTCTTCCACTGCAATTACCTGACTTCCACTGCAACTCCCTCTGTTCCACTGCAACTCTCACTCTTCCACTGCAATTACCTGACTTCCACTGCAACTCCCTCTGTTCCACTGCAACTCTCACTCTTCCACTGCAATTCCCTCTCTTCCACAGCAATTCCATCTCTTCCACTGCAATTTCCTCTCTTCCACTACAATTCCCTCTCCTCCACCGTAATTCCCTCTCTTCCACTGCAATGCAGACACTTCCACCGCAATTCCATCTCTTCCACTGCAATTGGCATTCATCCACTGCAATTCTCACTCTTCCACTGTAATTCTCTCTTCCACTGCAACTCTCACTCTTCCACTGCAATTCCCACTCTTCCACTGTAATTCCCTCTCTTCCACTGCAATGCTGACTCTTCCACCGCATGCTGACTCTTCCACTGCAATCCTCTGTCTTCTATTGCAAAGCTCACTCTTCCACTGCAATTCCAACTGTTCCACTGCAAATCTCACTCTTCCACTTCAATTCCCTCTCTTCCACTGTAATTCCTCTCTTCCACTGCAATGCAGGCACTACCACTGCAATTCCATCTCTTCCACTGCAATTCTCACTCTTCCAATGCAATTCTCACTCTTCCACTGCAATTCCCTCACTTCCACTGCAATTCCCTCTCTTCCACTGCAATTGTCACTCTTCCACTGCATTTCGCAATCTCCAACTGCAATTCTCACTCTTGCACTGCAATTCTCTCTTTCAATGCAAATCTCACTCTACCACTGCAGTTCCCTCTCTTCCACTGCAATTCTAACTCTTCCACTGCAATTCTCATTCTTCCACTGCAATTTCCTCTCTTCCACGACAATTCTCACGCTTCCACTGCAATTGTATCTCTTCCACTGCAATTCCCTCTCTTCCACTGTAATTACCTCTCTTCCGCTGCAATGCTGACTCTTCCACCGCAATGCTGACTCTTCCACTGCAATTCCCACTGTTCTACTGCAATTCTCACTCTTCCACTTCAATTCCCTCTCTTCCACTGTAATTCCCTCTCTTCCACTGCAATGCAGACACTTCCACCACAATTCCATCTCTTCCACTGCAATTCTAACTCTTCCACTGCAATTCTCATTCTTCCACTGCAATTTCCTCTCTTCCACGACAATTCTCACGCTTCCACTGCAATTGTATCTCTTCCACTGCAATTTCCTCTCTTCCACTGTAATTACCTCTCTTCCGCTGCAATGCTGACTCTTCCACCGCAATGCTGACTCTTCCACTGCAATTCCCACTGTTCTACTGCAATTCTCACTCTTCCACTTCAATTCCCTCTCTTCCACTGTAATTCCCTCTCTTCCACTGCAATGCAGACACTTCCACCACAATTCCATCTCTTCCACTGCAATTCTCATTCATCCACTGCAATTCTCATTCATCCACTGCAATTCTCACTCTTCCAATGCAATTCTCACACTTCCACTGCAATTCTCACTCTTCCACTGCAATTCCCTCACTCTTCCACTGCATTTCGCAATCTCCCACCGCAACTCTCACTCTTCCACTGCAATTCTCACTCTTCCATCCAATTCTCAATCTCCCTCTCCAATTCTCTCTTCCACTGCAATTCTCACTCTTCCACTGCAATTCCTTCTCTTCCATTGCAATTCTCACTCTTCCACTGCAAATCTATCTTTCACTGCAATTCTCACTCTTCCACTGCAATGCCCACTCTTCCACTGCAGTTCCCTTTCTTCCACTGTAATTCCCTCTCTTCCACTGCAATTACATCTCATCCACGTAATGCTCAGTCTTCCAGTGTAATTCTTCATCTTCGACTGCAAGTCTCACTCTTCCACTGCAATTTGCACTCTTCCATTCCAATTTTCACTCTTTCTCTCCAATTCTCTCTTCCACTGCAATTCTCACTCTTCCAGTGCAAAGCTCACTTTTCCACTGCAATTCTCTCTCATCCACGGTAATTCCCTCTCTTCCACTGCATTTCTTACTCTTCCACTGCAATTCTCACTCTTCCACTGCATTTCGCAATCCCCCACTGCAATTCTCACTCTTCCACTGCAATTCTCACTCTTCTATCCAATTCTCAATCTCCATCTCCAATTCTCTCTTCCACTGCAATGCTGACGCTTCCACCGCAATGCTGATTCGTCCACTGCAATTCTCTGTCTTCCATTGCAATGCTCACTCTTCCACTGCAATTCCCACTCTTCGACTGCAATTCCTTCTCTTCCATTGCAATTCTCACTCTTCCACTGCAATTCTATCTTTCACTGCAATTCTCACTCTTCCACTGCAATTCCCTCTCTTCCACTGCAATTCTCTCTCTTCCACTCCAATCTCATCCACTGAAATGCTCAATCTTCCAGTGTAATTCTCCATCTTCGACTCCAATTCTCACTCTTCCACTGCAAATTGCACTCTTCCTGTCCAATTCTCTCTTCCACTGCAATTCCCACTCTTTCAGGGCAAAGCTTACTCTTCCTCTGCAATTCCCTCTCATCCACGGCAATTCCCTCTCTTCCACTGCAATACTGACTCTTCCATCGCAATTTGACTCTTTCAATGCAATTCCCTCTCCTCCACTGCATTTCTTACTCTACCACTGCAATTCTCACTCTTCCACTGCAATGCTCACACTTCCACTGCAATTCTCACTCTTCCACTGCAATGCTCACTCTTTCACTGCAATGCTCACTCTTCCAGTGTAATTCCCTGTCTTGCATTGCAACTCCCTCTCTTCCACTGCAATTCTCACTCTTCCACTACAATTCTCTCTGTCAATGCAATTCTCATTCTTCCACTGCAATTTCCTCTCTTCCACTGCAACTCCCTCTTATACACTGCAACTGTCACACTTCCACTGCAATTCTTACTCTTCCACTGCAATGCTCACTCTTCCACTGCAATTCTCACTCTTCCTCTCCAATTCTCTCTTCCACTGCAATTCTCATTCTTCAATTGCAATGCTCACTCTTTCACTGCAATGCTCACTCTTCCGGTGTAATTCCCTGTCTTGCATTGCAACTCCCTCTCTTCCACTGCAATTCTCACTCTTCCACTACAATTCTCTCTGTCAATGCAATTCTCATTCTTCCACTGCAATTTCCTCTCTTCCACTGCAACTCCCTCTTATACACTGCAACTGTCACACTTCCACTGCAATTCTCACTCTTCCACTGCAATGCTCACTCTTCCACTGCAATTCTCAATCTTCCTCTCCAATTCTCACTTCCACTGCAATTCTCATTCTTCAATTGCAATGCTCACAATTCCACTGCAATTCTCACTCTTCCCCTGCAATTCCCACTCTTCCACTGCAATTCTCACTCTACCACCGCAATCCCCTCTCCTCCACTGCAATTCTCACTCTTCCACTGCAATTCCCTCTCTTCCACTGCAATTTTCACTCTTCCGCAGCATGGCTCACTCTTCCACTACAATTCCCTCTCTTCCACTGTAATTCACTTTCTTCCACTGCAATGCTGACTCTTCCACAGCAATGCTGACTCTTCCACTGGAATTCCCTCTCTTCAATTGCAATTCTCACTCTTCAACTGCAATTCTCTCTATCACTGCAATTTCCTCTCTTCCACTGCAACTCCCTCTTTTCCACTGCAACTGTCACACTTCCACTGCAATTCTCACTCTTCCACTGCAATGCTCACTCTTCCACTGCAATTCTCACTCTTCCTCTCCAATTCTCTCTTCCACTGCAATTCTCATTCTTCAATTGCAATGCTCACAATTCCACTGCAATTCTCACTCTTCCCCTGCAATTCCCACTCTTCCACTGCAATTCTCACTCTACCACCGCAATCCCCTCTCCTCCACTGCAATTCTCACTCTTCCACTGCAATTCCCTCTCTTCCACTGCAATTTTCACTCTTCCGCAGCATGGCTCACTCTTCCACTACAATTCCCTCTCTTCCACTGTAATTCACTTTCTTCCACTGCAATGCTGACTCTTCCACAGCAATGCTGACTCTTCCACTGGAATTCCCTCTCTTCAATTGCAATTCTCACTCTTCAACTGCAATTCTCTCTATCACTGCAATTTCCTCTCTTCCACTGCAACTCCCTCTTTTCCACTGCAACTGTCACACTTCCACTGCATTTCGCACTTTCCACTGCAATTCTCACTCTTCCACTGCAACTGACTCTCTTCCACTTCAATTGTCACTCTATCACTGCATTTCGCAATCTTCCACTGCAATTCTCACTCTTCCACCGCAATTCCATCTCTTCCACTGCAATTCTCATTTTCCATTGCAATTCGCACTCTTCCACTGCAATTCTCACTCTTCCACTTCAATTCTCTCGTCCACTGCAACTCTCACTATTCCACTGTAATTCCCTCTCTTCCACAGCAATTCCATCTCTTCCACTGCAATTCCCTCTTTTGCACTGCAATTCCCTCTCCTCCACCGTAATTCCCTCTCTTCCACTGCAATGCAGACACTTCCACCGCAATTCCATCACGTCCACTGCAATTGTCATTCATCCACTGCAATTCTCACGCTTCCACTGCAATTCTCACACTTCCACTGCAATTCTCACTCTTCCACTGCAATTACCTGACTTCCACTGCAACTCCCTCTGTTCCACTGCAACTCTCACTCTTCCACTGCAATTACCTGACTTCCACTGCAACTCCCTCTGTTCCACTGCAACTCTCACTCTTCCACTGCAATTCCCTCTCTTCCACAGCAATTCCATCTCTTCCACTGCAATTTCCTCTCTTCCACTACAATTCCCTCTCCTCCACCGTAATTCCCTCTCTTCCACTGCAATGCAGACACTTCCACCGCAATTCCATCTCTTCCACTGCAATTGTCATTCATCCACTGCAATTCTCACTCTTCCACTGCAATTCTCTCTTCCACTGCAACTCTCACTCTTCCACTGCAATTCCCACTCTTCCACTGTAATTCCCTCTCTTCCACTGCAATGCTGACTCTTCCACCGCATGCTGACTCTTCCACTGCAATCCTCTGTCTTCTATTGCAAAGCTCACTCTTCCACTGCAATTCCAACTGTTCCACTGCAAATCTCACTCTTCCACTTCAATTCCCTCTCTTCCACTGTAATTCCTCTCTTCCACTGCAATGCAGGCACTACCACTGCAATTCCATCTCTTCCACTGCAATTCTCACTCTTCCAATGCAATTCTCACTCTTCCACTGCAATTCCCTCACTTCCACTGCAACTCCCTCTCTTCCACTGCAATTGTCACTCTTCCACTGCATTTCGCAATCTCCAACTGCAATTCTCACTCTTCCACTGCCATTCTCTCTTCCACTGCAACTCTCACTCTTCCACTGCAATTCCCTCTATTCCACAGCAATTCCATCTCTTCCACTGCAATTCCCTCTCTTCCACTGCAATTTCCTCTCCTCCACCGTAATTCCCTCTCTTCCACTGCAATGCAGACACTTCCACCGCAATTCCATCTCTTCCACGGCAATTGTCATTCATCCACTGCAATTCTCACTCTTCCACTGCAATTCTCACAATTCCACTGCAATTCTCACTCTTCCACTGCAATTCCCTCTCTTCCACTGTAATTCCCTCTCTTCCACTGCAACGCTGACTCTTCCACTGCAATTCCCTGTCTTCCATTGCAATGCTCACTCTTTCACTGCAATTCTCACCCTTCTACTGGAATTCCTTCACTTCCACTGCAGTTCCCTTTCTACCACTGCAATTCCCACTGTTCCACTGACATTACATCTCATCCACTGCAATGCTCAATCTTCCAGTGCAATTCTCCCTCTTCGACTGAAATTCTCACACACCACTGCAATTTGCGCTCTTCCACTCCAATTTTCACTCTTCCTCTCCAATTCTCTCTTCCACTGCAATCCTCAATCTTCCACTGCAATTCTCTCTTTCACTGCAATTCTCACTCTCCCACTGCAATTCTCATTCTTACACTGCAATTTCCTCTCTTCCACTGCAACTCCCTCTTTTCCACTGCAACTGTCACACTTCCACTGCAATCCTCACTCTTCCACTGCAATTCTCTCTTCCACTGCAATCCTCACTCTTCCACTGCAATTCTCTCTTTCACTGCAATTCTCACTCTCCCACTGCAATTCTCATTCTTCCACTGCAATTTCCTCTCTTCCACTGCAACTCCCTCTTTTCCACTGCAACTGTCACACTTCCACTGCAATTCGCACTCTTCCACTGCAATTCTCACTCTTCCACTGCAATTCTCTCTTCCACTGCAACTCTCACTCTTCCACTGCAATTCCCTCTCTTCCACAGCAATTCCATATCTTCCACTGCAATTCCCTCTCTTCCACTGCAATTCCCTCTCCTCCACCGTAATTCCCTTTCTTCCACTGCAATGCAGACACTTCCACCGCAATTCCATCTCTTCCACTGCAATTGTCATTCAGCCACTGCAATTCTCACTCTTCCACTGCAATTCTCACACTTCCACTGCAATTCTCAATCTTCCACTGCAATTACCTCACTTCCACTGCAACTCCCTCTCTTCCACTGCAGTTGTCACTCTACCACTGCATTTCGCAATCTTCCACTGCAATTCTCACTCTTCCACTGCAATTCTCTCTCTTCCACTCCAATTCTCACTCTTCCTCTCCAATTCTCTCTTCCACTGCAACTCTCACTCTTCCACTGCAATTCCCTCTCTTCCACTGCAATGCTGACTCTTCCACCGCATGCTGACTCTTCCACTGCAATTCCCTGTCTTCTATTGCAATGCTCATTCTTCCACTGCAATTCCAACTGTTCTACTGCAATTCTCACACTTCCACTGCAATTCCCTCTCTTCCACAGCAATTCCATATCTTCCACTGCAATTCCCTCTCTTCCACTGCAATCCCCTCTCTTCCACTGTAATTCCCTCTCTTCCACTGCAACGCAGACACTTCCACCGCAATTCCCTGTCTTCCATTGCAATGCTCACTCTTTCACTGCAATTCTCACCCTTCTACTGAAATTCCTTCACTTCCACTGCAGTTCCCTTTCTACCACTGCAATTCCCACTGTTCCACTGACATTACATCTCATCCACGGCAATGCTCAATCTTCCAGTGCAATTCTCCCTCTTCGACTGAAATTCTCACACTCCACTCCAATTTGCGCTCTTCCACTCCAATTTTCACTCTTCCTCTCCAATTCTCTCTTCCACTGCAATCCTCACTCTTCCACTGCAATTCTCTCTTTCACTGCAATTCTCACTCTCCCACTGCAATTCTCATTCTTCCACTGCAATTTCCTCTCTTCCACTGCAACTCCCTCTTTTCCACTGCAACTGTCACACTTCCACTGCAATTCGCACTCTTCCACTGCAATTCTCACTCTTCCACTGCAATTCTCTCTTCCACTGCAACTCTCACTCTTCCACTGCAATTCCCTCTCTTCCACAGCAATTCCATATCTTCCACTGTAATTCCCTTTCTTCCACTGCAATGCAGACACTTCCACCGCAATTCCATCTCTTCCACTGCAATTGTCATTCAGCCACTGCAATTCTCACTCTTCCACTGCAATTCTCACACTTCCACTGCAATTCTCAATCTTCCACTGCAATTCCCTCACTTCCCCTGGAACTCCCTCTCTTCCGCTGCAATTGTCACTCTACCACTCTAATCTTCAATCTCCAACTGCAATTATCACTCTTCCACTGCAATTCTCACTCTTCCACTCCAATTCTCACTCTCCGTCTCCAATTCTCTCTTCCACAGCAATTCTCACTCTTCCACTGCAATTCTCACTCTTCCACTGTAATTCCCTCTCTTCCACTGCAATGCTGACTCTTCCACTGCAATTCCCTGTCTTCCATTGCAATTCTCACTCTTCCACGGCAATTCTCACCCTTCTACTGAAATTCCTTCACTTCCACTGCAGTTCCCTTTCTACCACTGCAATTCCCACTATTCCACTGACATTACATCTCATCCACTGCAATGCTCAATCTTCCAGTGCAATTCTCCCTCTTCGACTGAAATTCTCACACTCCACTGCAATTTGCGCTCTTCCACTCCAATTTTCACTCTTCCTCTCCAATTCTCTCTTCCACTGCAATCCTCAATCTTCCACTGCAATTCTCTCTTTCACTGCAATTCTCACTCTCCCACTGCAATTCTCATTCTTCCACTGCAATTCTCATTCTTCCACTGTAATTCTCATTCTTCCACTGCAATTCGCAATCTCCAACTGCAATTCTCACTCTTCCACTGCAATTCCCTGTCTTCTATTGCAATGCTCACTCTTCCACTGCAATTCCAACTGTTCTACTGCAATTCTCACTCTTCCACTTCAATTCCCTCTCTTCCACTGTAATTCCCTCTCTTCCAGTGCAATGCAGACACTTCCACTGCAATTCCATCTCTTCCACTGCAATTCTCATTCATCTACTGCAATTCTCACTCTTCCAATGCAATTCTCACACTTCCACTGCAATTCTCACACTTCCACTGCAATTCCCTCACTTCCACTGCAACTCTCTCTCTTCCGCTGCAATTTTCACTCTACCACTGCAATTTGCAATCTCCAACTGCAATTCTCCCTCTTCCACTGCAATTCTCACTCTTCCACTCCAATTTTCACTCTTCCTCTCCAATTCTCTCTTCCACTGCAATTCTCACTCTTCCACTGAAATTGCCACGCTTCCACTGCAATTCCCTCTCTTTCACTGCAACTCCCTCTTTTCCACTGCAACTGTCACACTTGCAATTCATTTCGCACTCTTCCACTGCAATTCTCACTCTTCCAATGCATCTCCCTCTCTTCCACTTCAATTGTCACTCTACCACTGCATTTCGCAATTTTCCACTGGAATTCTCACTCTTCCACTGCAATGCTCACTCTTCCACTGCAATTCTCTCTCTTCCTCTCCAATTCTCTCTTCCACTGCAATTCTCATTCTACCATTGCATTTCTCACTCTTCCACTGCAATTCGCACTCTACCACTGCAATCCCCTCACCTCCACTGCAATTCTCACTCTTCCACTGCAATTCCCTCACTTACAATGCAATTTTCACTCTTCCACAGCAAGGCTCACTGTTCCACTGCAATTCCCTCTCTTCCATTGCAATTGTCACCCTTCCTCTCCAATTCTGTCTTCCACTGCAATTCTCACTCTTCCACTGCAATTCTCACTCTTCCACTGCAGTTCCCACTCTTACACTGCATTTTCCTCTCTTCCACTGCAATTCTCACTCTTGCACTCCAATTCTCACACTTCCTCTCCAATTCTCTCTTCCACTGCAATTCTCATTCTTCCACTGCAATTATCACTCTTCCACTGCAATTATCACTCTTCGACTGCAATTCTCACTCTTAAAATCCAATTCTCACTCTTCATCTCCAATTCTCTCTTTCACTGCAATCCTCACTCTTCCACTGCAATTCTTATTCTTCCACTGCAATTGATTCTTCCACTGCAATTCTCACTCTTCCACTGCAATTCTTATTCTTCCACTGCAATTGATTCTTCCACTGCAATTCTCACTCTTCCACTGCAATTCTCACTCTTCCACTGTATTCCTGACTCTTCCACTGCAATTCTCACTCTTCCACTGCAATTCTCACTCTTCCACTGCAATTCTCACTCGTCCACTCAAATGCTGACTCTTCCACTGCAATACCCACTCTGCCATTCGAATTCACACTCTTCCACTACAATTCTCACTCTTCCACTACAATGCACACTCTTCCACTGCAATTCTCCCTCTTCCACTGCAGTTATTACTTTTCCACGGCACATCACTCTGCCAATGCAATTGTCATCTTCCACTGCAATTCTCCTTCTTCCACTGCAATTCTCACTCTTTCACAGAAATTCTCACTCTTCCACTGCAGTTCCCTCTGTTCCACTGTGATTCTCACTCTTCCACTGCAATTCTCACTCTTCCACTGCAATCTCCCTCTTCAATTGCAATTCGCACTTTTCCACTGTAATTCTCACTTTTACACTGCAATTCACTCTTCCCCTGCAAATCCCTCTCTTCCACTGCAATTCCCACTGTTCCACTGCACTCCTCACTCTTCAACTGCAATTCTCACTCTTACACTGCAATTCTCACTCTTCCACTGCAATTCCCACTCTTCCGCTGCAATCCTCACTCTTCGACTGCAATTCTCACTCTTCCACTCCAATTCTCACTCTTCATCTCCAATTCTCTCTTTCACTGCAATTCTCGCTCTTCCACTGCAATGCTTATTCTTCCTCTCCAATTCACTCTTCCACTGCAATGCTCACGCTTCCACTGCAATCCTCACTCTTCAACTGCAATTCTCACTCTTCCTCTCCAATTCTTACTTCCACTGCAATTGTCACTCTTCCACTGCAATTCTCACTCATACACTGCAATTCCCACTCTTCCACTGCAATTTCCTCTCTTCCACTGCAATTCTCACTCTTCCACTCCAGTTCTCACTCTTCCTCTCCAATTTTTCTTCCACTGCAATTGTCACTCTTCCACTGCAATTCTCCCTCTTCCACTGCGATTCTCACTCTACCACTGCAATTCTCACTCTTCCACTGCAATCGCCTCTCTTCCATTGCAATTCTCACTCTTCCACTGGAATTCTCACTCATGCATTGCAATTCACACTCATCCACTGCAATTTCCTCTCTTCCACTGCAATTCTCACTCTTCCACTCCAATTCTCACTCTTCCTCTTCAATTCTTTCTTCCACTGCAACTCTCACTCTTCCACTGCAATCCTCACTCTTCCACTGCAATTCTCACACTTCCACTGCAATTCCCACTCTTGCACTGCAATTCTCACTCTTCCTCTGCAATCCTCACTCTTCCACTGCAAGTCTCACTCTTCCACTGTAATTCTCGCTCTTCCACTGCAATTCCCACTCTTCCACCGCAATCCTCACTCTTCCACTACAATTCTCACTCTTCCACTGTAATTCTCACTCTTCCACTGCAATTCCCTCACTCCCACTGCAATTCTCACTCTTCCACTGCAATTCTCTCTCTTCCTCTGCACTTCTCACTCTTCAACTGCAATTCTCACTCTTCCTCTGCAATTCTCACTCTTCCACTGCAATTCTCACTCTTCCACTGCAATTCTCACTCTTCGACTGCAATTCTCACTCTTCCACTGCAATTCTTACTCTTCCATTGCAATTCTTATTCTTCCACTGCACTTCTCACTCTTCAACTGCAATTCTCACTCTTCCACTGCAATTCTCACTCTTCCACTGCAATTCTCACTCTTCCACTGCAATTCTCACTCTTCCACTGCAATTCTCACTCTTCGACTGCAATTCTCACTCTTCCACTGCAATTCTTACTCTTCCATTGCAATTCTTATTCTTCCACTGCAATCCTCACTCTTCAACTGCAATTCTCACTCTTCCTCTCCAATTCTTACTTCCACTGCAATTGTCACTCTTCCACTGCAATTCTCACTCATACACTGCAATTCCCACTCTTCCACTGCAATTTCCTCTCTTCCACTGCAATTCTCACTCTTCCACTCCAGTTCTCACTCTTCCTCTCCAATTTTTCTTCCACTGCAATTGTCACTCTTCCACTGCAATTCTCCCTCTTCCACTGCGATTCTCACTCTACCACTGCAATTCTCACTCTTCCACTGCAATCGCCTCTCTTCCATTGCAATTCTCACTCTTCCACTGGAATTCTCACTCATGCATTGCAATTCACACTCATCCACTGCAATTTCCTCTCTTCCACTGCAATTCTCACTCTTCCACTCCAATTCTCACTCTTCCTCTTCAATTCTTTCTTCCACTGCAACTCTCACTCTTCCACTGCAATCCTCACTCTTCCACTGCAATTCTCACACTTCCACTGCAATTCCCACTCTTGCACTGCAATTCTCACTCTTCCTCTGCAATCCTCACTCTTCCACTGCAAGTCTCACTCTTCCACTGTAATTCTCGCTCTTCCACTGCAATTCCCACTCTTCCACCGCAATCCTCACTCTTCCACTACAATTCTCACTCTTCCACTGTAATTCTCACTCTTCCACTGCAATTCCCTCACTCCCACTGCAATTCTCACTCTTCCACTGCAATTCTCTCTCTTCCTCTGCACTTCTCACTCTTCAACTGCAATTCTCACTCTTCCTCTGCAATTCTCACTCTTCCACTGCAATTCTCACTCTTCCACTGCAATTCTCACTCTTCGACTGCAATTCTCACTCTTCCACTGCAATTCTTACTCTTCCATTGCAATTCTTATTCTTCCACTGCACTTCTCACTCTTCAACTGCAATTCTCACTCTTCCACTGCAATTCTCACTCTTCCACTGCAATTCTCACTCTTCCACTGCAATTCTCACTCTTCCACTGCAATTCTCACTCTTCGACTGCAATTCTCACTCTTCCACTGCAATTCTTACTCTTCCATTGCAATTCTTATTCTTCCACTGCAATTCACACTCTTCCACTGCAATCTCCCTCTTCAATTGCAATTCGCACTTTTCCACTGTAATTCTCACTTTTACACTGCAATTCACTCTTCCCCTGCAAATCCCTCT
Source organism: Scyliorhinus torazame (assembly GCF_047496885.1). Classification (NCBI taxonomy): domain Eukaryota; kingdom Metazoa; phylum Chordata; class Chondrichthyes; order Carcharhiniformes; family Scyliorhinidae; genus Scyliorhinus; species Scyliorhinus torazame. Next base: position 25,363,653 of record NC_092737.1, on the reverse strand, counting down.
CTTCCACTGCAATTCCCACTGTTCCACTGCACTCCTCACTCTTCAACTGCAATTCTCACTCTTACACTGCAATTCTCACTCTTCCACTGCAATTCCCACTCTTCCGCTGCAATCCTCACTCTTCGACTGCAATTCTCACTCTTCCACTCCAATTCTCACTCTTCATCTCCAATTTTCTCTTTCACTGCAATTCTCGCTCTTCCACTGCAATGCTTATTCTTCCTCTCCAATTCACTCTTCCACTGCAATGCTCACGCTTCCACTGCAATCCTCACTCTTCAACTGCAATTCTCACTCTTCCTCTCCAATTATTACTTCCACTGCAATTGTCACTGTTCCACTGCAATTCTCACTCATACACTGCAATTCCCACTCTTCCACTGCAATTTCCTCTCTTCCACTGCAATTCTCACTCTTCCACTCCAGTTCTCACTCTTCCTCTCCAATTTTTCTTCCACTGCAATTGTCACTCTTCCACTGCAATTCTCCCTCTTCCACTGCGATTCTCACTCTACCACTGCAATTCTCACTCTTCCACTGCAATCGCCTCTCTTCCATTGCAATTCTCACTCTTCCACTGGAATTCTCACTCATGCATTGCAATTCACACTCATCCACTGCAATTTCCTCTCTTCCACTGCAATTCTCACTCTTCCACTCCAATTCTCACTCTTCCTCTCCAATTCTTTCTTCCACTGCAACTCTCACTCTTCCACTGCAATCCTCACTCTTCCACTGCAATTCTCACACTTCCACTGCAATTCCCACTCTTGCACTGCAATTCTCACTCTTCCTCTGCAATCCTCACTCTTCCACTGCAAGTCTCACTCTTCCACCGCAATCCTCACTCTTCCACTACAATTCTCACTCTTCCACTGTAATTCTCACTCTTCCACTGCAATTCCTTCACTCCCACTGCAATTTTCACTCTTCCACTGCGATTCTCTCTCTTCCACTGCACTTCTCACTCTTCAACTGCAATTCTCACTCTTCCACTGCAATTCTCACTCTTCCACTGCAATTCTCACTCTTCGACTGCAATTCTCACTCTTCCACTGCAATTCTTACTCTTCCATTGCAATTCTTATTCTTGCACTGCACTTCTCACTCTTCAACTGCAATTCTCACTCTTCCACTGCAATTCTCACTCTTCCACTGCAATTCTCACTCTTCCACTGCAATTCTCACTCTTCCACTGCAATTCTCACTCTTCGACTGCAATTCTCACTCTTCCACTGCAATTCTTACTCTTCCATTGCAATTCTTATTCTTCCACTGCAATTCACACTCATACACTGCAATTCACACTCTTGCACTGCAATTCCACCTCTTTCACTGCAATTCTCACTCTTCCACTCCAGTTCTCACTCTTCCTCTCCAATTCTTTCTTCCACTGCAATTGTCACTCTTCCACTGCAATTCTCCCTCTTCCACTGCGATTCTCACTCTACCACTGCAATTCTCAATCTTCCACTGCAATCGCCTCTCTTCCATTGCAATGCTCACTCTTCCACTGGAATTCTCACTCATGCATTGCAATTTACACTCTTCCACTGCAATTTCCTCTCTTCCACTGCAATTCTCACTCTTCCACTCCAATTCTCACTCTTCAGGGCAGCACGGTAGCATAGTGGTTAGCACAATTGCTTCACAGCGCCAGGGTCCCAGGTTCAATTCCCTGCTGGGTCACTGTCTCTGCGGAGTCTGAACATTCTCCCCGTGTGTGCGGGGGTTTCCTCCGGGTGCTCCGGTTTCCTCCCACAGTCTAAAGATGTGCGGGTTAGGTGGATTGGCCATGCTAAATTGCCCTTAGTGTCCAAAATTGCCCTTAATGTTGGGTGGGGTTACTCGGTTATGGGGATGGGGTGGGGGTGTGGGCTTGGGTAGGGTGCTCTTTCCAAGAGCTGGTGCAGACTCGATGGGCCGAATGGCCTCTTTCTGCACTGTTAATTCTATGATTCTATGATTCTTCCACTTCAATTCTCACTCTTCCACAACATTCCTCTATCTCCCCTGCAATTCTCACTCTTCCTCTGCAATCCCCTCTCGTCCACTGCAATGCTCACTCTTCCACTGCATTTCTCAATCTTCTATTGCAATTCTCACTCTTCCACTGCAATGCTCACTCTTGCACTGCAATTCTCAATCTTCCACTGCAATTCTCACTCTTCCACTGCAATTCTCAGTCTTCCTCTGCAATTCTCACTCTTCCACTGCATTTCTCAGTCTTCCAGTGCAATTCTCACTCTTCCACTTGAATTCTCTCTCTTCCGCTGCCCTTCTCACTCTTCAACTGCAGTTTTTACTCTTCCACTGCAATTCTTAGTCTTCCACATGTTATGGCCCAGGGTGTAGAGAACCCCAAAGTGATTCACGGAGTTCACCTGACCCACAACGTTTAATAGATTTTGGTATGGGGAGCACACGGCCCACTCTACAGGCGTGATGCAGCAGAAATGGAAAACTATTTTTTAAAAGCAAAACAATGTTTATTCTATTAATTCAAGTCAACCTTTTTACAGCAAATAGTGAACATCTTAGCAACCATTAATTCAAATACAACCCCCAAAGAGTTCAACAAGAGTAATGCGCATGCTGTCCTTTTACCATCCAGAAGACTTACAAAAAACATAACCTTTAACAGAAGCACATCAGGTTAAAGTCACTACTCAGAACATTTATAGTTCTGAATTGCCAAATGTTCAAGAGACAGTCTTTTCATGGCAGAGAGAACAGCAGTACAGCTGCTTTGTCTGGCTTCAGCTCCAACAATGAAAACGAAACCAAAAAGACACAGACACACCCAAGCTTTTCTCAAAGTGAAACTAAAAAGCCGAGCAAGAGCTCAGCTCCACCCACACTCTGACATCACTGGAGTAACATGAGCAGCCAAATATTTCTTAAAGTGACATTCTCATGACACACTGCAATTCTCTCTCTTCCACTGCAAATCTCACTCTTCACTGCAATTCTCACTCATTCATTTATTAACCAAATCAATTCACTTATGACCAAGAGTCCATTTGAAATAGCTCATCAGAATCATAAAGGGTTTGGCTCCAGTAAATAAAGGGAATCCTTTAGCAGCTGTCAGGCGACACAGCGGTTAGCACTGCTGCCTCACAACGTCGGAATCCCAGGTTCGACTCCGACATTGGGTTACTGTCTGTGTGGTGTTTGCACATTCTCCCCATGTCTACATGGTTTTCCTCTGGGTTCTCCGGATTCCTCCCACAGTCTAAATGTTACATTGTGTGTGGGGAGAGTGGGGCTGATTACAGTGTGTGTGGGGAGAGTGGGGCTGGTTACAGTGTGTGTGGGGAGAGGGGCTGGTTACAGTGTGTGTGGGGGGGAGCTGGTTACAGTGTGTGTGGGGGGAGGGGCTGATTACAGTGTGTGTGGGGGGAGGGGCTGGTTACAGTGTGTGTGGGGGGAGGGGCTGATTACAGTGTGTGGGGGGGAGGGGCTGGTTATAGTGTGTGTGGGGGAGGGGCTGGTTACAGTGTGTGTGTGTGTGGAGGGGCTGGTTACAGTGTGTGTGGGGGAGGAGCTGGTTACAGTGTGTGTGGGGGAGGAGCTGGTTACAGTGTGTGGGGGGGGAGGGGCTGGTTACAGTGTGTGGGGGGAGGGGCTGGTTACAGTGTGTGTGGGGGGAGGGGCTGGTTACAGTGTGTGTGGGGGGAGGGGCTGATTACAGTGTGTGGGGGGGAGGGGCTGGTTATAGTGTGTGTGGGGGAGGGGCTGGTTACAGTGTGTGTGTGTGTGGAGGGGCTGGTTACAGTGTGTGTGGGGGAGGAGCTGGTTACAGTGTGTGTGGGGGAGGAGCTGGTTACAGTGTGTGGGGGGGGAGGGGCTGGTTACAGTGTGTGGGGGGAGGGGCTGGTTACAGTGTGTGTGGGGGGAGGGGCTGGTTACAGTGTGTGTGGGGGGGAGGGGCTGGTTACAGTGTGTGTGGGGGGGAGGGGCTGGTTACAGTGTGTGTGTGGGGAGGGGAGCTGGTTACAGTGTGTGTGGGGGAGGAGCTGGTTACAGTGTGTGTGGGGGGGAGGAGCTGGTTACAGTGTGTGTGGGGGGGAGGGGCTGGTTACAGTGTGTGGGGGGAGGGGCTGGTTACAGTGTGTGTGGGGGGAGGGGCTGGTTACAGTGTGTGTGGGGGAGGAGCTGGTTACAGTGTGTGGGGGGGGAGGGGCTGGTTACAGTGTGTGTGGGGGGAGGGGCTGGTTACAGTGTGTGGGGGGGGAGGGGCTGGTTACAGTGTGTGTGTGGGGGGGAGGGGCTGGTTACAGTGTGTGTGTGGGGGGGAGGGGCTGGTTACAGTGTGTGTGGGGGGAGGAGCTGGTTACAGTGTGTGTGGGGGAGGGGCTGGTTACAGTGTGTGTGGGGGGAGGAGCTGGTTACAGTGTGTGTGGGGGGGAGGGGCTGGTTACAGTGTGTGTGTGGGGAGGGGAGCTGGTTACAGTGTGTGTGGGGGGGAGGAGCTGGTTACAGTGTGTGTGGGGGGGAGGAGCTGGTTACAGTGTGAGTGTGGGGGGAGGGGCTGGTTACAGTGTGTGAGTGTGGGGGGGGGCTGGTTACAGTGCGTGGGGGGGAGGGGCTGGTTACAGTGTGTGGGGGGGAGGGGCTGGTTACAGTGTGTGGGGGGAGGGGCTGGTTACAGTGTGTGGGGGGAGGGGCTGGTTACAGTGTGTGTGGGGGGGAGGAGCTGGTTACAGTGTGTGTGGGGGGGAGGGGCTGGTTACAGTGTGTGTGGGGGGGAGGAGATGGTTACAGTGTGTGTGGGGGGGAGGGGCTGGTTACAGTGTGTGTGGGGGGGATGGGCTGGTTACAGTGTGTGTGGGGGAGGGGCTGGTTACAGTGTGTGTGGGGGGGGAGGGGCTGGTTACAGTGTGTGTGGGGGGGAGGGGCTGGTTACAGTGTGTGGGGGGAGGGGCTGGTTACAGTGTGTGTGGGGGGGACGGGAGCTGGTTACAGTGTGTGTGGGGGAGGAGCTGGTTACAGTGTGTGTGGGGGGGAGGAGCTGGTTACAGTGTGTGTGGGGGGGAGGGGCTGGTTACAGTGTGTGGGGGGAGGGGCTGGTTACAGTGTGTGTGGGGGGAGGGGCTGGTTACAGTGTGTGTGGGGGAGGAGCTGGTTACAGTGTGTGGGGGGGGAGGGGCTGGTTACAGTGTGTGTGGGGGGAGGGGCTGGTTACAGTGTGTGGGGGGGGAGGGGCTGGTTACAGTGTGAGTGTGGGGGAGGGGCTGGTTACAGTGTGTGTGGGGGGAGGGGCTGGTTACAGTGTGTGTGGGGGGAGGGGCTGGTTACAGTGTGTGTGGGGAGGGGCTGGTTACAGTGTGTGTGGGGGACGGGAGCTGGTTACAGTGTGTGTGGGGGAGGAGCTGGTTACAGTGTGTGTGGGGGGGAGGGGCTGGTTACAGTGTGTGGGGGAGGAGCTGGTTACAGTGTGTGTGGGGGGACGGGAGCTGGTTACAGTGTGTGGGGGGAGGGGCTGGTTACAGTGTGTGTGGGGGAGGGGCTGGTTACAGTGTGAGTGTGGGGGACGGGAGCTGGTTACAGTGTGTGTGGGGGAGGGGCTGGTTACAGTGTGAGTGTGGGGGACGGGAGCTGGTTACAGTGTGTGTGGGGGAGGAGCTGGTTACAGTGTGTGTGGGGGACGGGAGCTGGTTACAGTGTGTGTGTGGGGGACGGGAGCTGGTTACAGTGTGTGTGGGGGGGAGGGGCTGGTTACATTGTGTGTGGGGGAGGAGCTGGTTACAGTGTGTGTGGGGGGGAGGGGCTGGTTACATTGTGTGTGGGGGAGGAGCTGGTTACAGTGTGTGTGGGGGGAGGAGCTGGTTACAGTGTGTGTGGGGGGAGGAGCTGGTTACAGTGTGAGTGCGGGGGGAGGAGCTGGTTACAGTGTGTGTGGGGGGAGGGGCTGGTTACAGTGTGTGTGGGGGGAGGGGCTGGTTACAGTGTGTGTGGGGGGAGGGGCTGGTTACAGTGTGTGTGGGGGGGAGGAGCTGGTTACAGTGTGTGTGGGGGGAGGAGCTGGTTACAGTGTGTGTGGGGGGAGGGGCTGGTTACAGTGTGTGTGGGGACGGGAGCTGGTTACAGTGTGTGTGGGGGGGGGAGGAGCTGGTTACAGTGTGTGTGGGGGACGGGAGCTGGTTACAGTGTGTGTGTGGGGGACGGGAGCTGGTTACAGTGTGTGTGGGGGGGGAGGGGCTGGTTACAGTGTGTGTGGGGGGAGGGGAGCTGGTTACAGTGTGTGTGTGGGGGACGGGAGCTGGTTACAGTGTGTGTGGGGGGGAGGGGCTGGTTACATTGTGTGTGGGGGAGGAGCTGGTTACAGTGTGTGTGGGGGGAGGAGCTGGTTACAGTGTGTGTGGGGGGGCTTGTTACAGTGTGTGTGGGGGGAGGGGCTGGTTACAGTGTGTGTGGGGGGAGGAGCTGGTTACAGTGTGTGTGGGGGGGAGGAGCTGGTTACAGTGTGTGTGGGGGGAGGGGCTGGTTACAGTGTGTGTGGGGAGAGGGGCTGGTTACAGTGTGTGTGGGGGGGAGGAGCTGGTTACAGTGTGTGTGGGGGGGAGGTGCTGGTTACAGTGTGTGTGGGGGGAGGTGCTGGTTACAGTGTGTGTGGGGGGGGAGGGGCTGGTTACAGTGTGTGTGGGGGGGAGGGGCTGGTTACAGTGTGTGTGGGGGGGGGAGGAGATGGTTACAGTGTGTGTGGGGGGAGGGGCTGGTTACAGTGTGTGTGGGGGGAGGGGCTGGTAGTGTGTGTGGGGGGAGGGGCTGGTTGCAGTGTGAGTGTGGGGGAGGGGCTGGTTACAGTGTGTGTGGGGGGAGGGGCTGGTTACAGTGTGTGTGGGGAGGAGCTGGTTACAGTGTGTGTGGGGGGAGGAGCTGGTTACAGTGTGTGTGGGGGGGAGGAGCTGGTTACAGTGTGTGTGGGGGACGGGAGCTGGTTACAGTGTGTGGGGGGGGAGGGGCTTGTTACAGTGTGTGTGGGGGGGGGAGGAGATGGTTACAGTGTGTGTGGGGGGAGGGGCTGGTTACAGTGTGTGTGGGGGGAGGGGCTGGTTACAGTGTTTGTGGGGGGAGGGGCTGATTACAGTGTGTGTGGGGGGAGGGGCTGGTTACAGTGTGTGTGGGGGGGAGCTGGTTACAGTGTGTGTGGGGAGAGGAGCTGGTTACAGTGTGTGTGGGGGGGAGCTGGTTACAGTGTGTGTGGGGAGAGGAGCTGGTTACAGTGTGTGTGGGGGGAGGGGCTGGTTACAGTGTGTGTGGGGGGGAGCTGGTTACAGTGTGTGTGGGGAGAGGAGCTGGTTACAGTGTGTGTGGGGAGAGGAGCTGGTTACAGTGTGTGTGGGGGAGGGGCTGGTTACAGTGTGTGTGGGGGGAGGGGCTGGTTACAGTGTGTGTGGGGGGGAGCTGGTTACAGTGTGTGTGGGGAGAGGAGCTGGTTACAGTGTGTGTGGGGGGAGGAGCTGGTTACAGTGTGTGTGGGGGGAGGGGCTGGTTACAGTGTGTGTGGGGGAGAGGAGCTGGTTACAGTGTGTGTGGGGGGAGGAGCTGGTTACAGTGTGTGTGTGGGGGAGGGGCTGGTTACAGTGTGTGTGGGGGGGAGGAGCTGGTTACAGTGTGTGTGTGGGGGGAGGAGCTGGTTACAGTGTGTGTGGGGGGGAGGGGCTGGTTACAGTGTGTGTGAGGGGGGAGGAGCTGGTTACAGTGTGTGTGTGGGGGAGGGGCTGGTTACAGTGTGTGTGGGGGGGAGGAGCTGGTTACAGTGTGTGTGGGGGGGAGGGGCTGGTTACAGTGTGTGTGGGGGGAGGAGCTGGTTACAGTGTGTGTGGGGGGGAGGGGCTGGTTACAGTGTGTGTGGGGGGAGGAGCTGGTTACAGTGTGTGTGGGGGGGGAGGGGCTGGTTACAGTGTGTGTGGGGAGAGGAGCTGGTTACAGTGTGTGTGGGGGGAGGAGCTGGTTACAGTGTGTGTGGGGGGGAGGGGCTGGTTACAGTGTGTGTGGGGGGAGGAGCTGGTTACAGTGTGTGTGGGGGGGAGGGGCTGGTTACAGTGTGTGTGAGGGGGGAGGAGCTGGTTACAGTGTGTGTGGGGGGAGGGGCTGGTTACAGTGTGTGTGGGGGGAGGAGCTGGTTACAGTGTGTGTGGGGAGAGGAGCTGGTTACAGTGTGTGAGGGGAGAGGGGCTGGTTACAGTGTGTGTGGGGGGAGGGGCTGGTTACAGTGTGTGTGTGTGTGGAGGGGCTGGTTACAGTGTGTGTGGGGGAGGGGCTGGTTACAGTGTGTGTGGGGGGGAGGAGATGGTTACAGTGTGTGGGGGGAGGAGCTGGTTGCAGTGTGTGTGGGGGGGAGGGGCTGGTTACAGTGTGTGGGGGGGAGGAGCTGGTTACAGTGTGTGTAGGGGGGAGGAGCTGGTTACAGTGTGTGTGGGGGGAGGGGCTGGTTACAGTGTGTGTGGGGGGGAGGAGATGGTTACAGTGTGTGTGTGGGGGGAGGAGCTGGTTACAGTGTGTGTGGGGGGAGGGGCTGGTTACATTGTGTGTGGGGGGGAGGAGCTGGTTACAGTGTGTGTGGGGGGGGAGGGGCAGGTTACAGTGTGTGTGGGGGAGGGGCTGGTTACAGTGTGTGTGTGGGGGGGAGGAGCTGGTTACAGTGTGTGGGGGGGAGGGGCTGGTTACAGTGTGTGTGGGGGAGGGGCTGGTTACAGTGTGTGTGGGGGAGGAGCTGGTTACAGTGTGTGTGGGGGGGATGGGCTGGTTACAGTGTGTGTGGGGGAGGGGCTGGTTATAGTGTGTGTGGGGGGAGGGGCTGGTTACAGTGTGTGTGGGGAGAGGGGCTGGTTACAGTGTGTGTGGGGGGGAGGAGCTGGTTACAGTGTGTGTGGGGGGGAGGTGCTGGTTACAGTGTGTGTGGGGGGAGGTGCTGGTTACAGTGTGTGTGGGGGGGGAGGGGCTGGTTACAGTGTGTGTGGGGGGGAGGGGCTGGTTACAGTGTGTGTGGGGGGGGGAGGAGATGGTTACAGTGTGTGTGGGGGGAGGGGCTGGTTACAGTGTGTGTGGGGGGAGGGGCTGGTAGTGTGTGTGGGGGGAGGGGCTGGTTGCAGTGTGAGTGTGGGGGAGGGGCTGGTTACAGTGTGTGTGGGGGGAGGGGCTGGTTACAGTGTGTGTGGGGAGGAGCTGGTTACAGTGTGTGTGGGGGGAGGAGCTGGTTACAGTGTGTGTGGGGGGGAGGAGCTGGTTACAGTGTGTGTGGGGGACGGGAGCTGGTTACAGTGTGTGGGGGGGGAGGGGCTTGTTACAGTGTGTGTGGGGGGGGGAGGAGATGGTTACAGTGTGTGTGGGGGGAGGGGCTGGTTACAGTGTGTGTGGGGGGAGGGGCTGGTTACAGTGTTTGTGGGGGGAGGGGCTGATTACAGTGTGTGTGGGGGGAGGGGCTGGTTACAGTGTGTGTGGGGGGGAGCTGGTTACAGTGTGTGTGGGGAGAGGAGCTGGTTACAGTGTGTGTGGGGGGAGGGGCTGGTTACAGTGTGTGTGGGGGGGAGCTGGTTACAGTGTGTGTGGGGAGAGGAGCTGGTTACAGTGTGTGTGGGGAGAGGAGCTGGTTACAGTGTGTGTGGGGGAGGGGCTGGTTACAGTGTGTGTGGGGGGAGGGGCTGGTTACAGTGTGTGTGGGGGGGAGCTGGTTACAGTGTGTGTGGGGAGAGGAGCTGGTTACAGTGTGTGTGGGGGGAGGAGCTGGTTACAGTGTGTGTGGGGGGAGGGGCTGGTTACAGTGTGTGTGGGGGAGAGGAGCTGGTTACAGTGTGTGTGGGGGGAGGAGCTGGTTACAGTGTGTGTGTGGGGGAGGGGCTGGTTACAGTGTGTGTGGGGGGGAGGAGCTGGTTACAGTGTGTGTGTGGGGGGAGGAGCTGGTTACAGTGTGTGTGGGGGGGAGGGGCTGGTTACAGTGTGTGTGAGGGGGGAGGAGCTGGTTACAGTGTGTGTGGGGGGAGAGGAGCTGGTTACAGTGTGTGTGGGGGGAGGAGCTGGTTACAGTGTGTGTGGGGAGAGGAGCTGGTTACAGTGTGTGAGGGGAGAGGGGCTGGTTACAGTGTGTGTGGGGGGAGGGGCTGGTTACAGTGTGTGTGTGTGTGGAGGGGCTGGTTACAGTGTGTGTGGGGGAGGGGCTGGTTACAGTGTGTGTGGGGGGGAGGAGATGGTTACAGTGTGTGGGGGGAGGAGCTGGTTGCAGTGTGTGTGGGGGGGAGGGGCTGGTTACAGTGTGTGGGGGGGAGGAGCTGGTTACAGTGTGTGTAGGGGGGAGGAGCTGGTTACAGTGTGTGTGGGGGGAGGGGCTGGTTACAGTGTGTGTGGGGGGGAGGAGATGGTTACAGTGTGTGTGTGGGGGGAGGAGCTGGTTACAGTGTGTGTGGGGGGAGGGGCTGGTTACATTGTGTGTGGGGGGGAGGAGCTGGTTACAGTGTGTGTGGGGGGGGAGGGGCAGGTTACAGTGTGTGTGGGGGGGAGGGGCTGGTTACATTGTGTGTGGCGGAGGAGCTGGTTACAGTGTGTGTGGGGGGGAGGGGCTGGTTACATTGTGTGTAGGGGGGAGGAGCTGGTTACAGTGTGTGTGAGGGGGAGGAGCTGGTTACAGTATGTGTGTGGGGGGGAGGAGCTGGTTACAGTGTGTGGGGGGGAGGGGCTGGTTACAGTGTGTGTGGGGGAGGGGCTGGTTACAGTGTGTGTGGGGGAGGAGCTGGTTACAGTGTGTGTGGGGGGGATGGGCTGGTTACAGTGTGTGTGGGGGAGGGGCTGGTTATAGTGTGTGTGGGGGGAGGGGCTGGTTACAGTGTGTGTGGGGGGGAGGGGAGCTGGTTACAGTGTGTGTGGGGGGAGGAGCTGGTTACATTGTGTGGGGGGGGAGGGGCTGGTTACAGTGTGTGTGGGGGGAGGAGCTCGTTACAGTGTGTGTGGGGGGGAGGGGAGCTGGTTACAGTGTGTGTGTGGGGAGGAGCTGGTTACAGTGTGCGTGGGGGGAGGGGCTGGTTACAGTGTGTGTGGGGGGGAGGAGCTGGTTACAGTGTGTGTGGGGGGGAGCTGGTTACAGTGTGTGTGGGGGGAGGAGCTGGTTACAGTGTGTGTGGGGGGAGGAGCTGGTTACAGTGTGTGTGGGGGGAGGAGCTGGTTACAGTGTGTGGGGGGAGGGGCTGGTTACAGTGTGTGTGTGGGGGGAGGAGCTGGTTACAGTGTGTGTGGGGGGGGCTGGGTACAGTGTGTGTGGGGGGGAGGAGCTCGTTACAGTGTGTGTGGGGAGGAGCTGGTTACAGTGTGTGTGGGGGAGGAGCTGGTTACAGTGTGTGTGGGGGGGAGGAGCTGGTTACAGTGTGTGTGTGGGGGAGGGGAGCTGGTTACAGTGTGTGTGGGGAGGAGCTGGTTACAGTGTGTTTGGGGGAGGGGCTGGTTACAGTGTGTGTGGGGGGGAGGGGCTGGTTACAGTGTGTGTGGGGGTAGGGGCTGGTTACAGTGTGTGTGTGTGGGGGGAGGAGCTGGTTACAGTGTGTTTGGGGGAGGAGCTGGTTACAAAGAACAAACAAAGAAATGTACAGCACAGGAACAGGCCCTTCGGCCCTCCAAGCCCGTGCCGACCATACTGCCCGACTAAACTACAATCTTCTACACTTCCTGGGTCCGTATCCTTCTATTCCCATCCTATTCATATATTTGTCAAGATGCCCCTTAAATGTCCCTATCGTCCCTGCCTCCACTACCTCCTCCGGTAGTGAGTTCCAGGCACCCACTACCCTCTGCGTAAAAAACTTGCCTCGTACATCTACTCTAAACTTTGCCCCTCTCACCTTAAACCTATGCCCCCTAGTAATTGACCCCTCTACCCTGGGGAAAAGCCTCTGACTATCCACTCTGTCTATGCCCCTCATAATTTTGTATACCTCTATCAGGTCGCCCCTCAACCTCCTTCGTTCCAGTGAGAACAAACCGAGTTTATTCAATCGCTCCTCATAGCTTATGCCCTCCATACCAGGCAACATTCTGGTAAATCTCTTCTGCACCCTCTCTAAAGCCTCCACATCCTTCTGGTAGTGTGGCGACCAGAATTGAACACTATACTCCAAGTGTGGCCTAACTAAGGTTCTATACAGCTGCAACATGACTTGCCAATTCTTATACTCAATGCCCCGGCCAATGAAGGCAAGCATGCCGTATGCCTTCTTGACTACCTTCTCCACCTGTGTAGCCCCTTTCAGTGATCTGTGGACCTGTACTCCTAGATCTCTTTGACTTTCAATACTCTTGAGGGTTCTACCATTCACTGTATATTCCCGACCTGCATTAGCCCTTCCAAAATGCATTACCTCACATTTGTCCAGGTTAAACTCCATCTGCCATCTCTCCGCCCAAGTCTCCAGACAATCTAAATCCTGCTGTATCCTCAGACAGTCCTCATCGCTATCCGCAATTCCACCAACCTTTGTGTCGTCTGCAAACTTACTAATCAGACCAGTTACATTTTCCTCCAAATCATTTATATATACTACAAAGAGCAAAGGTCCCAGCACTGATCCCTGTGGAACACCACTGGTCACAGCCCTCCAATTAGAAAAGCATCCCTCCATTGCTACCCTCTGCCTTCTATGGCCTAGCCAGTTCTGTATCCACCTTGCCAGTTCACCCCTGATCCCGTGTGACTTCACCTTTTGTACTAGTCTACCATGAGGGACCTTGTCAAAGGCCTTACTGAAGTCCATATAGACAACATCTACTGCCCTACCTGCATCAATCATCTTAGTGACCTCCTCGAAAAACTCTATCAAGTTAGTGAGACACGACCTCCCCTTCACAAAACCGTGCTGCCTCTCACTAATACGTCCATTTGCTTCCAAATGGGAGTAGATCCTGTCTCGAAGAATTCTCTCCAGTAATTTCCCTACCACTGAAGTAAGGCTCACCGGCCTGTAGTTCCCGGGATTATCCCTGCCACCCTTCTTAAACAGAGGAACAACATTGGCTATTCTCCAGTCCTCCGGGACATCCCCTGAAGACAGCGAGGATCCAAAGATTTCTGTCAAGGCCTCAGCAATTTCCTCTCCAGCCTCCTTCCCCCACACACAGTGTGAGTGTGGGGGGGAGGAGCTGGTTACAGTGTGAGTGTCGGGAGGAGCTGGTTACAGTGTGTGTGGGGGAGGGGCTGGTTACAGTGTGTGTGGGGGGGGAAGCTGGTTACAGTGTGTGTGGGGGGGAGAGGAGCTGGTTACAGTGTGTGTGGGGGGAGGGGCTGGTTACAGTGTGTGTGGGGGAGGAGCTGGTTACAGTGTGTGTGGGGGAGGAGATGGTTACAGTGTGTGTGGGGGGGAGGGGCTGGTTACAGTGTGTGTGGGGGGGGGGGGAGCTGGTTACAGTGTGTGTGGGGGGAGGGGCTGGTTACAGTGTGTGTGGGGAGGAGCTGGTTACAGTGTGTGTGGGGGGGGAGCTGGTTACAGTGTGTGTGGGGGAGGAGCTGGTTACAGTGTGCGTGGGGGGAGGGGCTGGTTACAGTGTGTGTGTGGGGGAGGGGCTGGTTACAGTGTGTGTGGGGAGGAGCTGGTTACAGTGTGTGTGGGGGGAGGGGCTGGTTACAGTGTGTGTGGGGGAGGGGCTGGTTACAGTGTGTGTGGGGGGGAGGAGCTGGTTACAGTGTGTGTGGGGGGGAGGAGCTGGTTACAGTGTGTGTGGGGAGGAGCTGGTTACAGTGTGTGTGGGGGGAGGGGCTGGTTACAGTGTGTGTGTGTGGGGGGGAGGGGAGCTGGTTACAGTGTGAGTGTGGGGGAGGAGCTGGTTACAGTGTGTGTGGGGGGAGGGGCTGGTTACAGTGTGTGTGGGGGGGAGGGGCTGGTTACAGTGTGTGTGGGGGGAGGAGCTGGTTACAGTGTGTGGGGGGAGGAGCTGGTTACAGTGTGTGTGGGGGGGAGGAGCTGGTTACAGTGTGTGGGGGGAGGAGCTGGTTACAGTGTGTGTGGGGGGGAGGGGAGCTGGTTACAGTGTGAGTGTGGGGGAGGAGCTGGTTACAGTGTGTGTGGGGGGAGGGGCTGGTTACAGTGTGTGGGGGGAGGAGCTGGTTACAGTGTGTGTGGGGGGAGGGGAGCTGGTTACAGTGTGTGTGGGGGGGAGGAGCTGGTTACAGTGTGTGTGGGGGGGAGGAGCTGGTTACAGTGTGTGTGGGGGGAGGGGCTGGTTACAGTGTGTGTGGGGGGAGGAGATGGTTACAGTGTGAGTGTGGGGGAGGGGCTGGTAACAGTGTGAGTGTGTGGGGGAGGGGCTGGTTACAGTGTGTGTGGGGGAGGGGCTGGTTACAGTGTGTGTGGGGGGAGGAGATGGTTACAGTGTGAGTGTGGGGGAGGGGCTGGTTACAGTGTGTGTGTGTGGGGGAGGGGCTGGTTACAGTGTGTGTGGGGGAGGGGCTGGTTACAGTGTGTGTGGGGGAGGAGCTGGTTACAGTGTGTGTGGGGGGAGGGGCAGGTTACAGTGTGTGTGGGGGGGAGGGGCACGTTACAGTGTGTGTGGGGGAGGGAGGGGCAGGTTACAGTGTGTGGTGGGGGGGAGGGGCTGATTACAGTGTGTGTGTGGGGGGAGGGGCTGGTTACAGTGTGTGTGTGGGGAGGGGCTGGTTACAGTGTGTGAGTGTGGGGGGACGACTGGTTACAGTGTGAGTGTGGGGGGGGGCTGGTTACAGTGAGTGTGGGGGGGAGGGGCTGGTTACAGTGTGAGTGTGGGGGGGGGAGGGGCTGGTTGCAGTGTGTGTGTGGGAGGGTAGCTGGTTACAGTGTGAGTGTGGGGGGGGCTGGTTACAGTGAGTGTGGGGGGGGGGCTGGTTACGGTGAGTGTGGGGGGGAGGGGCTGGTTACAGTGTGAGTGTGGGGGGGGCTGGTTACAGTGTGTGTGTGGGGGGGGAGGGGCTGGTTGCAGTGTGTGTGGGGGAGGGTAGCTGGTTACAGTGTGAGTGTGGGGGGGGCTGGTTACAGTGTGTGTGGGGGGGGGCTGGTTACAGTGAGTGTGGGGGGGGGCTGGTTACAGTGTGTGTGTGGGGGAGGGGCTGGTTGCAGTGTGTGTGGGGGAGGGGAGCTGGTTACAGTGTGAGTGTGGGGGGGGCTGGTTACAGTGTGTGTGTGTGGGGGGAGGGGCTGGTTACAGTGAGTGTGGGGGGGGGGGCTGGTTACAGTGTGTGTGTGGGGGAGGGGCTGGTTGCAGTGTGTGTGGGGGAGGGGAGCTGGTTACAGTGGGAGTGTGGGGGGGAGGGGCAGGTTACAGTGTGAGTGTGGGGGGGGGGCTGGTTACAGTGAGTGTGGGGGGGAGCAACTTTCAGTTGCTTTTCTCAAAGCACACAGGTATACAGACACACAGAGCTGCACAGGTTGGTTCCAGGCATGCTTTTGACCCCCGGGATGTATGTATTAAAAGAGGACTAGAATGCACTAGTCTGTGCTGACATAATCCCCAGGGTCTTGGAGGTGAGAAGACCGTTATGTCTTTTTGTCCTCAGCAGACACGGTAATCAGTCTTTGGATGGTTTTACGAGTACCTTGTCTAGAAGCACAGGGGAGGCGAGGGGGAGGGAACGTTCCATTTTGCTTCGGGAAACTCCCTGCATCCATTTCTGTCAGTGATTAGTTGTGCCTGCTAAGCCACCTTCGATGCGCCATAGAGTTTTAATAGCACAGAAAGAGGCCCAGCTTGTCAGCGTCAGCCATCAAACACCTATCCATTCTAACCCCATTTCCCAGCACTTGGCCCAGCTCTGTATCCAATGGTATTTCAAGTACTTATCTGAATACTTCTTAAACGTTGCGAGGTTTCCAGTCTCTACCACCCTTTCAGGCAGCGAGTTCCAGATTGAAACGCTCCAGCCCGGGCAACATCCTGGTGAATCTCCTCTGCACCCCCTCCAGTGCAGTCACATCCTTCCGATAACGTGGCGATCAGAACTGCACACCGTACTCCCGCTGTGGCCTGAACGGGGTTTTGTGCAGTTCCATAAGCATGGTGGCACAGTGGCGAGCACTGCTGCCTCACAGCTTCAGCACCCGGCTTCAATTCTGGCCTGAGGTGACTGTCTCTGTGTTATTATTTACAGGGTCGCCGGGGAGTGTGTCAGTGTTTACAGGGGGTCCCCGGGGAGTGTGTCAATATTTACAGGGGGTCCCCGGGGAGTGTGTCAATATTTACAGGGGGTCCCCGGGGAGTGTGTCAATATTTACAGGGGGTCCCCGGGGTGTGTGTCAGTATTTACAGGGGGTCCCCGGGGAGTGTGTCAGTATTTACAGGGGTCCCCGGGGAGTGTGTCAGTATTTACAGGGTCCCCCCGGGGAGTGTGTCAATATTTACAGGGGGTCCCCGGGGAGTGTGTCAATATTTACAGGGGGTCCCCGGGGAGTGCGTCAATATTTACAGGGGGTCCCCGGGGAGTGTGTCAATATTTACAGGGGGTCCCCGGGGAGTGTGTCAGTATTTACAGGGGGTCCCCGGGGAGTGTGTCAGTATATACAGGGGGTCCCCGGGGAGTGTGTCAGTATTTACAGGGGGTCCCCGGGGAGTGTGTCAGCATTTACAGGGAGTACCCGGGGAGTGTGTCAGTATTTACTGGGTGTCCCCGGGGAGTGTGTCAGTATTTACAGGGTGTCCCCGGGGAGTGTGTCGGTATTTAACGGGTGGTTCCCCAGGGAGTGTGTCAGTATTTACTGGGAGTCCCCGGGGAGTGTGTCAGTATTTACAGGGGGTCCCCGGGGAGTGTGTCAGTATTTACAGGGGGTCCCCGGGGAGTGTGTCAGTATTTACAGGGGGTCCCCAGGGAGTGTGTCAGCATTTACAGGGTGTCCCCGGGGAGTGTGTCAGTATTTACAGGGGGGTCCCCGGGGAGTGTGTCAGTATTTACAGGGAGTCCCCGGGGAGTGTGTCAGTATTTACAGGGGGTCCCCGAGGAGTGTGTCAGTATATACAGGGGGTCCCCGGGGAGTGTGTCAGTATTTACAGGGGGTCCCCGGGGAGTGTGTCAGTATTTACAGGGAGTCCCCGGGGAGTGTGTCAGTATTTACAGGGGGTCCCCGGGGAGTGTGTCAGTATTTACAGGGGAACCCTGGGGAATATGTCAGTATTTACAGGGGGTCCCGGGGAGTGTGTCAGTATTTACAGGGAGTCCCCGGGGAGTGTGTCAGTATTTAAAAGGGGTCCCCGGGGAGTGTGTCTGTATTTACAGGGAGTCCCCGGGGAGTGTGTCAGTATTTACTGGGCGTCCCCGGGGAGTGTGTCAGTATTGACAGGGGGTCCCCGGGGAGTGCGTCAGTATTTACAGGGGAGTCCCCGGGTAGTGTGTCAGTATTTACAGGGGGCCCCGTGGAGTGTGTCAGTATTTACAAGGGGTCCCCGGGGAGTGTGTCAGTATTTACAGGGGGTCCCCGGGGAGAGTGTCAGTATTTACATGAGGACCCGGGGAGTGTGTCAGTATTTACAGGGGGGTCCCCGGGGAGTGTGTCAGTATTTACAGGGAGTCCCCGGGAGTGTGTCAGTATTTACTGGGCGTCCCCGGGGAGTGTGTCAGTATTTACAGGGGGTCCCCGGGGAGTGCGTCAGTATTTACAGGGGGTCCCCGGGTAGTGTGTCAGTATTTACAGGGGGCCCCGTGGAGTGTGTCAGTATTTACAAGGGGTCCCCGGGGAGTGTGTCAGTATTTACAGGGGGTCCCCGGGGAGAGTGTCAGTATTTACATGAGGACCCGGGGAGTGTGTCAGTATTTACAGGGGGCCCCGTGGAGTGTGTCAGTATTTACAGGGGGTCCCCGGGGAGTGTGTCAGTATTTACAGGGGGTCCCCGGGGAGAGTGTCAGTATTTACATGAGGACCCGGGGAGTGTGTCAGTATTTACAGGGGTGTCCCGAGGGAGTGTGTCAGTATTTACAGGGAGTCCCCGGGAGTGTGTCAGTATTTACAGGGGGTCCCCGGAGAGTGTGTCAGTATTTACAGGGGGTCCCCAGGGAGTGTGTCAGTATTTACAGGGTGTCCCCTGGGAGTGTGTCAGTATTTACAGGGTGGTCCCCGGGGAGTGTGTCAATATTTACAGGGTGTCCCCGGGGAGTGTGTCAGTATTTACCAGGCCATTCCTCAGGAGTGTGTCAGTATTTACAGGGAGTCCCCGGGAGTGTGTCAGTATTTACAGGGAGACCCCGGGGAGTGTGTCAGTATTTACAGGGGTGTCCCCGGGGAGTGTGTCAATATTTACCAGGCCATTCCTCAGGAGTGTGTCAGTATTTACAGGGAGTCCCCGGGGAGTGTGTCAGTATTTACAGGGGGTCCCCGGGGAGGGTGTCAGTATTTACAGGGTGTCCCCGGGGAGTGTGTCAGTATATACAGGGGGTCCCCGACGAATGTATCAGTATTTACAGGGGTTCCCGGGGGAGCATGTCTGTATTTACAGGGGGACCCGGGGAGTGTGTCAGTATTTACAGGGGGTCCCCGGGAAGTGTGTCAGTATTTACAGGAGGTCCCCGGGAAGTGTGTCAGTATTTACAGGGGGTCCACGGGGGAGTGTGTCAGTATTTACAGGGGGTCCCCAGGGAGTGTGTCAGTATTTACAGGGGGTCCCCGGAGAGTATGTCAGTATTTACGGGGGGTCCCTGGGAAGTGTGTCAGTATTTGCAGGGGGTCCCCGGGGAGTGTGTCAGTATTTACAGAGGGTGTCCCGGGGGAGTGTGTCATTATTTACAGGGGGTCCCAGGGGAGTGTGTCTGTATTGACAGGGGGTCCACGGTTTGTGTCAGAATTTACAGGGGGTCCCCTGGGGCGTTTGTCAGTATTTACAGGGGGTCCCCTGGGGCGTGTGTCAGTATTTTCAGGGGGTCCCCGACGAATGTGTCAGTATTTACAGGGGTTCCCGGGGGAGCATGTCTGTATTTACAGGGGGTCCCCGGGGAGTGTGTCAGTATTTACAAGGTGTCCCCGGAGAGTGTGTCAGAATTTACAGGGAGTCCCCGGGGAGTGTGTCAGTATTTACAGAGGGTCCCCGGAAAGTGTGTCAGTATTTACAGGGGTGTCCCCGGGGAGTGTGTCAGTATTTACAGGGGGGTCCCCGGGGGAGTGTGTCAATATTTACAGGGGGTCCCCGGGGAGTGTGTCAGTATTTACAGGGGTTCCCCGGGGAGTGTGTCAGTATTTACAGGGGGTCCCCGGGGAGTGTGCCAGTATTTACATGGTGTCCCCGGGGAGTGTGTCAGTATTTATAGGGGGTCCCCGGGGTGTGTGTCAGTATTTACAGGGGGTCCCCGGGGAGTGTGTCAGTATTTACAGGTGGTTCCCGGGGAGTGTGTCAGTATTTACAGGGGGTCCCCGGGGAGTGTGTCAGTATTTACAGGGGTTCCCCGGGGAGTGTGTCAGTATTTACAGGGGGTCCCCGGGGAGTGTGCCAGTATTTACATGGTGTCCCCGGGGAGTGTGTCAGTATTTACAGGGGGTCCCCGGGGTGTGTGTTAGTATTTACAGGGGGTCCCCGGGGAGTGTGTCAGTAGTTACAGGGAGTCCCCGGGGAGTGTGTCAGTATTTACGGGGGGTCCCTGGGGAGTGTGTCAGTATTTACAGGGGGTCCCCGGGGAGTGTGTCAGTATTTACAGGGGGTCTCCGGGGAGTGTGTCAGTATTTACAGGGGGTCCCCGGGGATTGTGTCAGTATTTACAGGGGGTCCCCGGGGAGTGTGTCAGTATTTACAGGGGGTCCCCGGGGAGTGTGTCGGTATTTACAGGGGGTCCCCGGGGAGTGTGTCGGTATTTACAGGAGTTCCCCGGGGAGTGTGTCAGTATTTACAGAGGGTCCCGGGGAGTGTGTCAGTATTTACAGGGGGTCCCCGGGGAGTGTGTCAGTATTTACAGGGGGTCCCCGGGGAGTGTGTCCGTATTTACAGTGGGTCCCCGGGGAGTGTGTCAGTATTTACAGAGGGTCCCCGGGGAGTGTGTCAGTATTTAAAGGAGTTCCCCGGGGAGTGTGTCAGTATTTACAGGGGATCCCAGGGAGTGTGTCAGTATTTACAGGGGGTCCCCGGGGAGTGTGTCAGTATTTACAGGTGGTCCCCGTGGAGTGTGTCAGTATTTACAGGGAGTACCCGGGGAGTATGGCAGTATTTACAGGGGGTCCCCGGGGAGTTTGTCGGTATTTACAGGGGGTCCCCGGGGAGTGTGTCGGTATTTACAGGGGTCCCCGGGGAGTGTGTCAGTATTTACAGGGGAGTCCCCGGGGAGTGTGTCAGTATTTACAGGGGGTCCCCAGGGAGTGTGTCAGTATTTACAGGTGGTCCCCGTGGAGTGTGTCAGTATTTACAGGGAGTACCCGGGGAGTATGTCAGTATTTACAGGGGGTCCCCGGGGAGTTTGTCGGTATTTACAGGGGGTCCCCGGGGAGTGTGTCGGTATTTACAGGGGGTCCCCGGGGAGTATGTCAGTATTTACAGGGGAGTCCCCGGGGAGTGTGTCAGTATTTACAGGGGGTCCCCGGGGAGTGTGTCAGTATTTACAGGGGGTCCCCGGGGAGTGTCAGTATTTACAGGGGGTCCCCGGGGAGTGTGTCAGTATTTACATGGTGTCCCCGGGGAGTGTGTCAGTATTTATAGGGGGTCCCCGGGGTGTGTGTCAGTATTTACAGGGGGTCCCCGGGGAGTGTGTCAGTATTTACAGGTGGTTCCCGGGGAGTGTGTCAGTATTTACAGGGGGTCCCCGGGGAGTGTGTCAGTATTTACAGGGGTTCCCCGAGGAGTGTGTCAGTATTTACAGGGGGTCCCCGGGGAGTGTGCCAGTATTTACATGGTGTCCCCGGGGAGTGTGTCAGTATTTACAGGGGGTCCCCGGGGTGTGTGTCAGTATTTACAGGGGGTCCCCGGGGAGTGTGTCAGTAGTTACAGGGAGTCCCCGGGGAGTGTGTCAGTATTTACGGGGGGTCCCTGGGGTGTGTGTCAGTATTTACAGGGGGTCCCCGGGGAGTGTGTCAGTATTTACAGGGGGTCTCCGGGGAGTGTGTCAGTATTAACAGGGGGTCCCCGGGGAGTGTGTCAGTATTTACAGGGGGTCCCCGGGGAGTGTGTCAGTATTTACAGGGGGTCCCCGGGGAGTGTGTCGGTATTTACAGGGGGTCCCCGGGGAGTGTGTCGGTATTTACAGGAGTTGCCCGGGGAGTGTGTCAGTATTTACAGAGGGTCCCCGGAAAGTGTGTCAGTATTTACAGGGGTGTCCCCGGGGAGTGTGTCAGTATTTACAGGGGGGTCCCCGGGGGAGTGTGTCAATATTTACAGGGGGTCCCCGGGGAGTGTGTCAGTATTTACAGGGGTTCCCCGGGGAGTGTGTCAGTATTTACAGGGGGTCCCCGGGGAGTGTGCCAGTATTTACATGGTGTCCCCGGGGAGTGTGTCAGTATTTATAGGGGGTCCCCGGGGTGTGTGTCAGTATTTACAGGGGGTCCCCGGGGAGTGTGTCAGTATTTACAGGTGGTTCCCGGGGAGTGTGTCAGTATTTACAGGGGGTCCCCGGGGAGTGTGTCAGTATTTACAGGGGTTCCCCGGGGAGTGTGTCAGTATTTACAGGGGGTCCCCGGGGAGTGTGCCAGTATTTACATGGTGTCCCCGGGGAGTGTGTCAGTATTTACAGGGGGTCCCCGGGGTGTGTGTCAGTATTTACAGGGGGTCCCCGGGGAGTGTGTCAGTAGTTACAGGGAGTCCCCGGGGAGTGTGTCAGTATTTACGGGGGGTCCCTGGGGAGTGTGTCAGTATTTACAGGGGGTCCCCGGGGAGTGTGTCAGTATTTACAGGGGGTCTCCGGGGAGTGTGTCAGTATTTACAGGGGGTCCCCGGGGATTGTGTCAGTATTTACAGGGGGTCCCCGGGGAGTGTGTCAGTATTTACAGGGGGTCCCCGGGGAGTGTGTCGGTATTTACAGGGGGTCCCCGGGGAGTGTGTCGGTATTTACAGGAGTTCCCCGGGGAGTGTGTCAGTATTTACACAGGGTCCCGGGGAGTGTGTCAGTATTTACAGGGGGTCCCCGGGGAGTGTGTCAGTATTTACAGGGGGTCCCCGGGGAGTGTGTCAGTATTTACAGTGGGTCCCCGGGGAGTGTGTCAGTATTTACAGAGGGTCCCCGGGGAGTGTGTCAGTATTTAAAGGAGTTCCCCGGGGAGTGTGTCAGTATTTACAGGGGATCCCGGGGAGTGTGTCAGTATTTACAGGGGGTCCCCGGGGAGTGTGTCAGTATTTACAGATGGTCCCCGTGGAGTGTGTCAGTATTTACAGGGAGTACCCGGGGAGTATGTCAGTATTTACAGGGGGTCCCCGGGGAGTTTGTCGGTATTTACAGGGGGTCCCCGGGGAGTGTGTCGGTATTTACAGGGGTCCCCGGGGAGTGTGTCAGTATTTACAGGGGAGTCCCCGGGGAGTGTGTCAGTATTTACAGGGGGTCCCCGGGGAGTGTGTCAGTATTTACAGGTGGTCCCCGTGGAGTGTGTCAGTATTTACAGGGAGTACCCGGGGAGTATGTCAGTATTTACAGGGGGTCCCCGGGGAGTTTGTCGGTATTTACAGGGGGCCCCCGGGGAGTGTGTCGGTATTTACAGGGGGTCCCCGGGGAGTATGTCAGTATTTACATGGGAGTCCCCGGGGAGTGTGTCAGTATTTACAGGGGGTCCCCGGGGAGTGTGTCAGTATTTACAGGGGGTCCCCGGGGAGTGTCAGTATTTACAGGGGGTCCCCGGGGAGTGTGTCAGTATTTACATGGTGTCCCCGGGGAGTGTGTCAGTATTTATAGGGGGTCCCCGGGGTGTGTGTCAGTATTTACAGGGGGTCCCCGGGGAGTGTGTCAGTATTTACAGGTGGTTCCCGGGGAGTGTGTCAGTATTTACAGGGGGTCCCCGGGGAGTGTGTCAGTATTTACAGGGGTTCCCCGAGGAGTGTGTCAGTATTTACAGGGGGTCCCCGGGGAGTGTGCCAGTATTTACATGGTGTCCCCGGGGAGTGTGTCAGTATTTATAGGGGGTCCCCGGGGTGTGTGTCAGTATTTACAGGGGGTCCCCGGGGAGTGTGTCAGTAGTTACAGGGAGTCCCCGGGGAGTGTGTCAGTATTTACGGGGGGTCCCTGGGGAGTGTGTCAGTATTTACAGGGGGTCCCCGGGGAGTGTGTCAGTATTTACAGGGGGTCTCCGGGGAGTGTGTCAGTATTAACAGGGGGTCCCCGGGGAGTGTGTCAGTATTTACAGGGGGTCCCCGGGGAGTGTGTCAGTATTTACAGGGGGTCCCCGGGGAGTGTGTCGGTATTTACAGGGGGTCCCCGGGGAGTGTGTCGGTATTTACAGGAGTTGCCCGGGGAGTGTGTCAGTATTTACAGAGGGTCCCGGGGAGTGTGTCAGTATTTACAGGGGGTCCCCGGGGAGTGTGTCAGTATTTACAGGGGGTCCCCGGGGAGTGTGTCAGTATTTACAGGGGGTCCCCGGGGAGTGTGTCAGTATTTACAGAGGGTCCCCGGGGAGTGTGTCAGTATTTAAAGGAGTTCCCCGGGGAGTGTGTCAGTATTTACAGGTGGTCCCCGTGGAGTGTGTCAGTATTTACAGGGAGTACCCGGGGAGTATGTCAGTATTTACAGGGGGTCCCCGGGGAGTTTGTCGGTATTTACAGGGGGTCCCCGGGGAGTGTGTCGGTATTTACAGGGGGTCCCCGGGGAGTGTGTCAGTATTTACAGGGGAGTCCCCGGGGAGTGTGTCAGTATTTACAGGGGGTCCCCGGGGAGTGTGTCAGTATTTACAGGGGGTCCCCGGGGAGTGTCAGTATTTACAGGGGGTCCCCGGGGAGTGTGTCAGTATTTACAGGGGGTCCCCGGGGAGTGTGTCAGTATTTACAGGCGGTCCCCGGGGAGTGTGTCAGTATTTACAGGGGGTCTCCGGGGAGTGTGTCAGTATTTACAGGGGGTCCCCGGGGAGTGTGTCAGTATTTACAGGCGGTCCCCGGGGAGTGTGTCAGTATTTACAGGGGGTCCCCGTGGAGTGTGTCAGTATTTACAGGGAGTACCCGGGGAGTATGTCAGTATTTACAGGGGGTCCCCGGGGACTTTGTCGGTATTTACAGGGGGTCCCCGGGGAGTGTGTCGGTATTTACAGGGGGTCCCCGGGGAGTGTGTCAGTATTTACAGGGGAGTCCCCGGGGAGTGTGTCAGTATTTACAGGGGGTCCCCGGGGAGTGTGTCAGTATTTACAGGTGGTCCCCGTGGAGTGTGTCAGTATTTACAGGGAGTACCCGGGGAGTATGTCAGTATTTACAGGGGGTCCCCGGGGAGTTTGTCGGTATTTACAGGGGGTCCCCGGGGAGTGTGTCGGTATTTACAGGGGGTCCCCGGGGAGTATGTCAGTATTTACAGGGGAGTCCCCGGGGAGTGTGTCAGTATTTACAGGGGGTCCCCGGGGAGTGTGTCAGTATTTACAGGGGGTCCCCGGGGAGTGTCAGTATTTACAGGGGGTCCCCGGGGAGTGTGTCAGTATTTACGGGGGGTCCCTGGGGAGTGTGTCAGTATTTACAGGGGGTCCCCGGGGAGTGTGTCAGTATTTACAGTGGGTCTCCGGGGAGTGTGTCAGTATTTACAGGGGGTCCCCGGGGATTGTGTCAGTATTTACAGGGGGTCCCCGGGGAGTGTGTCAGTATTTACAGGGGGTCCCCGGGGAGTGTGTCGGTATTTACAGGGGGTCCCCGGGGAGTGTGTCGGTATTTACAGGAGTTCCCCGGGGAGTGTGTCAGTATTTACACAGGGTCCCGGGGAGTGTGTCAGTATTTACAGGGGGTCCCCGGGGAGTGTGTCAGTATTTACAGGGGGTCCCCGGGGAGTGTGTCAGTATTTACAGTGGGTCCCCGGGGAGTGTGTCAGTATTTACAGAGGGTCCCCGGGGAGTGTGTCAGTATTTAAAGGAGTTCCCCGGGGAGTGTGTCAGTATTTACAGGGGATCCCGGGGAGTGTGTCAGTATTTACAGGGGGTCCCCGGGGAGTGTGTCAGTATTTACAGATGGTCCCCGTGGAGTGTGTCAGTATTTACAGGGAGTACCCGGGGAGTATGTCAGTATTTACAGGGGGTCCCCGGGGAGTTTGTCGGTATTTACAGGGGGTCCCCGGGGAGTGTGTCGGTATTTACAGGGGTCCCCGGGGAGTGTGTCAGTATTTACAGGGGAGTCCCCGGGGAGTGTGTCAGTATTTACAGGGGGTCCCCGGGGAGTGTGTCAGTATTTACAGGTGGTCCCCGTGGAGTGTGTCAGTATTTACAGGGAGTACCCGGGGAGTATGTCAGTATTTACAGGGGGTCCCCGGGGAGTTTGTCGGTATTTACAGGGGGCCCCCGGGGAGTGTGTCGGTATTTACAGGGGGTCCCCGGGGAGTATGTCAGTATTTACATGGGAGTCCCCGGGGAGTGTGTCAGTATTTACAGGGGGTCCCCGGGGAGTGTGTCAGTATTTACAGGGGGTCCCCGGGGAGTGTCAGTATTTACAGGGGGTCCCCGGGGAGTGTGTCAGTATTTACATGGTGTCCCCGGGGAGTGTGTCAGTATTTATAGGGGGTCCCCGGGGTGTGTGTCAGTATTTACAGGGGGTCCCCGGGGAGTGTGTCAGTATTTACAGGTGGTTCCCGGGGAGTGTGTCAGTATTTACAGGGGGTCCCCGGGGAGTGTGTCAGTATTTACAGGGGTTCCCCGAGGAGTGTGTCAGTATTTACAGGGGGTCCCCGGGGAGTGTGCCAGTATTTACATGGTGTCCCCGGGGAGTGTGTCAGTATTTACAGGGGGTCCCCGGGGTGTGTGTCAGTATTTACAGGGGGTCCCCGGGGAGTGTGTCAGTAGTTACAGGGAGTCCCCGGGGAGTGTGTCAGTATTTACGGGGGGTCCCTGGGGAGTGTGTCAGTATTTACAGGGGGTCCCCGGGGAGTGTGTCAGTATTTACAGGGGGTCTCCGGGGAGTGTGTCAGTATTAACAGGGGGTCCC
This sequence comes from Scyliorhinus torazame, assembly GCF_047496885.1. NCBI lineage: Eukaryota > Metazoa > Chordata > Chondrichthyes > Carcharhiniformes > Scyliorhinidae > Scyliorhinus > Scyliorhinus torazame. Next base: position 25,337,661 of record NC_092737.1, on the reverse strand, counting down.
CGGGGAGTGTGTCAGTATTTACAGGGGGTCCCCGGGGAGTGTGTCAGTATTTACAGGGGGTCCCCGGGGAGTGTGTCGGTATTTACAGGGGGTCCCCGGGGAGTGTGTCGGTATTTACAGGAGTTGCCCGGGGAGTGTGTCAGTATTTACAGAGGGTCCCGGGGAGTGTGTCAGTATTTACAGGGGGTCCCCGGGGAGTGTGTCAGTATTTACAGGGGGTCCCCGGGGAGTGTGTCAGTATTTACAGGGGGTCCCCGGGGAGTGTGTCAGTATTTACAGAGGGTCCCCGGGGAGTGTGTCAGTATTTAAAGGAGTTCCCCGGGGAGTGTGTCAGTATTTACAGGTGGTCCCCGTGGAGTGTGTCAGTATTTACAGGGAGTACCCGGGGAGTATGTCAGTATTTACAGGGGGTCCCCGGGGAGTTTGTCGGTATTTACAGGGGGTCCCCGGGGAGTGTGTCGGTATTTACAGGGGGTCCCCGGGGAGTGTGTCAGTATTTACAGGGGAGTCCCCGGGGAGTGTGTCAGTATTTACAGGGGGTCCCCGGGGAGTGTGTCAGTATTTACAGGGGGTCCCCGGGGAGTGTCAGTATTTACAGGGGGTCCCCGGGGAGTGTGTCAGTATTTACAGGGGGTCCCCGGGGAGTGTGTCAGTATTTACAGGCGGTCCCCGGGGAGTGTGTCAGTATTTACAGGGGGTCTCCGGGGAGTGTGTCAGTATTTACAGGGGGTCCCCGGGGAGTGTGTCAGTATTTACAGGCGGTCCCCGGGGAGTGTGTCAGTATTTACAGGGGGTCCCCGTGGAGTGTGTCAGTATTTACAGGGAGTACCCGGGGAGTATGTCAGTATTTACAGGGGGTCCCCGGGGACTTTGTCGGTATTTACAGGGGGTCCCCGGGGAGTGTGTCGGTATTTACAGGGGGTCCCCGGGGAGTGTGTCAGTATTTACAGGGGAGTCCCCGGGGAGTGTGTCAGTATTTACAGGGGGTCCCCGGGGAGTGTGTCAGTATTTACAGGTGGTCCCCGTGGAGTGTGTCAGTATTTACAGGGAGTACCCGGGGAGTATGTCAGTATTTACAGGGGGTCCCCGGGGAGTTTGTCGGTATTTACAGGGGGTCCCCGGGGAGTGTGTCGGTATTTACAGGGGGTCCCCGGGGAGTATGTCAGTATTTACAGGGGAGTCCCCGGGGAGTGTGTCAGTATTTACAGGGGGTCCCCGGGGAGTGTGTCAGTATTTACAGGGGGTCCCCGGGGAGTGTCAGTATTTACAGGGGGTCCCCGGGGAGTGTGTCAGTATTTACATGGTGTCCCCGGGGAGTGTGTCAGTATTTATAGGGGGTCCCCGGGCTGTGTGTCAGTATTTACAGGGGGTCCCCGGGGAGTGTGTCAGTATTTACAGGTGGTTCCCGGGGAGTGTGTCAGTATTTACAGGGGGTCCCCGGGGAGTGTATCAGTATTTACAGGGGTTCCCCGGGGAGTGTGTCAGTATTTACAGGGGGTCCCCGGGGAGTGTGCCAGTATTTACATGGTGTCCCCGGGGAGTGTGTCAGTATTTACAGGGGGTCCCCGGGGTGTGTGTCAGTATTTACAGGGGGTCCCCGGGGAGTGTGTCAGTAGTTACAGGGAGTCCCCGGGGAGTGTGTCAGTATTTACGGGGGGTCCCTGGGGAGTGTGTCAGTATTTACAGGGGGTCCCCGGGGAGTGTGTCAGTATTTACAGGGGGTCTCCGGGGAGTGTGTCAGTATTAACAGGGGGTCCCCGGGGAGTGTGTCAGTATTTACAGGGGGTCCCCGGGGAGTGTGTCAGTATTTACAGGGGGTCCCCGGGGAGTGTGTCGGTATTTACAGGGGGTCCCCGGGGAGTGTGTCGGTATTTACAGGAGTTGCCCGGGGAGTGTGTCAGTATTTACAGAGGGTCCCGGGGAGTGTGTCAGTATTTACAGGGGGTCCCCGGGGAGTGTGTCAGTATTTACAGGGGGTCCCCGGGGAGTGTGTCAGTATTTACAGGGGGTCCCCGGGGAGTGTGTCAGTATTTACAGAGGGTCCCCGGGGAGTGTGTCAGTATTTAAAGGAGTTCCCCGCGGAGTGTGTCAGTATTTACAGGGGGTCCCGGGGAGTGTGTCAGTATTTACAGGGGGTCCCCGGGGAGTGTGTCAGTATTTACAGGTGGTCCCCGTGGAGTGTGTCAGTATTTACAGGGAGTACCCGGGGAGTATGTCAGTATTTACAGGGGGTCCCCGGGGAGTTTGTCGGTATTTACAGGGGGTCCCCGGGGAGTGTGTCGGTATTTACAGGGGGTCCCCGGGGAGTGTGTCAGTATTTACAGGGGAGTCCCCGGGGAGTGTGTCAGTATTTACAGGGGGTCCCCGGGGAGTGTGTCAGTATTTACAGGGGGTCCCCGGGGAGTGTCAGTATTTACAGGGGGTCCCCGGGGAGTGTGTCAGTATTTACCGGGGGTCCCCGGGGAGTGTGTCAGTATTTACAGGCGGTCCCCGGGGAGTGTGTCAGTATTTACAGGGGGTCTCCGGGGAGTGTGTCAGTATTTACAGGGGGTCCCCGGGGAGTGTGTCAGTATTTACAGGCGGTCCCCGGGGAGTGTGTCAGTATTTACAGGGGGTCCCCGGGGGAGTGTGTCAGTATTTACAGGGGGTCCCCGGGGAGTTTGTCGGTATTTACAGGGGGTTCCCGTGGAGTGTGTCGGTATTTACAGGCGGTCCCCGGGTAGTGTGTCAGTATTTACAGGGGGTCCCCGGGGAGTGTGTCAGTATTTACAGGCGGTCCCCGGGGAGTGTGTCAGTATTTACAGGGGGTCCCCGGGGGAGTGTGTCAGTATTTACAGGGGGTCCCCGGGGAGTTTGTCGGTATTTACAGGGGGTCCCCGGGGAGTGTGTCGGTATTTACACGGGCTCCCCGGGGAGTGCGTCAGTATTTACAGGGGGTCCCCGGGGAGTGTGTCAGTATTTTCAGGGAGTCCCCAGGGAGTGTGTCAGTATTTACAGGGGCTCTCCGTGGGAGTGTGTCAGTATTTACAGGGGGTCCCCGGAAAGTGTGTCTGTATTTACAGGGGAGTCCCCGGGGAGTGTGTCAGTATTTACAGGGGGTCCCTGGGGGAGTGTGTCAGTATTTACAGGGGGTCCCCGGGGAGAGTGTCAGTACTTACAGGCGGTCCCCGTGGAGTGTGTCAGTACTTACAGGGGGGTCCCTGGGGAGTGTGTCAGTATTTACAGGGGGTCCCCGGGGAGTGTGTCTGTATTTACAGGGTGTCTCTGGGGAGTGTGTCAGTATTTACAAGGGGCCACCGGGAGTCTGTCAGTATTTACAGGGAGGTCCCGGGGGAGTGTGTCAGTATTTACAGGGGGTCCCCGGGGAGTGTGTCAGTCTTTGCAGGGGGTTCCCCGGGTAGTGTGTCAGTATTCACAGGGCGGCCCTGGGGTGTGTGTCAGTATTTTCAGGGTCCCTGGGGAGTGTGTCAGTATTTACGGGTTCCTCGGGGAGTGTGTCAGTATTTACAGGGATTCCCTGTGGAGTGTGTCAGTATTTACAGGGTGTTCCTGGGGAGTATGTCAGTATTTACGGGTTCCTCGGGGAGCGTGTCAGTATTTACAGGGTCCCCGGGGAGTATGCCAGTATTCACAAGGTCCCCGGGGAGCTTGTCAGCATTTACAGGGTCCCCGGGGAGTGTGTCAGTATTTACAGGGGGTTCCCCGGGGAGTGTGTCAGTATTTACAGGGGGTTCCCCGGGGAGTGTGTCTGTATTTACAGGGGAGTCCCCGGGAGTGTGTCAGTATTTACAGGGTCCCCGGGGAGTGTGTCAGTATTTACAGGGGATTCCCCGGGGAGTGTGTCTGTATTTACAGGTGGGTCCCCGGGGAGTGTGTCAGTATTTACAGGGGGTTCCCCGGGGAGTGTGTCTGTATTTACAGGGGGTCCCTGGGGAGTGTGTCAGTATTTACAGGGTCCCCGAGGTGTGTGTCAGTATTTACAGGGGGTCCCCGGGGTGTGTGTCTGTATTTACAGGTGGGTCCCTGGGGAGTGTGTCAGTATTTACAGGGTCCCCAGGGAATGTGTCAGCATTTACAGGGTCCCCGGGGAGCGTGTCAGTATTTACAGGGTCCCCGGGGAGTGTGTCAGTATTTACAGGGTCCCCGGGGAGTGTGTCAGCATTTACAGGGTCCCCGGGGAGTGTGTCAGTATTTACAGGGTCCCCGGGGAGTGTGTCAGCATTTCCCGGGTCGCCGGGGAGTGTGTCAGTATTTACAGGGTCCCCGGGGAGTGTGTCAGTATTTACAGGGTCCCCGGGGAGTGTGTCAGCATTTCCCGGGTCCCCGGGGAGTGTGTCAGCATTTACAGGGTCCCCGGGGAGCGTGTCAGTATTTCCTGGGGTGTCCGGGTGGGTGTGTCAGTATTTACCAGGGTATACCTCAGGAGGGTGGCAGCATTTAAAAACTGTCCCTGAGACTGTGTCAGTGCAAGTCGGGTACCCAGGATGGTCCCTGTTTCGATGCGGGACCTCACAGACGTGGTGATGAAATGGTTATTCTGTTGCTGTAATGAGCAGCCAGATTTGAAAGAGTCAGCACTGGCATGAAATCCCACTCTTGTGCTGTTTACTTTTCGCCTTCCTGATGGAGAGGTCAGGACGGAGCAGGTTGAGTTGACTCCTTCCCAAGGACGGTGAGTGAGACCTGGAACGGTGCCCGGTACATTGTCCCCTCTGCTTTCTGCTGGTTATCACTGAGCGTGTGATCTCCTGTAATGATTGACTTGCTCTCACGCTAAGGGTGGATATATAGAGCAGCCCCTTCAATAACCCATCTGCTGAGCAAGTGGCATTCTTTTTTGACTTGGACTCTCAGGTAAGTGGAACCCGTGCCCTGGTGCAGGAGTTTTGAAAAGCTGAGTGAAGTAAGTTCCTCAGATTGTCTCCTACTTGATGCAGTGATAGGATCTTCGATTCTGGAGTCAAATGTACCTGAGACACACAGCAGAGGTCCAGAAACTAGCTTTTGACCTTGTGCCAGGCTGCAGATTTTTTAGTTTACATCCAGCAGGGCTGGTTGGTCGCAGGCCATCGCGAGTTCACATCTCTTCACGGTGCTGGGTGCACATTCCACCGTGGTTTTTCAAAATTGAATCCGATGGGCTCGCAAGAGACGACATTCACAGCATTCTGGGCAACTGGTCGGGCTGAGGCTCCTTGCCCGTACGGTGCAGGGCAATAACCATGACGGTCACATGGCAACCCGGTCCAATAGACAACTCCTCTGACAGTGCGGCACTCCCTCAGTATTGACCCTCTGACAGTGCGGCACTCCCCCAGCACTGACCCTCTGACAGTGCGGCACTCCCCCAGCACTGACCCTCTGACAGAGCAGCACTCCCTCAGTACTGACCCTCTGACAGTGCAGCACTCCCTCAGTACTGACCCTCTGACAGTGCGGCACTCCCTCAGTATTGACCCTCTGACAGTGCAGCACTCCCTCAGCACTGACCCTCTGACAGTGCGGCACTCCCTCAGTACTGACCCTCTGACAGTGCAGCACTCCCTCAGTACTGACCCACTGACAGTGCGGCACTCCCTCAGTACTGACCCTCTGACAGTGCGGCACTCCCTCAGTACTGACCGTCTGACAGTGCAGCACTCCCTCAGTACTGACCCTCTGACAGGGCAGCACTCCCTCAGTACTGACCGTCTGACAGTGCAGCACTCCCTCAGTACTGACCCTCTGACAGTGCGGCACTCCCCCAATACTGACCCTCTGACAGTGCAGCACTCCCTCAGTACTGACCCTCTGACACTGCAGCACTCCCTCAGGACTGACCCTCTGACAGTGCAGCACTCTCCCAGCACTGACCATGTGACAGTGCAGCACTCCCTCAGTACTGACCATCTGACAGTGCAGCACTCCCTCAGTACTGACCCTCTGACAGTGCAGCACTCCTTCAGTACTTACCTTGTGACAGTGCAGCACTCCCTCAATACTGACCTTCTGACAGTGCAGCACTCCCTCAGTGCTGACCCTCTGACAGTGCAGCATCCCCTCAGTACTGACCTCTGATACTGAAGCATCCCCTCAGTACTGTCCCTCTGACACTGCAGCACTCCCTCAGTACTGACCCTCTGACAGTGCAGCACTCCATCAGTACTGAGCCTCTGATGCTGCAGCACCCCCTCAATACTGACCCTCTGACATTGCAGCAGTCCCTCAGTACTGACCCTCTGACAGTCCAGCACTTTATCAGCACAGGCCTCTGACAGTGCGGCACTCCCTCAGTACTGACCGCCTGACAGTGCAGCACTCCCTCAGTACTGACCCTCTGACAGTGCAGCACTTCCTCAGTACGGACCTCTGACAATGCAGCAATCACTCAGTACTGACCCTCTGACAGTGCAGCACTCCCTCAGTACTGACCCTCTGACAGTGCAGCACTCCCTCAGTACTGACCCTCTGACAGTGCAGCACTCCCTCAGTGCTGACCCTCTGACAGTGCAGCATCCCCTCAGTACTGACCTCTGATACTGAAGCATCCCCTCAGTACTGTCCCTCTGACACTGCAGCACTCCCTCAGTACTGACCCTCTGACAGTGCAGCACTCCATCAGTACTGAGCCTCTGATGCTGCAGCACCCCCTCAATACTGACCCTCTGACATTGCAGCACTCCCTCAGTACTGACCCTCTGACAGTGCAGCACTCCCTCAGTGCTGACCCTCTGACAGTGCAGCATCCCCTCAGTACTGACCTCTGATACTGAAGCATCCCCTCAGTACTGTCCCTCTGACACTGCAGCACTCCCTCAGTACTGACCCTCTGACAGTGCAGCACTCCATCAGTACTGAGCCTCTGATGCTGCAGCACCCCCTCAATACTGACCCTCTGACATTGCAGCAGTCCCTCAGTACTGACTCTCTGACAGTCCAGCACTTTCTCAGCACGGGCCTCTGACAGTGCGGCACTCCCTCAGTACTGACCGTCTGACAGTGCAGCACTCCCTCAGTACTGACCCTCTGACAGTGCAGCACTTCCTCAGTACGGACCTCTGACAATGCAGCAATCACTCAGTACTGACCCTCTGACAGTGCAGCACTCCCTCAGTACTGACCCTCTGACAGTGCGGCACTCCCTCAGTACTGACCCTCTGACAGTGCAGCACTCCCTCAGTACTGACCCTCTGACAGTGCAGCACTCGCTCAGTACTGACCCTCTGACAGTGCGGCATTCCCTCAGTACTGACCCTCTGACAGTGCAGCACTCTCTCAGTACTGACGCTCTGACAATGCAGCACTCCCTCAGTACTGACCCTCTGACAGTGCGGCACTCCCTCAGTACTGACCCTCTGACAGTGCAGAGCTCCCTCAGTACTGACCCTCTGACAGTGCAGAGCTCCCTCAGTACTGACCCTCTGACAGTGCAGCGCTCCCTCAGTAGTGACCCTCTGACAATGCAGCACTCCCTCAGTACTGACCCTCTGACAGTGCAGCGCTCCCTCAGTACAGACCCTCTGACAGTGAGGGGCAACCTCTGCACAGACCCTTCGACAATGAAGTTATCTCTGCCTGGATTATTACCTCAAAAGTCAGTAATAGATCCAGATGCAATGACTTGCTGTCACAGAGTGGGCTGCACTAACTACTGTGCCATGTGGAATCATTGAATCATTGCTGCCGCATTCTGTTCAGCTTAAAATGTGCACTAAGTAAGTTTTGTGGTTTATCTGTGTTCACGTGTGTGCAAAGCTTGATCCCGAAAGAATGCTCAATTGGATTTTCCCTGCGAGTAGCACTGATGGGTTAGACTGTGTGTGAGAGTTGACATTGAATCATCACGGGCTAATGTTGTGTGAGGATCTCGCTCTGCCAAACTTCACAACCTATTACAGGCCACCTTACTTGTTACAGGAAGCAGAGATGAAGCGACTCCTGGTGCTGTTGGCTGGCTGCATGATCGCCTATGCTGGTGTGAAAGATGGTGAGTGTTGAGATAAATCATTAAGTATGTCCTCTGTGGTCAGATTGCTTCTATTATGGCAGCTGGGCAGTGGCTGAACCATCATTTGTATTCCATACCTAATTGCCCAAGGACTGAGTGACCTGAGAGGCCATATCAGAGGGCTGCTTCCGAATCGATCATCTTTCTCTGAGTCTGCGTGTACCGACAGTGCAGAAGGAGGCCATTCGGCCCGTCGAGTCTTCTCCGACGCCCCCCCCCCCCCCCGCCCGCCCGAAAGAGCACCCAACCCAGGCCCATTCCCCATCTTATCCCAGTAACCCCGCCGAACCCGCCAAGGGGCAATGTTTCATGGCCAATCCACCTAACCTGCGCATCTTTGGACTGTGGGAAGAACACAGAGCACAAGACGGGGACGCGTATGAATGTCCCACGCAGACACGGGGAGAAGGTGCAGACTCGACACACACAGTCGCCCATGGTTGGAATCGGACCCGGGTCCCCGGCGCTGCGAGGCAGCAGTGCTAACCATTGTGCCATTGTGCTGCCCATGCAGGTCAGTCTGAGTAACAATGGCAGATTTCCTACCCTATCTGGACATTACTGTACTGGATGGCTTTTTACAACAATCAGCGACAATTTCATGGTCACTATTAATGAAACAAGCTTTATATTCCAGAGTTTATTTAATGAGTTTAAATCTCACCAGCTGCCATGGACGTGGCGTATAAACAACATCCCCAGAGCATTAACCTGAGTCACCACGTGATGGAGACCACTTTAAGGGAGATAGTGGCCTAGTCATATTCTCACTGGACTCGTAATCCAGAGACTCAGGGTTCTGGGGACCCGGGTGTGAATCCTACTACAGCAGATGGCGAAATTCGTAGCCGATAATAATCTGATACTGACTATGAAATCGTTGTTGATTGATGTAAAAATCCGCCTGGTTCACTGATGAAAGCGGGAAACACAGGATAACCTCTGGCAGCGTCTGTGGAGAGGTTAATGTTTCACGTCAGTGTGACCCTTCTACCGAATCGTACACGACTGTCCTTTCAAGATGGGATACTGTCACCTTGGTCCAGGGAGACTCCAGATCCATTGCAATATGGTTGACAATGCCCTTTCAAAATCCCTAGCTGCCTCACGTGCCAGGGTCCCAGGTTCGATCCCGGCTCTGGGTCACTGTCCGTGTGGAGTTTGCACATTCTCCCCGTGTTTCCGTGTATTTCACCCCCACGACGCAAAGATGTGCAGGGTAGGTGGATGGGCCGCGCTAAATTGCCCCTGAATTGGATACATGAATTGGGCGCTATAAATTTATTTTTTAAAAATGACCTAGCAAATCAAGGGGCTGGTTTTAGTACACTGGGCTAAATAAGGCAGGCCAGCAGCACGGTTCAATTCAATTCCCCTCCCAGCCTCCCTGAACAGGTGCCAAAATGTGGCGACGAGGGGCTCTTCACAGTAACTTCATTTGAAGCCTACTTGTGACAAAAAGCGATTTCCATTTCAAGGACAATAAATACCAAACATTTTGATTTGATTTGATTTATTATTGTCACATGTATTAATATACAGTGAAAAGTATTGATTCTTGCATGCTGTACAAACAATGCGTACCGTACACAGGGAAGGTAGGAGAGACTACAGAATGGATTTTATTTATCCCATGGCTACATAAAAATGACCACTTTCTGTCTCTCCATGTGAAATGTTGATAGAAACCTAGAAGATAGGAGCTGGAGGAGGCTATTCGGCCCTTGGAGCCTGCTCCGCCATTCATTAGGATCATGGCTGATCATTCGATTCAGTTATATTAAAAATATTCCTCTGTTCTGAAGACGTCTAGACCGGCAAGACTAAAACTAAAAGGGCTCATCATCCCTCTTTCAAGGAAAGGCCCGACCAATCCCATTCCTTGACTGTTTGACCCGCGGCAATTTATTGTGTTTCCACTGCCCTCACAGACTGCGCTTTCCAGATCACAGCATCCCTCCTGCCTGAAAAATATTTTTTCGACAGAATCCCTATAGCGCAGGACGAGGAATCTCGGCCTACCGAGTCTGCCCCAGCCCTTCGAAAGAGCACCCGACCTAGGCCCACTCCCCCACCCTTTTCCCGTAGCCCAGTAACCCCGACCTAACCTTTTGGACACTATGAGGCCATTTAGCATGGCCAATCCACCTAACCTGCACAACTTTGGACAGTGGGAGGAAACCGGAGCACCCGGAGGAAACCCACGCAGAACACAGGAAGAACGTGCAGATTCCGCACAGCCATCCAAGGCTGGGAATGGAACCCAGGTCCCTGACGCTATGACGCAGCCGTGTTGACCACTTTGCCACCATTCAACCTTTCCTGTTAGCAAGAGAATTAGATAATTGCTTGAGAAGGGAAATAATCGCAAGGCTAACTGATGAGTCAACATCAGACCTGATTGTAGTTTTGTGCAAGTGGATTAATTTTGAATTTGTTAAAAAAATCTCACCCAACTTGACTAAAAGGTCATAGAGCAGACAACGTAGGAGCAGAAGCAGGCCGCTTGGTCCTTTCATGAGGAGGATAGAAGTTGTGCTACTGCACACAGAAGTTGGGCAGCACGGCAGCACGCGTGGCTAGCACTGTGGCTTCACAGCGCCAGGGTCCCAGGTTCGATTCCCTGCTGGGTCACTGTCTGTGCGGAGTCTGCACGTCCTCCCCGTGTCTGCGTGGGTTTCCTCCGGGTGCTCCGGTTTCTTCCCACAGTCTAAAGATGTGCAGGTTAGGTGGATTGGCCATGATAAATTGCCCTTAGTGTCCAAAAAGGTTAGGGGGGTAATTGGGTTATGGGGATAGGATGGAAGTGAGGGCTTAAGTGGGTCGGTGCAGACTCGATGGGCCGAATGGCCTCCTTCTGCACTGCATGTTCTGTGTTCTATATATGCAACTCAGGAACGAATAACGCGTTACAATAGATCATAGAATCGTAGAATCCCTGCAGTGCAGAAGGGGGACCAATTTAACATGGTCAATCCACCTAAACCTGAACATCTTTGGACTATCAGATGGTGAATTGGTTAAATCGGGACGTGTAGATTGTCCCTCAACACGTCTACCAAAGTGTGAATTGACCATAGATCTCAGCTCAAGTCAACAGAATCAGTCACGCCATTCAGTGAGATCATGTCATAGCTTGGAACGTTGTTGGGCAATGCCAAATTTTTCCGTTGTCGAAACCCAACCTGCTGCTGAAATATTTGTCCCTTCCACCTTTGCAGGGCTACTGCTTCAGTCCTTGATCTTCCCAGAACAGACGGACAACAGCTATGTCACCATCAAGCCCATGAAAGGAATGGCGCTCCAAGCTTTGACTCTGTGTGTGAAGATACTGAGCGAGTCTCTGGACACCATATCTGTCTTCTCTTACGCAACGGACACCCAGCACAACCAGCTCCTGTTGGAGCTCGGCAGCGAGGTCCTCAGGCTGCACTTGGCCGGGGAGCAAGTTGAGTTCAGGGTCCCCAGGCCTGTGGTGGGATGGATGCCCATTTGTGTCACGTGGGACTCGCAGACGGGAAACACACGGGCCTGGATCAACGGCAATCAAACCATGACCAAAATTTTGGCCAAGGGGAAACAGGTCGCGCCAGACGGGGTGGTGATTCTGGGGCAAGATCAGGATAAAGTCGGAGGGGGCTTTTCCAAGAAGCAAAGCTTTGTTGGAGAGCTCACTGACTTGAACCTGTGGGATGTTGTACGGCCAGTCTCTGAGATTCCCACGTGCAGTAGAAGAGAGCGAGGGAATGTAATTGATTGGACGGATCTCAACTACAAGATCGAGGGCAAAGTAATGGTTGAGGGACCAGATGAGTAGCATAGCCATTTTGCTATTAAATCGTGTAGCCTGTCACCCATCATGTCTGCCAGACAAAGTGTGAATTGACCATGGATCTCAGCTCTCATGTCAATAAAATCAGTCAATGCACCTCTTTTTCACAGTTATGTTCTGTGCAAGTGTGTGTCAATATTGGGTGGAGTATGGGCATTGGGATAATGAAGACACTCAGGTATTATTCACATGGACAGCAGCGGTTCAAGAAGGCAGATCACCTCCGCCTTCTCATGGTAATGAATGCGGGCCTCGCCACATCTCTCCAAGGAATGAGAAAAAGAACCATACAAATGACTTCGTTCAAACATGAGTGAAATGACTAAAGCCCTCAGATCTAAATCTGATCCCATATTCCTTCAACCAGATTCTCAGTGACCACATGTCCTGGGAGGTCATTCTATCCTCTGTCCTGAAGGTGGCGCTGGCCCTGGAGGTCTTTCTTGAATCTCTCACTGTCGGGATTTTATGAAAATAAAGCCACCTCGAAGAAGTTTCTTACATTAGCCATTACGTCCCACCCGCTTCAAATCTTACTTTATTCGGTTTCCACCCCTGGGATAGATTTCTCCCCCAATTTCAACTGTGAAGTCTTTGGCCCTCTGTGCACCAGGACTGAAGAGACCTATGTGGTAGGTCACACCCTCATTTCAACATTTGGCCCCCTAGCCCCCCAGAAGAACATAACCCTCCCACATCCTATGAAGTAGAGTCATACACAATCGCGACGTTCACGTTTCTCTCTCTCACAGATGCTGCCAGACCAGCTGAGATTAAGTAGCATCTTCATTTTAAGTTCTGATTTCCAACATCCACAGTATTTTGCTTTTAGAAAGGGCCACAGGCTTGAACAGACATGGCAGACAATTGGTTTCACTTATCCATTTTATAGTAGAATCGTAGAATTTGCAGTGCAGTTTCAGGCCATTTGGCCAATCGGGTCTGCACCAGCCCTTGGAAAGAGCACCCCACTTAAGCCCACACCTCTACCCTATCCCCATTTAATCAAGATACCCCTTTCCACTTGTCTACCATGACAAATTTACTCCAATGTTCCCTCTGTACTAGCTTTGAACTCACATCTTTCTCAAGTTCTCTCCTATCTCCTCCTATGACCCCGCCCCCCACACCCAACCACTAACCTCATCTTGTCCAGGGAAACCACTGACTGGTCCCTCGTCCCTCTTCTCATCAAAGTACGGACAACCCAATTTCCCTTCTATGTCCCAAAGTTAACCCACATTGCTAATGCTTTTCTCTCTTTACGTGTTGTCTCGTCCTTGAACCTGCCACCCGCCCCCATCCCTCTTGTCAAACAAGCTACCCTCGACCTCAAACAAAAATCGAAACTGCTGGGCAATTTCCGCAGGTCTGACAGCATCTATGAAGAAAGAATTGAGCTGACGTTTCAAGTCGAGGTGACTCCCTGTCAAAGCTTTGACAAAGAGTCATTCAGACCAAAACGTTGCTCCGTCCTCGCTGCACATTCTGCCACATCTAGAATAGAATTCCATGAAATTCCGACAGTGCAGAAGGAGGACATTCGGCCCATCGTGTCTGCACCCACCCCCCTGAAAGAGCACCCTACCTAGGCTCCCTCCACCATCTCCTCCCCATAACCCACCTAACCTGCACATCTTTGGACTGTGGGAGGAAACCGGAGCACCCGGAGGAAACCCACGCAGACATGTGGAGAATAGAATATGGAACAGTACAGCACAGTACAGGCCCTTCGGCCCATGATGTTGTGCCGACCATTTATCAGAATCTAAGATCAACTTAACATACACCCCTTCAAGTTACTGCTGTCCATGTGCCTGTCCAAGAGTTGCTGAAATGTCCCTAATGACTCTGACTCCACCACCTCCGCTGGCAGTTCATTCCACGCATCCACCACTCTCTGTGTAAAGAAACTACCTCTGACATCTCCCCTACATCTTTCTCCAATCACCTTAAAATTATGTCCCTCTTGACAGCCATTTCCTGCGCTGGGGAAAAGTCTCTGACTATCTACTTTATCCATGCCTCTCATCACCTTATACACCTCTATTAAGTCACCTCTCTACTTTCTTCGCTCCAGTGAGAAAAGCCCTAGCTCCCTCAATCTTTCTTCATAAGACATGTCCTCCAGTCCAGGCAGAATCCTGGTAAATCTCCTCTGCACCCTCTCCAAAGCATCCACATCCTTCCTATAATGAGGCGACCAGAACTGTACACAATATTCCAAGTGTGGTCTAACCAGGGTTTTATAAAGCTGCAGCAAAACCTCGCAGCTCTTAAACTCAATCCCCCTGTTAATGAAAGCCAACGCACCATACGCCTTCTTAACAACCCTACCAACCTGGGTGGCAACTTTAAGGGATCTATGTACGTGGACCCCAAGATCCCTCTGTTCCTCCACACTTCCAAGAATCCTGCCTTTAACCCTGTATTCAGCATTCAAATTAAACCTTCTAAAATGAATCGCTTCACATTTATCAAGGTTGAATTCCACCTGCCGCTTCTCAGCCCAGCTCTGCATCCTGTCAATGTCCTGTTGTAACCTGCAACAACCCTCAACACTATCTACAACTCCACCAACCTTCGTGTAATCGGCAAACCTGCTAACCCACCCTTCCACTTCCTCATCCAAGTCATTTATAAAAACCACAAAGAGCAGAGGTCCCAGAACAGAACCCTGCGGGACACCACTGGTCACCGACCTCCAGGAAAAATACTTTCCATCCACTACCACTCATGTCTTCTTTCGGCCAGCCAATTCTGTATCCAGACAGCCAAATTTCCCTGTATCCCATGGTCCCTGACTTTCTGAATGAGCCTACCATGGGGAACCTTATCAGATGCCTTACTGAAATCCATATACACCACATCCACTGCCCGACCTTCATCAATGTGTCTCATCACATCCTCAAAGAATTCATTGAGGCTTGTGAGGCATGACCTGCCCCTCACAAAATAATGCTGACTATCTTTAATCAAACTATGTTTTTCTAAATAATCAGAAATCCTGGGCGGGATTCTCCCATAACAGGCGGGGTGGGCAGAAAAGGCAGGATGGAGTGGCGGGAACCACACCGGTGTCGGGCCGGCCCAAAGTTGTGGAAGGCCTTTGGCGCCGCTCCAGCCGGGACCGCAGGGACTCCACTGGCCGCCGCGGGTTCGAGTATGCGCAGGAGCGTCAGCGGCTGCTGACATCATCCCCACGCATGCGCAGGGGGGGGGGTTCACCATCGCGCCAGCCATCATGGAGGCTTACACGGCCAGCGCGTAGGAATAGAGTGCCCCACGGCACACGCCCGCCCACAGATCAGTGGGCCCTGATCGCGGGCCAGGCCACCATAGGATCAACCCCCCCCCCCCCCCGTGGCCGCATGGCCCCGCCCCCCCGGGACCCCGGAGCCTGCCCGCGCCACCAGGTCCCGCCGGTAAGGGACCTAGTCCAATATACGCCGACGGGCCCTGCATAGAACGGGTGGGACTTCAGCCCATCACGGGTCGGAGAATCGCCGGGGGGGGGGGGGGGGGGCACTGCGGGCGGCTGCTGACCGGCGCAGCGCAAATCCCGCCCCCGCCAATTCTATGGCGCCGGTGAATTCAGCGGCCGGCGGGGGCGGAGCCCCCCTGCCAGGTCGGAGAATCCCGCCCGCTATCTCTCAGAAACCTTTCCAATATTTTGCTCACTGCGCACATAAGACTGACTGGTCAATAATCCCCAGGGGTTTCCCTATTCCCTTTCTTGAACAGGGGAACAACATCCGCCTCCCTCCAATCATCCTTTACTACTCCAGTGGAGAATGAGGATGCAAAGATCATCGCCAGCGGCGCAGCAATCTCCTCTCTCACTTCCCATAGTAACCTGGGTATATCCCATCAGGCCCAGGGGAATTATCTATCCTGATGCTTTTCAAAATTTCCAGCACATCCTCCTTCTTAATATCAACCTGGTTCACGCTGTTCTCATGAGCAGCAAGGTCCCCCTCTCTCGTGAATACTGAAGCAAAACATTCATTTAGGGCCTCCCTCATCTCCTCAGACTCGAGGCACAAGCTCCCTCCACTATCCCTGATCGGCCCTACTCTCACTCTGATCATCCTCTTATTTCTCACGTAAGTGTAGAATGCCTTGGGGTTTTCCCTAATTCAGTCATTGCCATTCAAGTTTTCCACCGGCAGTGCAACCCCATAATAACAATAAGAATAATAATAATCTTTATTATTGTCACAAGTAGGCTTACATTAACACTGCAATGAAGTTACTGTGAAAATCCCCTAGTCGCCACACTCCAACGCCTGTTCGGGTACACTGACGAAGATATCAGAATGTCCAATTCACCTAACAAGCATGTCTTTCGGGACTTTGTGGAAGGAAACCGGAACACCCAAAGGAAACCTGTGCAGACACGGGGAGATTGTGCGGGCTCTGCACAGTGACCCAAGCTGGGAATCGAATGTGGGACCCTGGCTCTGTGAAGCAACAAGGCTAACCACTGTGCTACCATGCCGCCCCCCTGTGCCGAGTGTGTTGACTAAGTATCTGAGTGCTCATCAGGCCGAGTTGTAAATCGCCATGAAGAGGCTTAATGATCTGGAGGGGAGAATCCTGAGTGTTGAGCAAGATATCACCTCAGCGGAGGCAAGAATTAAATCCTTAGAAAACTGGCTGAGGAGTGTGGTGGATGTTCTGGAGGGTGTGCAGAACCGAGGGTCAGATAAAGAACATCAGGGTCATTGGGCTGGATAGAATGAAAATGTTGGTGCACAGCTACGTTTGAACCTGAACTGAATGCCAAGATCGAGAGGGTGACCCATAATTGTACCCCATTCCAGGAACACCAGAAGACCCAGATCACAATTTCCCTCAAGGCCCCAGCAATTTCCTCCCTTGCCTCTTTGAGTATTCTGGGGTACATCCCATGAGGCCCTGGGGACTTGTCTACCTTAATGTTTTTCGAGACTCTAATACCTCCTCCTTTGTGATCTCCACATGACTCAAACTATATAGAATCCCTTCCCCAGACTTATCATCCACCAAGTCCTTCTCTTTGATGAATACTCATGCAAAGTACTCATTTAATACCTCGCCCATTTCCTTTGGCTCCACAAACAGATTCCCTCCCCTGTCTTTGAGTGGGTTAACCCTCTCCCTGGCTACCCTCTAGCTCTTTATAAATGTATAACAGGTCTTGGGATTTTCCTTAATCCCGCTGGCCAATGGCTTTTCGTGATCCCTTTTAGCCCTCCTGAGTCCTTGCTGAAGTTTATTTCTACTTTTCTTCTATTCCACACTTGTTTCATATGTTCCCATCCTCCTACCCTTGCTTCTTTTTTCCTTTTGACTAGGCTCACGAAACTTGTCATACCTATCCTTCATCTTGACAGGGACCTGCCAGTTCTGAATTCCTGTCAACTGACACTTGAAAGCCTCCCACATGCCAGGTGTTGATTTGCCCTCAAACATCTGCCCCCAATCTATATTCTACAGTTCCTGCCTAATATTGCTGTAATTAGCCTTCCTCCAGTTTAGCACCTTCACCTGAGGACTGCACTTATGTTTATCCATCAGTTCCTTAATGCTTACTGAATTGTGGTCACTATTCCCGAACTGCTCCCCTACTGAAACATCGAACACTCATTCCCCAGTACCAGGTCCATTACGGCCCCTTCCCTAGTTGGACTATCTTTCATACTCTTTGAAGGTGCATTCAAGCGAGAAAGAAAAGGTTAATGAACAATCCAACAAGCAGCTGTCTCTGCAGAAATGAAACTGTCAATCACTGACTAATGCAATGTATGGGTGTGTGAAATTGATTGGAAGATTTGCTTTTCAAAGACTGTCCAGGCATTCAAACCCACAGAAGTATATTGGGCTTTCTAGTAATCCTCTGACACTTTTCATAGCTGCTGCTTTGAACATTTCCGTCTGAGGCAGCAGTTTATAGGTGACTGTAGGTGAAAATTAAGTGTTTTCTCAACTTATTGCTCTTCAAAAGCAGGGGTCCCTGATGGGAGTCTCGAATGGGGCGTTTCTTTGGGAGGGGGGGGTCTAATGGTGCGTCTCTGTTATGGGACGGAGGGTCTCTGTTGGAGGTCTGACGCAGGGTCTGATGAAGTGGTCTCTGTTGGGAGTTTCATGGTTGATGGGTTCTATGTTGGGGGTCGTTGTTGGGGATCTGATGAGGGCCTGAATGTTTTGATCGGGCGTTGGGTCACCCTCTTACAAGTGTGCTGTGTGTGTGGGGGGGATCCATAATTCCCGTTGTGGTGATGGCGGTGGTGGTGGTGGGGGTGGGGGGGTGGGGGGGGGGTCCAACATACATAAGGGGGGGCAGGATTTGCATTGCGAGGTTGAGGGGGCCACCCAACGCAACTCGCTCAAAATGGTGGCCCGACGCTGGGAATCCTGCCATGCACAAATTTGCATGGAAAAGGGATCATGGGCTGGATTCTCCGATTCTGGGGCTATGTCCACATGCCAGCATGGGAATGTTGGTGTTTTACGCCAGAAAGAAATGGCGTAAATGGGCCACCTGTTTTGCTGGGGGCTAGACTCACGAAATAGTCCCCCCCTGCGGTCGACTCCTGCGCCCCAGCCCACACCCCTACAGTGCCCCCAGCCCCAAATAATGTCCACCCGTGCCCGCGGATCAGCCCTCCCCCGACTGCGGCGGCGCTGGACTGAGTCCGCAGCCGTCACGCCGAGTTCCTGACGGGTGAGACCACGAGGGACCCACGCCGTCGAGAACTCGGCCGGTCGTGGGCGGAGCACCGGGGGACGGGCCTCAGGCAATGACCTCAGGCTGTCGATACGTGGCACAGCGTACTCTGCGGGTACACCACTTTGGAGGGTCACCCGCCCCGGATTTGGTCGGAATCGGATATTCTCCGGCCGATCGGCGAACGCGATTTTGGCGTAGGCGACCAGGGAATCCCGCCCCACATCTGGGAACCGCTCCCAGTGCCAATGGAGACCAGAGGCAATTGTAGTCCCGTGGGAGACTCTCCTGAATGGAGAATCCGGCCTCAGAGGTTGTAGTTGACAGAAAACTCAGGAATGCAACACAGAGCGAGAAGGAGAGTAATGCATTGGTTATGGCAAAGCCACGTTCATTGGTAATGTTCAAAGCAGATGCCAAAAGATGAGGAGAATGCATATTATTGACAGAACGGGCGACTGTGATCTGGAATGCAGTACTTGAACTGCTGGTGGTAACAGAGTTCATAAGAACCATTTAACCCCATCAATGCCAAAGAGGCCATTTGGCCCATCGAATCTGCACCGGCCCTCTGAAGGAGCAGCTTACCTAGGCCCAAACCCCTACCCTATCCTGTAACCCCAGTAAACCTGCACAGTCAGGGTCAATTTTAGTATGGCAAATCCACCTAACCTGCACATCTGGGACTGTGCGTAGAAACTGAACCGCCCAGAGGAAATCCACGCAGACAGGGGGAGAATTTGCAAACTCCACATGGTCACTCAAGGCTGGATTTGAACCGGTCCTTGGCACTGTGAGGCAGCACTGACTGTTCCACCATGCCGCGCTTAGAAAACAAAACTTGCTAAAAGGAGATTGGATGTGTAATGATATGTATAGTACAAGTGTAGTACGGGGTTAACAAGAGAGACTACAAGTCACTCAACACTAGATGGCGTTACCAAGTGATCATATGTTAGGCTGTGTCAATCAGCAGTGCCGGCTCTGACCATAAGAGGCAACACTGAGCAGGTTAGCATGCCCTGCACATACACCTGGCGTCCAGCGTTCCATACGTCTGTGTTTTTGGACCAAATTCATTTGCAGGTGAGCTTCCTTCACTTTTGAGTCAGGCGAGAGGATTGTAGACATGGATCTTTCATTACAAGAAAGAGATTGCCAAAGACACATATTCTCACACCAGAATCTACTGCAGAGAACTGCCTGGAGAGTCCATGGCAGGACGGTGTCATGGGAGTGTCACTTTAAGAAATGTTTGTCTGCTCCAGTGGCTGCAGTGAGGTCAGAGTGTGGGTGGAGCTGAGCTCTGGCTCTGCTTTTTAGTTTCGCTTTGAGGAAAAGCTTGGATGTGTCTGTTTTGTTTAGTTTTGTTTTAGTGTTGGAGCTGCAGCCAGTCAAAGAAGGTGTAATTTTGATCTCTGCCATCTAAAGACTTCCTGTAGATAATTTGGTGAATTCAGAGTGATAACTGCTCTCAGTAGAGAATTTAAATCTGGGGCGTCATTCTCCGACCCCCCAGCGGGTCGGAGAATGGCCGTTGGCCGCCGTGAATCCCGCCCCCGCCGGTTGCCGAAGTCTCCGAAGGGAGAAAAGTAGGCGGGGCGTTAATGGCGCCGCTGCCGCGGAGAATGTCACGGGTCTGCGCAAGGCAGCCGATTTTGGGCCTGCCGATATTCTCCCTTCCGGATGGGCCGGAGTCCCGTCGACGTGATGACCGGTCACGTCGACGTAAATCAAACCTCCTTTTCATCGGCGTGAACCTGTGCTCGAGGTTCACGCCGACCAGCGTGGAGGTGAGTGACGGCCTGGGGGGGTTGGCCGCTGGGCAGGCGATTGCGTGGCCGCAGGCTGAATGTGTGGGGAGAGGTGTGTCTCGGGTTGTGTGTGCGTGTGTGCGGCGGGGGGGGGGGGGGGCAGTGGTTAGAGTGGGCTGGGCTCCGGGGGAGTGCCGGGTGGAGGGTCCGTGCCGGGGAGGAGGATGGGAGGTCCGTGTCGGGGAGGGGGATGGGGGGTCCGTGCCGGGGAGGGGGATGGGGCGGTCCGTGCCGGGGAGGGGGATGGGGGGTCCGTGCTGTGGAGGAGGATGGGTGGGGGGTCCGTGCCGGGGAGGGGGATGGGGGGTCCGTGCCGGGGAGGGGGATGGGGGGGGGTCCGTGCCGGGGAGGGGGATGGGGGGGGTCCGTGCCGGGGAGGAGGATGGGAGGTCCGTGCCGGGGAGGGGGATGGGGGGTCCGTGCTGGGGAGGTCCATGCCGGGGAGGGGGATGGGGAGGTCCGTGCCAGGGAGGAGGATGGGGGATCCGTGCCGGGGAGGAGAATGGGGGGTCCGTGCCGGGGAGGAGGATGGGGGGGGTCCGTGCCGGGGAGGGGGATGGGGGGGTCCGTGCTGGGGAGGAAGATGGGAGGTCCGTGCCGTGGAGGGGGATGGGGGGTCCGTGCCGGGGAGGGGGATGGGAGGTCCGTGTCGGGGAGGGGGATGGGGGGTCCGTGCCGGGGAGGGGGATGGGGCGGTCCGTGCCGGGGAGGGGGATGGGGGGTCCGTGCTGTGGAGGAGGATGGGTGGGGGGTCCGTGCCGGGGAGGGGGATGGGGGGTCCGTGCCGGGGAGGGGGATGGGGGGGGGTCCGTGCCGGGGAGGGGGATGGGGGGGGTCCGTGCCGGGGAGGAGGATGGGAGGTCCGTGCCGGGGAGGGGGATGGGGGGTCCGTGCTGGGGAGGTCCATGCCGGGGAGGGGGATGGGGAGGTCCGTGCCAGGGAGGAGGATGGGGGATCCGTGCCGGGGAGGAGAATGGGGGGTCCGTGCCGGGGAGGAGGATGGGGGGGGTCCGTGCCGGGGAGGGGGATGGGGGGGTCCGTGCTGGGGAGGAAGATGGGAGGTCCGTGCCGTGGAGGGGGATGGGGGGTCCGTGCCGGGGAGGGGGATCGGGGGGGGTCCGTGCCGGGGTGGGGGATGTGGGGGTCCGTGCCGGGGAGGAGGATGGGGGCTCCGTGCCGGGGAGGAGGATGGTGGGGGGTCCGTGCCGGGGAAGAGGATGGGGTGTCCGTGCCGGGGAGGAGGATAGGAGGATCGTGCCGGGGAGGGGGATGGGGGGGTCCGTGCCGGGGAGGAGGATGGGGGGTCCGTGCCGCAGAGGGGGCTGGGGGGTCCGTGCCGGGGAGGAGGATGGGAGATCCGTGCCGGGGTGGGGGATGGGGGGGGTCCGTGCCGGGGAGGGGGATGGGGGGTCCGTGCCGGGGAGGAGGATGGGAGGTCCGTGCCGGGGAGGGGGATGGGGGGTCCGTGCTGGGGAGGGGGATGGGGGGGTCCATGCCGGGGAGGGGGATGGGGGGGTCCGTGCCAGGGAGGAGGATGGCCCCCAGGCCTCTACATGGGTGGGGGATGCGAACGGACTGGCCATCCGACGCCCCCCGACATCTGGCGCTGCCAGTCCTGGAGGCCCGTGCTGGTATCGACAGGGGTCTGCAGGTTTGCAGCCATGGAGCCCAGGGGGTTGGCAAACCCTGTCTGTGACTGTGCAACGCTGGCTCGCATATGGCCACTGGCGCCGATGCCCTCAGCAATGGCCTGTTGACACTGGGCCATGGCCTGCATCGACTGGGCCATGGCCTGCAGAGACTGGGTTATGGCCTGCTGAGACTGGGCTATGGCGTTGAGCACCTCTGACATCTGGCGCTGGCACTGGCTCATGGCCTCCTGTGAGAGGGCAGCCATGTCCTGGGCCACAGACGCCGCCTGCACGGAAAGCCCCAGGCCTCGCAAACCGTTCCCCATGTCTGACACCATCGCACCCATTGCCTCCACCGCGGACGCCACCCGTGCGGTGTCGGCCTGGGTGGCATGCATGACCGGCACCACTCCCAGCTCCTGGACGCGGGTGGACTCCTCCACCTGCGACTGCAGCCGCCGCAAGCCACCCGTCACCCTCTTCGCTCGTCTCCGGGTCGGTGGTTGCATCGGATCTATGTGTGGGTGTGGTAACTCCAGGAACCCGGGATCCATCTGGGCGGCAGATGTTCGCTTGGGCTGGGCTGCCCTCCGACCGCCCGGCCCCTCTGCTGCTCCTACCTCCACCTGCTGTACCGGGACGGCTGTGTTGTGCGCACCAGTGAGTGTACCAGACCCCTCATCACTAAAGTGCCCAACCGAGGTGAGTGTTTCTGCGACGGTGGAGGGTGTTGGTGACAGCAGTGGCGTTGTGTCGTGCTCTTCGTCCCACTCTGAGTCCATGGCACTTTGGGGTGGGGGTTCGTCTCCACCCATCCACTCTGAGTCACTGTCCGGTATTTCGTCTTCCTGGGTAGTGCTGTCCCGGGTAGGGGTGTCCCGGGTAGGGGTATCCTGGGTAGTGGTGACCTGGGTAGTGGTGTCCTGGGTAGTGGTGTCCTGGCTCGGCTGTGACGGGGGCCTGTGGCTGCCCCTCTCGTCGCTGGGTGGCACACGCCTGCGTCGTCGCACCCGCGCGTGACGGGGGCGTCATCTCCCTGTTGCTCCAGGTCTCTCCGTCTCCCGTGGTCTCCAAGGGACATCCTGCGGGCGTCGCATGCCGGAGGGTCCGGGTCTCTCCGTCTCCCGTGCCCTCCGAGGGGCATCCTGCGGGCGGTCTGCATTTGCGGGGATGGGTGCCGCGACGTTTGCTCCTGTGGTACACAATGAAGCATGCATGGTTAGACACGCAGGCAGTGATCAGGTGATATGGGGGAGGGGGATATAGGGGAGGGGGGATATGGGGACGGGCTGTCGGTGGCTCACTCGCTAGTACGCCCCCGACCTCTGCATCAGCAACCTCCTGGTCCTCAGGTCCGCCAGCCAGTTCTAGGGCCCTTTCCTCGTGTTCGGTCAGTGGCCTCTCATCAGCGGGGATATGGGGGAGGGGGGATATGGGGGATATGGGGAAGGTTGGATATGGGGGATATGGGGAGGGGGGATATGGGGGATATGGGGGAGGGGGGATATGGGCTATATGGGGGAGGGGGATATGGGGAGGGGGGATATGGGGGAGGGGGGATATGGGGGAGGGGGGATATGGGGGAGGCTCACCCTGCCTGCTCTGACGAGGTCGTTCACCTTCTGGTGGCACTGGGTGCCTGTCCGTGGTGTCAGGGCCGCAGCGGTGACGGCCTCTGCCACCTCCCTCCACAGACGCCGGCTGTGGCGTGGGGCAACTCTGCGGCCGTGCCCGGGACACAGGACCTCCCTCCTCTGCTCCACTGCGTCCAGGAGCGCCTCCACATCCTGTGACTGGAACCTCGGGGCATGTATGACGCTGCACGGCGTGAACCACGTGAGCAAGCGCGGATCCGGTCACGTCGCTGCTAGCCCATTTCGGGCCGGAGACTTCGCGACGATTTTTCCGGCGCGACGCAAGTCAGATTTGCGCCGTTTTTTGCACCGATCGGCGGACTTTCCGCCGATAACGGAGAATTTCACCCCTGATTCGTGGCCTCATTTGTGAAGACAGAACCAAAGTATGTATTCAATTGCTCAGCCATTTCTTTGTCCCTTATTATGCAGTCCCCTGTTTCTGTCTGTAGGGGGGCTACATTTCTCTTTACCAATCTGTTTCTCTTCACAGATCTGTAGAAACTCTTAGTGTCAGTC
Organism: Scyliorhinus torazame; assembly: GCF_047496885.1. NCBI lineage: Eukaryota > Metazoa > Chordata > Chondrichthyes > Carcharhiniformes > Scyliorhinidae > Scyliorhinus > Scyliorhinus torazame. Next base: position 25,313,532 of record NC_092737.1, on the reverse strand, counting down.
TTTATGTTCCCTGCAAGCTTCCTTTAGTACTGTACTTTCCCCTACTTAATCAATCCCTTCGACCTTCTTTGCTGAATTCTAAACTGCTCCCAATCCTCAGACGTATTACTTTTCTTGGCCAATCTATATGCGTCTTCCTGGTTTCGGATACTATTTCTAATCTCCTTGGGAAGCCATGGATTGGCCCTCTTACCCCCTTTGCTTTTGTGCCAGACAGGAATGAACAGTTGCTGTAATTCCTGCATGCGTTGGTTGAATGTTTGCCATTGTCTATTCACTGTTATCCCTTTAAGTAACTCTCCCCAATCTATCAAGGCCAACTCATGCCTCATATCCTCATAGTTCCCTTTATTAAGATTAAGCACCCGAATCAACTACTTCACTCTCCATCTTGATAAAATATTCTACCACGTTATGGTCGCTCATCCCCAAGGGGTCTCATACAGCCAGATTGGCAACGATTCCCTTCTCATTACACAGTACCCAGTCTAAGATGGCCTGCTCTCTAGTTGGTTCCTCCACATATTGGTCAAGAAAACTAATTTGTATACACACCAGGAATTCCTTCTCTACGGAATTGTGGGTAATGTGATTTGCCCAATCTATGTGAAGATTAAAATCACAGATAATCCCTTATTGCACGCATCTCTAATTTCTTGTTTGATGCCATTCCCAACCTCACCACTGCAGTTAGGGGGTCTGTATATGACACTCACTAATGTTGTTTGTCCCTTGATATTTCTCAACTCTACCCATACAGATTCCACATTGGCAGAGCTAATATCCTTTCTCACTATCTTGTTAATTTAATCTTTAACCAGCAGTGCCACCCCACCACCTATTCTTTTATGCCTGTCCTTCCTAAATACTGAGAACCCTGGGACATTCAGTTCCCATCCCTGGTCACCCTGCAGCCATGTCTCCGTAATCCCAATTATATCATACCCATTTATATATGTCAGCTCGATTAGTTCATCCACTTGATTGCAAATGCTCCGTGCATTAAGGCACAGAGCCTTTAAGTTTGCCTTTTTCACAATGCTTGTCTTGCTCCCCATATTTTTTTCTGCTGCCATGTTTGGATTTTGCCCTTCGTTTCTCCACCGGTCACTTTTCTTATTCACCTTTTTGCTTTTTTCCTTGCTCCCTCTTACTCTGACTCCTTGCATAGGTTCCACCTCCCTGGTATATTAGTTTAAACCCTCTCCAACCGCTCCAGCAAATTAGCCCCCCCTAGGACACCAGTTCCAGTCCTGCCCAGGTGTAACCCATCCAGTTTGTACAGGTCCCACCTCCCCCAGAACTGGCCCCAATGCCCCAGGAATCTGAAACCCTCCCCCTGACATCATCTCTTCAGCTACGTGGTCATCCTATATATCCCGTCATTTCTACTCTGACTAGCACGTGGCACCGGTAGTAATCCTCAGATCACTATCTTTGACGTCCGATTTCTTAACTTCCTTCCTAGCTCCCTGTATTGTGCTTTTAGGACCTCATCCCTTTTTTTTTATACCAATGTCGTTTGTACCAATGTGTACCACGATCACAGGCTGTTCACCTCCCCCTCCGCAATGTCCTGCACCCGCTCCGAGACATCCTTGACCTGGCACCAGGGAGGCAAAATAACACAGAAACAAGAATTGAATCCCCTATAACTATTGCACTGCCACACTTATTACCCCTCCACTCTGCAGCACAACCACCCCTGGTGCCACGAGTTTGGCTGTTGCTGTTTCCGCCTGAGAGGCCATTCTCCTCAGCAGTTTCTGTTCTGCAGGGGAAGGGCCGCAGGGGATTCCTTCTCGACCTGCCTCACTCTCTTGCTCTGTCTGGTGGTCACCCATTCCCTTCCTGCCTGCGGAGTCTGAGACTGCTGTGTGACCACCTCTCTATACGTGCTATCCACGATACTCTCCGACTCGCGGATACTCCTCTGCTGTTAGACGTTTTAGTTGCTGTGAAATGAAGAGTCTAAATTTCTTGTTCCTTTTCACCTAAACACCATTTATTTCACTTCCATAGCCTCTGCACAAAACTCTTAACAACACACCGCCTGACAGAGGCCACCTGACGCCCCTTTACATATCAGTGTCACTTCCGGGTGCGGCGATGACCAGCTGAGTCGCACGTTTCGGCAGCTCCCGGTGGAACGGACTTTTGGGCTCTTGATAGGAGCCCCAACGGCAATTTTAACGGCTAAAAACACCGTGCGGTAAACCAGAAGGGTGTTCCCCCTGGACACGGATGGAAAAAGGAGAGGAAAGTGGCCGGATTGCAGCGGATCCTTTGGAACAACGGCAAGGAAGGCAAGCAGAAACCAAGATGGCGTCGGAAGGTGGCAGTTTCATATGGGGCCCTGAACAACAAGAGTTCTTGAAACGCTGCATGGAGGAGATAAAAAAGGAAATGAAGAAAGAGTTGTTGGCCCCGATATTACAGGCGATTGAAGGGCTGAAAGAGGAACAAAAGACCCAGGAGCAGGAGCTTCGGGTCGTGAAGGCGAAAGCAGCAGAGAATGAGAACGATATACAGGGCCTGGTGGTGAAGTCGGAGATACAGGAGGCACACCAGAAACGATCTGTGGAGAGGTTGGAGGCACTGGAAAACAACGCAAGGAGGAACAACTTGAGGATTCTTGGCCTTCCTGAAGGTGTGGAGGGGGCGGACGTCGGGGCATATGTGAGCACGATGCTGCACTCGTTAATGGGAGCGGAGGCCCCGACGGGTCCGTTGGAGGTGGAGGGAGCATACCGAGTTATGGTGCGAGGATCGAGAGCAGGAGAAACTCCCAGAACCATAGTGGTGAGATTCCTCCGTTTTAAGGATAGAGAAATGGTCCTTAGATGGGCGAAGAAAACTCGGTGTAGTAAATGGGAGAACGTGGTGATCCGCGTTTATCAAGATTGGAGTGCGGAGGTGGCGAGAAGGAGGGCGAGCTTTAAAGGAGCGGTACTTCACAAAAAGAAGATAAAATTTGGAATGCTGCAACCGGCAAGACTGTGGGTCACATATCAAGGGAGGTACCACTACTTTGAAACGGCGGATGAAGCGTGGACTTTTATTGTAGAAGAAAAATTGGAATGATTGGATTATGAAAATGAACGTTTGGACAAAGTGGTGGGGCGAATGGGGGGGGGCGAAGAGGGGTTTTATGTTTTAATCCTGCGGTATGGTAACTTTTCTTTCTCCCACAGGTGGTGATGGGGGGAGGTGGAGAGGGAGAGGAGATGGGGCGTTGGCCATGGGAGGCAGGGCCGAGGGAGAGGCGCGGGCTTGGTTCCCGCGCTATGATAATTATGGCGGGAATAGAGAAGCAGGAAGGAGGGGGCGTCGCACGGTGCGAGCCGTGATCACGGGGGGAAGCCGAGGTCAGCCAGAGTTTGCTGACTTCTGGGAGCAACATGGGGGGAGTAATTACGCTAGCGGGGGGTCTAGCAGGGGGGGGGGGGGGAGGGGGGAATTACTGGGTTGCTGCTGCTGGGGAAAGGGGGGAGTGGGTACGGGAAAGGATGGGCGGGGGGGCACCGTCTGGGAGAGATACAGCTGCGTGGGAACTGGGTGAGAAGCTGGAAAAAGATGATGGCTAACCGGCAAGAGGGGGGGGTGGGAAGCCCCCCAACTCGGCTGATCACGTGGAACGTGAGGGGGCTTAACGGGCCGATAAAGAGGGCACGAGTACTCGCACGCCTTAAGAAACTTAAAGCAGATGTGGTTATGCTACAGGAAACGCACCTGAAACTGATAGACCAGGTTAGGTTGCGCAAAGGATGGGTGGGGCAGGTGTTCCATTCGGGGCTGGATGCGAAAAACAGGGGGGTGGCTATATTAGTGGGGAAGCGGGTAATGTTCGAGGCGAAGACTATAGTGGCGGATAACGGGGGCAGATACGTGATGGTGAGTGGCAAATTACAGGGAGAGATGGTGGTTTTGGTAAACGTGTATGCCCCGAACTGGGACGATGCCAACTTTATGAGGCGAATGCTAGGACGCATCCCAGACCTAGAGACCGGAAAGCTGATAATGGGGGGAGACTTTAACACGGTGTTGGAACCAAGGCTGGATAGGTCGAAGTCCAGGACTGGTAGGAGGCCGGCAGCAGCCAAGGTGCTTAAGGATTTTATGGAGCAGATGGGAGGGGTGGACCCGTGGAGATTCAGTAGACCTAGGAGTAAGGAGTTCTCGTTTTTCTCCTATGTCCATAAAGTCTATTCACGCATAGACTTTTTTGTGTTGGGTAGGGCATTGATCCCGAGGGTGAGGGGAACGGAATATACGGCTATAGCCATTTCGGATCATGCCCCACACTGGGTAGACTTGGAGATAGGGGAGGAAACAAGAGGGCGCCCACCCTGGAGAATGGACATGGGACTAATGGCGGATGAGGGGGTGTGCCTAAGGGTGAGGGGATGCATTGAAAAGTACTTGGAACTCAATGACAATGGGGAGGTTCAGGTGGGAGTGGTCTGGGAGGCGTTGAAGGCGGTGGTTAGGGGGGAGCTGATATCAATAAGGACACATAAAGGGAAGCAGGAGAGTAAGGAACGGGAGCGGTTGCTGCAAGAACTTTTGAGGGTGGATAGACAATATGCGGAAGCACCGGAGGAGGGACTGTACAGGGAAAGGCAAAGGCTGCATGTGGAATTTGACTTGCTGACTACAGGCACTGCAGAGGCACAATGGAGGAAGGCGCAGGGTGTACAGTATGAATATGGAGAGAAGGCGAGCAGATTGCTGGCACACCAATTGAGGAAAAGGGGAGCAGCGAGGGAAATAGGGGGGGTGAGGGACGAGGAAGGAGAGACGGAGCGGGGAGCGGAGAGAGTGAACGAAGTGTTCAAGACATTTTATAAAAAATTGTATGAAGCTCAACCCCCGGATGGGAGGGAGAGAATGATGGATTTTTTGGATCGGCTGGAAATTCCCAAGGTGGAAGAGCAGGAAAGGGTGGGACTGGGAGCACAGATCACGGTAGAAGAAGTGGTGAAAGGAATTAGGAACATGCAGACGGGAAAGGCCCCGGGACCGGACGGATTCCCAGTTGAATTTTACAGAAAATATTTGGACTTGCTCGCCCCGCTACTGACGAGGACCTTTAACGAGGCAAAGGAAAGGGGACAACTGCCCCCGACTATGTCAGAAGCAACGATATCGCTTCTCTTAAAGAAGGAAAAGGATCCGCTACAATGCGGGTCTTACAGACCAATTTCCCTCCTCAATGTGGATGCCAAGGTCCTGGCCAAGGTAATGGCAATGAGAATAGAGGAATGTGTCCCGGGGGTGGTTCATGAGGACCAAACTGGGTTTGTGAAGGGGAGACAGCTGAACACGAATATACGGAGGCTGTTAGGGGTAATGATGATGGCCCCACCAGAGGGTGAAACGGAGATAGTAGTGGCGATGGATGCCGAGAAAGCATTTGATAGAGTGGAATGGGATTATCTGTGGGAGGTGTTGAGGAGATTTGGGTTTGGAGAGGGGTATGTTAGATGGGTGCAGCTGTTGTATAGGGCCCCAGTGGCGAGTGTGGTCACGAATGGACGGGGATCGGCATATTTTCGGCTCCATAGAGGGACAAGGCAGGGATGTCCTCTGTCCCCATTACTGTTTGCACTGGCGATTGAGCCCCTGGCGATAGCGCTGAGGGGCTCCGAGAGATGGAGGGGAATACTTAGGGGAGGAGAAGAACACCGGGTATCTTTATATGCGGATGATCTGCTACTATATGTGGCGGATCCAGCGGAGGGGATGCCAGAAATAATGCGGATACTTGGGGAGTTTGGGGATTTTTCAGGGTATAAATTGAACATGGGGAAGAGTGAGCTGTTTGTGGTGCATCCAGGGGAGCAGAGTAGAGAAATAGAAGACCTACCGTTGAGGAAGGTAATAAGAGACTTTCGTTACCTGGGGATCCAGATAGCTAAGAATTGGGGCACATTGCACAGGCTAAATTTGACGCGGTTGGTGGAACAGATGGAGGAAGATTTCAAGAGATGGGATATGGTAGCATTGTCAATGGCAGGGAGGGTGCAGGCGGTTAAGATGGTGGTCCTCCCGAGATTCCTCTTTGTGTTTCGGTGCCTCCCGGTGGTGATCACGAAGGCTTTTTTCAAAAGGATAGAAAAGAGTATCATGGGTTTTGTTTGGGCCGGGAAGACTCCGAGAGTGAGGAAGGGATTCTTACAGCGTAGTAGGGATAGGGGGGGGCTGGCACTACCGAGCCTAAGTGAGTATTATTGGGCCGCTAATATTTCAATGGTGAGTAAGTGGATGGGAGAGGAGGAAGGAGCGGCGTGGAAGAGATTAGAGAGGGCGTCCTGTAGGGGGACCAGCCTGCAGGCTATGGTGACAGCCCCATTGCCGTTCTCACCAAGGAACTATACCACGAGTCCGGTGGTGGTAGCTACACTGAAGATTTGGGGACAGTGGAGACGACATAGGGGAAAGACCGGAGCATTGGGGGGGTCCCCGATAAGAAACAACCATAGGTTTGCCCCGGGGGGAATGGATGGGGGATATGGAATGTGGCAAAGAGCAGGTATAACGCAATTGAAAGATCTATTTGTGGATGGGAAGTTCGCGAGTCTGGGAGCGCTGACTGAGAAATATGGGTTGCCCCAAGGGAATGTATTCAGGTACATGCAATTGAGGGCTTTTGCGAGGCAACAGGTGAGGGAATTCCCGCAGCTCCCGACACAAGAGGTGCAGGACAGAGTCATCTCGAAGAAATGGGTGGGGGACGGTAAGGTGTCGGATATATATAGGGAAATGAGGGATGAAGGGGAGACTATGGTGGACGAACTAAAAGGGAAATGGGAAGAAGAGCTAGGGGAGGAGATCGAGGAGGGGCTGTGGGCAGATGCCCTAAACAGGGTAAACTCGTCGTCCTCGTGCGCCAGGCTAAGCCTGATTCAGTTTAAGGTATTACACAGGGCACATATGACTGGAACACGGCTCAGTAAATTTTTCGGGGTGGAGGATAGGTGTGCGAGGTGCTCGAGAAGCCCAGCGAATCATACCCATATGTTTTGGTCATGCCCGGCACTACAGGGGTTTTGGATGGGGGTGACAAAGGTGCTTTCGAAAGTAGTAGGAGTCCGGGTCGAACCAAGCCGGGGGTTGGCTATATTTGGGGTTGCACAAGAGCCGGGAGTGCAGGAGGCGAGAGAGGCTGATGTTTTGGCCTTTGCGTCCCTAGTAGCCCGGCGCAGGATATTGCTAATGTGGAAAGAAGCCAAGCCCCCGGGGGTGGAGACCTGGATAAATGATATGGCGGGGTTCATAAAGTTAGAGCGGATTAAGTTCGTCCTAAGGGGGTCGGCTCAAGGGTTTACCAGGCGGTGGCAACCGTTCGTCGAATATCTTGCGGAAAGATAGATGGGGGAAAAAAGAAGGCAGCAGCAGCAGCCCAGGACTTTGGGGGTGGGGGGGTGGGGGGGGGGGGTGTGGCCTGAGACAAGGCAGTTGCCAATTAGGGCTAGTTTTTATTTTTGTTATTTAATATTTATTTATTTGTTGTTGTTTTCTTTTGTTCTTGTTTAAATAAAAAAGGTCATTATTATCTGTATTGTTATAATGTTGTGTAAAGGATGCACAATGTACTGTGTTGGTTGACCAAAAATTTTCAATCAAATATTATTTAAAAAAAAACATATCAGTGTCAATTAATGGATACTTAACATAAATGAGACAACGAATTGCAATGTCTCTTAACCCATTACTTAACAGTCTCCCCTTCCTTGGAGAAAAAAAAATAATTAGGTGAAAACAAAATTTCAGTCCCTCCCTTTTCTTTTTTTTTGTTTGGACAAGAAAGAAAAAAAAAAACAGTCACAGAAACAAGCGCCCTTCATTAACAATATCCAAAAGTTTCTGTGAACTCGCCCCTCTTTTCGTAAAACAGTCTGACAGTTGATAGCTCCTGTCGACCCATTTAATTTTTGTTATTTCCCCTCTGTCCAACATCTGCTTCAAACTTGCGATGTCTATCCCCAACCTCTTTTCATTGACACTTTTTGTAGAGTGCACAGGGATTTATTATCAATGTGACATCAATAGGTATATTACCCAAATCCCCTAATCCCAAAATTTCTGTCAATATCATACTTATATAAAAAGCCATGTCCACCGCCTCAACAAGGCTTAACGTCTCAACAGCCAAAGTGCTTTTTAACCACTCTCCTTATTTTCTTTGTTTCCCACACAAGTGGGCAACATTTACCATTGTTCCCCAAAAGGAAAATTATAAAACCTCCTGCGCTTGAAACCCCATCCCATAAATTTTCGTAGGACGCATCACTATAAACTATGAGTTTCAAGTGCTTAAGGTCACCTCAAACCGGGAACTTCAAAACACACTCCTGCATTTTTTATTTGGCCAACGCTTTATTTGCTCTTATTATGTCTTCCACTTTGGGATCATTCATTTTTGTACTCAACTCTAAGACATCAAAACTCACTTCCGGTCTAGTCTGTCTACCTAACCAGTTCAGTTGCCCAATTAAACTTCGTAGTTCTTCTTTTTGTATCTTTGAAACTTTGAAACCATTGCGTCTTTTTGTGAAACTCAGCCACGACTAATTGCTATTGGGGTGATGCTTTCCAAATAAGATTGCTGACATAAAGTTGCCCCTAATTTAGTCTGGCCAATTTCCAGTCCAATATATTTAAATGCACCGGAAGCCTGACTTCCAACCCTGAATCCTTTCCTCAAACCAGAGATTACAATAGCTTCAAAATCACAAGTCCCCCCCCCCCACAAAAAATCATCGCCATGCATCATAAAAATGCCAGAAAGATTTCCTTTATAGTGCCAGTAAAACATTGCAGGATCTGCTTTCAACTGGCAACAGCCTAATTTTAACAAAACTGACCTTACCGAAAAATACCAGACTCTAGATGCATCATTTAATCCATATACACATTTGTTCAACTTCCAGAGTACCCCTTCTGTGTTAGCTGCTTCTTTAGGAGGAAGGAGAAAAATGTCTCTCTGGAGCTGATGCCCCTGCAAAAAGGCAGCTTTTATATCTATAGATTTGCATTCCCATGCCTTTGTGGCTAATAGAGCCAAGAAGATTGTTAAAATAACCTTTCCTGCTGTAGGTGAATCTACCCTTAAATCCTGATCTTCTAAGTTTTCTTCAAACCCCCTTGCCACGAGCCTGGCCTTTGCCTTATAAGTTTCATCCGGAAGAACCTTTTCCGTGCAAATCCATCTGTGGGATAGAGCTCTTTGTCCCCTATCCGGTACTTCCGTGTATACCCCAAATTCACTCCAACTATGCAATGCTTGCTGTTTAGCTTCTTTAATAACATTTTCATCTAATTTATTTGAAGCCACCAAAATCTCACGTGCATGTGGGCTTCTACTCCTATTAGTATTCGTAGTCTTACTCATGTTCCGAGATCTTGACAAACTACGTCCCCTCTCCCGCCTGGTATCTCGTTCTGTACTGCTACTGCTTGATCTTTCCCTTCTGCTGTGGGATGTCCTTTCAATAGTTCTCGACATTTTCCTGTGGACCTGTTCACTATCCGATGTACTATCTGAACTGGCACTGCGTTTCTGTGCCCTCCATTTTTGACCTTCCTTTTCCCAATCCATTGTCTTGACTCCTTCCCCTGAATACTGTACATTCAACCAATGTTTATACTTTCCAGTGGCCTTCCCTGCTCTACTAATAACAGTTGCATTCTTCCATTCACTAGACCCTTCAGGCAAGTATGTCACTTTTGTACCAACTTTTGGCAGGTGCCCTTTCGGAAAAATGGCCTGTTTTAATTCACCAGAAGTGTTGTGTTCCTCCACAGAAACCCTGTCTATATCAGTGAATTGGTCCTCATAGTTCTGTAACGCATGCGTTCCAGATGACTCTGGTTCCTCGTCATGTCTGTCTGCTCTGTCTAAATTTGAAAATATGTAATCTGTACCCATTCACAGATTATCATAGAATTTACAGTGCAGAAGGAGGCCATTTGGCCCATCAAGTCTGCACCGGCTCTTGGAAAGAGCACCCGACCCAAGATCAACACCTCCACCCTATCCCCATAATCCAGTAACCCCACCCAACACTAAGGGCAATTTTGGACACTAAGGGCAATTTATCATGGCCAATCCACCTAACCTGCACATCTTTGGGCTGTGGGAAGAAACCGGAGCACCCGGAGGAAACCCACGCACACACAGGGAGGATGTGCAGACTCCACACAGACAGTGACCCAAGCCGGAATTGAACCTGGGACCCTGGAGCTGTGAAGCAATTGTGCTAACCACCATGCTACCGTGCTGCCCGTTAGGGTCCATTCATACTTGATACAACATCCGTGCTAATGAAATGATTCACTCCGGCAATATTGCAAGGGATCACCACTCTTTTCAGTGACTTCAGAGTATTATCATCCCCAAGCCTGAAACTTGTGGAACTTTCAAATTCCTTAACCTTGTTACAGTTTTCAGCATTCAAAGAGTTCAGGTAACACTTTAACCAGTCAATTCCACACACAGTAGATGTGCAGCCACTGTCCAATACAGCACAGTTGAAGGATTTTCAACCAACGCCCTCATTACTGGCGTAAAACTGCTTAACAATAGGACAATGCATTCTTTCTGGTCACTATCTTTTTCCTCTTCTGACTCTTCCGTGTCATGTGTCGCTTCAAACACTCTATCATAACGAGTTAGACAGTTGGAAGCATAATGGTATTGAGAGTCACATCGAAAACATCAATGTATCATGCCCCATGCATTTCTGGGGTTCATCTTCCTATTGTAGGTTCTAACTGGGTTTCTGTCTTCATAATTGCCTTGTCTCGGTCTCCGTCTGTAATCTTGAGCCCTGTTCGTAGCCATACGATTTTGCCATCCTGTTAGTAGTGTATCTTCCATATTCTGCCTTATTGCAGGCTGACCTATTTGGGTCGGAATCGAATGTTTCCCCAGAAACGTTTGTAAAGCTTTTGTCATCTGTTCGAATAAGGCATCCTTATCAGGAAACTGAACTCCTGTCAAAACCAGGAGCCTAGCCATGTTGCTCACTCTCGCACAGTCAAGTAATTTAAAGGCCAACACAGACTGTGGAAATTCCAGATTGTGTTTCTGCAGCCTTTTATATAGTCTGCCAAATTCCATTATATAGTCTTCCATGGAGATATCCTCCATTTTCTGGAACATATCAAAATCCGACCATGCTTCATATGCACTTAACAAGTCAGCTTTCTTAAAAATCTTATCCATATAATGTAATAACGTCTCCAGACCTTCTTCTGAGTCTAAATCTTCCAATTCCAGCTCAGAAAGCACTTTGTTTCGGATTTTACTGCCATATGGTAGAGAAAGAGACAATGCCATACCTTGTTTTCTCTTTCCCAAAGCAGTTACTTTAGTCCACATAACTACTGCACTTCTCCAGTGGTCGTACGATTCCCTTTCAGAAAATAAGGGGGGATAGTCATATCCAGCCATCTTTATCCTGGGTTCAGCCATGTATCTTTTTCATTTCCTTCTCACTCACTCCTTGGTTTGATCAGGAAAAATTGTACCTTTCAAACCTTCACATTTGCACAGCGACCATCCTCTGCTACCATTGTTAGACGTTTTAGTTGCTGTGATATGAAGAGTCTAAAGTTCTTGTTCCTTTTCACCAAACACCACTTATTTCACTTCCACAGCCTCACTTTTGTTGCCCTGGTAACATTCTCGAAAACCTCCTCTGCACTCTATCCAGAGCAATTTCCTCCTTCCTGTAATGTGATGACCAGAACTGCATACAATACTCCAGTTGTAGCCTCACCTGTGCCATATTCAATTCCACCATTATATCATTACATTTCCATTTTACCCCCATGCGAATGAAGGAGAGCATTCCATACGTGTTCTTTACAGCCTTGTCCACTCTGTCAGCAGTGTAACATTATAAATGTTAGTTCCCATTCTTAAAACACATGATGCATCACACCGCAGTTATTTCCATATGACTCAATATTTCCAACCTCAATTAAGGCTATTCTTGAGATATCTTCTGAAATTCTACACATGAAGCTACTACTATTTCACCTGGAATTTGTTTTAGCTTTCCCAATGGTAATATTCAAGCAACTCTTGCTTCAGTTTATAATCATCCGCTTCACAACATACCTGTTTTGCACTGGGAATACTTGAATAATCGCAGAACAATTTTCAGGTTAATTACAGTATGGGACATAGAATCATAGAATTAACAGGCCATTCGGCCCATCGAGTCTGCACCGGCTCTTTGAAAGAGCACCCTACACAAGCCCACACCTCCACCCTATCCTCATAACCCAGTAACCCCACCCAACAGTAAGGGCAATTTTGGACACTAAGGGCAATTTATCACGGCCACCCCAACGAACCTGCACATTTTTGGACTGAGGGAGGAAACCCGAGCACCCAGAGGAACCCCGAGCACCCGGAGGAAACCCACGCACACGCGGGGAGAACGTGCAGACTCCGCACAGACAGTGACCCAAGCCGGGAATCGAACCGGGGACCCTGGAGCTGTGAAGCAATTGTGCTAACCACCATGCTACTAGCGCTTGTAGTTGGAAACATACTTGGAAATGTGACAGGTAATGGGTTGTTGTAGAGAAAGCGGCAACCGTCAGCTTTTTTTTACCCATTACCCTCAGGTTGAGCTCATTAGTAGACTGTGAATTGATAAATACTCCACACCCCACACCCCCAAAAAAAAGAAAACTGACGACTGCAGATTTTTATTGCGTTTTATTCATTTTGCAGGTGTGGGTGTCGCTAGCTAGACCAACATTTGTTGAGAAGGTGGCGCTGAGCTGCGTTCTGGATTTGCTGCAGTCCATGTGGTTCAGCGTCACCTATAGCGCTCTTAGAGAGGGAATCCAGTATTTTGACCCAGTAGGAGTGAAGGAGCAGCGATATATGTCCAAGTCAGAATGGTGAGTGGCTCGGAGGGAACTTCCAGCTGTGGTGTTCCTCGTATCTGCTGTTGTTGTCCTTCCAGCTGACCTGGTCGTGGGGTTGGAAGGTGCTGTCGAAAGTACCGTGGTGAGTTCCTGTAGTGTATCTTGTAGATGGAATACACGGCTGTCACTGTATTTCAGTGATGGAGGGAGTGAATGATTGTGGAATGATTAGCCATCAATCGGGCTGTTTTCTCCTGGATGAAGTCAAGCTTCTTTGTCTTGTTGAAGCAGCTCTCATCCATGGAACTGGAGAATATGCCATCACAGTCTTGTTTCAGCTCATAGATGGTGCACAGAACTTAGTGGGGCCAAGCGCTGAGTTTCACGCAGGGGGCCTGAATTACTTGATTACTAGTTTTAATTTTGTAGAGTGTGCTAACTCAATATTTTTTTAAAATAAATTTAGTGTATCCAATTATTTATTTCCATTTAAGGGGCAATTTAGCGTGGCCAATCCACCTACCCTGCACATCTTTGGGTTGTGGGAGAGAATCCCACGCAAACACATGGAGAAGGTGCAAACTCCACACGGACAGTGAGCCAGAGCCCGGATCGAACCTGGGACCTCAGCGCCATAAGGCAACTGTGCTAACCACTTGCGCCACCATGCTGCCCCGTGCTAACTCAATATCAATCAATTCGTTATTCATTAAATCTATTTTGCATTAAGTTGAAGATTGGTGGTTTCTTGAGAATCACACCATCAGACCATTCTGCATATACAAAGCAAAGAGTAATGGTATATTACCAAAGAGTAGTATAACAATGTTGATCTTGCTGAAAGTTAACTGCATTAAATATTTACCATAAGCATAGGGATAGGAACCGCCATAGTATCCACCTAATGTGAATTATGTAGAATTGTGTTTACATTCGTTGGAGTTATACAATAAAAAGTTACAGTAATATAACAATTACTGTGTGATGTAACTGTAATTAAAATTACGCACACATTTTTGAGTGTTGTTTAGGAACTTAATTCTTTGTTCTTAATTGAATAATGTTCATTTGCACTTCATTTATTAACCAACTATTCTGCAGGTTCTTGAACAGTGCTCTACTATTTGCCAGCAATGGGAAACATTTGCCCTACCTCGGTGCACAATCAAACTTTTAGAAGGTCACGATATATTTGAATACATTATCAACATTTACTATAAAAACCGTACATCGTAGTGTTTTTATTTCCCATACTTTATTATGCTTCTATTCATCAAACCAAAGATACCGTATATTTTTATTGACTTCACTAAATTGCATTTGTCCGGGTCAAAGTTGCTCTGTGGTTAACTGAAAGAAACATTTACCATAGTCATGAGGCTTGTAACCGCCATAGCCTCCATAGCTTCCTGCAAATGTGAATCAAGAAAATGTGTGTTAATGTTTACTGCGGATAGGCAATTGAAAATCCACACCGATATAACCATGGCGCAATGTAACAGAATTTAAATTCTTCACAGGTTTTCGATTGTGTTGGAGAATGTCGCGGCTGAATTCACAGTGATGTTTATATGCACTTAATTTCCACTTATCCATCAATTATGCTGCATATCCTTGAAAGGTCACTGACGATTTAACTTCAAAGTCAGACATCCGCCCTTCCACTTTGCACAATCATCATTTTGTAAGACCAGGATATATTTTAAGAAATTATCAACAATTTCTTGAAGTTCAATCTTCCGATCAATTCATTGGCCAAAGTGGTCCACATATATTTTAGACCATAGAACATTACATAGAACATTACAGTGCAGTACAGGCCCTTTGGCCTTCGATGTTGCGCCGACCTGTGAAACCGCGCTAAAGGCCATTTACACTATTCCCTTATCGTCCATATGTCTATCCAATGACCATTTGAATGCCCTTAGTGTTGGCGAGTCCACTACTGTTGCAGGCAGGGCATTCCACGCCCCTACTACTCTCTGAGTAAAGAACCTACCTCTGACATCTGTCCTATATCTATCTCCCCTCAATTTGAAGCTATGTCCCCTCGTGCTAGACATCACCATCCGAGGAAAAAGGCTCTCACTGTCCACCCTATCCAATCCTGTGATCATCTTGTATGCTTCAATTAAGTCACCTCTTAATCTTCTCTCTAACGAAAACAGCCTCAAGTCCCTCAGTCTTTCCTCATAAGAGCTTCCCTCCATGCCAGGCAACATTCTGGTAAATCTCCTCTGCACCCTTTCCAATGCTTCCACGTCCTTCCTGTAATGCGGCGACGAGAATTGCACGCAATACTCCAAATGAAAAATGAAAAAGAAAATTGCTTATTGTCACAAGTAGGCTTCAAATGAAGTTACTGTGAAAAGCCCCTAGTCACCACATTCCAGCGCCTGTTCGGGAGGCTGCTACGGGAATCGAACCGTGCAGCTGGCCTGCCTTGGTCTGCTTTCAAAGCCAGCAATTTAGCCCTGTGCTAAACAGCCCCTAATAATATTTGCGGCTGCACCAGAGTTTTGTACAGCTGCAACATGACCTCATGGCTTCGAAACTCAATCCCTCTACCAATAAAAGCTAACACATCGTACGCCTTTGAAACAACCCTCTCAACCTGGGTGGCAACTTTCAGGGATCTATGTACATGGACACCGAGATCTCTCTGCTCATCCACACTACCAAGAACCTTACCATTAGCCCAGTACTCTGACTTCCTGTTATTCCTTCCAAAATGAATCACCTCACACTTTTCTGCATTAAACTCCATTTGCCACCTCACAGCCCAGTGCTGCAGCTTATCTATGCCCCTATGTAATTTGTAACATCCTTGCACACTGTCCACAACTCCACCGACTTTAGTGTCATCTGCAAATTTACTCACCCATCCTTCTACGCCCTCCTCAAGGCCATTTATAAAAATGACAAACAGCAGTAGCCCCAAAACAGATCCTGGTGTTCCACCACTAGTAACTGGACTCCAGTCTGAACATTTCCCATCAACCACCACCCTTTGTCTTCTTCCAGCTAGCCAATTTCTGATCCAAACTGCTAAATCACCCTGAATCCCATGCCTCCGTATTTTCTGCAGTAGCCTACCGTGGGAACCATATCAAACGCTTTACTGAAATTCATATACACCACATCAACTGCTTTACCCTCGTCCACCTGTTTGGTCACCTTCTCAAAGAATTCAATAAGGTTTGTGAGGCATGACCTACCCTTCACAAAACCGTGTTGACTATCTCTAATCAAATTATTCCTTTCCAGATGATTATACATCCTATCTCTTATAAACCTTTCCAAGATTTTGCCCACAACAGAAGTAAGGCTCACTGGTCTATAGTTACCGGGGTTGTCTCTACTCCCCTTCTTGAACAAGGGGACAACGTTTGCTATCATCCAGTCTTCTGGCACTATTCCTGTCGACAAAGATGACTTAAAGATCAAAGCGAAAGTCTCAGCAATCTCCTCCCTCGCTTCTGCATCTGATGGACTAGCATCTCTCCTTCATCGTAAGCAAGCAGATTTAGAATCAGCAATTCCCGTTTTCAACATTGTGCATATATAATTAATGGACTGTTTTTTCTTTTTTTTTAATTTTACGTCTGTATAGTATATGAAATGTTTGCAAATGTAGAATTGATCAGCGCAATGTGGTGTCATTGTAAACATTGTGCCTCTCTCAGCTTTGCCAAAGAGCTGTCCATTTATGGTGTCACACATAATTTTGTACCCATAGACATTGCAACCATTCACATTAATTAGATATCCAATTTAGATGTCAATCTTATCTTAAAATTAGTTCCACAACATTTTAAGGAGGCGCATTCAGAAAAAAAATATGCTTCATCAAAACCATATACCTTCTGATCCTCTGAGCAATCATTTAATCCTGCATTTCCACATATTTCAATCATTGGAGACGAAATTACACTTTAAGCTGTGAGGATATTTCTATCTTTCCAACGTAGTTTAAAACAGCATAACAGAATCGAACAACAAAGTTGATGGGTATTCACCGGCATTGCTAATTAATTGACCAGTCATTCTCACCCCAGTCCCTCTATTACATCCAATATATCTTTCTAAAAACTCCATATTCTAACAGGAAATTAGACGTCTTACTGTGCAACCTAAACATTTTTCCCTCTAATGTCTTTCCACCCTATGTATGAATTCCGGCATTTCTTCAGTTTTTAAATAATCTGTATTGTCACAAGTAGGCTTACGTTAACACTGCAATGAAGTTACGGTGAAAAGTCCCTCGTCGCCACATTCCGGCGCCTGTTTGGGTACACAGGTGGACAATTCTGAATTTCCAAATGACCTAAGTGCACGTCTTTCGGGGCTTGTGGGAGGAAACCGGAGCACCCGCAGGAAACCCACGCAGACACAGGGAGAACGTGCAGACACTCATGTAAGACCTAATGAATTCTGTATTGCTATTTATCAAGGCTTAGACGTTTTCCATGCTTTATCAGTCATATTTACATTCAGCCGAAGATCCCGTCTGTTTATTTGGTCGACTTCAACAGTTTGTATTGTATGGGTCAAATATATTTTTTAAAGTTAATATAATGAAGCATTTACCATCAAGCTAGTAACCATGGTATCCCCATAATGTGGAACAAGAAGATTTGTGTTATAATTTACTGTGGATATCCAATTGAAAAACCACATCGATAGAAAAATCCCGGAATGTAATTGAAGCTTAAAGATTTTCACAAATATTCGATTGTTTTGGAAACTGCAGGGACAATGTTGATTACGATTTTCATATCACTTCATTTACTGTTATCCCCCAAATATGCTGCTTGTTCTTGAACAGTCTCTAGCTATTTAATGACATTCGCACCTCCTCTTTTTAGAATCATCATTCGAATGAATTATCAAGTATATTATTGAAGTTCAATCTTGCCTATCAAATGGCTCACCAAAGAAGAATAGGAATCTAGTACATGAGCATCTGTCTATCATATCTGACATACTAAGCCAGCAGATACCGGATCAGTAATTTTTGTTTCAATATTTGCGGAAATTGGATGAATGGAATAAATGTTCCTGGTTATTGCTTTTGCAAGACAGCAAAATGTACGAAATGCGGGCACTTGTGTACTTTGTTGGCGAGAAAGGACACTGTTAGGCAGATTGTGCCTGGCTCCGCATTGTCGAAGAGCTGTGAATCTATGCCTATACACTTGCCACAGACAGGACAATTCTTGCTCATTAATTATATTCGTAATTCTGCTATCCAGTTGACTCTGGAAGCTAGTCCGATCATTGTTTGAAGAAGCACATTCAATATCACTGCCGATGCTGCATAAACACAATGTGTTAGTTGTATTCCTCATCTGGTAACCTAATGAATTGTGTTTCCTCAAACCCCTGACACTGCAAATCACATTTCCCCGGTTAATGTGCAAAGACCGAGCAGAAGTTTCCAACACATAGACAATTCTTTTTAAAAACTAAATTTCAATACCCCATTCATTTTTTTCCAAGGGGCAATTCAGCGTGGCCAATCCGCCTACCCTGCACATCTTTGGGTTGTGGTGGGGGGGGGGGGGGGGACCCACGCAAACACGGCAGAATGTGCAAGCTCCACACGGACAGTGACCCAGAGCCGGGATCGAACGTGGACCTCGGCGCCATGAGGCAGCAATGCCACCCTGTAGCCCCCACATAGTTGATTCTAACCATACAGAAGGGGGCCATTCGAAACGCCTGGTCAGTGCAGCTACTTGAAAGACCAATTATTATTCTGCAACAACTGCAATTTGAATAATTAAAATTGCAAAAACCTTCCTTGGTCTAGGCAGTAGAATCAACTGCCCTTTTCTTTCTCTCGTCCTCTACCGTGTCTCATCCCTGTGAATTTATCGTAGTTTTCCCGTTCAATAAACCTTGCAAGACCTTTACTCTCTTAATAACTGATGGCGCTTTGAGTTGGAAGCAAAACCCCGGGGATGCTGGACAAATTATGCGTAAACATTTAACACAAATTATTTGGTCTCCATGCTTTATCGCGTTTCAACATTCAGCCACTGGTCCAAATTTTTTATAATGGCTGCAAGAATTTCCGTTATGGTTATTAGAAACGTTGAAGAATATTAGATTCACTAAACATTCACCATTACCATTAGGGTAGTGTCCGTAATAGGCTTGATTGGAACCAGCTCCTGTGAAACAAGAAACATTTATTGCAAATAGCAAATTCAAAATCCATATGAATGTAACAATTATACAATGGATTTGGAACTATAAGGTCCTCACAAATCATTTACTGTCTTATACATGTGGGGACTAGATGCAGTGTGATGTTCGTACCCCATTCCCAGTTGCTCATCTATTATACAACATGGTTCAAAGGTTCCTATGTATTTATCAACAAAGATCGGCATCAACATATCTTCGATGCACAATATTATTTATCAATTTTGAGGCCCAGGGTCAATTCGAATTAGTTAACTACATTGTTATGGACGAGGCGTTTTCAGAACCCCAAAATGTATCATGGAGTTCAACCAACCTCTCCCTTTAATGTATTTGTTGCTTTTCCTAGCACACGGCTTTTTCCCTAGGTGTGGGATTACAATTATGGACACGTGGGTTTTTAAACACAAAACACTGTTTATTCCATGAACTCAACTTAACATATTAAATAAACATTGGATCTCTTAACACCCCTTACATCAAAGATAACTCAGTAAATATTGCAATAGTAAATAATTCCTTAAAATGTTCCTTCAAACTTCCAAGAGACTTAACACTTTTAAACAAAATCACATCAGGTTAAAGGCTTCACTATTATAAGTTTAAATCACCCAAATTAACCAGAGATGGTCTTTCATGGCAGACATCCAGCTCAGTGCAAAACACAGACACACACCAGCTTTTTTCAAAACTGCAAAACTAAACTGCAAAATAGCTGACCTGAACTCAGCCCCACCCACTCTCTGACATCACTGTTTTATTAAAGGTACATTGTTTAAACATCCATGTCTTAAAGGTACTCTCACATGTCACCTCCCCCGCAAGAAAAAAAAACCCATCAACTTCAAGATGGTTTCATTTTTCACTTTTGCACCATCCACTAAGAAATGTACACAGTAAATATATCTTTTCGTTTAAAAAAAAAGCAACACACGCAAACAGGTATAATAATATAGTCCATTTTTCTTTGTTCTTCTTCCTCCAACCGAAATCCTTCTCGACAGTCCCTTTGAACAAAGTCTCTGCACGATCCATCCATTCCTCTACTCCTCGGCATTTCTCTTCAGAATCAGATACTTTAGTTCAATCTGACCACAGAGTCCCTTGCAAATCTCCAATACAGGAGCATTGGTGATCACAGCTTTCAGGCAGTCAAATGCCTGTTGAAAGCCCGCTGTCCATTGAAATTATTTAGGTTTCTTTAGCAAATCCATCAAAGAACAACAAAGAACAAAGAAATGTACAGCACAGGAACAGGCCCTTCGGCCCTCCAAGTCCGTGCCGACCATACTGCCCGACTAAACTACAATCTTCTACACTTCCTGGGGCCGTATCCTTCTATTCCCATCCTATTCATATATTTGTCAAGATGCCCCTTAAATGTCCCTATCGTCCCTGCTTCCACTACCTCCTCCTGCGTAAAAAACTTGCCTCGTACATCTACTCTAAACCTTGCCCCTCTCACCTTAAACCTATGCCCCCTAGTAATTGACCCCTCTACCCTGGGGAAAAGCCTCTGACTATCCACTCTGTCTATGCCCCTCATAATTTTGTATACCTCTATCAGGTCGCCCCTCAACCTCCTTCGTTCCAGTGAGAACAAACCGAGTTTATTCAATCGCTCCTCATAGCTTATGCCCTCCATACCAGGCAACATTCTGGTAAATCTCTTCTGCACCCTCTCTAAAGCCTCCACATCCTTCTGGTAGTGTGGCGACCAGAATTGAACACTATACTCCAAGTGTGGCCTAACTAAGGTTCTATACAGCTGCAACATGACTTGCCAATTCTTATACTCAATGCCCCGGCCAATGAAGGCAAGCATGCCGTATGCCTTCTTGACTACCTTCTCCACCTGTGTTGCCCCTTTCAATGACCTGTGGACCTGTACTCCTAGATCTCTTTGACTTTCAATACTCTTGAGGGTTCTACCATTCACTGTATATTCCCTACCTGCATTAGCCCTTCCAAAATGCATTACCTCACATTTGTCCGGATTAAACTCCATCTGCCATCTCTCCGCCCAAGTCTCCAGACAATCTAAATCCTGCTGTATCCTCAGACAGTCCTCATCGCTATCCGCAATTCCACCAACCTTTGTGTCGTCTGCAAACTTACTAATCAGACCAGTTACATTTTCCTCCAAATCATTTATATATACTACAAACAGCAAAGGTCCCAACACTGATCCCTGTGGAACACCACTGGTCACAGCCCTCCAATTAGAAAAGCATCCCTCCATTGCTACCCTCTGCCTTCTATGGCCTAGCCAGTTCTGTATCCACCTTGCCAGTTCACCCCTGATCCCGTGTGACTTCACCTTTTGTACTAGTCTACCATGAGGGACCTTGTCAAAGGCCTTACTGAAGTCCATATAGACAACATCTACTGCCCTACCTGCATCAATCATCTTAGTGACCTCCTCGAAAAACTCTATCAAGTTAGTGAGACACGACCTCCCCTTCACAAAACTGTGCTGCCTCTCACTAATACGTCCATTTGCTTCCAAATGGGAGTAGATCCTGTCTCGAAGAATTCTCTCCAGTAATTTCCCTACCACTGAAGTAAGGCTCACCGGCCTGTAGTTCCCGGGATTATCCTTGCTACCCTTCTTAAACAGAGGAACAACATTGGCTATTCTCCAGTCCTCCGGGACATCCCCTGAAGACAGCGAGGATCCAAAGATTTCTGTCAAGGCCTCAGCAATTTCCTCTCCAGCCTCCTTCAGTATTCTGGGGTAGATCCCATCAGGCCCTGGGGACTTATCTACCTTAATATTTTTTAAGACACCCAACACCTCGTCTTTTTGGATCACAATGTGACCCAGGCTATCTACACCCCCTTCTCCAGACTCAACATCTACCAATTCCTTCTCTTTGGTGAATACTGATGCAAAGTATTCATTTAGTACCTCGCCCATTTCCTCTGGCTCCGCACATAGATTCCCTTGCCTATCCTTCAGTGGGCCAACCCTTTCCCTGGCTACCCTCTTGCTTTTTATGTACGTGTAAAAAGCCTTGGGATTTTCCTTAACCCTATTTGCCAATGACTTTTCATGACCCCTTCTAGCCCTCCTGAATCCTTGCTTAAGTTCCTTCCTACTTTCCTTATATGCCACACAGGCTTCGTCTGTTCCCAGCCTTTTAGCCCTGACAAATGCCTCCTTTTTCTTTTTGACGAGGCCTACAATATCACTCGTCATCCAAGGTTCCCGAAAATTGCGGTATTTATCTTTCTTCCTCACAGGAACATGCCTGTCCTGTATTCCTTTCAACTGACACTTGAAAGCCTCCCACATGTCAGATGTTGATTTGCCCTCAAACATCCGCCTCCAATCTATGTTCTTCAGTTCCCGCCTAATATTGTTATAATTAGCCTTCCCCCAATTTAGCACATTCATCCTTGGACCACTCTTATCCTTGTCCACCAGTACTTTAAAACTTACTGAATTGTGGTCACTGTTACCAAAATGCTCCCCTACTGAAACATCTACCACCTGGCCGGGCTCATTCCCCAATACCAGGTCCAGTACCGCCCCTTCCCTAGTTGGACTGTTTACATATTGTTTTAAGAAGCCCTCCTGGATGCTCCTTACAAACTCCGCCCCGTCTAAGCCCCTGGCACTAAGTGAGTCCCAGTCAATATTGGGGAAGTTGAAGTCTCCCATCACCACAACTCTGTTGTTTTTACTCTTTTCCAAAATCTGTCTACCTATCTGCTCCTCTATCTCCCGCTGGCTGTTGGGAGGCCTGTAGTATACCCCCAACATTGTGACTGCACCCTTCTTATTCCTGATCTCTACCCATATAGCCTCACTGCCCTCTGAGGTGTCCTCTCGCAGTATAGCTGTGATATTCTCCCGAACAAGTAGCGCAACTCCGCCTCCCCTTTTACATCCCCCTCTATCCCGCCTGAAACATCTAAATCCTGGAACGTTTAGCTGCCAATCCTGCCCTTCCCTCAACCAGGTCTCTGTAATGGCAACAACATCATAGTTCCAAGTAGTAATCCAAGCTCTAAGTTCATCTGCCTTACCCGTAATGCTCCTTGCATTAAAACATATGCACTTCAGGCCACCAGACCCGCTGTGTTCAGCAACTTCTCCCCGTCTGCTCTGCCTCAGAGCCACACTGTCCCGATTCCCTAGTTCTCCCTCAATGCTCTCACCTTCTGACCTATTGCTCCCGTGCCCACCCCCCTGCCATACTAGTTTAAACCCTCCCGTGTGACA
Organism: Scyliorhinus torazame; assembly: GCF_047496885.1. Lineage (NCBI taxonomy): Eukaryota > Metazoa > Chordata > Chondrichthyes > Carcharhiniformes > Scyliorhinidae > Scyliorhinus > Scyliorhinus torazame. The sequence goes on along the minus strand of NC_092737.1, from coordinate 25,290,191 downwards.
CTAGCAAACCTCGCGGCCAGGATATTTATGCCTCTCCGGTTTAGATGCAACCCGTCCTTCTTATACAGGTCACACCTGCCCCGGAAGAGCTCCCAGTGGTCCAGATAACGGAAACCCTCCCTCCTGCACCAGCTGTTTAGCCACGTGTTTGTCTGCTCTATCTTCCTATTTCTAGCCTCACTGGCACGTGGCACAGGGAGTAATCCCGAGATTACAACCCTCGAGGTCCTGTCTTTTAACTTTCTGCCTAGCTCCCTGAACTCCTGCTGCAGGACCTCATGCCCCTTCCTGCCTATGTCGTTAGTACCAATATGTACAACGACCTCTGCCTGTTTGCCCTCCCCCTTCAGGATTCCCTCTACCCGTTCGGAGACATCCTGGACCCTGGCACCAGGGAGGCAACATACCATCCTGGAGTCTCTTTCACATCCACAGAAGCGCCTATCTGTGCCCCTGACTATAGAGTCCCCTATTACTATTACTCTTCTGCGCTTTGACCCTCCCTTCTGAACATCAGAGCCAGCCGTGGTGCCACTGCTCTGGCTGCTGCTGTTTTCCCCTGATAGGCTATCCCCCCCGACAGTATCCAAAGGGGTATATCTGTTCGAGAGGGGGACAACCACAGGGGATTCCTGCACTGACTGCCTGCCCTTTCTAGTGGTCACCCATTTCTCTGCCTGCACCTTGGGTGTGACCACATTTACATAACTGCGATCTATGACGCTTTCCGCCACCTGCATGCTCCTAAGTGCATCCAATTGCTGCTCCAACCGAACCATGCGGTCTGTGAGGAGCTGCAGTTGGGTGCACTTTCTGCAGATGAAGCCATCCGGGACGCTGGAAGCCTCCCGGACCTGCCACATCTCACAGTCAGAGCACAGCACCCCTCTAACTGACATTGCGTCAATTAATTAAAATTAAAATTTGTCTTTTTTTTTTTTAATACTTTTTTTTTAAATTGCAAAGTTACTGTCAACTATCTGTTTCCTAGCACTAGATTTCTAATAGAAATGCGATAGCTAACTATAATACTCTCCGATCTCTGGCTTAGATATCCTCTAAATTATAATTAAGTTATTATGTTTAATTAGTTCCCAAATACACAAATTTTTTTTTAAAATTTAGGTTAGAATCCCAACCAGCCACTCAGGTCACAGCTTTTCTGTGATGTCACTTCAGTTTCCCCCCGACACACACAATTTGAAAAAAGGTATAAAATAACAATCACTTACTTACCTTCTTACCTTCTGAGTGTCTGAGATGTTCTCAGGTTCTCTCGCTGACAGAGACTGCTCCTCCACCTCCGATCCTTGACCTGCACAATGCTAATAATATAATAATATAATATGGCACTTACCTTACACCAATGGCTCTTATTATTAGGTTAGAGGAGGAGGGCGGGTGGGAGACACTACACGTGTAGTGTCTTGGGTTTCCTCTCCACCAGAATTTATTGGTTGGGGGGGGGGGGGGGGGGGGAGACTTGCCAGAGGTCGAACTTCCAGTTCCGGCCTTATATAAAAACAAATAAAACAGAAAAGAACAGACACGGGACCAGGCAAGGCTTTTTAAATTCACTACTCACCTCCAAGAAGGCCCCTACGCACCGCTGCCGCCGAAATCCAAAGGGCTGCTCCTGTAAAGGTAAGAGCTTTTAAACTCACTACTCACCTCCCAGAAGGCCCCTGCGCCCCGCTGCCGCCGAAATCCAAAGGGCTGCTCCTGTAAAGGTAAGGTTTTTAAATACACTACTCACCTCCCAGAAGGCCCCTGCGCACCGCTGCCGCCGAAATCCAAAGGGCTGCTCCTGTAAAGGTAAGGTTTTTAAATACACTACTCACCTCCAAGAAGGCCCCTGCGCACCGCTGCCGCCGAAATCCAAAGGGCTGCTCCTGTAAAGGTAAGGTTTTTAAATACACTATCAGTGGAGTAATCACGCCACAAAACATTTGCCCAAATGTTCGATCAAATCCACTCATGCTAAGAAATCACATTATTTCCCACCGTCTTGAGAGTATCGGAAACTCCTCAAGGAAAGTGATTCGGGCTCCTCTAAATTCACTTTCGGCTAGGTTCATCACCAAACCTGCCTCCTGAAGTCGATCGAAGAACTCCATACGATGTTTTAAATGCTCGTTCCATGTCTGGAAGTTAGAAATAAAAGCAAATTGTCCCACTTTCTCAATGCAATCCTTCAAACATCGGATAGGATAAGAGTCCATTCTTGTAGCTGCATTCACCTTTCTATAGTCGACACACAACCGTTGGGTACCGTCTGGTTTTGGTACCATCACTATGGGTGAGCTCCATTGGCTGCAACCCACTTTAATTATGCCATTTTTAAGCATACTCTCAATCTCTTTGTTAACCTGTGCCAATTTTAAAGGGTTAAGTCTATATGGCTGTTGTTTGATAGGAACTGCATTTCCCACATCTACATCATGCATAGCCATTTTAGTACTTCCCAATTTATCTCTACAAACTTGCCCATGTGATATCAATAACTCTTTCAGGTCAGTTCGCTTTTCCTCTGGAAGGTAACTTAACAATTCATCCCAATTTTTAAGAACATCCTCATTTTCCAATTTAATTCGAGGTATGTCAAATTCACATTCATCTGGATTTGGTTAGAGTCTTGTGTTAGAGTCATTAAAACCTCCTTTTTCTCTCCTTCCCTGCCAAAGTACCTTTTAAGCATAGTCACATGACACACTCGGTGAGTCTTCCTTCATTTGAAGCCTACTTGTGACAATTAGCGATTTTCATTTCATTTCATTTCATTTTTGCCATTTCCAATGAGCCAAACTCTATCTCTGGCAACATTAAATGCATAATTACCTCTTCTTTTCGCATTTTGTCAGGTAATGTTAACTGCAATGTTCTTGCCAAATCTAACAGTCTGCTTTTCGTTTCTGTCTGTAAAGTACTACGTGTGACATTCTCCACCCCCCAAACATTCTGAGCCTCTGAAAGAGCCATTTTCACAACACTCTTCCCACTTAAACTAAAATACCACACCAGGAAAGCAACAATCCTTCACTGTCTTTAAGTTCACAAAAGCCAATCCAATTGATAGACTTTTATCCCGGACGAGCCCCCAATTGTTATGGGCGAGGCGTTTTCAGAACCCCAAAATGTATCATGGAGTTCACCCAACCTCTCCCTTTAATGTATTTGTTGCTTTTCCTAGCACACGGCGTTTTCCCTAGGTGTGGGATTACAATTATGGACACGTGGGATTTTAAACACAAAACACTGTTTATTCCACGAACTCAACTTAACATCTTAAATAAACATTGGATCTCTTCACACCCCTTACTTCAAAGATAACTCAGAAAATATTGCAACATTTTAATTCCTTAAAATGTTCCTTCAAACTTCCAAGAGACTTAACACCTTTAAACAAAATCACATCAGGTTAAAGGCTTCACATTATAAGTTTAAATCACCCAAATGATCCAGAGATGGTCTTTCATGGCAGAGATCCTGCTCACTGCAAAAGACAGACACACACCAGCTCTTTTCAAAACTGCAAACTAAACTGCAAAATGGCCAACCTGAGCTCAGCCCCACCCACTCTCTGACATCTCTGTTTTCTTAAAGGTACATTGCTTAAACATCCATGTCTTAAAGGTACTCTCACATGACAACATCTTATTAAAGGTATGTCTTGTCTATCCTTTGGATGTCCAAAGAGTGAACACTGGATGGTAGGGATGTGTTACATTCGCATTTTTCTTGTATTTTTGTTATGATAAGCAAGAGAATTTAGGAAAAGTATTTTCTATTTTTGAAATTAGGAGCTAAATAATAAATGGGCATTCATCCATTTAAAAAGTGACCCCTGATTGATCAGATTGATCTTCTGGACACGGGGAATGTTTGCTGTCGAATATTTTATATGGTTTTTATATCCGGCAGCAAGAGTTAAGAGGCGGTCAAAGAATTAAATTAGGTCTGTTTGAAACCAAAGAGAAAATGCTGGAAAATCTCAGAAGGTGTGGCAGCATCTGTAGGGAGAGAAAAGTGCTGCCGTTTCGAGTCAAGATGACCCTTTGTCAAAGATAAAAGACAGAGAAAGTGGGGAATATTTATACTGTGGAGTGAGAGAATGAAAGATGAGTAATACCCAGAGATACCAACGGAACAGGGTGCTAATAACCACAGAAGCCAAGGGAAAGAGTGCTAATGGCAGTCGCCAGAGAGAACAAAATGTGTGAAAGGCCAAACGGCAGAGAAGCTGACATCAGATGGTGAACTGTGACAGGTGTAGGGGGGAAGGGGGAAGCAAAGGGGAGAAAAGCTAAGGAAAGGGGGATAAGATGGGGGGGGGTGGTTATATATAAATAAAAAGAAAGACAAGAAATAAATAAATGATAAAAGACAGTTAAAATGAAATGGGATGAAAACAAAGGGGTCGAGGTGGGCTCGAGCATTTGAAGTTATGAATTCGATGTTGAGACCGGAAGGCTGTAGCGTTCCTAACCAAAAGGGGAGATGTTGTTCCTCCAGTTTGCATTGAGCTTCACTGGAACATTACAGCAGGCCAAGGGCAGACGTGTGGGCATGGGAGCAGTGTCTTGTGTTAAAATGGCAAGCAACGGGAAGGTCAGAGTCTTGAATGCGTACAGACCAAAGGTGCTCAGAAAAGCGATCACCCAGATATAGAGGAGACCACATTGGGAGCAGCGAAAGCAATAGACCAGATTGGAAGAGGTGCAAGTGAAACGCTGCTTAACCTGGAATGAATGTTTTGGGCCTGGGATGTTAAGCATGGAAGAAGTAAAGGGGCAGGTCTGACACCTTCTGCGATTGCATGGGAAGGTTCCATGGGTGATGGGAGAGATGTCGCATATGGTGGTAGAGTGGACTAGATTATCTCAGAGGGAACGGTCTCTGGGGAATGCTGACAGAGCAAATGGAGGGAAGATGTGTTTGGTGGTGACATCACGCTGGATTTGGCGAAAATGGCGGAGGATTATGCTTTGCATACGAAGGCTGTTTGGGTGAAATGTGAGAATGAGGGGCACTCTATCCTTGTTCTGAGAAAGAGTGGAATGGGCGAGGGTAAGTGGCGCGCGAGATGGACAGCACACTGTTGAGGGCTCTGACAACAACTGTAGGCGGGAAATCACGGTTGAGGAAGAAGGAACACATTTTCGAAGCCCCATTTTGGAAAGTGGCACCTTCGGAACAAATGCGACGGAGGCGAAGGAGCTGAGAGAAAGGGATGGAGTCCTTACAGGGTGTAGGGTGCGAAGAGCTGTAGTTAAGTGGGAGCTTGTGGTGGAAATTAGTAGATAGTCAATTAGAGGTCAGGCTATCTCTTATGTCTGTTTGTGAGACATCGAACACGTACATTTACGAATAATGAATGATCTGAATTGAAATATTTACCATGATCGTGATCGTGCTTGTGTCCTGTGGAACAAATAAATTTGAGTCAATGCATTCCTCAGATAATCCATTGGAAATATGTATTTTCCCGTGTGGTCTTCTTCAGTAATTGGTGAATGTGCTACTTTTCAGAATTGCTGGGTTGACAAACCTATTTGCAAATTAGCTTAAACATATAATTCGTACACGCATGAATACAAATTATTCAACTCTTATGTTTTTTGTGTTTATAACCTAATCCTTCGCTGGTTTCTTTAATCATCAGTGATTATTTTCTTTCTGAGTGAACAATTTTGCTTCACCAGAGTGAATAGTACGGTTCATGAAATTAGATTCATTAAGCATGGAGACGGGGAGTGCAGTGCATATCGACTCGTGTTCTACATATACTTGAGCTCCAAGGTTCAATACAGCGCAAACGTTTACTCCCAAAATTAACACTATATTAAAACAATGGAAACCAGCAGAAATTTATCGAATTAGCAACTTTGAATTCCCTGCCTGGCAGTTTTAACATTGAAGTAAAGAGCAACAAATGGTAATACGATGCAGTGAATACATTCGCATTTACATATTAATGAGACGTCGCTCTTTATTCTTTTCGAAGGAGTATGTGAACATAATGGAAGGAAATATATTATATCAATTAAGGTGTTTACCATATCCATACCCGTAACCTGTGGACCAAACCGAATGGTATTAATATTTTCTGTTCAGTTACAATGAACATAGAATATTACAGCGCACTTCAGGCCCTTCGGCCCTCGATGTTGCGCTGACCTGTGAAACCACTCGAAATGGGAACTCATATCTGCCACAATATTCATTGCAGTAAACAATGCATTGTAGTCTGAATTGGCGCGGACCCTTACAAGCAGAAGGAACATTCCCATTCAAATTGGTCTCATTTGGCATTATTTCTCTTTTTCGCGCGCATATTTGCAGGAGCGTCAAAAGCCAATGACGCCTGGAGCACCATTTGAAATGTTTTATTTACGGTCGAGTGACATAGTATGAGTTCAAACCAAAGAGGCAATTCAGACACTCTGTTACCCGACCTCTGAATGATTTGTGAGCGGATTCAAACGGTGGCACAGTTGAATTGCTCATTATTTACGTCCACTAACGTTTGAATTTATAGACATCTCGTCAGTTAGCCGTACAATACTCAGAAGAATAGGAAATATTAGTCTTAAACTAATATAAAGACGCAATGGCCGTTATTCCTGATGTTTGATATTCTTTTCGCTTATTTGTCTATCTTCCGCTGTTTCACAGATCCCTGGATATCTTTCTCCTCCAAGGTTACTTCCTCTGATATGTTTCAACAACCCAATTTTCGAAACCTTTCAGCTATTACGTTCCATGTCTTAGGAACATAATAGGTAACACGTCCTCCTCATCCTTCCAGATCCTTCAACGTATATTTGATTCATCTTTCTCCTCAATCTTGTATCAATTGCAAACAAATACTTGTTCCATTATTTACCGGACACAACTCCTCAGGGTTGGTTCCCATTAACTGCTCCTCGGCAAAACATGTTCCAGTGGAACAAAATAAACTTGCTTCTCTAATGTCTACTAACCGAAATGTTTAACAGCTGGTATCTTCCACTCTGCACACAATTTTGAACTCCTTCCTGGGGGCTTATTCCCCACATTTTATAGTTCATTGTAGTTTAAAAGGCCGTAGGAAATCGGAACAGGAGCACACCTCTTGGTTCCTTTAGAGTGCTCTGCGATTCTATGAAACAGTTATAGGGCATGCACACTCTGCCAATAATCGTTTGCTGACTCCTCTTCTTGGTTCCACCCAACAAGAATGTGCATCTTGTTTTTCAGTGATTACATCGTTTCTCGATTCCGAATTTCTTGGACCCAGAATTGTTTCTTCCCAATATTTGTCACTGTACAAACACGTGACCTTAATGGCTTTTTTATGAGGCTGCTGAGTTTTGATTTGTGGGATGAATTCATCAATGCTGTTCAAAATGTTTTCGTAAATTCAATTGTATTTTCTTTAGCTTTATTTCAATTCCCATGATTTCCCTGAAATCGAATTGTCTAAAATGATGAATTCCATGTGGCATGCTCTCTGCAGCTTTGTGCACACTATTTATCTCTTGACATTATTCATTTTGCTTCGCAGATTTTCCGTTTCCCGTAAGGCTGTGGAATTTTACCATTTCTATATATTCCTATTAATCACTTTCATGCAGCGACTCACAAAGGAGTAACATCACAATTGTCTAATTACCCACCTACTATATCTGTAGCCTTCGGTTCGACGAACAGTGGATCTTAAAGCATCAACATGATGTTCTGCGTCCTTTAAAAGATTTCAGACAAGTGAATATTTACCTATTTTTGAAGAAGAAATGAAAATCGCTAATTGTCCCAAGTAGGCTTCAAATGAAGTTAATGTGAAAAGTCCCTAGTCGCCACATTCCGGCGCCAGTTCGGGGAGGCTGGTACGGGAATTGAACTGTGCTGCTGGCCTGCCTTGGTCTGCTGTAAAATCCAGCGATTTAGCCCTGTGCTAAACCAGAGACACATTCTGTGGGATGAAACATGTTTGTTTTAATAATATTTGAAAGGTATCACTTAGAAATCAACTATTATCGGTGTTACAGATCAATTCAGGCATCAGGACCATATTGTTACTGTTTAAGTAAAGATTCAATTGAGCAAGAAAGCTGTCATAATTTCAAATTATTACCATGTCGATCCACGCTTTCCAAATATGTTAATTAGCAACCTAATTATCTGATCGGAAAATCTGAAACTGAATTATTTTCTTTGTCTGCAGTGTGAGTAGACGGCTGATTCGCTAAACCTCAGAGATCTCCTTGGCGGTCGATGAATGAGTGGCATTGTTCAAGGCATCATAAACTATGGCTTCGTCCTGGCTCATCATTTTATTTATAAATTTGTATTTATATTGATGCAGCCTCGCACCAGCACTTAATGTACGAAGTTAAATCATGATTACCCAATAAGTGCTGAAGAATTAAATAAATAATGGCTTAGCTTGTCTCTTACACACTTCCTTCTGATGTCTCCAAATTAATTAATTCTACATTTCATTGTAATTCAAAAGTTTACATTCTTTCGAATGCAACCTCTTTAGAGACAGTCCCTAAAAGCAATCGCTCACCACCCAATCGTCTGGCGGCTTTCCTGTGGTCGGAGATTGTTTTTTCACTCTCTCTCCAAAATCGCTTTGCACTTGAAACTGCACTGATGTTCATCCGGGAGTGGCAATCAGATCCCTCTGTCCAAAGCTGCCTCTTTGGGCCCCATCAAACAATCAGACTGATACTTCCCTGAGATGTCACCATTCATTGATACATTCATTGAGTCATTGCGGCAGCATGGTAGCATTGTGGATAGCACAATTGCTTCACAGCTCCAGGGTCCCAGGTTCAATTCCGGCTTGGGTCACCGTCTGTGCGGAGTCTGCACGTTCTCACCGTGTGTGCGTGGGTTTCCTCCGGGTGCTCCGGTTTCCTCCCACAGTCCAAAAATGTGCAGGTTAGGTGGATTGGCCATGATGGATTGCCCTTAGTGTCCAAAATTGCCCTTAGTGTTGGGTGGGGTTACTGGGTTATGGGGATAGGGTGGAGGTGTGGACCTTGGGCAGGGTGCTCTTTCCAAGCCCCCGTGCAGACTCGATGGGCCGAATGGCCTCCTTCTGCACTGTAAATTCTATGATAATGTATGATTAAAAAGTGAGGGGGATTCTGGGAGGGCTTGGTATCTTTTCGGCATATATGGGACAATGAGATAGTCCCGATAAACGCCCGGGGCAGGAGGGGAATTTTGCGTGTGTGGCGGTGGCCGGGGGCGGGGTATGGCTGCTGCCGATTCAGTTGGTAAGGGCGAGCTTTGGTTATGTTGGGTCACAATTGGTGCGGAGTTAGGCTGACATTGACACGGGGAGCGTGTGCAGATTCCGCACGTACAGTGACCCAAGGCGGGAATCGAACCTGAGATCTTGGAGCTAGTTGCCTCAGGTTATGAAGATGGGCATCTGTATTACTGGCCCAGCGGTAATGCCACTGCATCAACATTATCGAATCGCTGGATTTCACAGCAGACCAAGGCAGGCCAGCAGCACAGTTCAATTCCCGTACCAGCCTCCCCGAACTGGCGCCGGAATGTGGCGACTAGGGGCTTTTCACATTAACTTCATTTGAAGCCTACTTGGGACAATGCTTCCCTTCATGTGGGTGTTCAGTTGTACTTTTAAAATAAATAATACACAGGATTGATATTCTGTGGCCATATTCTGCAAAGATTGGCAAATGGGCTTCGTAATGTGAATGCGCTCTTTTGATTAAGGGATATTTACATTTACCAGTAGATCTTGGATATGACACTTGCGCTCCTTCGACACACTGTCCTAGGGCTGTTTGGATCCATCTGAATAGAGACATAGGGCCTCTGTTTAACATGCCATCTGAAAATAGCACCCTTTTAGAGTGGAACATCTCTCAGTACTGCATGCGGTGACCAACCTTCAAGATGAGGCATTCAAACTCTGGCGTCAGTCGTGAATCAACACACTTGATATTGGGATACGTGAAGGCTACCACCTCAGATATAGATGGTGCCTGCTTGGCTTTGCTGTTATAAAATGCAGATGAATAAATTTACATTTAGTTTTGCTTCCAACATCAAAGTATTCACGTCGGGCACAATACTAGCTAGTCCTTGGTCTGAATTAAATGTACACCCCCTCTCTGAGTACAGTTTGACTTGAGCTCAACGGGTCCTTCTCCTGCAAGACAGCTCCAATTTTAGCTGAAATAACCTGATCAACTGCCGGACCTTCACGCTCATTATAGTTATGACGAATATCACACTCTCGGGGCTGTGTTTCCACATAGCTGTCGCCTATTCCCGCCTGGATCCTAAACTTGGAGGCTTTCAAAGCTGTTGTCGAAGGATGTTTGTGCAGTAGTTGCAATGTATCACTTGTATGATATACAACACTTTTATAATGCGTCACTAGTGGAGGAAGCGAAACGCTACGGGGGTGGTGGATCGATGGGGCTCCTATTTAAAGAATGGTGCATAACGTCTGCGTGTTGTTAGGGCTACGCACACCCAGGAAAGACATGAGTATTCGCTTCGATATTTGACTTGTGCTTGGAGATAGAAGAAAGTATTTGTGGATTCAGAGGAGTGATTGCTGACTGGATAACTGAGGTCCCTGGTCATTGCTTCACAGCTCCAGGGTCACAGGTTCGATTCCCAGCTTGGGTCACTGTCTGTGCGGAGTCTGCACATCCTCCCCGTGTGTGCGTGGGTTTCCTCCGGGTGCTCCGGTTTCCTCCCGCAGTCCAAAGATGTGCAGGTTAGGTGGATTGGCCATGATAAATTGCCCATAGTGTCCAAAATTGCAATTAGTGTTGGGTGGGGTTACTGGGTAATGGGGAGAGGGTGGAGGTGTTGACCTTGGGTAGGGTGCTCTTTCCAAGAGCCGGTGCAGACTCGATGGGCCGAATGGCCTCCTTCTGCACTGTAAATTCTATGATCTATGATCTATGATCTCCCTTGAGCAGCAGTTATATTTTTGTTCCCCGCAGCCCACCGCACCTCCACACCAAAACCACACCTCCAGTCCCCGCCTAAAGATGTTGACGGTCGGGTATTCGGAAATACGAATGCCAGAGGAAGTAGAGTTTTATGTTATTTAACTTCATGCTGGCGTCGAAGTGAACTTTTCTTGAATGCGCAACAATCTTTGTGTTCAAGGACAAAGATTTATCTCCCTACAAGTTGGAATTAAACTGACGACGTTCTGATAATGAACCATTTGTTTCTTGAAGATTTTTCTTCACACCTGCTATTCCTATAAAACATAACTGTAATTCTCAAACCACTGTGGTTGCAGGTGAGATCACCGTTCTATGATTTATGGGCGGCACCCTAGCATAGTGGTTAGCACTATTGCTTCATAGCAACAGGGTACCAGGTTCGATTCTCTGCTGGGTCACTGTCTGTGCGGAGTATGCACGTTCTCCCTGTGTCTGCGTGGATTTCCTCCGGGTGCCCCGGTTTCCTCCCACAAGATGTGCTCTTAGTTAATTTGGACATTCTGAATTCTCCATCTGTGTACCCGAACAGGCGCCGGAATGTGGCGACAAGGGGCTTGTCCTGTAACTTCACTGCCGTGTTAATGTAAGCGTACTTGTGACAATAACGATTATTATTATTAATCCTCTTGGACCTTTTGTTTATTTCTCCATTTACAAAGTGAGACTCCCGTGCTTTCACATCATTGGCGTCTCCGCCATTATTTCTTCCCAGATTGTCGCTTCTGCTTGTATGTTGCAACAACGTTGGACAGTTGGGTATGTGCTTTGAGTGAGATGTTGCATGCTGGGAGTGGGGTGGGGGTGGGGGGCAGGCAGCACAGCTTTGGGACATAGACATGGCGTCAAAAAATGCCCTCCCCCATTTTAGACAATTTAATCTTACAACTTTTAATGGGGTTATTTTCAGCTGTTCAACGGTGCGTGTCCCTGACATTACGGATTCCCGTGATTGTAGCGAGTGTGCCTGACTTTTATTTCGTCGGAATCCTGTCGTTGAGAGGATTAAAAGCATTAATGGACAGTCAATATTATGTTGCTTTCTCGGATAGGAAGTTAACAATCGACATAATTGACTCCAATGTAAGAAATTGGCCCAGCTGGCGAAGTTACAAAAGAAATGTCTTGTGTATGGAATTCTGCTTTTCTACATGTACACAAATCAAGAGAATACAGTATCTGAAATATATTACCTCCGTCGGAGAAGCCTGGAGTCGGTGCTGTTAATGTATGAAATTGCGTTACAATTGTCTCTAATAAATTGCATTTAAATAGCATAATGCGTCCATAGTGGTAGTTGTAATCGATCAGATCTCGGCAGTTCGTACCGTAATATCCTCTGAAGATTCTGTTCACAACATTGTAAGCCCCAAAAAGAATAGGAACAATCCTTTTGTAATGACGGGTGTCTGTAGCATTAATTTCAACATACGTCTTCAGACTGTACAATTATTGTTGAGTGGGCATATTCGTGCAGATATTCTATTTTCAAAGTGCACTTCGGTGCATTTAATCTTAACAGTTGGTCTTTTATTTTCAAAAATATTTGGACCTCTGACAAGGTAATATTCGCACACCCGAATCACTAACCTGTAAGCACAATACCCTCCTGGAAGGCGGGTAGCAGTGGCAGGCAGCCATTATTTGTCCATCTCTATTTGCCATGGAGACAGTGGGGATCGGCGTTCGATACAGTTCAGATCTATGCTACAGTGGCGCTGCTACCCACTCCACAAGATTTGTGTCCAGGTTTTTCAGTTTAGTATTTACGGCTGGCGTTTAACCTAAAACCCTTTCCTGCCTGCAATCTCAGAAATTACCCCATTTGAGCTCAGGTGCACCCCTCATTCACAGATGATGCTAATTACGGAATAACAATTGGAAAAATACTAAAATACCGTGGATTCTGGGCATCTGAAATCAGAACGAAAACTGTTTAACAGTTCAACAGGTCCAAAGACATGCAGGTTAGGTGGATTGACCATGCTAAATTGCCCTGAGTGTCCAAAAAGGTTCGGAGGGGTTATTGGGTTACGGGGGTAGGGCGGGTGGGTCGGTGTAGACTCGATGGGCCGAATGGCCTCCTTCTGCACGTATGTTCTATGTCTGTCGGAACCTGTTGAGAAAGAAGCAAAGTTACACAGTTCCTCGAAACGCTGTTTCAAAGAATGGCCAGGAGGATGCGGATCTATTGTTTCTTTTTAGGTCGAACGTTAAATATCCGAGACAGAGTAAGTGACGGGGCAAAGCATCAACTGGTCGAGTTCAATGGATCCATTTTGGACCCAAAGCGACATTTAAGAATAGTTAATATGCCCTCGAGTAATATTTGGTCTCTCTAGTAGTGGCTGTGGAGAGAATGGTTTGAGGTCAGGTCATTTGCACGAACAGATTCAAAGCCTCAAACGTTCCACTCTCCCCAAGTGCTGCCAGGACTGCTGAGAATTCCCATCGCTTTCTGTCTTCATTTCAAGCCTGAATGTTGCTTGAGGAGGTTCTCGAAAGGAGAATGACGAGAAACCATGGGGATGCGACAAGTCAAATCGATCATGGAAAAACGGAAAAAAGTTGATGCGCAGTCTTAAAGAAAATAATTAAGTAATGTTACTCAAATGTCGACCTCTATCTGAATTGGATTGGAATGCAAGGGGGGCATTGTCATGCAGTATTTGTATAGAGGATCGGTTCCAGATTCGGGAGAAGTGAACCAATACTGGAACCAAAAAGGAAGGAAATACTGGTCTTATTTAATGGGGTGTAGCACAGATTCATCAGAGTCTTCTCAGGGTGCGATGTTTTGTTCAGTTTTAAACAATTAAGCACACACACACAAATTTGTTGCTGAACTGGGCACTTGACAGATCTGAGAATAAACTTGACTTCCCTGAGGTTGTGAACATACAGGCACATGCGTCCTCTCTACATTACACAGTAATCTGTTATCCATATAAGTGGGCAAAGCCCTCAATCTATAGAATGCCCCATTGCACCACAAATCTTTTGCCTGGCTCGCAGGCATTGTGGCCACCAAAGATGGACGTGTCACGGGGTTTGTCGTGGGCAATAAATTGTTGGATGAACCACGAGGCATTTTCAAAGCTCATTAAAACTACCTCACCTACCGCTCTCTCACAATACAGGTGGACCAAGCACAGAACATGCACCAAACACATCGAGTTCAGATGGGAGAGCGTCCATTGAATTTGAACCTATGCCTGCACTCAAATAACCCAGCTCCGGAAATAGAATAATTGCCCTGAGAACGGTCTGATCTGGATGGAGGGTTTTGATGGCAATCGCTATTGTCCAGTCATAGAATTACATCTTTCGTTTTCCTCCTTGAATTCCAAAACCTACCCAATGTTGCCCTCCTCTCAATTAAAAGATCGATATCCCTCACCCTACCTATTTGCCTATATCGCTCTGGCAACTTTCTGATATCTGTCCTTCGAGCTTGAAATCTAATAATGCCAATCGACAAAGGCAACGAAAGGTACAGCACAGGAACAAGTCCTTTTGTCCTTCAAGCCTGCGCCGACCATGCTGCCCGTCTGACGTAAAAGTCTCTACACTTCCGTCTTTTCTCAATCCTATTCATGTGTTTGTCAAGACGCGCCTTAAACATCACGATCTTTCCTCCTTCCATCTCCTCCTCCGGCAGTGAGTTCCAGGCACCCACTATCCTCTGTGTAAAAAATCTCCCACGCACATCTCCTGTAAACTTTATCGCTGGCACCTTAATCCTAGCACTGGTTAAAAAAAAAAAGAACTGCTCATCATTCTACTGCTAAGCGCCAACTCGTGGTCAATTCGTCTGCGTTAAGGAGCCACCAACGTTGCACACAGCATGAACGTTTCTACTCAATAACTTGGTCAATGACTCGCATTGGAGTTACTGCAGTTGCAAATCTGCGAGTCCATGAAATAAGAGGACTGTCGTTACCAGCCATGATTGCCGCTGAGAGCAGACCAAATAGGAGAACGAGGCACAGTTGATTCGTTGTTGCAGTGAAACGACCAACGACTAGTGCTGGGCACTCTCAGTGCTGGGTTTAATACATTTTGAGGCTCGCACCTGAGAAATGGTTGAGCAGTTCTTTGGCTCCAGGCAGAACACGTGACATTTGCGGAACAGCTAATCAGAAGGCTGGCAAAGGATCGCTCTACACCTCACCAACCTCAAGAAATGGAAGAAAACCAGAATTGGATCGCTGGGTTAATGTGTTCCTCGGAACATGTTTTGATATTCTGAGCAAATAATCGCTTCTTGTTTTAACAGTCCGGATCTACATGCATTCGTCCAAAGAGATTCCAGGAAAATTGGAAAAAGAGGTTGATTGCTCGGCAGCTATTGTCTTTGACAGTTTTGTTGAGGGCCAGTTAACACTGCGCGTGTCCATAAAACCAAAAGACCAAAAAACATAAACACATAATTAGGCCAGTCGGCCCATCGAGTCTGCTCTGCCATTCACTAATTTTTTGAAGTCTTTTTCTTGGCATTTTCAAAATTTATAAGCCCTTATGTACATTGTTAGCAGTATTTAGTTACTGTATTGTACAGAAAGTTTGCCTTGTTCTTCCCTTAGTTTCCCCACTTACATTCTGCCGCCCTCTGACTCGGCTTATGGTCCCTCCCTGCCCCCCTCCCCCCTTGTGTCCCCCCCCCCCTCCCCGGTCGTTTTCTTTGGGTGGGTTTCCCCCTCTTTCCTTTCCCTTCCTTCCACTTTCTTTTCTTCCCCATCAACTTTGGAAGTGTTTCCCCTGTGATTGCGGGAATCACGTCGTCCCTGTTGTGTCCCTCCAGCCTTTTGTGCCTCATCCCCCCGCCCCCCGAGTTGCACGTTCTTCTAGTCCCCCCCCCCCCCCCATCTTTATATTTGTTTCGTTTTCCTCTCCCTTTTCTTTCTAACTTTCCCGTTTTCCCACCTTATTAGTTGTTGCTGTCCTCCACATGGTTCTGGAACAGATCGATAAACTGCCATCATACCTTTAGGAAGCCTTCCCCGACACTCGGGTGGCATGCTTAAACTTCTCCAGGTGGAGAAATTCGGAAAGGTCAGCGAGCCAGAGGGCAGCTGTGGGTGGCGTTTCTGAGCGCCAGCCGAGAAGGATTCTCCGGCGTGCGATTATGGAAGCAAAAACTAGGGCGTCGGCCCTCGTTCCCATTTGTGGCTCTGGCTGCTCTGAAAGCCCGAAGATTTCTACATTTGGTCATGGCGTCATCCTCGCCCGCACAACCTTGGACATTGCCTCGGAGAAGACGGTCCAGAACCCAGCAAGCTTGGGGCAAATCCAGAACATGTGGGTGTGGTTGGCCGGGCCCCTCGGGCACCGCTCACATTTATCCTCCACCTCCGGGAAGAACCTGCTCATTCGGGTCCTCGTCGCTCTGTGCACCACTTTGAGCTGTATGAGGCTGAGCCTTGCGCAGGAGGAGGTGGAGTTGGCCCTGCTGAGTGCTTCGCTCCAGATTCCCCACCCCACTTCTGTCCTCAGTTTGTCCTCCCATTTCTGTCTGGTCTCGTCCAGTGGTGTTGGAGCTCTGTCCAGTAGCTGTCCATTAAATTATCTCACATTGTCCCCTTTCTTTACTGGCTGTGTTTATCAGATCCTCTAATAGTATAGTTTCTGGGGGCCCGGGGCACCCTACTGTTTCTTTGCGGTGAAAGTGCTTTATTTGTATGCCTCATTTCCTGTCCTGTCGGCAGTTCCCACTTCTTCGTCAGTTCAACCAGTGTCGCTAGTCTGTGCCCACGTAGAGGTCCCTAACCTGCAGTGTGCCCCCGTCCCCTCTCGGTTTCCTGAAGGTGGTGTCTAGCATGGGCTGGGGGGGGGGGGGGGGGAATCTGTGATTGCCACAGTTGGGTGCCATGAGGGACATTCTAGTCAGCCCGAAGTGCTGCCTAGACGAAGGGCCCACGTTCTCAGCGTGGCTGCTACCACTGGACTTGATGTCTATTTTGCCGAGGGGGATGGGAGTGCAGCTCTAGCCAAGGCCCAGAAGGTCGTCCCCTTACAAGAAGTCTCCTCCATCTGTACCCACTCTGAATTGGGTTTGTTTACCCATATCCTCACTCTTTCCGCCGTTGCTGCCCACTGGTAGTACTGCAGGTTTGGAAATGCCAAGCCACCTTTGATTTTCCTCCTTTGCAGTGTCGGTTTTGGCACTCTTGGCTTCTTACCCCCCCCCCCCCCCCCCCCCCAACACACACACACAATCGCCATGATTAAACTTTACGTTTTGGTAACAGGCCTTGGGGATGAAGATCTTTATGGAGCTAAACAGGAAGAGGAACCTCGGCAGCACGTTCACCTTGAAAGTCTGCACTTTTCCTGCCAGGGAGAGTGGGAGTGAGCCCCACCTATGTAGGTCTTTTTTAACTTCCTCCACCAGGCTGGTCAGGTTCCACTTGTGGACTTTCTGTCTATTTGGAGAAGGCCCAACTGCTGGTAAGGATGGGCTGGGTGGGTGGAACGTACCACTCATGCTATGGGGCGAAGTTTAGGGGGAGTGGCAATATTAATTAGCAAGAGGACGAGGTTTACAGAGACCAAGATGGTTACGGGCCTAGGGGGACAGTACATCATGGTCAGCGGTGTCCTGGCAGGGCATCGGTGGTACTGGTAAATGTGTACGTTCCCAACTGGGGTGACACAGTATTATAAAAAAGACCAGGGCAGCACGGTAGCATTGTGGTTAGCACAATTGCTTCACAGCTCCAGGGTCCCAGGTTCGATTCCGGCTTGGGTCTCTGTCTGTGCGGAGTCTGCACATCCTCCCCGTGTGTGCGTGGGTTTCCTTTGGGTGCTCCGGTTTCCTCCCACAGTCCAAAGGTATGCAGGTTAGGTGGATTGGCCATGATAAATTGCCCTTAATGTCCAAAATTGCCCTTAGTGTTGGGTGGGGTTACTGGGTTATGGGGATAGGGTGGAGGTGTTGACCTTGGGTGGGGTGCTCTTTCCAAGAGCCGGTGCAGACTCGATAGGCCGAATGGCCTCCTTCTGCACTGTAAATTCTACCGCTACATAGGCACACACCGACTGATTATGGGGATGCGACTTTTACTGCGTGCAGGACCCACTGACCGACCGATCGAACCCCAGAACGGCGAAAAAGACAGGCATGGCTTTCAAGTTGGGAATATTCATGGAGCAGATTGTGGTGGCAGACCCATGGAGGTTCATGCACCCGGGAGAAAAGGGGTTCTCGTTCTTTTCGCAGGTGAACAAGGTGTACATCCGCATCGACTACTTTGCAGTGGGGGAAATAATTGATTCTAGGAATTATCGGAGCGGAATATTCCGCAATCGTTATCTCCGACCATGCTCTACATTACATGGATGTGAGCTTGGAGGCGGGCCTTGTGGGGCTGTTTAGCACAGGGCTAAATCGCTGGCTTTGAAAGCAGACCAAGGCAGGCCAGCAGCACGGTTCGATTCCCGTACCAGCCTCCCCGAACAGGCGTCGGAATGTGGCGACTAGAGGCTTTTCACAGTAACTTCATTTGAAGCCTACTTGTGACAATAAGCGATTTTCATTTCATTTTCATTTCACATGGCGGCTGGACACGGGCCTCCTGGCCGACAAGGCCTATGGCAAGAAAACCTTGCAGGCCATAGCCGATTAGGAAAGTAACAATCAGAACAGAGAGGTCTCGTCCTCCACGTTCTGGGAGGCACTGAAGGCCATGAATCGAGGAGCGATAATAGCGTGCAAGGCGTGCAGAGATTGGGAAGAGAGGGCGGCCAGGTAGAAGCTGGTTGACTCCATTGTGGATATCGAAAGAAAGTACTCCAAGGCCCCGACAGTCGAGCTGCTGGGGGAGAGGAAAAATTACAAATGGACTTTAATCTGCTTTCCACCAGGAAAGCAGTGCACCAACTCCGCGAGACACGGGGGACCCTCTGCCATTCAATCATGGGTGATACTTTACTTATCCCCATTCTCCTGCCTTCTCTCCATAATCCCTGATCCTTTATTAATTAAGACCTATCTATCTCTGTCTGAAAGATACTCAGAGGTTTGGCCTCCACAGCCTTCTGCGGCAAATTATTCAACAGATTACCCTCTGGCTCAAGAAATACCTCCTCATCTCTGTTTTAAAGAGTCGTCGCTTTAGTCTGATATTGTGTCCTCTGATTCTAGTTTTTCAGACAAGTGGCAACATCATGGCTGGTACAGATAGTCCTCTCCATATCCACTCTATCGAGGCCTCGACGTATCCTGTAACTTTCAATAAGATCCCCCCTCATCCTTCTAAACTCCAGCGAGTACAGAGCCAGAGTCCTCATCCGTTCCTCATATGACAAGGTCTTCATTCCAGGAATCATTCCTATGAATCTCCTCTGGACCCTTTCCAAGGCCAGCACACCCTTCCTTAGATACGGGGCCCCAAACTACTCACAATACCCCAAATGGGGTCTGACCAGAGCCTTATACAGCCTCAGAAGTGCATCCCTGCTCTTATATTCTAACCATCTCGACATTAATACTAACATTGCATTTGCCTTCCTAATTGCTGACTCAACCTGCACGTTAACCTTAAGAGAATCTTGAACAAGGCCTCCCAGTTCCCTTTGTGCTTCTGATTTTCTCAGCATTTCCCCATTGAGAAAATAGTCTATTTCTCCATTACTCCCTCCAACGCGCATAAACTCACACTTTTCCATATTGTATTCCATCTGCCACTTATTTACCCTCTCTCCTAGTCCGTCCACTTCCATCTGCAGCCCCCCTGATCCCTGAATACTACGTGTCCCTCTTCAGATCTTTGTATCATCTGCAAACTTAGCAACACTGCCTTCACTGGCCATTGTTTCACTGGGGATTGTACCATTTTGCTTAATGTTCAGAGGAGAAATGTAGGATGAGATGGCTGCATTGGATTTGGAAGTTTCTTTTCATTGTTGCTTCTGCTACAGTTCCATACTCCGCTTGGTGCAGAGGAAAAGGGCGGAGAAACTTAGTGTGCACACGTGTCACAATCCAAGGAGAGGTCATGCTCGATGTTCTCCAATCATCCTCTTCTGATTTTTGATTCGCTTCTCCATATGTCAGGTCATTATTTTTGGATAGATTCCCCCCTTCTGTTTCATGCTGCGATATATTTTATTAGGGTTTTCAATGTCTCAGAAAATAAATTCAATGTTTTCAGCCCAATTAAAGCTTCCATGAATCACAATGGAACCGGACATACTAGTTGGTGATAATCTTTGCGAAAGTTCCAAAATGTAACGTGTCACTTTGCATTCAGTTGGGTTCTGTATGAGTTTAATCATATGCCAAGGTGAATGGTGCAACGTGGCAATTTGGGAGTTTCCATTTTACCCTGGAAAACCTGGAAGCGTAAATATATATCAAGCATGTCAGTAAAAAATTTAACTGCAAAACTTTTCTTCACAAAGAATTTTACCCCTGGTAAAATCTCCCTTCACACTAAGTTGCATGACCATCATTGATACAGCGATCTTCAGCATCCTGGGGGCTGACTATTGACCAGAAAAAAAATCTCGTTCAGGCATTTAACGACTGGACCCTCAGCACATAAGCGTAAACTTACCAACCAATCATCAGCACTTTGACTTGTACGATATATGTTATTATCTTTTGAAATATGAAATGAAAGAAAATCACTTACTGTCACAAGTAGGCTTCAAATGAAGTTACTGTGAAAAGCCCCCTAGTCGCCACATTCCAGCGCCTGTTCGGGGAGGCTGGTACGGGAATTGAACCGTGCCTGCCTTGGTCTGCTTTCAAAGCCAGCAATTTAGCCCTCTGCTAAACAGCCCCTTTCTTGGTATTCTTGTGTTTGTCCAGGTGGTTAAAGAGAAAAGAATCGGCATGCTGTGTCTCTTTTAAGCATCTTAGTTTTCAGCTATAATTGGCCCTGAATCAGTTCTAATTGTATACAAATTCTCCTTGTATGGAACCTACAGTTGTTCTCTATTTTCCTTGATGCGCCCATTATTCATTTTTCGCCGTCCAAATGGATTACAACAGACCTCCTGAGATCAAAGAATGAACATAAACTTTCCACATTATTTAATGCAGTAAGCCTGGATAACGACCCTGCATTGGCACAGTGGTTCGCTCTGCTGTCACACAGCGACAGGAACCGGGGTTCAATTCTAATCCTGCGTTCCTGCATATGTTTCATCCGGGTGCTCCAGCTTTTCTCCCACAGTCCAAAGATATTCACGTTCGGTGGATTAACCGAAGGGCAGCACGGTAGCATTGTGGATAGCACAATTGCTTCACAGCTCCAAGGTCCCAGGTTCGATTCCGGCTTGGGTCACTGTCTGTGCGGAGTCTGCACATCCTCCCCGTGTGTGCGTGGGTTTCCTCCGGGTGCTCTGGTTTCCTCCCACAGTCCAAAGATGTGCAGGTTAGGTGGATTGGCCATGATAAATTGCCCTTAGTGTCCAAAATTGCCCTTAGTGTTCGGTGGGGTTACTGGGTAATGGGGAGAGAATGGAGGTGTTGACCTTGGGTAGGGTGCTCTTTCCAAGAGACGGTGCAGACTCGATGGGCCGAATGGCCTCCTTCTGTACTGTAAATTCAATGATTATCCATGCCAATTTGCCCCTTAGTGTCCAAAAGATCAGATGAGGTTACTGGGTTACGGGGATGTGAAAACTCGATGGGCCGAATGACCGCCTGTGGCACTGTAAATTCGATGATTCTATTCTCTGAGTCTGTGTGTAGTTTGGGTGGATTGGCCAAGCTAATTTGCCCCTTAGTATCCAAAGATCACTTTTGATTCAGAAAGGTTTATTTTCCACTGCCGTGATCAAGAGGCAAGAGAAAGCATTTTGCAATTCATAAGCAACGGTATGTTAATTAGCAGTACTGTGAATTTGGTCAAACGCTTGACGATACGCTTCGGGACAAATTGGTCTGTGTAATCAGAAATGAAGTGATCCAGGGAAAACCTCTGACTGCGAGTCCGTTAACCCTGAAACGTGCAGTGGAGATCGCTACTTCTGTGGAAATTACATCGAAAGAGGCTTCATTCATTGCAGTCCAAGTAAACGTTCATGAGACGGAGGCTGCTGAAAATTAAGTCTGCGAGAAGTCCACCATATTTATAAATTTGTCTATAAATAATGAGGTGCATTGACAGTCAACATCTCTTCCCCAAAGGTAGAGCAGTCCAAAACAAGTGGGCATGAGTTTAAAGTGAGAGGGGGAGATACAAAAGGGTCCAGAGGGAAATCTTTTCACCCACTGGGTAGTGAGTGTCAGGAATGAGCTGCCGGAGGTAGTAGTGGAGGCAGATACAATTTTGTCTTTTAAAAAGCGTTCAAACAGTTATATGGGAAGGCTGGGTAAAGAGGGATATGAGCCAAATGTGAGGAATTGGGACCAGCTTAGTGGTAAAAGCTGGGTGGCATGGGCAAGTTGGACCGAAGGGCCTGTTTTTATGCTGGAAACCTCTTTGAATCTATGACTCTATGTGTAGGTTTGGTTAAATGATTATTAGGTAGGGCGGGACTTGGGTGGAGTGTTCTTTCAGCGTGTCGGTGGAGACTCGGCCCTCTTCTACACTGTAGGGAGCTGCGAGTCAGAGAGGAGATTTTAAAAGATCGCGGCCTAGTTTCGGGAGCCGTTCGGAGGAGGAGGAGCAGTCTCTGTCAGGAAGAGAACCTGAGAACATCTAAGACACTCAGAAGGTAAGAAGGTAAGTAAGTGATTTTTACTCATTTTTACTTTTATACCTTTTTCAAATTGCGTGTCGGGGGGAAACTGAAGTGACATCACAGAAAAGCTGTGACCTGAGTGGCTGGTTGGGAATCTACACTAAATTAAAAAAATTAAGCATTGGTAACTAATTAAACATAATTACTTAATTATAATTTAGAGGGGTATCTAAGCCAGAGATCGGAGAGTACTATATTTAGCTTTCGCATTTCTATTAGAAATCTAGTGCTAGGAAACAGATAGTGAACAGTAACTTTTTAAAAAACTTTTTAAAAAAACTTTTAATTTTAATTTACAAATTAATTGACGCAATGTCAGTTACAGGGGTGCAGTGCTCTGACGGTGAGACGTGGCAGGTCCGGGAGGCTTCCAGCCTCCCGGATGGCTTCATCTGCTGAAAGTGCACCCAACTGGAGCTCCTCACAGACCGCATGGTTCGGTTGGAGCAGCAATTGGATGCACTTAGGAGCATGCAGGTGGCGGAAAGCATCATAGATCGCAGTTATGTAAATGTGGTCACACCCAAGGTGCAGGCACAGAAATGGGTGACCACCAGAAAGGGCAGGCAGTCAGTGCAGGAAACCCCTGTGGTTGTCCCCTTCTCGAACAGGTATACCCCTTTGGATACTGTCGGGGGGATAGCCTATCAGGGGAAAACAGCAGCAGCCAGAGCAGTGGCACCACGGCTGGATCTGATGTTCAGAAGGGAGGGTCAAAGCGCAGAAGAGCAATAGTAATAGGGGACTCTATAGTCAGGGGCACAGAGAGGCGCTTCTGTGGACGTGAAAGAGATCCAAGATGGTATGTTGCCTCCCTGGTGCCAGGGTCCAGGATGTCTCCGAACGGGTAGAGGGCATCCTGAAGGGGGAGGGCAAACAGGCAGAGGTCGTTGTACATATTGGTACTAACGACATAGGAAGGAAGGGGCATGAGGTCCTGCAGCAGGAGTTCAGGGAGCTAGGCAGAAAGTTAAAAGACAGGACCTCGAGGGTTGTAATCTCGGGATTACTCCCTGTGCCACGTGCCAGTGAGGCTAGAAATAGGAAGATAGAGCAGCTAAACACGTGGCTAAACAGCTGGTGTAGGAGGGAGGGTTTCCGTTATCTGGACCACTGGGAGCTCTTCCGGGGCAGGTGTGACCTATATAAGGACGGGTTGCATCTAAACTGGAGAGGCATAAATATCCTGGCCTCGAGGTTTGCTAGTGTCACACGGGAGGGTTTAAACTAGTATGGCAGGGGGGTGGGTACGGGAGCAATAGGTCAGAAGGTGAGACCATTGAGGGAGAACTAGGGAATAGGGACAGTGGGGCTCTGAGGCAGAGCAGACAGGGGGAAGTTGCTGAACACAGCAGGTCTGGTGGCCTGAAGTGCATATGTTTTAATGTAAGAAGTATTGCGGGTAAGGCAGATGAACTTAGAGCTTGGATTAGTACTTGGAACTATGATGTAGTTGCCATTACAGAGACCTGGTTCAGGGAAGGGCAGGATTGGCAGCTAAACGTTCCAGGATTTAGATGTTTCAGGCGGGATAGAGGGGGATGTAAAAGGGGTGGCGGAGTTGCGCGACTGGTTAGGGAGAATATCACAGCTGTACTATGGGAGGACACCTCAGAGGGCAGTGAGGCTATATGGGTAGAGATCAGGAATAAGAAGGGCACAGTCACAATGTTGGGGGTTTACTACAGGCCTCCCAACAGCCAGCGGGAGATAGAGGAGAAGATAGACTAGGGAAAGAGTAGGACCAGTCAACGACAGGGATGGGAAATTGTGTGTGGAGTCTGAAGAGATAGGCGAGATACAAAATGAATATTTTTCGTCAGTATTCACTCAGGAAAAAGATAATGTTGTGGAGGAGAATGCTGAGCCCCAGGCTAATAGAATAGATGGCACTGAGGTACGTAGGGAAGAGGTGTTGGCAATTCTGGACAGGCTGAACATAGATAAGTCCCCGGGACCTGATGGGATTTATCCTAAGATTCTCTGGGAGGCCAGGGAAGAGATTGCTGGACCTTTGGCTTTGATTTTTATGTCATCATTGGCTACAGGAATAGTGCCAGAGGACTGGAGGACAGCAAATGTGGTCCCTTTGTTCAAAAAGGGGAGCAGAGACAAACCCGGCAACTATAGACCGGTGAGCCTCACGTCTGTAGTGGGTAAAGTCTTGGAGGGGATTATAAGAGACAAGATTTATAATCATCTAAATAGGAATAATATGATCAGGGATTGTCAGCATGGCTTTGTGAAGGGTAGGCCATGCCTCACAAACCTTATTGAGTTCTTTGAGAAGGTGACTGAACAGGTAGACGAGGGTAGAGCAGTTGATGTGGTGTATATGGATTTCAGCAAAGCGTTTGATAAGGTTCCCCACGGTAGGCTATTGCAAAAAATACGGAGGCTGGGGATTGAGGGTGATTTAGAGATGTGGATCAGAAATTGGCTAGCTGAAAGAAGACAGAGGGTGGTGGTTGATGGGAAATGTTCAGAATGCAGTACAGTCACAAGTGGAGTACCACAAGGATCTGTTCTGGGGCCGTTGCTGTTTTTCATTTTTATCAATGACCTAGAGGAAGGCGCAGAAGGGTGGGTGAGTAAATTTGCAGACGATACTAAAGTCGGTGGTGTTGTCGATAGTGTGGAAGGATGTAGCAGGTTACAGAGGGATATAGATAAGCTGCAGAGCTGGGCTGAGAGGTGGCAAATGGAGTTTAATGTAGAGAAGTGTGAGGTGATTCACTTTGGAAGGAATAACAGGAATGCGGAATATTTGGCTAATGGTAAAGTTCTTGAAAGTGTGGATGAGCAGAGGGATCTAGGTGTCCATGTACACAGATCCCTGAAAGTTGCCACCCAGGTTGATAGGGTTGTGAAGAAGGCCTATGGAGTGTTGGCCTTTATTGGTACAGGGATTGAGTTCCGGAGTCGGGAGGTCATGTTGCAGCTGTACAGAACTCTGGTACGGCCGCATTTGTAGTATTGCGTACAGTTCTGGTCACCGCATTATAGGAAGGACGTGGAGGCTTTGGAGCGGGTGCAGAGGAGATTTACCAGAATGTTGCCTGGTATGGAGGGAAAATCTTATGAGGAAAGGTTGATGGACTTGAGGTTGTTTGCGTTGGAGAGAAGAAGGTTAAGAGGAGACTTAATAGAGGCATACAAAAGGATCAGGGGGTTGGATAGGGTGGACAGTGAGAGCCTTCTCCCGCGGATGGATATGGCTGGCACGAGGGGACATAACTTTAAACTGAGGGGTAATAGATATAGGACAGAGGTCAGAGGTAGGTTCTTTACGCAAAGAGTAGCGAGGCCGTGGAATGCCCTACCTGCTGTGGTAGTGAACTCGCCAACATTGAGGTCATTTAAAAGTTTATTGCATAAATATATGGATGATAATGGCATAGTGTAGGTTAGATGGCTTTTGTTTCGGTGCAACATCGTGGGCCGAAGGGCCTGTACTGCGCTGTATTGTTCTATGTTCTATAGGTAGACAGATTTTGAAAAGAGTAAAAACAACAGGGTTGTGGTGATGGGAGACTTCAAGTTCCCCAATATTGACTGGGACTCACTTAGTGCCAGGGGCTTCAACGGGGTGGAGTTTGTAAGGAGCATCCAGGAGGGCTTCTTAAAACAATATGTAGACAGTCCATCTAGAGAAGGGGCGGTACTGGACCTGGTATTGGGGAATGAGCCCGGCCAGGTGGTAGATGTTTCAGTAGGGGAGCATTTCGGGAACAGTAACCACAATTCAGTAAGTTTTAAAGTGCTGGTGGACAAGGATGAGGGTGGTTCTAGGATGAATGTGCTAAATTGGTGGAAGGCTAATTATAACAATATTAGGCGGGAACTGAAGAACCTAGATTGGCGGCGGATGTTTGAGGGCAAATCAACATCTGACATGTGGGAGGCTTTCAAGTATCAGTTGAAAGAAATTCAGGACCGGCATGTTCCTGTGAGGAAGAAGGATAAATACGGCAATTTTCGGGAACCTTGGATAACGAGAGATATTGTAGGCCTCGTCAAAAAGAAAAAGGAGGCATTTGTCAGGGCAAAAAGGCTGGGAACAGACGAAGACTGTGTGGACTATAAGTAAAGTAGGAAGGAACTTAAGCAAGGAGTCAGGAGGGCTAGAAGGGGTCACGAAAAGTCATTGGCAAATAGGGTTCAGGAAAATCCCAAGGCTTTTTACACGTACATAAAAAGCAAGAGGGTAGCCAGGGAAAGGGTTGGCCCACTGAAGGGTAGGCAAGGGAATCTATGTGTGGAGCCAGAGGAAATGAGCGAGGTACTAAATGAATACTTTGCATCAGTATTCACCAAAGAGAAGAAATTGGTAGATGTTGAGTGTGGAGAAGGGTGTGTAGATAGCCTGGGTCACATTGAGATGCAAAAAGACGAGGTGTTGGGTGTCTTAAAAAATATAAAGGTAGATAAGTCCCCAGGGCCTGATGGGATCTACCCCAGAATGCTGAAGGAGGCTGGAGAGGAAATTGCTGAGGCCTTGACAGAAATCTTTGGAAGCTCACTGTCTTCAGGTGTTGTCCCGGAGGACTGGAGAATAGCCAATGTTGTTCCTCTGTTTAAGAAGGGTAGCAAGGATAATCCAGGGAACTACAGGCCGGTGAGCCTTACTTCAGTGGTAGGGAAATTACTGGAGAAAATTCTTCGAGACAGGATCTACTCCCATTTGGAAGCAAATGGACGTATTAGTGAGAGGCAGCATGGTTTTGTGAAGGGGAGGTCGTGTCTCACTAACTTGATCGAGTTTTTCGAGGAGGTCACTAAGATGATTGATGCATGTAGGGCAGTGGATGTTGTCCATATGGAATTCAGTAAGGCCTTTGACAAGGTCCCTCATGGTAGAGTAGTATAAAAGTTGAAGTCACACGGGATCAGGGGTGAGCTGGCAAGGTGGACACAGAACTGGCTAGGTCATAGAAGGCAGAGAGTAGCAATGGAAGGATGCTTTTCTAATTGGAGGGCTGTGACCAGTGGTGTTCCACAGGGATCAGTGCTGGGACCTTTGCTGTTTGTAGTATATATAAATGATTTGGAGGTAAATGTAACTGGTCTGATTAGTAAGTTTGCAGACGACATAAAGGTTGGTGGAATTGCGGATGGCAATGAGGACTGTCAGAGGATACAGCAGAATTTAGATTGTTTGGAGACTTGGGCGGAGAGATGGCAGATGGAATTTAATCCGGACAAATGTGAGGTAATGCATTTTGGAAGGTCAAATGCAGGTAGGGAATATACAGTGAATGGTAGAACCCTCAAGAGTATTGAAAGTCAAAGAGATCTAGGAGTACAGGTCCACAGGTCACTGAAAGGGGCAACACAGGTGGAGAAGGCAGTCAAGAAGGCATTCGGCATGCTTGCCTTCATTGGCCGGGGCATTGAGTATAAGAATTGGCACGTCATGTTACAGCTGTATAGAACCTTAGTTAGGCCACACTTGGCGTCTAGTGTTCAATTCTTGTCGCTACACTACCAGAAGGATGTGGAGGCTTTAGAGAGGGTGCAGAAGAGATTTACCAGAATGTTGCCTGGTATGGAGGGCATTAGATATGAGGAGCGGTTGAACAAACTCCGTTTGTTCTCACTGGAACGACGGAGGTTGAGGGGCGACCTGATAGAGGTCTACAAAATTATGAGGAGCATAGACAGAGTGGATAGTCAGAGGCTTTTCCCCGGGGTAGAGGGTTCAATTACTAGGGGGCATAGGTTTAAGGTGAGAGGGGCAAGGTTTAGAGTAGATGGACGAGGCAAGTTTTTTACGCAGAGGGTAGTGGGTGCCTGGAACTCGCTACCGGAGGTGGTGGTGGAAGCAGGGACGATAGTGACATTGAAGGGGCATCTTGACAAATACATGAATAGGATGGGAATAGAGGGATACGGACCCAGGAAGTGTAGAAGATTGTAGTTTAGTCGAGCAGCATGGTCGGCACGGACTTGGAGGGCCGAAAGGCCTGTACCTGTGCTGTACATTTCTTTGTTCTTTGTTCTTTGAGAAGCACAATGCTGAAGCTTCCGCCTTCAATTCGCAACTCGTGGATCAATTTGCTATCCGAAATGTCCGGCAAGGAAACATACATCTCCTCCCACTTTTATTACATGCCTTCAAAGCTATGGTTGTAAAGCAGTCAGCAAATATAAAAACTGATTATAAATGGCCCCTTGGACGAGTCCCTCAAAACAGTTAGCAAATTGTATAAATATTGTACACAACTGAAAATAATTCACAGCAAATCATGACACTGAATGAACAATTGTTACCGTCTTTGCATTTGATATCAGAAGCGGAAATGCCTTCTGCAGACGCTGTCAATAGCCATTCAAAATCAGGGAGAAACAGAATGTACCTACAAAAGACTTAACACTGCAAGTGTTGGAAACATCCCTGGGGGCAGGTCCTCTGGTTTTGTATGAGTTCAATGGCCTTTGTTAAGGACTCGAAGGAAAATAAAGCTGCAGCTGTTGTTAAGTATTTGAAAGTGTAAAAGTACAGATGGAAAAGTCCTTTGTATGGTAGAATGCAGAGGAGAATAAATGTCGAAAGTGTGGATGACACAAGGGCAGTGGATGATAGGGGAGGCAAGGGCAACTGTGTCAGGGAGTGAAGACAGTGGTATTTTCAGTGGACTAGTACTCCAGAGACCCAGAGTAATGCTCTGGGGTCATGGGTTCGTCACCATCAGGGCAGATGATGTAATTTGAATTGAATAAAAATATCTGGAATTAAAAGTCTGATGACGACCATGAAACCATTGTCAATTGGCGTAAGAAACCCACATCTGATTCACTGATGCCATTTCGGGAACAAAATCTGTCATCCTTATCTGGTCTGGCCTACATGTGACTCCAGACCTGCAGCAATGTGGTTGACACTTAAACGCCCTCAGAGATGGGCAACAGATTCTGGCCCGACCAGCTATGCTCACATCCAATGAATAAAGATAAAAAAGGGAATGATAGCACGTGAATAAATAGCAAAAAATGTGTCCCTGGAGCAGATGAGACTGGTACCAAAATAATACACTCTCGTCTGATAGTAAACTACATGTAGAGGAGGAGATTATTGGAAGATATGAGACAAATGCAATATGTGTAGCTGTGGTTACCATTTAACAATTCTTATTGCAGTACTGAGTCTGGGAGATTGCATGATGCCTATTAAATGGTAAGGTGCTGTCCTCTAACTTACATTGAAATTCACTGAAACACTACAAGTGGCTAAGATGAGAGTGGAAGCAAGGTGGACAAATACAATAAATTACAACGTTTGCTGGAATCTGAAATAAAAACAGAAATACTGGATAATCGCAAGACGTCAGACAGCATCTGTGGAGAGAGTAGTGAGCAAACATGTCGAGTCTTGGTAACTCTTCCGTCAAAGCTTTGACACCACATTAATAAAATTGATATGCAAACTGGAAGAGTTGTGCAACATTCATTCTCCTCCACTCGCCGCCGAGAGTAGGATTCCCGTTGGGGCAAAGAATCAGGCGCCTGGGCAAAAATTGCTTTTGTTTTCGATGCTCGGTCCCCCGCTGGCGGCGGAATCTGGGTATGTAAAGGGGTCTTAGAACCACTTGCATCAACTAAGCTACCCGGACACCATATTCACCAGGCTCTCTTGATTCTCCGGACATCTGAGCCGTGATTTAAGTGGGTGGGAATCACAATTCCAGTGTGTCCTGGCGTAGTCGACCTTGCCGTGGGCCGAGGGTTTGGGGTGGTCAACCCGACAATCAGCCTTCCCCTATTGTCCACCAGAGGTACACCTGGCCCCTTCCAACAATGCCAGTCTTGCCTCGCCAAACCCCAACAGATATACCCACAACGCCCTACCCCGGATCCTCCGAAATAAGGAGACCCCAGATACTCCAAAAATAGGGGGAACCCAGAGCCACCTAAATAGGGGGATCCTCACAGAGACCACAAAACATGGAGACCCCCAACAGAGTCCCCTAAATAGGGGGATCCCCAATAGAAACCCACAAAATGCGGGGAACACGCATAGGACCCCCAGAAATGAGACCCCATGTCAGGAAGCCCCTCCAGAATGCAATAAAAGATGTCAGGCATCCTCCCAGCAGAAATAAACCTCTGTCTGGAAGAGTTCAGACAGATGCAGTAAAAAAAAACAGTAATCAGTGACGTGTGTTTGAGCCCCTTAGATAATTGAGCTGCAAGCCATTCATTCCTTTCCAATCGTGGGCTGTGAATGATACGTTCCACACACACAGATTTGAGGCTTGCTTCATTCATCTTTTTCATGGTCCCAGTAACTCTGAAGTGCTCTGAAAACAATGTTTACAAACATCAACCATCTCAATTAGAACTCAATTCAGCTGAGCACCTCAAAATCACTCAAGCGTGATAGGGGATGATTGCAGCGCACTTAACTCTGCAATGTCGCCAAAGACGTGCTGTTAGGCAATTTGGACATTCTGAATTTTCCCTCTGTGTACTCGAACAGGCGCCGTAATTTTGTGACTGGGGGGTTTTCACAATAACTTCACTGCGATGTTAATGTCGGCCTACTTGTGAGAAGAAAGATCATTATTAATAAATCAGGTGCGATTCAGCTCCGACGGCAGAACGTTGCCACTCAAATGGAGAAGTTAGACTGCATTTACCGGTCGCCCTGACGCCTGTTTATCGGCGGTGGTAGGCGATAGGTGGTAGGGACTGCTCCCGCCGCTTGTCAAGGGGGGGGGGGGGGGGGGTAAATCCCATTGAAGCCACCACACAGCTCCCGGAATCTGCAAGCAGGGTTGCCCGCTGGACCATATGTCCCGTCGCCAGCGGATTCTGATCCATGTCTTCAGCAAAGAATACAATTAAATGTGGTACAAATAAAGTATTGTTCCATCGGAAGCACTGTACGGGGAGGAAATGAAATGAAAATCGCTTATTGTCACAAGTAGGCTTCAAATGAAGTTACAGTGATAAGCCCCTAGTCGCCACATTCCAGCACCTGTTCGGGGAGGCTGGTACAGTAATCGAACCGTGCTGCTGGCCTGCCTTGGTCTGCTTTCAAAGCCAGCGATTTAGCCCTGTGCTAAACAGCCCCTATACAGGAGGATTTTCGAAATGATGAAGACAGAAACAGGGAGAAAGGAATTTTCTTCTTATTTTAATGCTGTTCCAAAGAGTCAATGGTGAGCTTGCTTCCATATTAACAATTCGTTTTCACTCGTCTGGGAAGTCCCTTCCACAGATAGGGCAGATGGTGGTTCGAGGGTCGAGTGCCCGCGTTGCCATTACCTCCTTTCACTGTCGATGCTTAGTTTGCAGATTGCCCTCGGAGATGAGAATCTAGCTGTTCAACTCCTTCCGTGATGTTTTGCCTCCACCTCGGGCGGTCATGGGCCCGGAATTCCCAGGTGCTGCTGTGGAGGTTCCAATCTTTCAAGGGCGCTCCGGGTCCTTGAAACATTTCCTCCAGGAGGGGGGTGTAAACCTGGTTGTTTTGGGGAGTCAGGCATGCGAAGAACATTGCCCACCTCGTCGAGAGTGGTGGGTGATGTGATGTTGAATTGAGCGAGAACACTGGCGTTGGAATGGGATAGTGCGCGTAAAGGAAAGAGGGCGAGGAAGCGCCGTCACGTCAGTTGTTCAAATCCTTCAGCCGACTGTTAATATTCGCTGATAGCCTGTGGAGGCCGAGAAATTGAGGGAGGGAGGGTTAGAACATGTACCATTTGAAGGCGAGAGAAGTGGCAATTGTAAGTAATCTTATGACAATTTACTGCTCTGGGAGAGGGCAGGAATAAAATCATTGTTTTTGTTTATTCAGCAAACATAGATCTTGATTGTCTTTTCTGTTTCTGTTAGATTTAATAGAGAACCATAGAACGGATAACAGAAAGCTTACGGAGCAGAGATAGGCCGCTGAGCCCATTGTGTTAGCGCCAGTCAAAAAAGGGCAAAATTTACTCATTTTCGCCCACTTTCCAGCAATGGTCTATGGCAAAAATTAACATCGTTAATATAAGTGTTTCCCAACAACGTGCTTGGCATCGTCAACATGGGAAGTAGGAGGGATTGAAGCCGTGATTCAAGGTGTCACCTTATCTGATGAATTCTTTGATTGTGCCCTAGATTAAACTGCCAACAAATGTTCCAGCGATTATAGATAAAACTTGATCGCAATTCGCAGGGAAGAGATTAATGCGGACACGTTTACATAACTGAAATGAGTTTTGATCTACATTTGCCAAAGTACTTAAAATTTAGCTCGCTGCCAATCCACTCCCGAGTCCCCCCGTTCGTGTCGCTGCCTTGATCTCCACGAGGAAACCATTCTGAAACATCAAGTGGCAATTTCCTTGAATAAATTACCAACAAAATGTTAAAGATAAAGAACAAAGGCCCTCGGCCCGCCAAGCCTGTGTCAACCAAGCCGCCCGTCGAAACTGAAGCCATCCACATTTCCGGGCTCCGTCTCCCTCTATCGCCAACTTCTTCATGCGTTTGGCAAGAAGCCCATTGAACTTCTCCACCGTCGCTGCTTCCACCACCTCCTCCGGCAGCGAGTTCCAGGCACCCACTACCCTCAGTGTAAAAAAACTTCCCGCGCACATCTCCACTTACCTTTGCCCCTCACACCATAAACCTATGCCACCCAGTAATTGACTCTTCCGCCCTGGGACACAGCTTCTCATTATCCAGGCTGTCCATGCTCCTCATAATGGTTTAGACTTCTATCAGTTTACCCATCAGCCTCTGTCGTTCCAGTAATAGCAAATCGAGTCTCCGCATAACTAATGCCCTCCATACCAAGCAATATCTTGATGAACCTCTTCTTCTACCCTCTCATTGTTGCAACATTTTATTTAACATGAGTAAGAAACGAAATGAATTAAACATGAGTTAGCACGAGTTAACACTTCAGAATGCACCGTAAGTGGTCGAAACGACAAGGATGCATTGTACAGAACCATATCAATCCCGAAGTGCAGGGGAAACACAAATAGCCACGACGTGCCATTCGGTAACTCAAGAGATTATCGAATCCCAACTGGACATACGGACGCCATTCAGCCCATCGAGTCTGCAGCTTCTCTCCGTGGGAGGAAACCGGAGCAGCGGGACGAAACCCAAGCAGAGAAGGACGGAAAATGCAAACTCCACACAGGCAGACACACAAGGCCGGAATAGAACCCGGGTCACTGTGCCAACAGCTGTGCCATTATGCAGCCCGAGAGATGTAGGCCCGCCTTTCTCCGTTGGCTGACGTGAAATAAATCAGGAAATGCCATTGGGCGGAGAATAAGATCCAGTACCAAGTGCCCGTGAAATTTCGATTGCCCGAATGACCTCCTTCTGCACTGTAAATTCGATGATTATATTCAATGAGTCTATGTGCAGTTTTGCTGGATTGGCCATGCTCATTTGCCCCTTAGTATCCAAAGATCACTTTTCATTTCAGAAAAGGTTCGTTTCCACTGCCGTGGTCAGGAGGCAGAAGAAAGCATTTTGCAATGCACAGGAACGGTATGTTAATTAGCAAAGTACTGTGAACTTGGTCAAACGCTTGATGATGCCCTTCAGGACAAATTGGTCTGTCAACTGAGAAATGAAGTCATCCAGAGAAAACGGCTGACTGCGAATCCTTTAATCCTGAACTGTGCAGTGGAGATCGCTACTTCTGTGGAAATTACAGGGAAGGAGGCTTCATTAATTGCAGTCCAAGTAAAAGTTCATAAGATAGAGGCTGCTTCAAAATTGCTAAACTCGCGGTGGGCGCCACTTTGAGGCCAAATAGCAACTCTCCGTCACCTCACCAACAGCGTCAATGTGGTCCAGAATGCACGTATAGTCAGCAGCATTTGCATATCATTAGCAGGCCCGACCAAAGCCCGATGCTTCACCTCCGAAGGGAGGGGTTCCCGGTGCTTTTAAAAATCGTGAAAGCAGCATGATTGCTGCTGAGGGAGAGGCAGGGAGTACGGAAATTGTCCAACATCGCCACAGTTTGCCGCTGCCGAGGGGCTTATGCCAGTGCCGGGGGAGTACAGGAGGTCAAAGTGAGGTATATAAGGTGCTGAAGGGGATTGTCAGAGGAGCTTACAGGAGCCTTCTGATTTGTTTTCATCCAGAATGAAGAAACCCTGCCTGTTCAGGATGCCGACTAGGGCCTACAGGCTTGATCATGATTGCTGTGAGGACTTATCTCTTTATATCTATTGACAATGGAGCAGTTTGGGGCCATTTTCTCATTGTTTCCAGTCATACGTCGAATTGCTGAGGAGATTCGGCTTGCCGATAAAAGGGTGAATTACTGACGGAGTGGAACATTTTAAGAGTTACTTTCTCATGTAACATTAATCTAAAAGGGTACTGTGGATCATATAATTGATACTTTGCAGAAGGAGGCCATTCTGCCCATCGAGCCTGCACGACCCTCTGAAGGAGCAGCCCACCCAGGCCCAGTCATCGCCCTAACCCTGTAACCCCAACGCGCCTATGGACACTAAGGGACAATTAATAATACCCATTCAACTAACCTGCACATCTTTTGACTGTGGAAGGAAAACAGGAGCATTTGTAGGGAACCCACGCAGGCACGGGGCGAAAGTGCAAACTCCACACAGGTGACTACCCAATGTTGGAATCGAAGCCGAGATACTGGCGCTGTGAGGCAGCAGTGTTAAACCATTGTAGCACCATGCTGCAGAAAAAGACCTAACAACTGTTGGAACATCTCTGCATTTACCAATCACAACCTTTGAGAGAAACAACGTTTTAGGTCGACGACCTTTCATCAAAACTGAAGAATGATAGAGACGTGTAAGAGTTTTTGAAGCAACCTAACTGCACAGGGGTCAGGAAGAAGACAAAACGCGAATGCCTGTGATAAGTTGGAGCACGAGGAGATGAAAGAAGAGGAGAGTCCATGGTAAACAGGATATTCCAAAGAAACGAAGAGTGTGTCTAAATGTGACCTGAACTGCAGCATTAACACCAACAAGGGATCGCAAGCGAATACAAACAAGACAAGTTGGCAGGGGGATGGGAACCGATGTAGGAAGTCAGTGGGGACAGAAACAAAAGGCAGGAAGGGAGAGTGTGTAAAGCATGACCAGAGAAAGCAGGGCAGAGAGCAAGGAAAGTCTACATTAAACTGCATTTATTTCAATGCAAGGGGCCTGACGGGCAAAGCGGATGAACTCAGGGCATGGATGGGCACATGGGACTGGGATATTATAGCTATGACTGAAACATGGCTAAGGGAGGGGCAGGACTGGCAGCTCAATGTTCCGGGGTACAGATGCTATAGAGAGGATAGAACAGGAGGTAAGAGAGGAGGGGGAGTGTCGTTTTTGATTTGGGAGAACATCACGGCAGTACTTAGAGGGGATATATCCGAGGGTTCGCCCACCGAGTCTATATGGGTGGAACTGAAAAATAAGAAGGGAGAGATCACCTTGATAGGACTGTACTACAGGCCCCCAAATAGTCAGCGGGAAATTGAGGAGCAAATATGTAAGGAGATTACAGATAGCTGCAAGAATAATAGGGTGGTAATAGTAGGGGACTTTAACTTTCCCAACATTGACTGGGACAGCCATAGCATTAGGGGCTTGGATGGAGAGAAACGTGTTGAGTGTATTCAGGAGGAATTTCTCATTCAGTATGTGGATGGACCGACTAGAGAGGGGGCAAAACTTGACCTCGTCTTGGGAAATAAGGAACGGCAAGTGACAGAAGTGTTAGTGAGGGGTCACTTTGGGACAAGTGACCATAACTCCATTAGTTTTAAGATAGCTATGGAGAATGATAGGTCTGGCCCAAGAGTTAAAATTCTTAATTGGGGCAAGGCCAATTTTGATGGTATCAGACAGGAACTTTCAGAGGTAGATTGGGGGAGACTGTTGGCAGGCAAAGGGACGGCTGGTAAATGGGAGGCTTTTAAAAATGTGTTAACCAGGGTTCAGGGTAAGCACATTCCCTTTAGAGTGAAGGGCAAGGCTGGTAGAAGTAGGGAACCCTGGATGACTCGAGATATTGAGACTCTGGTCAAAAAGAAGAAGGAGGCATATGACGTACATAAACAACTGGGATCAAGTGGATCCCTTGAAGAGTATAGAGATTGTCGAAATAGAGTTAAGAGGGAAATCAGGAGGGCAAAAAGGGGACATGAAATTGCTTTGGCAAATAATGCAAAGGAGAAACCAAAGAGTTTCTAAAGATACATAAAGGGAAAAAGAGTAACTAGGGACAGAGTAGGGCGCCTTAAGGATCAACAAGGACATCTATGTGCAGAGCCACAAGAGTTGGATGAGATCCTGAATGAATATTTCTCATCGGTATTCACGGTGGAGAAAGGCATGGATGTTAGGAAACTAAGGGAAATAAATAGTGAAATCTTGAGAAGTGTGCATATTACAGAGGAGGAGGTGCTGGAAGTCTTAAAGCGCATCAAGGTAGATAAATCCCCGGGACCTGATGAAATGTATCCCAGGATGTTGTGGGAGGCTAGGGAGGAAATTGCGGGTCCCCTAACAGAGATATTTGAATCATCGGCAGCCACAGGTGAGGTGCCTGAAGACTGGAGAGTGGCGAATGTTGTGCCCTTGTTTAAGAAGGGCAGCAGGGAAAAGCCTGGGAACTACAGACCGGTGAGCCTAACGTCTGTAGTAGGTAAGTTGCTAGAAGGTATTCTGAGAGACAGGATCTACAAGCATTTAGAGAGGCAAGGACTGATTCGGGGCAGTCAGCATGGCTTTGTGCGTGGAAAACCATGTCTCACAAATTTGATTGAGTTTTTTGAGGGGGTGACCAAGAAGGTAGATGAGGGCAGTGCAGTAGACGTTGTCTACATGGACTTTAGCAAAGCCTTTGACAAGGTACCGCGTGGTAGGTTGTTGCAGAAGGTTAAAACTCACGGGATCCAGGGTGAGGTTGCCAATTGGATTCAAAATTGGCTGGACGACAGAAGACAGAGGGTGGCTGTAGAGGGTTGTGTTTCAAACTGGAGGCCTGTGACCAGTGGTGTGCCTCAGGGATCGGTGCTGGGTCTAC
Source organism: Scyliorhinus torazame (assembly GCF_047496885.1). NCBI lineage: Eukaryota > Metazoa > Chordata > Chondrichthyes > Carcharhiniformes > Scyliorhinidae > Scyliorhinus > Scyliorhinus torazame. The sequence continues at coordinate 25,252,458 of NC_092737.1, read as the reverse complement.
TGTTATTTGTGATTTATATTAATGATTTGGATGAGAATTTAGGAGGCATAGTTAGTAAGTTTGCAGATGACACCAAGATTGGCGGCACAGTGGATAGTGAAGAAGGTTATCTAGGATTGCAACGGGATCTTGATCAATTAGGCCAGTGGGCCGACGAATGGCAGATGGAGTTTAATTTAGATAAATGTGAGGTGATGCATTTTGGCGGATCGAATCAGGCCAGGACCTACTCAGTTAATGGTATGGCGTTGGGGAGAGTTATAGAACAAAGAGATCTAGGAGTACAGGTTCATAGCTCCTTGAAGGTGGAGTCGCAGGTGGACAGGGTGGTGAAGAAGGCATTCGGCATGCTTGGTTTCATTGGTCAGAACATTGAATACAGGAGTTGGGACGTCTTGTTGAAGTTGTACAAGACATTGGTACGGCCACACTTGGAATACTGTGTGCAGTTCTGGTCACCCTATTATAGAAAGGATATTATTAAACTAGAAAGAGTGCAGAAAAGATTTACTAGGATGTTACCGGGACTTGATGGTTCGAGTTATAAGGAGAGGCTGGATAGACTGGGACTTTTTTCCCTGGAGCGTAGGAGGCTTAGGGGTGATCTTATAGAGGTCTATAAAATAATGAGGGGCATAGATAAGGTAGATAGTCAACATCTTTTCCCAAAGGTAGGGGAGTCTAAAACTAGAGGGCATAGGTTTAAGGTGAGAGGGGGGAGATTCAGAAGGGCCCAGAGGGGCAATTTCTTCACTCAGAGGGTAGTGAGTGTCTGGAATGGGCTGCAAGAGGTAGTAGTAGAGGCGGGTACAATTGTGTCTTTTAAAAAGCATTTAGATAGTTACATGGGTAAGATGGGTATCGAGGGTTATGGGCCAAGTGCGGGCAACTGGGACTAGCTTAATGGTAAAAACTGGGCGGCATGGACTGGTTGGGCCGAAGGGCCTGTTTCCATGCTGTAAACTTCTATGATTCTAAGTCCAACACAGACAAGGTCAAGCCAGAAAAAAAAACACACAATTTGAAAAAGAAACATATAGAACATGATCGAGGCAGATAATAGATTGCAAAGTGATTGAGCGCATTGTTGAGTCCAGAAGACTGGAGGGCACCGAATTGAAACAGGAGATGTTGTTCCTCGATCTTACTTCGATCGTCAAAGGAACAGTGCACCAGTCCATGTGCCAAAAGAGAAAATTTCGAGAATTACACTGACAAATAAGCGGTAGCAACAGGCTACACTTGCGAACTGAGCACAGGTCTTCCATTAGACATTCGATCTCTCTGTGATTTGGTATCTCCAATGTGGAGAAGTCGCTTTGTTAGCAGCCAATACAGTATACTAAATTGAAAGGACACTTATTCACCGTTTTATTGGAAGCAGTGTGTGGGGGGCATTGGGAAGAGAGAAGGGAGGAGATGGATTGACAGGTGTTTGCACCTGGCCAGCTTGCAGGGCAAACTGCCTTGAGAAGGGCGGGAATGTTAAGGGCGAGTCATGGACTAGGGGTCCGCGGAGATAACTGTTCCTCTGGAATGTCGAAAGGGCAGGGCAGTGGAAAATGTGCTGGATGGTTTTACGATGCAGGACGTGGTGGAAATGATGCAAGAACATCCATTAAAAACTTGCTCTGGTAGCGTGCAAGATGAGGAAACAATAACCACTTTCATGGTTCTGAGTGGCCGTAGAAGGTGTGAGGGCAGGGGTATTTGAAATGTATCGTAAGCTTTGGCGGACCCTATCAACCATACTGAGTGGAATACTTGGTTGATGAAAGAGGCAGACATGCCAGAAACAATGGTACGGGAGGTTCATTCATTTACCCATTCATTTAACCTGTAAATATCTCGAAGCAGCGTAACTGCGTCCTACCGTAGGATGCAATGAACAATTTACACAAAGGAGGATACTGAGCTCTGTGCTACTCATGAGGGAAGACGCATTAAAACAATAGAGATCATACCAATAAAACAATATGATTGTTGCCCTGTCCACAGCCATTTGTCAGAACGAAATAATTGGTTCAGGAACAGATAATGTTCAGATGATGTTTAATCGAAGTCATTACATTGGAACTAGTTTCAGCACAGTGGAAATAATGTAATAAAATACAATTTTATTTTATTCGGTCAATGTATAATTTTCTTCCCATGATGAAAGAGGCAGGCATACCAGAAACATATGGTACGGGAGTTTGCAACCTCAGAAAATAAAATGCAGAGATGGAGAAACTGGGAGAATGGAATGGAGCCCTTGCAGGAATGAAGGGATGAGGAAGAATATGTAATGTAAATTAAGCAACCGTTGTTATGGCCTATTATACACCTGGAATGGCGAAGCCAGGAATTCTGGCATTTGTTTAATCAATGGTCCAATCTCTTGGCGCAAGCAATTTATCAGATAAGCTGACCTCTCAGTCACTGACCCGTTTCTCTATGAATTTGCTTTGCAGGTTTCCAAGGTTGACACTGCCACGTTGATGGGACATGATTCTGCTGCAAAAGCAACCAGAGAATATGAATAAGCATACAAAATGGTCAGAGGGATAGATAGGGTGGACAGTGAGAGCCTTCTCCCGCGGATGGAAATGGCTAGCACGAGGGGACATAGCCTTAAACTGAGGGGTAATAGATATAGGACAGAGGTCAGGGGTAGGTTCTTTACGCAAAGAGTAGTGAGGCCGTGGAATGCCCTACCTGCTACAGTAGTGAACTCACCAACATTGAGGGCATTTAAAAGTTTATTGGATAAACATATGGATGATAATGGTATAGTGTAGGTTAGATGGCTTTTGTTTCGGTGCAACATCGTGGGCCGAAGGGCCTGTACTGCGCTGTATTGTTCTATGTTCTATGTTCTATGTTCTATGATAGAAAATCAGAACCGCTGTCGCTTCAATGAGCAAACCGACTCTTCGCTTGTTTCTTGTCCTCATTCTATGAAGAGCTGCACATGTGAACAGGTTGTGGCTACTTTGTGATGGGTCCAGCGAGGTAGCAAATAAAGCGGAATCAAGCAGCCAAAGCTTGGGATTGCCCTCTGGAGACTGAGACTACTGATCACCATGGAAAAAATTAAATGGGAAAAAATGATTCGACATAAATGCAGAGAAACACAGAGGATCTGAAGGCCGGTGCCTTAGGCATTAAAATATCTAGCTTATGAAATACCGGTAGAATTAGTTGGAATCGTACATCCGTTTGATTGCAGAAGGATTCTAACAGGAAACGTAAAACACTCTTACAAAAATAGCTCGAAGCAGGATTCTTCAGGGCAGTTAGCATATATTTTCATAGGCAGAAACTAGGTAGGAAAAGTTAACTCACTGCCGAGAGTCTGCTCCGCCATTTCTGAATTTAATGGCTCAGTCGATTGTCACCTCAACTCCACATTCTCACCTACCCCCATAACCCTTCATTTCATTGTTGATTAAGAATCTACTTCTGCCTTAACAATATTCAAAGATGTTTCTTCCAACGCCTTTTGAGAAAGAGCATTCCACTGATGCACGTACTCTGAGAAGAAACAACATCCCCTCATCTGACAAAAATGGACTATCTCTTATTTTAACACAGTTACTCCGATTTCGAGATTCTCCCACAAGAGGAAATATCCTCTCCACATTCACCTAGTCTAGACCCCTCAGAATCTTATACATTTCAATCAAGTCACATCTTACTTTTCGAAACTCTAGAGTATACAATGCTAGCCTGTTTAACCTTTCTTCATAAGTCAACAAGCCCATTACAGGCACTCATCTAGTAAGCTCCTCTGAAATGCTTCTAACGCATTTAAATCTCTCCTTAAATAAGGACAGTAAGAAGTCTTACAACACCAGGTTAAAGTCCAACAGGTTTGTTTCAAATCAGTAGCTTTCCAAGCACTGCTCCTTCCTCAGGTGAATGAGGAATTCACCTCAGATTCACCTGAGGAAGGAGCAGTGCTCCGAAAGCTAGTGATTGAAACAAACCTGTTGGACTTTAACCTGGTGTTGTAAGACTTCTTACTGTGCTCACCCCAGTCCAACGCCGACATCGCCACATCTTAAATAAGGAAACCAATACTGTACACAGTACTTCACATATGGTCTCGCCAATACCATAAGTAATTGAAACATAACCTCTCCACTTTTGTATTCAATTCCCCTCGCAGCAAAGATAACAACAAATTAGATTTACTTATTACATGTTATACCTGCATATTAGGCGTTTGCAATAAAGGCAGGAGGATAAATAGATACCTTTGCATTCCTGAACTCTAACAACTCTCACAATTTTGATCATCAGTTTCATTATCATTTTGCTACCAAAAGGTACAAGTTCACATTTTATCACATCGCGCTCCATTTGCTAGATCTTTACCAAGTCACATAGTCTATTTATATCCTTTGTTATCCTCCTTATGTCCAGAAATCCATAAGAACATGAGATATAGCAGCCGAAATGAGGCCATAAGACCATAAGACCATAAGACATAGGAGCGGAAGTAAGGCCATTCGGCCCATCGAGTCCACTCCAACATTCAATCATGGCTGATTTCAACTCCATTTACCCGCTCTCTCTCCATAGCCCTTAATTCCTCGAGAAATCAAGAATTTATCAACTTCTGTCTTAAAGACACTCAACGCCCCGGCCTCCACTGCCCTCTGTGGCAATGAATTCCACAGACCCACCACTCTCTGGCTGAAGAAATTTCTCCTCATCTCTGTTTTAAAGTGACTCCCTTTTATTCTAAGGCTGTGCCCCCGGGTCCTAGTCTCCCCTGCTAATGGAAACAACTTCCCTCCATCCACCCTATCTAAGCCATTCATTATCTTGTAAGTTTCTATTAGATCTCCCCTCAACCTCCTAAACTCCAATGAATATAATCCCAGGATCCTCAGACGTTCATCGTATGTTAGGCCTACCATTCCTGGGATAATCCGTGTGAATCTCCACTGGACCCGCTCCTGTGCCAGTATGTCCTTCCTGAGGTGTGGGGCCCAAAATTGCTCACAGTATTAAATGCCATTTGACCCATCGAGTCTGCTCTGCCATTCCGTCATGGCTGATATGTTCCTACTTCCAATTCTCCTGCCTTCTCCCCCATAATCCATGATCCTATTGTTAATCAAGAAATCCTCTTATTAATCAAGAACAACAAATTTCTCCTTGAGGTGTTGTTACCGACAAGACGTCAGACCAAGAATAGTTCGTTCTTAGAAGATGAAAACATAGGAATTGGGAGCAGGAATAGGCGATTTAGCCTCTGGAGTCCGCTCCACCGTTCAATACGGTCATGGCTGATCTCATCGTGGCCTCAACTCCACCATCCTGCCCGTTCTCCATAACCTTTCAACCAACACTCCATACATTTACTCACTGTCCCAGAAACCACTTCACTCTAGGGTTGCGAATTGCACAGATTCACAACCGTTTGGGAGAAGGAGTTTCTCCGCATCTCTGTTTGAAGTTTTCTCCCCCTTATCCTCAGACTATTAACTCTCGTTCTAGAATATCCCTCAAGAGGAAGCATCCGTTCCACATCTACCTTATCCATTCATCTCATCATCTTATGTACCTAAATTTCATCTCCCCTCATTATTTTAAATTCGAGAGAGTACAGGCCTAAGCACGCCAATGCATCTTATTAACTATCTTTGCCTCATCAGCACATTTAGCAACCATACCTTCTGAGCATTCATCAAAATCATTTGAATTAGTTGAGATCTGAAGTTGAGGCCAAGCCCCTGCGGCCGACCACTGATTACATATTGCCAAGCAGAAAAACACACCATTTTATGCATACAGTTAGATAGACAATGTTGCAACAAAAAAATATATCGTCGCAGAAAAATGAGTTTAACTTTTCTCAAAACCTTTGATGTTCCACCTTATCGAATACCTTCTGGAAGTCTAAGCAGAGTACATGAAGTATATTATACCAAGGTACGTAGCGATGGGATCATTAAGAGTCCTGGTTTTGTGGAAGGGGTGTCGTTTTTAATTATTTTAAATTTAGTCATGCAATATGGGCGTCGTTGACTTGGCTCGTACTTATTGCCCATTGGAATTGTCCTTGAGAAGGTTGTGGTGTGCAGACTTCTTGAACCTCTGCATTCCATCTGGTGTAGACGCACCCACAGTTCTGCTGGGGAGGGAGGTCAAGGATTTTCCCCCAGGGACAATGAAGGGACGGCCAAGATATTTCCAATTCAGGAAGGTGAGTAACTTGGAGGGGAACCTCCAAGTGATGGTGTTGCCAGGTTTTGCTGCTCGTGTCCTTCCGAATGGTTGTGGCCATTGGTTTGGAGATCAGTGCCTAACCAGCCTTTGCTTGTCGCTGCAGTCTATCTTGTGGATGGTACACACTGCTGCCACTGTGTGTCAGTGGTGGTCGGAGTGAGTGCTGGAGGAGTGGTGGTTTTTTTCCTGAAAGGTGTAAAGCTTTCTTGGATGATGCTTGAGCTGCACTCATCCAAGCAACCAGGGAATTATTCCACCATAGTCCTGATTTGTTCCTTTTAGATTCAGGATAGTGTTCGGAGCGTCAGCCAGGTTTACTCGCCACATGATTCCGAGCCTCTGATCAACATTTTGTACCCATAATGTTTACATGGCTTGTTCAGTTCTGTTTCTCGTGAAAGATAACCGCAGAATATTGATAGGTCGGGATTCATAGAACATAGAACGATACAGCGCAGTACAGGCCCTTCGGCCCACGATGTTGCACCGAAACAAAAGCCATCTAACCTACACTATGCCATTATCATCCATATGCTTATCCAATAAACTTTTAAATGCCCTCAATGTTGGCGAGTTCACTACTGTTGCAGGTAGGGCATTCCACGGCCTCACCACTCTTTGCGTAAAGAACCTACCTCTGACCTCTGTCCTATATCTATTACCCCTCAGTTTAAAGCTATGTCCCCTCGTGCCAGCCATTTCCATCCGCGGGAGAAGGCTCTCACTGTCCACCCTAACTAACCCCCTGATCAGTTTGTATGCCTCTATTAAGTCTCCTCTTAACCTTCTTCTCTCCAACGAAAACAACCTCAAGTCCATCAATCTTTCCTCATAAGATTTTCCCTCCATACCAGGCAACATCCTGGTAAATCCCCTCTGCACCCGCTCCAAAGCCTCCACGTCCTTCCTATAATGCGGTGACCAGAACTGTACGCAATCCCCAGCCTCCGTATTTTCTGCAATAGCCTACCGTGGGGAACCTTATCAAACGCTTTACTGAAATCCATATACACCACATCAACTGCTCTACCCTCGTCTACCTGTTCAGTCACCTTCTCAAAGAACGCGATAAGGTTTGTGAGGCATGACCTACCCTTCACAAAGCCATGCTGACTATCCCTGATCATATTATTCCTATCTAGATGATTATAAATCTTGTCTCTTATAATCCCCTCCAAGACTTTACCCACTACAGACATGAGGCTCACCGGTCTATAGTTGCCGGGGTTGTCTCTGATCCCCTTTTTGAACAAAGGGACCACATTTGCTATCCTCCAGTCCTCTGGCACTATTCCTGTAGCCAATGATGACATAAAAATCAAAGCCAATGGTCCAGCAATCTCTTCCCTCGCCTCCCAGAGAATCCTAGGATAAATCCCATCAGGCCCCGGGGACTTATCTATTTTCAGCCTGTCAAGAATTGCCAACACCTCTTCCCTACGTACCTCAATGCCATCTATTCTAATAGCCTGGGTCTCAGCATTCTCCTCCACAACATTATCTTTTTCCTGAGTGAATACTGACGAAAAATATTCATTTAGTATCTCGCCTATGTCTTCAGACTCCACACACAACTTCCCATCCCTGTCCTTGACTGGTCCTACTCTTACCCTAGTCATTCGCTTATTCCTGACATACCTATAGAAAGCTTTTGGGTTTTCCTTGATCCTACCTGCCAAATACTTCTCATGTCCCCTCCTTGCTCGTCTTAGCTCTCTCTTTAGATCCTTCCTCGCTACCTTGTAACTATCCATCGCCCCAACTGAAACTTCATACCTCATCTTCACATAGGCATCCTTCTTCCTCTTAACAAGAGATTCCACTTCTTTGGTAAACCACGGTTCCCTCACTCTACGCCTTCCTCCCTGCCTGACCGGTACGTACTTATCAAGAACACGCAGTAGCTGATCCTTGAACAAGCTCCACTTATCCAGTGTGCCCAACACTTGCAGCCTACTTCTCCAACCTATCCCCCCCAAGTCACGTCTAATGGCATCATAATTGCCCTTCCCCCAGCTATAATTCTTGCCCTGCGGTGTATACTTATCCCTTTCCATCACTAATATAAACGTCACCGAATTGTGGTCACTGTCCCCAAAGTGCTCACCTACCTCCAAATCCAACACCTGACCTTGTTCATTACCCAAAACCAAATCCAACGTGGCCTCGCCTCTTGTTGGCCTGTCAACATATTGTGTCAGGAAACCCTCCTGCACACACTGTACAAAAAACAACCCATCTAATGTACTCGAACTATATCTTTTCCAGTCAATATTTGGAAAGTTAAAGTCTTCCATAATAACTACCCTGTTACTTTCGCTCTTATCCAGGATCATCCTCGCCATCCTTTCCTCTACATCCCTAGAACTATTTGGAGGCCTATAGAAAACTCCCAACAGGGTGACCTCTCCTTTCCTGTTTCAACCTCAGCCCATACTACCTCGGAAGATGAGTCCCCATCTAGCATCCTCTCCGCCACCGTAATACTGCTCTTGACTAGCAGCGCCACACCTCCCCCTCTTTTGCCTCCTTCTCTGAGCTTACTAAAACACCTAAACCCCGGAACCTGCAACATCCATTCCTGTCCCTGCTCTATCCATGTCTCCGAAATGGCCACAGCATCGAAGTCCCAGGTACCAACCCATGCTGCCAGTTCCCCTACCTTATTTCGTATACTCCTGGCATTGAAGTAGACACACTTCAGACCACCAACCTGAACACTGGCCCCCTCCTGCGATGTCAAATCTGAGCTCCTGACCTCTATACTCTCATTCTCCCTTACCCTAAAACTACAATCCAGGTTCCCATGCCCCTGCTGCATTAGTTTAAGCCCCCCCCCCCCCAAAGAGCACTAACAAATCTCCCCCCCAGGATATTTGTGCCCCTCAGGTTCAGATGTAGACCATCCTGTCTGTAGAGGTCCCACCTTCCCCAGAAAGAGCCCCAGTTATCCAGAAATCTGAATCCCTCCCGCCTGCACCATCCCTGTAGCCACGTGTTTAATTGCTCTCTCTCCCTATTCCTCATCTCATTATCACGTGGCACGGGCAACAACCCAGAGATAACAACTCTGTTTGTTCTCGTTCTGAGCTTCCATCCTAGCTCCCTGAAAGCCTGCCTGACATCCTTGTCCCCTTTCCTACCTATGTCGTTAGTGCCAATGTGGACCACGACTTGGGGCTGCTCCCCCTCAGCGCTGTAAGAGTAAATACGTCTCAAGGAATGATGATTGCATTCTCTCTTATTGGAACTCAGTATTGCCTGGCATGTGTCTGACATGAAGAATACTTTCCACCTCTCGGCCCAAGCTTGAATTGTGTCCAGATCTTGGACTTGGACTGCATCAGTGTCTGAGATGTTGCGAACGATGCTGAGCGTTGTGCAATCATCAGCCAAGATAACCATTTCAGACTTTAACAAGGAAGGACGGACATTCATGAAACAGCAGGTAACGGTTAGGCCAATACATTAACCAAGAGAACTCCTGAACTAATATCCAGGCACTGAGACGATTGCACCAGTAAAAACAAGCATCTTCCATTGTGTTCGGCATGATTTCAACCAGCAGAAACTTTGCCCCTCGATTCCTATTGACTCCAGTTTCCACTGGACTTCATGATGGCATATGGCGTCAAATGTTGCCTTGATCCAAAGGGCACACTTACTTCACCCCTGGAACTATGTTGGTTTGTCCACGTTAGACCCAATGGTGAGGTCAGATGCTGATTGACCCTGAATGAACAAAAACAAACTTACTGAGCAGGTTATTGCTCCGCATGCGCTGTTTGGTACCAACTGTTGATGAAACCTTCTATCACTTTACGGACTATTGACAGTAAACAGATGTTGAGACTATTCTTGTGCATAGGAGTTCCCTGGGGAATTTTCTATGGTTCCGGCAGATGATCATGTTATACATGTTCTGCAGTAGCTTGGCTACGGACGCAAAATGTTTTGGATGACAGGTTTTCATTGCCGGAATATTTTAGGGGCCCATAGCCTTTGCAGTATCAGGTGCCATCAACCGTTTTCTCGAACCGCGTGACTGATTCAAATTGGCTGACGAGTGGCAGCTGTGATTCTGGGGAGCGCCGTAGGAGACTGAGATGGATCATCCACTCGACACATCTGGCTGAAGATTGTCGCAAATGTTACAGCCTTTTATATCTGCAGGGATGTGTTCGATTTCCCCATTATTGAGCACGGCTGGTCATTCCGAAGCATCCTCCTCTTCCATTGCGTTGTTTAATTGTCCGCCAGCATTCATTCCTGGATTTGGCAGGATTGCAGATCAAAAATCTGGTCCATTGCAATCCTTTAGCTTTGCCCATAACAGCCTCCCCGAACAGGCACCGGAATGTGGCGACTAGGGGCTTTTCACAGTAACTTCATTGAAGCCTACTTGTGACAATAAGTGATTTTCATTTCATTTCATTTCACTTGTGGCTTTTTCTGTTTAGCGCGCAAATAATCATGAGTGCATGTTCACCAGGTCGATATGTCAGATTCAAGCATGCTGATGTTAGTCGTGTCATGCGCTCCTGCACTCTTCATTGAACCAAGGTTGATTCCTGACTTGGTGATAACGATAGAGTGGACCACATGCCAAGCCACGAAGTTACAGATTGTGGTTCAGTACAATTCTGCTGTTAATGGTTCGTAGCACCTCATGATTACCCTATCCCGAGTTGCTATGCCTGATCGAAATCACGGCAGTGCAACGAATTACGATGGAGTGTATCCTGAATGTGAAATGTGACATTTTCCCCACAACGACTGAACAACGGTCGCTCAGAGTCACAGAATTGCTTCGGCGCAGAAGGAGGCCAGTTGGCCCATCGTGTCTGCTCGGCCCACCAAAGGACAATGGTTGAGTGTCATTCTCTTCTCTTTCCCCCTTACCCTTAGACATCGATTTTATTCAACAAAGCATCCACTACCATCTTGAATACTTCGACTTAATCTATATCCAGCGCATTTCCGAGCAGTTCATTCCATACCGGACCCAGTCGCTATGCGAACAGTTATTTTCCACATTTTAATTCGGTACCATGTCGTTCTCGGTCCTTAACAACGCCACAACAAATCTACTCTGAGGCTTCTTCGTTGAAGGGCAACACTCCCAACTTCTCCAATCTGCCCCCCCTCGTGGGCGATGGTGGCCTAGTGGTAATGTCGCTGAGCTGCGTTCAAAACCGTTTTAGTTCACTCATGTCCTTCACGGATAGAAATCTGCTATCCTTACCTGGATATGTCCAACATTGCTCGCCAGATTAACAGCCACGTCGTTGACGATTAACTGTTCCCTGAAATGGCCCAGAAGGTTACTTCATTCAAGGGAGCAGCATTCAAGAGAAATTAGCGACTGGCAACAATTGTTTGCCAAAGAATAAAAATACCTAATTTTCTCAACTCCAGAAGCACTATCTCCAATGCGTTCATATTATTTCTATAGTCTGGATCCCAGAGCTGTAAACAATACATGTTATCTAGTTTGTATAAGGTCAATTTAATCTATATGCTCTTGTACTCTATGTCCCTATTAATAAAAGGCAGAAATGATTGCCTTTATTAACTGCTCTCTCCACTGTCTTATCATGTTTCAATGCAACTAGTTTCCTTTGCTCCTGCGCCCCATAATGAATGTTTGCCATAAACGTCAACAATGTTTGATTAACTTAAAAATCATAATTGTTTGAAAAATACGAAAACTATGGAGGAAAGGAAAGTTGATAATATGGAAACCAGGTTCGCTGAGTGACTGGAAACAGAGTTATGGTAAACTGTTCTATTCCTTTCATTTTCAATGGATGTATAGCATGGTGTTCCCATATGGAGTGATCTCATATTAATATTCAAGGTGTTTAGAAATGACAGGGACCAAATGAAAAATATGTTTTTTCTTCATTCGTGGGGAGTGGACACCTTACCCATAAATTCTCAATCAACTCTCAGAGGGGTTAGACGAGTCAACCAGGGGTGTTCTGCAGCCACATGCAGACCAGGCAAGGCAGGGATGGCAGATTTCTTTCCCTGAAATACATGACTAAATGAGATAGGTTTTTACAACAATCGCTACTGGTTGCTTCGACCTTTAATTCCAGATCACTATTGGATTCCGGATCCCACCTTTTACAGTGCTGGGTTTCGAACCCGATTCCCCAGAATTACCCTGAGACCCTCGATTACTATCCCAATGACAATGCCACCAGGCTCTATCAAGTGACATATCAGGGATCATTGTGGATAAGGTAGTGATGTAGTATCTCGAGGATCTTTAGTCAGAATTTGCGAATAGTAAACTTATTATCAGACTATTGGGAATATTATATAGGTTTCCAAAGAGTGAGAGATACATTAGGGAGAAAATCTCATCTTGTGAATGACAGCGATGGGCATGACCTATGGAGTGAACTTATTATAGGTGACAATTACCTGAATTCTTCGGGTGATCATTTTAGAATAATGTTCAAGATAGGGTAATTATTTAGTATTTCTACATCGAACTCCTTGACTAGTACGTTCTTCGTCTAATTAGTGATGATCCATTGCAAATTCTGTTCTAGAGCTTCCAAATATTTGGGGAAAGATTTAACTTCAAGGGGATAAGGGGAAAGCTAACAAAAGTGGAACGGAGCAAAGAATTGGAGGAAAACTCTAATCCTCAAGAGGAGGGAGTTAGGTACAGGTAAAGCAAAATTAGGAAGGTTTGGGAACCAAAGCCCGGCATCCTTAGATCGCAATGGAGATGACAAATACAACGGAACAAAAAAATGACCAGGATGCACATTGCATGCCAGTCGAAGCGCTCCATTGAGATAGAACAAAAAAATAAGAACACAAGGGAAATGAAGATGGATAACAATGTAAAGTAGCTATTATGAGCTGTTAATATATGACTGGGGCGCACAAGTACCTGGGGCAGCACGGTAGCATTGTGGTTAGCACAATTGCTTCACAGCTCCAGGGTCCCAGGTTTGATTCCCGGCTTGGGTCACTGTCTGTGCGGAGTCTGCACATTCTCCCCATGTACACGTGGGTTTCCTCCAGGTGCTCCGGTTTCCTCCCACAGTCCAAAGATGTGCAGGTTAGGGGACTGGCCATGCTAAATTGTCCTTAGTATCCAAAATTGCCTTCAGTGTTGGGTGGGGTTACTGGGTTATGGGGATAGGGTGGAGGTGTGGACCTTGGGTAGGGTGCTCTTTCCAAGATCCGGTGCAGACTCGATGGGTCGAATGGCCTTCTTCTGCACTGTGAATTCTATGATAAATTGCGTGTAAACGTTTAAGTGTATATTATGAGGCGGATCCTATCATGATCAAAAGTTCACCTGTATCTGAGCTCCCTGCTCTGAAGGATTACAGTTTCCCTCAAATTCTTGGCTTTCGTTAACTTTTCCCCTTATCCCCTTGACGTTAAAGGATTTCCCCAAAATTTGGAAACTCTACCCAGAATTTGCAATGGATCCTCTCAAATTAGGCAGAGAACATACTAGTCAAGGAGTTCTATGTAGAAATAGTAAATAACTACCCTATCTTGAACATTATTCTAAAATGATCTTCCATACATTCTTGGAAGAGTGTGACAAGTGAACATTTAATGAGTAGTTTGTATTGGTGTTCGTTCTGGAAAACAATGTTGAAAAATATGATGTGGAGATGCCGGCGTTGGACTGGGGTGAGCACAGTAAGAAGTCTTACAACACCAGGTTAAAGTCCAACAGGTTTGTTTCGATGTCACTAGCGTTCGGAGCGCTGCTCCTTCCTCAGGTGAATGAAGAGGTATGTTCCAGAAACATATATATATAGACAGATTCAAAGATGCCAGACAATGCTTGGAATGCGAGCATTAGCAGGTGATTAAATCTTTACAGATCCAGAGATGGGGTAACCCCAGGTTAAAGAGGTGTGAATTGTGTCAAGCCAGGACAGTTGGTAGGATTTCGCAGGCCAGATGGTGGGGGATGAATGTAATGCGACATGAATCCCAGGTCCCGGTTGAGGCCGCATCCATGTGTGCGGAGCTTGGCTATAAGTTTCTGCTCGGCGATTCTGCGTTGTTGCGCGTCCTGAAGGCCGCCTTGGAGAATGCTTACCCGGAGATCAGAGGCTGAATGCCCTTGACTGCTGAAGTGTTCCCCGACTGGAAGGGAACATTCCTGCCTGGTGATTGTCGTGCGATGTCCGTTCATTCGTTGTCGCAGATGATGGAAGAGGGAATGGCACCAGGAATGGATTGTTTCAAAATTGATTAGAATAAATAGGGAATTTGAGAATTGGTAACATTGTTGAATAAGGGCGATATAATTCCTTCCCAACGAACCATAAGGGTTTTTAGAACAATGGGTTTCGAATCTGGATGTCTGGATTACTGGTCCACTGACGTTACCACTACACGAACCCTAGCTATTCTACTTGGAGAAGAAACGTTAAGTTGAGGTTGGGGCGAGGTGCAAAAGATCATGAAGGGTTTGAAAAAAGTACACAGAGAGAAACTTGATTCGTTTGCAGAAGGGTGGTACTTCAAAGGATATTGATTCCTGTTCAGTGGTGAAGAACGGAAGGCGAAATTAGGTAAAAAGAAATACCTGCCTTCCGCGTGGGGTGACCAGTTAGAATATGGAAGTTAGTTTCCAAGAATGTGCTAGCGCATCTTCATTCCTGACTTCAGAAGTGAATTGAGGAACTATCTGATGAGAAATAAAAAGAACACACTCGGGCACACGAGGGTGGAGGACTACGTGAAAAAATGTTGCTCTTACAAAGAGGTGGCATGGGCATGTTGGGCTGAATGTGCTAAGTCTGTGCCCTAACCCTTTTTTGGGTCGGTCAATTTCTAATAAAGGACAGGAATTTCAAACGAAATGAACAAACGCCATAGATAGGCGACCATTGTGACAGAGATGTGGACATATAGTTGGGAAATTTAGAGTACCCAATTCATTTTTTTCCTGTTACGGGCAATTCAACGTGGCCAATGCACCTACCCTGCATATCGTTAGATTGCGGGGGTGAGACCCACGCAGATACGGGGAGAATGTGCAAACTCCACACAGGGCCATGATCGAACCCGAATCCTCAGCGCCGTTAGGCAACCGTACTAACCACTACTCTACTGTGTCGCCCCATAGTTGCACAACGTCAAGGGGAGGCGGTGGCGTCGTAAACCAGAGACTCTAAGTATTGTTCTGGGGACCCAGGTCCAAATCCCGCCACTACAGATAGTGACATTTGAATTCCAATAAAAACATGGAATTAAAAGTCTAATGATGGCCATGAAACCATTGCTGACTGGCCTAAATCCCCATCTGGTTCTTTAATAGTAATCGTTATTATTGCCACAAGTAGGCTTACAATAACACTGCAATGAACTTACCGTTCAAAGCCCCTAGTGCCACACTACAGCGCCTGTTCGGGTTAACTGAGGGAGAATTCAGAATGTCCAAATTACTTACCAATACATCTTTCATGACTTGTGTGATGACACGGGAGCACCCAGAAGATACCCACCCAGAAACGGGGAAAACGTGCAGACACCGCACAGACAGTTGCCCCAAGCCCCTGGCAGCACAGTTGCACAAAGGGCAGCACGGTAGCACAAGTGGATAGCACTTGCCAGGGTCCCAGGTTCGATTCCCTGCTGGGTCACTGTCTGTGCGGAGTCTTCATGTTCTCCCCGTGTCGGTGGAGTTGTGGACAGTGCGGAAGGATGTTACAAGTTACAGAGGGACATAGATAAGCTGCAGCGCTGGGCTGAGAGGTGGTAAATAGAGTTTAATGCAGAAAAGTGTGAGGTGATTCATTTTGGAAGGAATAACAGGAAGACCGAGTACTGGGCTAATGGTAAGATTATTGGTAGTGTGGATAAGCAGAGAGATCTCTGTGTCCATGTACATAGATCCCTGAAAGTTGCCACCCAGGTTGAGAGGGTTGTTAAGAAGGCGTACGGTGTGTTAGCTTTTATTGGTAGAGGGATTGAGTTTCGGAGCCGTGAGGTCATGTTGCAGCTGTGCAAAACTCTGGTGCGGCCGCATCTGGAGTATTGGGTGCAATTCTGGTCGCCGCATTATAGGAAGGATGTGGAAGCATTGGAAAGGGAGCAGATGAGATTTACCAGAATGTTGCCTGGTATGGAGGGAAGATCTTATGAGGGAAGTCTGAGGGACTTGAGGCTGTTTTCGTTAGAGACAAGAAGATTACGAGGTGACTTAATTAAGGCACACAAGATGATCAGAAGATTAGATTGGGTGGACATTGAGAGCCTTTTTCCTCGGATGGTGATGTCTAGCACGAAGGGACATAGCTTTAAATTGAGGAGAGATAGATATAGGACGGATGCCAGAGGTAGGCTCTTTACTCAGAGAGTAGTAAGGGCGTGGAATGCCCTGCCTGCAACAGTAGTGGACTCGCCAACACTAAGGGCATTCAAATGCTCATTGGATAGACATATGGACGATAAGGGAATAGTGCAGATGGACTTTAGAGTGGTTTCACAGGTCGGTGCAACATTGAGGGGCGAAGGGCCTGTACTGCGCTGTAATGTTCTATGTGTCTGCATAGGTTTCCTCTGGGTGCTCCGGTTTTCTCCCACAGTCCAAAGACGTGCAGGTTAGGTGGATTGGCCATGATAAATTGCCCTTAGTGACCAAAAAGATTAGGAGGGGTTATTGTGCTACGGGGATCGGGTGGAAGTGAGGGCTTAAGTGGGTTGGTGCAGACTTGATGGGCCGAATGGCCTCCTTCTGCACTGTATGTTCTATGTTCTATAGCCGGAATCGAACCTGGGACGTAATGCCCTTTAGGGAAGGAAATCTGCCGTCCTTACTGTTGTGACCTACATGTGATTCCAGGCCCTGAGCAATGTGGTTGACTCTTAACGGCCCCCTCAAAAGCAATTGGGGACGGGCAATAAATGCTCACAGCCTGCGATGTATCCCCTTAAATAATAAATTTAAAAAAAAACAATTGAGACATTATGCTATTTCCAAGGAAGCGATATTTGATAGAGGAACAGTGATAGCGGCGTTTGTTTAACATCTTTATGTTGATGGACTGGTTCAGTGGCAAGGGATCTTCAATGAAAATTGCTATCAGTGGAGAGAGGAAACAATTGATATTGCATGTAATGCTTTGCCACAAGCAGAGGTAATAGTAGAGACTATTGTAGCCTTACTAGTGAAATCGAGTATTCTTCTAAAACATTGGAGGAACTCGTGTTCCCTGGTGAATCTGTGTTTGCGAATAAATTTTAAATGCTCTGGCATTGGAACACTAAGTGGCTTGGCTTCCTACAGAGCTTTGTATTTGTCCGTGTTATATTCTAGCCAACAAACTGTCGTTACATCTTGTTTATAATTCTTAAAACCTTTGAATACTTGTTCACTCAGAGTCGTAAGGTTCTTGGCAGCAAATGCTTATCAGATAAGCTGACCCGTTCACCCAATCTTCCATTGCTTTATGTACATGCTTCAAAGCAGTTCTCATGCAGCCTGTGCTCGTTAATAATTGACCAATGTTTCCATAGATTCAATGACCAGAAGGGGCACAAAGAAAACCACGAGGCCTTCCAGTGCAATGTTCGAATGAAGATGTCTTCTTTGGGTATGGCGTTTTCGTGGGTACATGCATGGTGCACGTTGTTGTACGCATATTGAATTTCTATTTGCAATAATCAATTACATTAACTTTGGATTTTCTGTTTCAACAGCAGCACTTCTGCATATATTGTGATTTTCAATAATAATGTAATATAACTATTTTCAAGGCAACTATTGCTTATGGGGTTGCGCATGCTTCTGACGTGCTTCAATGTGTCCCACCCGATTGGCTTCAAGGTTAATAAGGATCAAACCTAAGGCTTTATTTTCTGTATGTGTTTTTATTGAATAGTTATTGGGACCTGGACGCCACTGACGAGGCCTTAGCTAATTGTCCAGTCGTAACTGCCCTGGAGAAAGTGATGGGAAAAGTTATATTTAACCACTGCATATCCAAGTGTTGTGGTCACACGCACAGTTCCCTTATTCCTGTAATGCTTGCATCCAGCTGAACAGTGCACAACTTCATAGGGCGGTTACTGTGGATCTGGAACTGCGTGCCGGCCGGACTGTGTAACGTCCTGGCGGCCGTTACTGGACCTGGTTTCTTTTCTACGACTGTTGCTCTCCTAAATTCCGCATGAGGGTTATTTGGAATATTAATTGTCAGCGAGAGTAGACATTCGCAATGCCTCCAAAAACGAAGCTGGGAAATTTACATCACAGAAGATACCAATTAAATGACTTTAACATTTTCGGATATTTGTTGTAACCCAATTCCCTTTATCAAGCTCACCAACTCTGTCGTGACCATGCTAGCACACCCCGTTTATTTTCTATATGACCCAATCATTCCTAATTCGTGTCTTCATTTCTCATTCTTACCTTCATTCTTCCTTCTATTGTGTCTCTCCTTGTGATGGCCTCTTTCTCATTCTATAAAACCTGCCTCTCGTACACGTTGTTCCGTCTTCCTCGCCACGTTTCTCTGGCATCCTGGCAATGTCTATTTATTCCTCTTTCCATCTGCCAGCCACTGTAATAATTTTCCATGTTAGCTCTCTGTAGTTGGGCGAATGCGTTTCTTAAGAAACATTCAAGGGGATATTTTCAGATTTGTGGGGGGTTGCGGAAATGAATGCATAGTTGGCTTTACGTAATGGCTGGTTTAGCACACTGGGCTAAATCTCTGGCTTTTAAAGCAGGCCAAGGCAGGCCAGCAGCACGGTTCAATTCCCGTACCAGCCTCCCCGAACAGGCGCCGGAATGTGGCGACGAGGGGCTTTTCACAGTAACTTCATTTGAAGACTACTTGTGACAATAAGCGATTTTCATTTCACTTCATTTCAAATCAGCCATTCTAGGAAAAGAGCGTTGAAGTCGGAGGACCATGGAGACAAGAAAGGCCTGTGATTGCATTCGCACCTTGAATTGACATTAGAGCCCTGATTGAGGGAAGCTCAAACGAACTCCATAATATTAATTTGTGTTCACAGGAATATAAGAGCAAGACAGAATGGAGCTGGTGTGGGCCATTTGACAAATGCAGCAGGCTCTACCATTCAATGCGTGTAGGGATGAATTGATTGTGATCTCAATCCTACGTTCTTGTCTGCCTCTGAAAACGTTTATAATATTATAATATTGTCACAAGTAGGCTTACATTAACACTGAAATGAAGATACTGTGAAAATCCCCTAGTCGCCACAATCAGGCACACTGAGGAAGAGTTCAGACTGTCCAAATTACCGAGTAGCACGTCTTCGGGACTTGTGGGAAGAAACCGGAGCACCCAGAGGAAAGCCACGCAGACAAGGGGAGGACATGTAAACTCCGCACATACAAGCCGGGAATCGAATCTGGGAACCTGGCGCTTTGAAGCAACAGTGCTAACCACTGTGCTACCGTCTCCTCTGTTGCCTTCGTTATGCTCAATAACCCACCTTTCATTAAGCTTTGGCACAATGCTTCACAACAGGTCAATGACGAACTAACTGATGAATTTCCTCCTCATATTCGTCTGACATTGGGACCCCTACTTTGAATGGGTACCCCCTAGTTCTCGGTCGTCGAAAAAGGGAGAACATCTCGGCATCAATCCTGAAACGACACCTTAGAATTTTTCATGTTTCAGTAAGTTGACCTCTCATTCTACCAACAGGTAGCGGCCAAACCTGTTTCACCTTTCTTCATCAAAGGATGAAAAAAAAAGAAAACAATCTAGTGAGCCCCTACTCGAGTGCCTGCAATGCTTAAATACGAGACCAAAACTTCCTGCAGTGGCCTCGGTCGGATCTCATAAATTCCCATAGAGTGGCAGCAGGGTTAACTACTTTTACATCACATCCCCTTGCAATAGGGGTTACATCAATTCATCTGCCTTAGTACCAGTTGTAAGTTCATGCTACCATTTTGTAAGTCATGGGAAAAGACACTCGGGTTTTGCTGTAATACAGAATTCTGCCTGCTCTCTATTTTGACATAATATTCTATTTCTCTACTTTCCTCCACCAATATGAATCTCAGGTTTTCGACATGATATTCCATCTGTCAAATGTTTACCCACTCTATCTACCTATCTGTATCCCTTTGAAGATTTTATGAGTACACCCCACAAGTTGCTTTCCCACATATGTGTGGCATCAGGAACGTTGACGGGCAGCACGCTGGCGCAGAAGTCCCAGGTTCGATCCCTGCCCTGGATCACTGTCTGTTTGGAGTTTGCACATTATCCTCGCGTCTACGTGGGTCTCATCCACATAATATAAAGAAGTGAAGGGCAGGTGGATTGGCCACGCTGAATTGCCTCTTAATTGGAAAGAAAATTGGATACTCTAAATTTATTTAAAAAAAGAAAGTTGGCATAAAACCCTGAGGTTCGTTCACCAAAGTCATTTGCATATATTACAAATAGTTGACGACCCAGTACTGATCTACGTGGTTTGCTGCTCTTTCCAGTTTGTCAATATTACAAAGGTCTATTAATACCATCACTGTGTTTCATTTGAATAAGCCAATATTCTCTTCTTGCTAATATATTAGCCAAACACCAATAACTCTTATGTTACCGTCTGTTTGTGGCACCATTTCAATTTCCTTTCGGAAATCAAAATGTGTGGTATAATTTAGGCCCACCTGCTTCTTGCATCCGAAAATACCCAATTTTTTTCTTCAAAGGAAATGTCTCTTTCAGTAAACCGTGCTCACCATGCTTGCTTCATTAATTTTGTGCTGAATATACTTTCTTAAAACTCGAATCAGGCGTTTTTTCCCCCAATGACGGACGTTAAGCTAATTAGCCGATGGTTTCCTGTAATTCTCCAACATTTCAAGAATTGTGTTCTTAACTTTTCGATTAGCTTGTACCAGCTAAAAAATTGATATATTTGGGATGCACCGTCTCATAGTGGCTGGTACTGCTGCCTCACAGCACCAGGGACCCGGGTTCAATTCCCGCCGGGGGTTAAGATCTGTGTGGAGTTTGTACGTTCTCCCTGTCTCTGCATGGGTTTCCTCCGGCTGCTCCAGTTCCCTCCCACAGTACAAACATTTGACGGTTAGGTGGATTGACCATCATAAATGGCCCCTTAGTGGCCAGGGATGTTCAGGTTAGGTTATGGGGTTGGACATGTGAGTGGATATGGGTCGACTTCTCATCGAAGGGCTGGTGCAGACTCGATGCGCAAAACGGCCTCCTTCTGCACTGTTGGGGTTCGATGAGTCTATGGCATCTAGGAAATTTGCAACCACCTTTGCTATGATAATATTAATTAATCCCCACTCAACAGTAAACCCATCCCTTGGAGATGTGCGTGTAATTACCGATCAGTGTATATGTGAGCCTGTTTGTACATGGGTCAATTTTGACATTTGACACTCGGCTTTCAATTTCGTACAATAGGATCAGGGTCCATTGAGTCGAAGCCCTCAGGTCGAGATTCATTTGGAAATAATTAAATAATTTGTTTTGATCTATAACTTGAATGACAATTTATGTAGTAACTATGCTGCTAGACAAGAGACATCTAAATTGCAAGAAATAATACCACCAGGTGTGTATAATTGAATCTGATAAATTCATAAATTTGTGTGCTTTCGCCTGAAGATTATTATGGCACCAATCAAATTGCAGCAGGAATCAATGTCTCCTTTTGTAAATTTCGGGGGAAATAAATATTTCTGGATTATCTAATATGAAACACGGGTCCCCAGTTCGCCATTGCCATGGTAAACTTGACCACCAAATGAATTGGCTGCAACCTGACAGATAATTTCATTAGGAAATATTCAACGTCAAAATTCGCAGGGATTATGGGACTGGCCTCCACATGCACTCTTGGAAGTATTGCCTCCATCCCTACAATAGAAAACAAACGCTGAGCGCCTCACATTCTGCAGGGATGTCTTGCATTATTTTGACTTTGACGGCCCTAACCTTCCCCCACACACCACCACAACTCAACATACGAATTGTGAGCAGAACAAGGCAATTTGTACCACGGATGTTCTCTGTCGTTCTGTAAGTTAATGACTGATCTGATTGTTTCCAAAATTGCACCTTTCGACTACCCCTGATATTGTTTTACTTCCTTGTTAGTTAAGAACCTTCCTACCCCTGGCTTTAAAAGCATCTAATAACCGGCCTTCCAGCGCTCTCTGGAAAGCATTCACGCTTCTATGAAAGGAATATAAAGTTCTCATCACTGTCTTGATGGGAGATTTCTATTTATAAACTGTGTGCCCGAGTTCTCTCTCAGAAGGATATTCAGTTTGTCGACATGATCACGACTCAATCTTGGAGATTCCAATGGATAGAGGTCCAAGCTGTCTAACCTTTTCCCACAAGATAACCACTCTGCCTCCATCCCAACCACCAGTCGAGTGAACGTATATCCTTTCTTAGATGAGGGGACCAAAAATGTATACAATAATACAAATGCACTCTCACCAGTGCTCAAAGCAACTGAACCAACACATACCTAGATTACATTCCCCCTACAATAAACGAAAGCATGCTATTTGGCTTCCCAATTCCTTGCTGTACTAGCATGCTAACGTATTGTCAATTATGTACCAGGTCACCCAATCCCCGCTGTACCTCAGATTTCTGCAAACTCCCGATTTATTTATATATTATGCTGCGTTTTTAGTTATTCATGCCAAAGTGGACACACTCATATTTTCATACGTTTTACTTCCTCTTCCAATGTATAGCACATTCATTAATCGATCTACATATCTTTGCTGCATTCTAATGTCAATTTCTAGGCTTATATCCAGACCGATGTTTTGGTCATCGGCTAATTTAGCAACCATGTATTAAGTTCAATCACCAAAGTCATTGGTATAAATTACAAATGCTTGCGGTCCCATCTGTTGCACTTCACCCTTGCAAACCCTAAAATGACCCTTTAGTGCCCACTCTCCGATTGCTAGTTAGTACTGCTGCAAGATCCAAGACCGTGGCACCATATGGGGCTTAGCCAGACGGGCACGTGTTGGGAAGGGCAGGAAATCAGAAGAGCGAGATACCAATAGTGACAGTGTATTACATGGTGAGGGGAACAGAAGAAGCGTATGTGGTGCAGACCTGACACCGGTATGATAAACGTTTCGAGTCTGGATATCTCTTTGTCAAAGCCTAGTTTTGACAAGAGTCATCCAGACTCGAAACGTTAGCGCCCCTTTCTCTCCACAGATGCTGTAAGACCTGCTTACGTTGTCCAGTATTTTCGTTTTTGTATCATATTACAGCATCTGCAGTAATTTGCTGATATCTTGCCTCCTTGATGCCAGGCACAAGGCTGTCACTGGGTGGCTGCAAGATATTCTGAAGGGGGAAGGAGAACAGCCAGGGGTTGTGGTCCATGTTGGTACTAAGAACGTACGCAAGAAGGGGGTTGACGCCCTGAAAGTAGAATACAGGAATTTAAGAAATAACTTAAAAGCAGCTCCTCAAAGATGGTATTCTCAAGGTTATTCTCAGAGGCAGGTGCTAACGAAAGCGGGAACAGGCCAGAAATACGTGGCAGGACGTACGGTGGAGGATGGAGGGACTTGGATTTCTCAGGCTTTGGGACCAATTCTGGGGGAGGTGCGACCTGAACAATCTGGACAAGTTACACTCCAGCAAGGCCAGGACCAATATCGTCCCACGGGCCTTTGCTAGTGCTGCTAAGGAAGGGTGAAGCTAGGAAGACAAGGGGACATGAACATGAACGACGAGGAACAGAAAAGGGGAACAAAGATAGGAACGAGAGACAGAAAAATATAAAGGAAAAATGGAAGACAGAGGGAACAAGGCCTCTCAGCAAAAAGGACGATATTACAAACATCTGCGTTCAAAGGCTTTGAACTCAACTTTGAAACCTTTTCATCTGCAGTCACTGAACATTCACTATAAGGTAGACGACTTATGCAAATAGATATAAATGAGTACGACACGATTTTGATTATGGAGACATGGCTGCAAGGTGACCAGCATTGGGAATTGAATATCCAAGGGTACACAATATTTAGGAAGGACAGGCAAAACGGACAAGGATGTAGGGTGGCATTGTACGTTAAGAATTAAATCAGTGCTATGATGAGAACGGTCATTGGCTCAGAAAACCTAGATGAAGAATTAGTCTGGCTGAAACTATGAAGAAACAATGGGTAGAACACATCAGTGGGAGCTCTCTATTGGCCTCTCAACAGAAATGGTAAGTAAGGAGTTGGTATTAAACAGGGAATTATAGATGCATGCAACCGGGATGGTTAGCATGGATGACTTTAATCTACATACATGGTTTTGGCACACCAAATTAGCAATAATGCTGTAGCGAATGTATTACTGAGTGTGTACAAGGTGTTTTTTTCAGGCCAATATGTCACGGAAACCAGATGGGGAGCTTGCAATCGTAGACTGAGTATCATGCAATGAAAATGAGTTCATTAACATTCTTGTTGTGCGGAATCCAGAGGGAACATTGACCATCACATTGTCTTGAATGGAAAATGAGGTATCCGTTCTGAATAAGGCTCCTAAATGTGCAAAAAAAAAACTGTGAAGCTATGAGGCGTGAGCTGGCAAAGATAGATGGGGAACGTTATTTAAGAGCAGAACAGGGGACCGGCAATGGCTAATATTTAAGGATGGAATGTAAGCATTGCAGCAATTATACATTCATTGCTACACAACAACAAAATCGACCCGACCATGGCGAACAAATGACTTTTTATTGTTTGTGTTGATTGTACTATGTACTTGTAGCAAAGAGAAAATACAAGAGAAAACAGGAAAAGTCTTCAGGAACAAAAGGAATTCTAAGAGAAGAACCCACATGGCCTGTTACATCAACCATACCATAAACTATTTACACGCTACCCCTTTATTTTGGAACATTCTAGGGGTATGATTGAGGCAGCAAAAGTGTAACACATTAGTCGCCATGGTAACATAAATAGATTCTTCCATTCCATCACTACCCTTTAACTACTCTGTGTTTGTTTTCCCTATATTCTGGGTGTTACAGCCTCTCCTACCCCACCCTCCTTTCTACTACCCCCACCTTTGCCCACATCTGGCTCGCTCTCTCTGCCCGCCCCCCGGCTCCACCTCCCTTCTTCCCCATTCCTCCCCCCTCTTAGTTGCTAGTCAGAAACAGCTCCTCGGAAAGGTTGCTGAATTGCCTCGAAGCCTTCTTGCGATCCCTTGATGGCAAAATTTATTTTCTCCAATTTCAAGAGTTCCGCCAAGTCAGACAGGCAGGCCTCGGCATTACCTGATGCTGCTGATACCCAGCCGAGCAGCTGTGAGCGCTCAGGGAGGCGAAGCGTATGATGTCTGCCCCTCTCCCATAAAGACTTCTGGCTGGTCCGACATCCCGAAGACCGCCACCAGTGGGCATGGCTCCACCCTCACGCCCACAAACTTGAGCATGGCTTCGAAAAAGTTGGTCCAGTACCCCACAAATTTGGGGCAGGGTCTCCCTGGTGCAATTCACATTTGTCCTCCTCCTCCAGAAAATACCCGCTATTGCGTGTCCTAGTCAAGTATGCACTGTGCACTACCTTTAGCTGTGTTAAGCTCCGAACTGTGGAGGAGGAGGAGCAGGTCGTCCTCTGCAGTGCTCCGGTCCAGATTGCTCCCTCTATCTCCATGTCAAGCTCCTCCTCCCACTTTTCCCATGTCTCACCAGCAGGGCGCTTGCCTACTCTCACATTCATCCCTAAATGTCGGCGTAATTACCGTCCCATAATTCGTCCACTGCCAGCAGTCTGTCCAGTAAGGTGTGTCCGGATAGCTGGAGGAACGTTGTGGTCTCCTTTAAGAGGAAGCCTCTTAGTTTCAGGCCTAGCAGCGTGTTCCCCTTCGGGAGCTGGAGCTTTACTGTTCGCTCTTTCAAGGTTACTACACTACAATATACGCACAGGTCGCTTACTGTCTGTATGCCTCCCTCCTGTCTCCACGTTTTGTAGGACATGTCTATTGGTGCCCGATGGATCTGTGTTTTTGCAGATCGTAGTCTCAGCAGATATTGCACCAAGATTGAAATGGTGCCTCTGCTGTTTCCATGCCCTTAATGTGGCCACCACTCTGGACTGCTGGAATATTTGGCTGGCGATATAGGGAGTGCGGCTCGATTGCCAGGGCAAATAGCAGCAGGGACATCCCCGCCTCGTGCCTCTGTGCAGTCGGAAATATTCTGACTTGGTGGTGTTGGTCCGTACACTCGCCATGGGTGCGCTGTACCATAATTTAGTCCACGAGGTGAACCCTCACCCAAACCCAAATTTCCAGGAGCTCACTGAGGTGCCTCCATTCTAATATGTCAAAGGCCTTCTCTGTGTCCAGGTCCCCCCCCCCCCCCCCCGCCATTCTTGTGTCTGCTCACCACGAGCAGTCAGAATTACGTTCAGCAGGCGTCTGCTGTTCGCTGTCAGCTGCCTGCCCTCGACAAGCCCGGACTGATAGTCCATGAAAACTTTTGCCAAACTGCCCTCCAGCCGGCTCGCCAGAGCGTTCAACCAGAACTTTGGCATCAGTGTTCTGGATGTGCCTGGGTGACAGCAGTCCATCGCGTCCTTGCCATTTTCAGGGATCAGTCAGATTGAGGCAAATGCCAGAATGGACAGTAGGGCCCATTTCAACAGTGAGGCATTGAAGATCCCCCGCAGATGCAGGGCCAGTGCTGCCATGAACATATTATAGAGATCCACCGGGAAACCGTCTGGGGGTGTCTTCCTGGATTACATGGAGTTGATGCTCTCAATCGTCCAGTCTCTGTTTCGTTTCATCCCCCACCGTTAATATGTCCAGCCCATTCAGAAACTGTTTCATATTCGAATCCCCCACCTCCGAGGTGTACAGTCCCCTGTCGAATGTCGCAACGTCCGTGTTGATCTTGCTTGGTGCTGTTTGAATCCTGCCACTACCGTTCCTTACCTGTGCTATCTCCTTTGTGGCCATCTACTTTCTCACTTGGTGTGCGAGTGGGCGGGTCGCCTTGTCTCTGTGTTTGTAAAAATGCCACGTGGTCTGATGGAGGTAGTTCACCGCTTTCCCAGGGGAGGGCAGGTCAAATTCCATGTGTATATTTTCCCCTCTCCATCCGCAACTCCACAGTCGGGACCATGGAATACCACCGGTCCACTTCCAATATGGAGTCGATCAGCCATTGCCTGACCCTGAGATTCCTGCATGCCATAATTTCCCCCTGATCACTGTCTTCAGTGTGTCAGTGCCTCCCAGAATGTGCAGAATGCGACCTGACCATTTTGGTTGCAGGTTGTATATTTGTTAAAGTCTTGTGACATGTTTTCACAGAATGTCTTGTCAGCAGACGACACAAATTTTGGTGGAATTGCGGATAGCGATGAGGACTGTCTGAGGATACAGCAGGATTTAGATTGTCTGGAGACTTGGGCGGAGAGATGGCAGATGGAGTTTAATCCGGACAAATGTGAGGTAATGCATTTTGGAAGGTCTAATGCAGGTAGGGAATATACAGTGAATGGTAGAACCCTCAAGAGTATTGAAAGTCAAAGAGATCTAGGAGTACAGGTCCACAGGTCATTGAAAGGGGCAACACAGGTGGAGAAGGTAGTCAAGAAGGCATACGGCATGCTTGCCTTCATTGGCCGGGGAATTGAGTATAAGAATTGGCAAGTCATGTTGCAGCTGTATAGAACCTTAGTTAGGCCACACTTGGAGTATAGTGTTCAATTCTGGTCGCCACACTACCAGAAGGATGTGGAGGCTTTAGAGAGGGTGCAGAAGAGATTTACCAGAATGTTGCCTGGTATGGAGGGCATTAGCTATGAGGAGCGATTGAATAAACTCGGTTTGTTCTCACTGGAACAAAGGAGGTTGAGGGGCGACCTGATAGAGGTCTACAAAATAATGAGGGGCATAGACAGAGTGGATAGTCAGAGGCTTTTCCCCAGGGTAGAGGGGTCAATTACAAGGGGGCATAGGTTTAAGGTGAGAGGGGCAAGGTTTAGAGTAGATGTACGAGGCAAGTTTTTTACGCAGAGGGTAGTGGGTACCTGGAACTCGCTACCGGAGGAGGTAGTGGAAGCAGGGACGATAGGGACATTTAAGGGGCATCTTGACAAATATATGAATAGGATGGGAATAGAAGGATACGGACCCAGGAAGTGCAGAAGATTGTAGTTTAGTCGGGCAGTATGGTCGGCACGGCCTTGGAGGGCCGAAGGGCCTGTTCCTGTGCTGTACATTTCTTTGTTCTTTGTTGACTGTGTACAGTCTGCATTGGGGCGGGGGGGGGGGGGGGGTGGCTGGGGGAGTGGGCCCGGGCTGGCCCGTCTACAACCTCATGTCCATGTAATGTGGTACGTGTTCCGAGATTACTATTACCGCGTGCTCTGTCCCTACCATTCCTGGAATCACCAGTTTATCCACTAAAATAATTCAATACGGGAGTAAACCTTGCGAACGTCGTAGCAGAAGGAGGACTCTTTCCCCCTTGCATGAATGAAACTCCAGGGGTCCAACCCTTCCCCCATCCCACCTGTTCCATAAAGGTGTTTAATTTCTTCGTCATTACTGATTTTGACTCTGATCTGGAGCTCGGCCTGTCGCCGTCGGGTACACAGTTGAAGTTATCCCACATGATGAGCTGGTGGGGATCAATGTTGGGGATATCCGCCATTGAATCCTAGCAGGATAATTTATGATAGCGAACAAGGAAATAGCAGGACAATTAAAGAATTACATTTGCTCTGTGTTCACGTAGGAAACACAAGTACCTTCATAGAATTGCGAGTGAACCAAAGGTTCAGTGCGATGGAGGAATATAATGAAATTAATATCACTAAAAAAAAGCATGGCTGGCGAAATGAAAGAGATAAATCCCCAGAGCCTATAATTCTGCATTCCAGGGCCTGGAAGGTGATGGTCGTCAGCTTAGTGGATGCTCTGGATGCCATTTTCCAAAATTCAGTGCATTCTTGAACAGTTCCAGTAGATTGGAGGGTGGCAAGTGTAACGGCACTATTTTAAAAAGTAGAGAGTAAAAACAGGGAATGACAGATCAGTTCGGCTAATATCCAGGGGAGGCAAAAAGGCTACCGTCTATTGTAAAGGTTGGAATAACAGTACACTTGGAAAATATCAACCACTAGACAAAGCCAGCATGGAGCTATGAACGGGAATTTATGTTTGACAAACCAACTGGAGGTTCTTTGAGGAGGAAACGAGCAGCATAGATAAGGGACAACCAGCCGGTGTGGTGTATTCGCAATTTCAAGAAGCATTTGATAAAGTTCCACATCAGAGGTTAGTGTTTAAAATAAAGCATATAGGATTGGGCATAATGTATTGGAGAACCATTTATTCCGTTGCCCTGCTCCATGCCTGCATACAACTTCACAATCCTCGTATTGTGAAGATGTTTGCAGGCATGTGGCAGGGCAAAGGAATAAATGCAAGTACATCTTGCACAAGGCAGCACGGTAGCCTTGTGGATAGCACAATTGCTTCACAGCTCCAGGGTCCCAGGTTCGATTCTGGCTTGGGTCACTGTCTGTGCGGGGTCTGCACATCCTCCCCGTGTGTGCGTGGGTTTCCTCCGGGTGCTCCGGTTTCCTCCCACAGTCCAAAGATGTGCGGGTTAGGTGGATTGGCCATGATAAATTGCCCTTAGTGTCCAAAATCGCCCTTAGTGTTGGGTGGGGTTATGGGGATAGGGTGGGGGTGTTGACCTTGAGTAGGGTGCTCTTTCCAAGAGCCGGCGCAGACTCGATGGGCTGAATGGCCTCCTTCTGCTCTGTAAATTCTATGATGATAAATGGTTCTTTTTCCAAGTGACAGACTATTGGTGTCTGCAGGGATCGCCCCTTGGGCCCCAACATTCACCATATCCACCAATGATTTGGATCAGGGAACTAAATAAAATGTTTTCAAGTTTGTTGATGACACAGAGCTCGTGAAGGAAGAAGGCATTTTGACCAGGCTTCAAAATTAATTTTCAAATGTTGAGTGAGTAGACAAATCCATGGCAGAAGCAGTATTATGAGCATAAATGCGAGGTTATCTGCATGTGAAGGACAAGCAGAATGGCAGACTATTATGTCATCGATGATAGATTGGCCATTTGTTGACTTACAAAGGGACTTTAGTGCACTTGTGCAGAAGTCACTGAAAAAAAGCATGCAGGTGCAGCAAGCAATTAGGAAGGCAAATGGCATGTTGGCCAGTATTGCAAGTATTGTACTAGAGTAATACTAGAGTACTAGTATTACTCTAGTACAGGAGCAAGGATGTCCTCCTGCAGCTGTTCTTGGTCCTGGTGAGCCCAAACTTGGAGTATTGTGCAAAGTTTTGCTCTCCTTACCGAAGAAAAGATATACTTGCATGGAAAGAGTGCAACAAAGGTTCACCAGACATATTGCTGGGACGATAGGATTGTCGTAAGGGCTGAAGTGTGATCGACTAGGCATGTATTTACTGTGGATTACAAGAATGAGACGGGATATCATTGAACCATATACAATTCTGACTGGGGAGGACCGACTGGAAGCAGGGATGTTGATTCCTCTGGCTGGATGATCTAGAGATTACAATCTCAGGATACAGGGTAGCCCATTTATGAAATGAAATGAAAATCGCTTATTGTCACAAGTAGGCTTCGATGAAGTTACTGTGAAAAGCCCCTCATCGCCACATTGCGGCGCCTGTTCGGGAGGCTGGTACGGGAATTGACCCATTCTGCTGACTTGCCTTGGTCTGCTTTAAAAGCCAGCGATTTAGCCCAGTGTGCTAAACCAGCCCCTGGTTAGAACTGAGAGCAGGAAAAACGTCTTCATTTGGGGGGGTGGTAAAACTCAAGAATGCGCTACCAGAGAAGGTTGTGGGGAGCAAGGCACTGATTATATTTAAAAAAGGAAATAGATAGAGTTATCAACCCAGATGCGTCAATGGGCATGGGAAGAGTTCGGGAGCATGGCATTGAGGCAGTAGATCAGCCAGAATCACGGTGAATGGTGGAGCAGGCTCGAAGGGCCAAATGACATACTGCTGCTCCTATTTTTTATGTTTCAATGTCTCATACATGAGTGATTGTACAGATACCTCTCAGAAGAAGAGCAACTTACACATCAATCATTGAACAGCCAATTTGTGAGGCAGAGGAACAAAGGCAGCAATCAGCGTACAGATAAGTAACTTGAGAGGCGGAATTGAAAAATTGCTGGTAACAAACTGAGACTGCGGGAATGTTACTACGATCAGTGACAATCGATTGTTTTGAGTAGATAATATCATTAAGATCATGAATTTTCCAGCAGCAAAAATAACTGATTGATATCAGTAAGACAAAACTGTTTCCTTGTAGATGGAGAAGGGGATGCACAAACACACCAAGGATACATGAATCTTCCTCAAGGAGGATTTGCAGGATTACATTAGTCAATTGAAAAAAAAAATCTCATTTTGTGAGAGAACAAAGAACAAAGAACAAAGAAATGTACAGCACAGGAACAGGCCCTTCGGCCCTCCAAGCCCGTGCCGACCATGCTGCCCGACTAAACTACAATCTTCTACACTTCCTGGGTCCGCATCCCTCTATTCCCATCCTATTCATGTATTTGTCAAGATGCCCCTTAAATATCACTATCGTCCCTGCTTCCTCAAACTCCTCCGGTAGCGAGTTCCAGGCACCCACTACCCTCTGCGTAAAAAACTTGCCTCGTACATCTACTCTAAACCTTGCCCCTCTCACCTTAAACCTATGCCCCCTTGTAATTGACCCCTCTACCCTGGGGAAAAGCCTCTGACTATCCACTCTGTCTATGCCCCTCATAATTTTGTAGACCTCTATCAGGTCTCCCCTCAACCTCCTTCGTTCCAGTGAGACCAAACCGAGTTTATTCAACCGCTCCTCATAGCTAATGCCCTCCATACCAGGCAACATTCTGGTAAATCTCTTCTGCACCCTCTCTAAAGCCTCCACATCCTTCTGGTAGTGTGGCGACCAGAATTGAACACTATACTCCAAGTGTGGCCTAACTAAGGTTCTATACAGCTGCAACATGACTTGCCAATTCTTATACTCAATGCCCCGGCCAATGAAGGCAAGCATGCCATATGCCTTCTTGACTACCTTCTCCACCTGTGTTGCCCCTTTCAATGACCTGTGGACCTGTACTCCTAGATCTCTTTGACTTTCAATACTCTTGAGGGTTCTACCATTCACTGTATATTCCCTACCTGCATTAGACCTTCCAAAATGCATTACCTCACATTTGTCTGGATTAAACTCCATCTGCCATCTCTCCGCCCAAGTCTCCAAACAATCTAAATCCTGCTGTATCCTCTGACAATCCTCATCGCTATCCGCAATTCCACCAACCTTTGTGTCGTCTGCAAACTTACTAATCAGACCAGTTACATTTTCCTCCAAATCATTTATATATACTACAAAGAGCAAAGGTCCCAGCAGTGATCCCTGTGGAACACCACTGGTCACAGCCCTCCAATTAGAAAAGCATCCTTCCATTGCTACTCTCTGCCTTCTATGACCTAGCCAGTTCTGTATTCACCTTGCCAGCTCACCCCTGATCCCGTGTGACTTCACCTTTTGTACTAGTCTACCATGAGGGGCCTTGTCAAAGGCCTTACTGAAGTCCATATTGACAACATCCACTGCCCTACCCGCATCAATCATCTTAGTGACCTCCTCGAAAAACTCTATCAAGTTAGTGAAACACGACCTCCCCTTCACAAAACCATGCTGCCTCTCACTAATATGTCCATTTGCTTCCAAATGGGAGTAGATCCTGTCTCGAAGAATTCTCTCCAGTAATTTCCCTACCACTGAAGTAAGGCTCACCGGCCTGTAGTTCCCTGGATTATCCTTGCTACCCTTCTTAAACAGAGGAACAACATTGGCTATTCTCCAGTCCTCCGGGACATCCCCTGAAGACAGTGAGGATCCAAAGATTTCTGTCAAGGCCTCAGCAATTTCCTCTCCAGCCTCCTTCAGTATTCTGGGGTAGGTCCCATCAGGCCCTGGGGACTTATCTACCGTAATATTTTTTAAGACACCCAACACCTCGTCTTTTTGGATCTCAATGTGACCCAGGCTATCTACACACCCTTCTCCAGACTCAACATCTACCAATTTCTTCTCTTTGGTGAATACTGATGCAAAGTATTCATTTAGTACCTCGCCCATTTCCTCTGGCTCCACACATAGATTCCCTTGCCTATCCTTCAGTGGGCCAACCCTTTCCCTGGCTACCCACGTTATGTACGTGTAAAAAGCCTTGGTCTTTTCCTTAACCCTATTTGCCAATGACTTTTCGTGACCCCTTCTAGCCCTCCTGACTCCTTGCTTAAGTTCCTTCCTACTTTCCTTATATTCCACGCAGGCTTCGTCTGTTCCCAGCCTTTTAGCCCTGACAAATGCCTCCTTTTTCTTTTTGACGAGCCTACAATATCTCTCGTTATCCAAGGTTCCCGAAAATTGCCGTATTTACCCTTCTTCCTTCAGGAACATGCCGGTCCTGAATTCCTTTCAACTGACACTTGAAAGCCTCCCACATGTCAGATGTTGATTTGCCCTCAAACATCCGCCCCCAATCTATGTTCTTCAGTTCCCGCCTAATATTGTTATAATTAGCCTTCCCCCAATTTAGCACATTCATCCTAGGACCACTCTTATCCTTGTCCACCAGTACTTTAAAACTTACTGAATTGTGGTCACTGTTACCGAAATGCTCCCCTACTGAAACATCTACCACCTGGCCGGGCTCATTCCCCAATACCAGGTCCAGTACCGCCCCTTCCCTAGTTGGACTGTGTACATATTGTTTTAAGAAGCCCTCCTGGATGCTCCTTACAAACTCCGCCCCGTCTAAGCCCCTGGCACTAAGTGAGTCCCAGTCAATATTGGGGAAGTTGAAGTCTCCCATCACCACAACCCTGTTGTTTTTACTCTTTTCCAAAATCTGTCTACCTATCTGCTCCTCTATCTCCCGCTGGCTGTTGGGAGGCCTGTAGTATACCCCCAACATTGTGACTGCACCCTTCTTATTCCTGATCTCTACCCATATAGCCTCACTGCCCTCTGAGGTGTCCTCCTGCAGTACAGATGTGATATTCTCCCGAACCAGTAGCGCAACTCCGCCTCCCCTTTTACCCTCACATTCGACGTGGCTGGGGTACCACTTTATAAATGTACAGGTTCTGGCTGAGTTTACAGGGATTGGTGGGCTGCTCTTTCGGAGGGCCAGTGCAGACTCAATGGGTCAAATTGCCGCCTTCTGCACTGTAGGGATTCTATGAAAGCCACAGAATATTAATATATTAACGTGGGTGAAGAGGTTCTGAGACGTTGCGCAGCCAGAGTTTAGATGACAGATGGAGAAGGAAGGCTATATTTCCATCAGATACAAAACGTATGAATTTTGATCGAGAAGACAAGAACAGAAGAACTAAGAACAGGAGTAGGCCCCTCGAGCCTGCTCCGTCATTCAACAAGATGATAGCTGATCTTTTTGTGGACTCAGCTCCACTTACCCACCAGTTCAGCATAATCCTAAATTCATTTACTGTTTAAAAAGCATCTATCTATATCTTAAAAACATCCAACGAGGTAGCCACAACTGCTTTATTGGGAAGGGAATCCCACAGATCTACAACCCTTTGGGTGAAGAAGTTCTTCCTCAACTCGGTCCTAAATCTGCTCCCCTTTATTTTGATGTTATGCTTCCGAGTTCTAGTTTCACCCTCCAGACGTGCAGAGTAGTCTGAAGTCTGTCTATAGATGTGTATGGAGACGGACAGACGCACTCGTGTCAGAAGGCTGACATATTTTATGTGATTGGAAAGTACTTAGAGATTTGATTCAATACATATATAATCAGTGAACGTGAGTCACTGAAAATTTCCACCCAGAACAGACAAAATCTCTGCAAAATAAGAACATAAGAACATAAGAACTAGGAGCAGGAGTAGGCCATCTGGCCCCTCGAGCCTGCTCCGCCATTCAATGAGATCATGGCTGATCTTTTGTGGACTCAGCTCCACTTTCCGGCCCGTACACCATAACCCTTAATCCCTTTATTCTTCAAAAAACTATCTATCTTTATCTTAAAAACATTTAATGAAGGAGCCTCTACTGCTTCACTGGGCAAGCAATTCCATCGATTCACAACGCTTTGGATGAAGAAGTTCCTCCTAAACTCAGTCCTAAATCTACTTCCCCTTATTTTGAGGCTATGCCCCCTTGTTCTGCTTTCACCCGCCAGTGGAAACAACCTGCCCGCATCTATCCTATCTATTTCCTTCATAATCTTATATGTTTCTATAAGATCCCCCCCCCCCCCCCCCCCCCACCACCACCCCCCCCCCCACCCCTCATCCTTCTAAATTCCAACGAGTACAGTCCCAGTCTACTCAACCTCTCCTCGTAATCCATCCCCTTCAGCTCTGGCATTAACCTAGTGAATCTCCTCTGCACCCCCTCCAGTGCCAGTACGTCCTTTCTCAAGTAAGGAGACCAAAACTGAACACAATACTCCAGGTGTGGCCTCACTAACACCTTATACAATTGCAGCATAACCTCCCTAGTCTTAAACTCCATCACTCTAGCAATGAAGGACAAAATTCCATTTGCCTTCTTAATCGCCTGTTGCACCTGTAAACCAACCTTTTGCGACTCATGCACTAGCACACCCTGGTCTCTCTGCACAGCAGCATGTTTTAATATTTTATCATTTAAATAATAATCCCTTTTGTTGTTATTCCTACCAAAATGGATAATCTCACATTTGTCAACATTGTATTCCATCTGCCAGACCCTAGGCCATTCACTTAGCCTATCAAAATCCCTCTGCAGACTTCCAGTATCCTCTGCACTTTTTGCTTTACCACTTATCTTAATGTCGTCTGCAAACCTGGACACATTGCCCTTGGTCCCCAACTCCAAATCATCTGTGTAAATTATGAACAGTTGTGGGCCCAACACTGATCCCTGAGGGACACCACTAGCTACTCATTGCCAACCAGAGAAACACCCATTGATCCCCACTCTTTGCTTTCTATTAATTAACCAATCCTCTATCCATGCTACTACTTTCCCCTTAATGCCGTGCATCTTTATCTTATGCAGTAACCTTTTGTGTGGCACCTTGTCAAAGGCTTTCTGGAAATCCAGATATATCACATCCGTCGGCTCCCCGTTATCTACCGCACTGTTAATGTCCTCAAAAAATTCCACTAAATTAGTTAGGCACGACCTGCCCTTTATGAACCCATGCTGCGTCTGCCCAATGGGACAATTTCCATCCAGATGCCTCGCTATTTGTTCCTTGATGATAGATTCCAGCATCTGGGCTGGTTTGGCACACGGTTAAATAGCTGGCTTTGAAAGCAGACCACGGCAAGCTAGCAGCACGTTTCAATTCCCGTACCAGCCTCCCCGAACAGGCGCCGGAATGTGGCGACTAGGGGTTTTTCACAGTAACTTCATTTGAAGCCTACTTGTGACAATAAGCGATTTTCATTTCATTTCATTTCATCTTCCCTACTACCGAATTAAAGCTCACTGGCCTATAATTACCCGCTTTCTGCCGACCTCCTTTTTAAAACAGTGGTGTCACGTTTGCTAATTTCCAATCCGCCGGGACCACCCCAGAGTCTAGTGAATTGTGGTAAATTATCACTAGTGTATTTGCAATTTCCCTAGCCATCTCTTTCAGCACTCTGGGATGCATTCCATCAGGTCCCGGAGACTTGTCTACCTTCAGCCCCATTAGCTTGCCCATCACTTCCTCCTTGGTGATAACAATCCTCTCAAGGTCCTCACCTGTCATAGCCTCATTTCCATCAGTCACTGGCATGTTATTTGTGTCTTCCACTGTGAAGACCGACCCAAAAAACCTGTTCAGTTCCTCAGCCATTTCCTCATCTCCCATTATTAAATCTCCCTTCTCATCCTCTAAAGGACCAATATTTACCTTAGCCACTCTTTTTTGTTTTATATATTTGTAGAAACTTTTACTATCTGTTTTTATATTCTGAGCAAGTTTACTCTCATAATCTATCTTACTCTTCTTTATAGCTTTTTTAGTAGCTTTCTGTTGCCCTCTAAAGATTTCCCAGTCCCCTAGTCTCCCACTGATCTTTGCTACTCTGTATGTTTTTTCCTTCAATTTGATACTCTCCCTTATTTCCTTAGATATCCACGGTCGATTTTCCCTCTTTTTACCGTCCTTCCTTTTTGTTGGTATAAACCTTTGCTGAACACTGTGAAAAATCACTTGGAAGGTTCTCCACTGGTCCTCAACTGTTTCACCATAAAGTCTTTGCTCCCAGACTACCTTAGCTAGTTCTTCTCTCATCCCATTGTAATCGCCTTTGTTTAAGCACAAAACACTAGTGCTTGATTTTACCTTCTCACCCTCCATCTGTATTTTAAATTCCACCATATTGTGATCGCTCTTTCCGAGAGGATCCCTAACTATGAGATCCTGAATCAATCCTGTCTCATTACACAGGACCAGATCTAGGACCGCTTGTTCCCTCATAGGTTCCATTACATACTGTTCTAGGAAACTATCGCGGATACATTCTATAAACTCCTCCTCAAGGCTGCCTTGACCGACCTGGTTAAACCAATCGACATGTAGATTAAAATCCCCCATGATAACTGCTGTCATCTACATGCATCAATTATTTCTTTGTTTATTGCCTGCCCCACCATAATGTTACTATTTGGTGGCCTTTCGACTACTCCTATCAGTGACTTTTGCGCCTTACTATTCCTGATTTCCACCCAAAGGGTTCAACCTTATCCTCCGATGTCATCCCTTACTGTTGCCCGGATATCATCCTTAAATAACAGAGCTACACCACCTCCCTTACCATCCACACTGTCCTTCCGAAAGGTTTGAGACCCTCGGATATTTAACTCCCAGTCATGACCATCCTTTAACCATGTTTCAGTAATGGCCACTAAATCAAAGTCATTCACGATGATTTGCGCCATTAACCCATTTACCTTATTCCGAATACTACGAGCATTCAGGCAAAGTACACTTATGTTGGCATTTTTACCTCTGTTCTGAGTCTTAACACCTCGATCAGTAACCTCTCCTAAGTTATATTTCCTCTTAACCTTTCTCCTAATTTTCCTTGTCGTTGAACCCATATCTTCATGTAAGAACCTGCCGTGTCGCTTCCCATTAATGTTTTCACTTCCCGTTTTATTCCTTTTAGTATTCCTGGTCCTATTCACTGAGCTCCCCTCAGTCACTGTACCTTGTACTGTCGGGCTTTTTGATTTTTGACTATGGCTTCTCTGCCTTACACTTTCCTCCTTACTGCCTTTTGTTTCTGTTCCTGTTTTACTACCGTCCAACTTCCTGCATCGGTTCCCAACCCCCTGCCACATTAATTTAAACTCTCCCCAACAGCTCTAGCACCCCCTCCCCCCCAGGACATCGGTTCCAGTCCTGCCCAGGTGCAGACCGTCCGGTTTGTACCGGTCCCACCTCCCCCAGAACCGGTTCCAATGTCCCAGGAATTTGAATCCCTCCCTCTTGCACCACCTCTCGAGCCACACATTCATCCTATCTATCCTGACATTCCTACTCTGACTAGCTCGTGGCACTGGTAGCAATCCTGAGATTACTACCTTTGAGGTCCTACTTTTTAGTTTAACTCCTAACTCCCTAAATTCAGCTTGCAGGACCTCGTCCCGTTTTTTACCTATATCGTTGGTGCGATATAGGTAAAAAGGAATGGAATGAGATAATTCAATAGGTGCAGAGGTAATTCCAGTGAACGAATTGTTGCTGATATAACCCAAAATGAACACAGATACATATATGTGTGTGGAGGACTCCTGAGATAATCCATTCATTCGATAGGTGATTTTCTGTGCCTGGATAGGTGTTCCCCAAGTCCAGTCAGTGTGCCGATATTTCCATGTGGATGGCGTGTAACCGAGATATTAAAGTCAGAACACAGATGTATCCCCATGGGCAGAAAGATACTCTATGGAGAGTACACACATCTCCTGTGAATGGGGGGAAGCTGTTGACTCCATTGAGAACACAGCTGTCTCCTTGAGGAATGATACCTTGCCATGGATGGAGAAATGAAGTGAAAGATTCAAGTCAGCTCACAAATGTCTATTTGCGGATGGAGGGCTATTGATGGACTCTCGTCCGCATGCAGTCATATCCCTGAGAAACATTGGTGTAAGAACACATACAAGCCTGAGTACTGATATCTCCCTTGAGCCCTAATCCATATAAACAAAGTTATGTTTTGTCGTTGATAGACAATGCAATCGACACATTTTGTGCTCAAGATCTACCTATTGATTTTCAGGTGGATTTAGTTGCTTATTTTTATGTTGCATAATCATAACCTCAGCGCAGATAGTGACATGCTCAGTTTATGGAATGTCTGTCAAAGCTATGGCTGCCGAAACATTTCTCCAGATGATATTGAGCACCTTTCATTGCTTTATCATAATGGATGTCAATGCATTTGGGTTCAAGTTAATTAATAACGATAATCTTTATTATTGTCACAAGTAGGCCTGGGTCAACACTGTAATGAAGTTACTGTGAAAATCCCCCAGACACCACATTCCAGCGCCTCTTCGGGTACACTGAGGGAGAATTCAGAATGTCCAAATGACCTAACAGCATGTCTTTTGGGAATTGTCGGAGGAAACCAGAGCACCCGGAGGAAACCGACGCAGACACAGGGAGAACGTGCAGACTACAAACAGGCAGTGTCCCCAGCCGGGAATTGAACTCAGGACCCTGGTGCTGTGAAGCAACAGTGCCAACAACTGTGCTACTGTGCCACCCTACTGTTGTAGGAATCTCAAGATGGTAAACTGGTTAAGCAGCATTGAACTTCACCTACTGATGGGTACCTTTTTGAGCACGTGAGCAAATTACCGCACAGGAACAGGCCCTTCGGCCCTCCCAGCCTGCGTCGATCCAGGTCCTTTATCTAAACCTGTCGCCTATTTTCCAAGGAGTAACTTCCCTCTGTTCCCCGCCCGTTCATATATCTGTCTAGATGCATCTTAAATGATGTTATCGTGCCCGCCTCTACCACCTTCGCTGGCAAAGCGTTCCAGGCACCCACCACCCTCTGCGTAAAAAACGTTCCACGCACATCTCCCTTAAACTTTCCCCCTCTCACCTTGAAATCATGACCCCTTGTAATTGACACCCCCACTCTTGGAAAAAGCTTGTTGCTATCCACCCTGTCCATACCGCTCATAATTTTGTAGACCTCAATCAGGTCCCCCCTCAACCTCCGTCTTTCCAACGAAAACAATCCTAATCTACTCAACCTTTCTTCATGGCTAGCACCCTCCATACCAGGCAACATCCTGGTGAACCTCCTCTGCACCCTCTCTAAAGCATCCACATCCTTCTGGTAATGTGGCGACCAGAACTGCACGCAGTATTACAAATGTGGCCTAACCAAAGTCCAAACAACTGTAACATGACCTGCTGACTCTTGTACTCAATCCCCCATCCAATGAAGGCAAACATGCTGTATGCCTTCTTGACCACTCTATCGACCTGTGTTGCCACCTTCAGGGTACAATGGACCTGAACTCATAGATCTCTCTGTACATCAATTTTCCCCAGGACTCTTCCATTGACCGTATAGTCCGCTCTTGAATTAGATCTTCCAAAATGCATCAACTCACATTTAGCTGGATTGAACTCCATCTGCCATTTCTCTGCCTAACTCTCCAATCTATCTATATTTTGTTGTATTCTCTGACAGTGCTCCTCGCTACCTGCAACTCCACCAATCTTAGTATCATCTGCAAACTTGCTAATCAGACCACCTCTACCTTCGTCCAGATCATTTATGTATATCACAAACAACAGTGGTCCGAGCACGGATCCCCGTGGAACACCATGTGTCACCTTTCACCATTTTGAGACACTCCCTTCCACCACTACTCTCTGTCTCCTGCTGCCTAGCCAGTTCTTTATCCATCTAGCTAGTACACCCTGAACCCCATACGACTTCACTTTTTCCATCAACCTGCCATGGGAAACTTTATCAAATGTCTTACTGAAGTCCATGTATATGACATCGACAGCCCTTCCCTCATCAATTAACTTTGTCACTTCCTCAAAAAACTCTATTAGGTTTGTAAGGCATGACCTTCCTTGCACAAAACCATGCTGCCTTTCACTGAAAAGTCTATTCTGTTCCAAATATGAATAGATCCTATCCTTCAATATCTCCTCCAACAGTTTGCCTACCACTGACGTCAAGCTCACAGGTCTATAATTCCGTGGATTATCCCTGCTACCCTTCTTAAACAAAGGAACAACATTAGCAATTCTCTAGTCCTCCGGGACCTCACCCGTGCTCAATGATGCTGCAAAGATATCTGGTAAGGCCCCAGCTATTTCGTCCCTCACTTCCCTCAGTAACCTGGGATAGATCCCATCCGGACCTGGGGACTTGTCCACCTTAATGCCTTTTAGAATACCCAAACCTTCCCCCTTCCTTATGCCGACTTGACCGAGAGTATTTAAACATCCATCCCTAGCCTCAACATCCGTCATGTCCCTCTCCTTGGTGAATACCGATGCAAAGTACTCATTATGAATCTCACCCATTTCCTCTGACTCCACGCATAAAATCCTTCTTTTGTCTTTGAGTGGCAAATCCTTTCTCTACTTACCCTCTTGCTCCTTATATACGAATAAAAGGCTTTGGGATGTTCCTTAACCCTGCTAGCCAAAGATACTTCATGACCCCTTTTAGCCCTCTTTATTGCGTGTTTGAGATTTGTCCTACTTTCCCGACATTCCTCCAAAGCTTCGTCAGTTTTAAGTCGCCTAGATCTTATGTATGCTTCCTTTTTCATCTTAGCTCGTCTCACAATTCCACCCGTCATCCATGGTTCCCTAATCTTGCCATTTCTATCCCTCATTTTCACAGGGACATGTCTGTCCTGCACTCTAATCAACCTTTCCTTAAAAGACTCCCACATTTCAAATGTGGATTTATCCTTAAACAGATGCTCCCAATCCACATTCCCTAGCTCCTGTCGAATTTTGTTATACTTGGCCTTTTCCCACTTTAGCACTCTCCCTTTAGGACCACTCTCGTCTTTGTCCATGAGTATTTTAAAACTTACGGAATTGTGATCGCTATTCCCAGAGTAACCACCGACTGAAACTTCAACCACCTGGCCGGGATCATTCCCCAATACC